>NC_080691.1:20805765-21425116 GCF_030445035.2 Dasypus novemcinctus | reverse complement strand
AGATGTGACCTCTCTATACATGCCTCTTCTGCCACTTTTACTGAATCTGTGATTGGTGCTAAGGTTTGTGTATATGCTCAGGAGACTTGAATCTCTGACTGTCCATGTGCCAGCTGGGCCTTGAGCCTTAGCACAGTTATAACACCTACTCTCTGGTTCATTGGATGTGCCCAGGTCAGCTGACAGGGAGGTGAGAATGGTCAACCACCACACCAGGAAACCAAGAGTGTCTACAACTGCAAGCAGGAGAACTGCATCCATCAGTCATGTGGGATCTAAGCCCCCTTTCAGTTTAGAGGTGGAGTGGACACTGTCATCTCAGGGTCCACAAGATAGAGTAATAGAGTATGGATTAGAGTGGACTTGCTGGTATTTTCCTATAGAATTGTTGTGACTCTAGCAATGGAAAAAATTATATCATTGATGTAGAGACAGTGGCCACGGGAGTTGCTGAGGGCAGGGAGAGGAGCAGATGTGATAAAGGGCATTTTTAGGACTAGAGTTGTCCTGAATGATATTGCAGGGACAGATGCAGGACATTGTTTATCCTGCCATAACACACTGGATGGATTGGGGAAGAGTGTGAACTACAATGTAGACTGTGGTCCATGGGGTGTGGCAGTGCTCCAGGGTGTATTCATCAAATGCAATCAATGTGCCTTACTAATAAAAGGGGATGTTGATGTGGGAGGAGTGGAGGTGGAGGGGTGGGGAGTGGGGTATATGGGAACCTTTTATGTTTTTTTAACGTAACATTTTGTGTGATCTATTTATCTTTTAAAAAATAAAACAAAATAAAATAAAAATAAATGATATGTGCCACTTAAAGAAAAAAAAAAAAAAAAGACCACCCATGGAAAAGGAAAGGGGTTGGAATGGCTGCAAAGAGAACATGGCTGGCAAGGGCTCTAGAGTCTCTAAGGACCAGAAAAGAGGAAAGAGGGTTCACCGGCAGCCCAATTGCATCAGTTGTATGCCAAGTTCAAAGTGGGGGGAAAATCCCTGGTTCCAGTCAGTCAGAGACTGATGCAAGAGCAGAAAGACCACATCTTGTGGATGACTACACGACAAAGAGAAAGTCCCGTCTTTTACACTAGGAGCAGATTATTCAGGAGGTTCCCCAAGGGAGGCTAAAGGAAGGAGCTGGGAGTGACAGAGCGCAAGCCAGAGAGAAAAGGCCCAAAGGTTGGAAAGCAAGGAAATGTCTTAAAAATTAATCTTAACTGTTTAGCCTGGTTTAAAAAAGGCAGAGTTCCCTAGGATGGGCAAGAAAACAACCAAACAAGTCAGAGGCCCAAATAAGGCTCATTTCAAAAGCAGGCCCTCAACTGCCGCCATGAAGCAGAAACTCTACACCCCTGGAGTACCTAATGGGCAGGTTTCACAGCAAGAGATGATAAAACTGGACACTCAAGCTGGATGCAAGGCACATTCAATGTCCGTTTTCAGGCATGCTACAGACCTGCTACACAATCCTGAAAAAACCATGTCAACTCTCATTCATTTATTTCACTCCACACCAAATGAGAATGTCCATCACCTGACTTCACAGGAGGTTAGAGGCATCCTCATTCTTGGCCTTACTTTAAAACCTTAAATCAACTAGGAGTGATTTCTTACCCCCCTCCCCCAGGCACATCTGACAACATCTGGAGGCATGTTTGGTTGTCGCAACTGGGGACCTGGGTGCTTTTGGCACCCAGTAGGCAGAGGCCAGGGATTCTGCTACACCTACAATGCACAGGGCCTCCTCCCACAACAAAGAATTACCCAGCCCAAAATGTCAGTCATGCTGAGGTTCCCAAACCCTGCTTTAAAAGACCATGCTCAAGCACGAAGGATGTACTTTGAAATAGAAATAATTACCAACTGAATTGGGCCAACACTGACTGCTTAATTTCTCCCTCAGATGCCCTTCAAATCATTTTTCACATCTTAGTATTCGGCTCTCCTTACAGCCATGCCTACCTGAAGTCCCCGTGTACCACCGTGGTTTTCTGTTCCTCAGGAATGTGGAGTGGCAGCCACTCGATGAGCCTCTCCATCGCTGGGTTGGTGCTGGTTTCAGAAGCTCGATACTGCTTAATCCAGGTTTGCACCTGGCGTGAAATATAGTCCCCTGAAGGAAAGAGGATTAGAATATAGGTGTGCCATTTCAGAAGCCTCCAAGGATTTCCGCAATTAACCAGTGCAGTAAAACCATTTGTAATACTTTGTGGTGGTACGGCATCTTCGAACATTTTTCTATGACAGGAGATTTTTCCACATTAAGGTCCTGCCACCCCAAGATGGGAGCTGCTGCTGTTTTGTCTTGTCTGGATCAGTATGGGCTAGGTGCACAGCCTCCACGCCTCATCTTGGGCCCTCCCAGAGATCCTGTGAGCTTCCTAATAGCCTTATTAAATCCCTTTCTGGCTAAACAACAGTGGCTGGCTAAGAACACAGAAAATGACCAACTGCTCTGTCATTCTCTAGCTGTGTGATCTCAGGCAGGTTACTTAATCTCTCTCTCTGTGCCTATTTAGTTTCTCCATCTATGAAATGGGCCTTATACAGTTGTTGAGAGGATAAAATATGTAAAGTCCTTGGAACTGTTCCTCGTGTATAGTAAATTCTACATGCTTACTATTATTACTATTCTGTTGTCTTTGCTACTAAGAAACACAAGAGGTACTGCCATTAAAGGACTTGCAAGTTATATCTGGGAACAAAAATTGGAAAGAGTTCTGGAGTTAGCCTGGCTCATGGTCATGTTCTGCCAATTAATTAAACCTCTCTGAGCCACCACTTTTTTCATCTAGACAATGAGGGTATTAATACCTAGGTTTCACAAGGTTGTTGTGAAGACTAAATGAAATCCACCACATGCCAAGCACAGTGTTGGCAGAGAAAGCTGCTCAATGAATGATAGCTATTATTATTGTCACTGTCACCAGTATCCAACAATGCATCAGGTGCCTGCCTCTGAGCCAAACTCTCACCCCCTCATCTGAGAGAAAAACGGTCCTCACAGAAGGAAGGGTTTGAAGACAAGAATATAGAGATCAAGCTCTGGCTGTAGAGTCCACTGCACTCTCAGAGCATCCAAACGTCGGCTCTTTTGAGAATCCAGCTGGGTCACGAGTTGTGGCCTCCTATTTGATATGGAGCTCAAGATCCACAGGAATTTAACCAAAATTGGGTCAAGTGTTTAGAATTAACTTCCAGTTTTCAGGAATTACAGGAAATAGAAGATAGTGGTAAATGAAATTACGAAGAGATAATCTAGATATATCTATAAAATAACTGGAAAAAAATCTATAAGACAACTGACTTGCTCTCTTAAGAAATTCAGAGGAAAAAAGTGGAGGCTTGTCCTAACTTTGATTGGATTCTGGTTTGGGAAAAATACTTAAAAGAGATATTTGGGGTTAAGTGGGGAAATTTGAATATGGACTGGGTATTAGATACTCAGCGAAAATGGTTAATTTTCTTGAGTGGGTTAACAGTATTGGAGAATGTCCTTATTTTCAGAAAAGGCAAGCTGAAGTATTTAGGAGTGAAGTGTCATGGTCTCTGAAACTCAGTTAACTACAAATATATATAGAGAGAGATATAAGCAAATATGACAAAAGTTAGCAATTGTTAAAATTAATAGGGGGTATATGGATGTGATTTCAACTTTTCTGTAAATTTGAAAATTATCATAAGAAGTTGAATAAATACCATAGGAGCTGAGCCTTTGTAGAAAGAGTCCCTCAGGAAACTGTGCCATATGGATTTGGGAATCCCCAGACCCATCACTACACTCATTTTCCTTTTCCTGGGAAGCAGACAGAGCTGACCCTGAGTCTCTTGGCTCCATTGGCCTCTGGTCCCAAGCAAGGCCTGCCAAGGCAGGCTGAGATGTCCTTCCCAGGAGCAGCCTGCCTCTCTGGGATGAGAAAGGAGGATTATGTGGTACCTATGGATCCTTGGTGGAAAGTTTTTTTTTTTTAACAAATCTATTTTATCAATACATATTAATAAACATACAATTCATCCAAAAGTGCAGAATCAGTGGTATTTACTATAATCACATAGTTGTGCGGATTTGATTCCTGGTACCTTAAAAGGGGGTGGGGGGAGTCAGAAATAAAATATATGAGCACACACCTTGGCTACTCAGATTTTAAAAATCCATCTCTGTTGAAAAGAATGTTCAGAGAAAAAGGTGAAAAAAGGAGAAGAATGTACTTTAAATACCCTTGTCCAGGATCAGAATAAAGAAAAATTTTAATGGTCCAGTGATGAATGTTTAAAGGAAGAGAGATTTTGTGGTTCAAGAAGGGATTTAACCTGGGGAGGTGGGGGGTATACAGGAACCTCTTATATTTTTTAATGTAACCTTTTTTTTTGTGATGTATATATCTTAAAAAACATATAATTTACCAAAATGATGGGGTAGGGGGTGGGGAGCAGGGTATATGGGAACCTCTGATTTTTTTTTTTTTTAATGTTTTTTAATGTAACGTTCTTTGTGATCTATTAATTTTAATTTAAAAAGTGTAAAAAAAATTAAAAATAAAAAAAATGAAGAGATTTAACCAAGGACAAGATATCCAAGTAAATTGTATTTCCATTAAAATGGAACTGGATTTACAAGTGGCAGGCTAACTTTACATTAAGCAAACTACTTGGTGCACTACTGCCTTGAAATCATACAGATCCTAAAAGCAGGGCCACTGATGATGAAATGATCAGAATGAAAGACAAGCCAGCATCTTCTTACCTTGTTTCCCATAGTTTTCGAGGCCCACAGCCTTGATGTCCACACTGTGAATTTTGCACAAGACGCTGTTCATGGCAGTGTATATGGCCTGCCTCTGGCTGGGCTCCAAGCCAGGCAGAGAAGGGTCTTTGTAGATGAGGCCTGGGCAGTACTCCATCAAATAGAAGGGGGTGCCGATGATGCTGCAGGGACATGGACAGGGTATGCCAGTGGCTGACTCAGTGGGGCAGGCTCTGGTCATGGCACTACTCTTTCTAACTGTTGCTGTGCGTGCAATGTGAGCACTGGTGAAGGAGTTCAGATCCAGAGTACTGCACTTCTACTTTTTCCTTTACACACAAGCAAAGGGTGTTAGAAGTACCGCCTCCCCCAACGAATCTACACGCGCACACGCGCACACACGCATCCTGTCTTTACTCGTTGGCCAGCATGCCTCTCTCTTCTCTTTGGCCCATTTGTAGAACCAACAGGGTGGGGTTAAGGGTGATAATATAAATAAGCAGCATGGTTGAGACCAGGGGGTTTGGAGTCAAGTTTAAATCTCATCTCTGCCCCTTGCTAGCTCTGTGAGTGGGCAACTCACTAAACCTTTCTGAGTTTCGGGGGTTTTCTTTGGTTGTTTTTTAAATAAACTTTTTATTTGAGCTAATTTCGAACTTACAGAACAGTTGCAAAAATAACACAAAACTCCTACATACCCCAGAATTTTAACATTTTACCGCATTTGCTGTATCTTCCTTCCCTCCTTTCTTTCAATCTATCCATGCATCTGTCCATCCATCTACTTACCTACTGCTCTAAGTATTTGTCTAACTATTTTCTAAACATTTGAGAATAGGCTGTATATATATCATGCTCTGAGCTTTTGTTTCATTTTGGGTTTTTTATTGAGGTCAAATTAACATAACATGAAATTAACTATTTTAAAATATACAATTCAGTGCCATTTAATACATTCAAGATATTGTGCAACCAGCACCGCTAATCCCAAAATATTCTCATCACCCTAAAAAGGAAACCCGATATCTATAAAACTGTCACTCCCCATTCCCCCTTTCCCACCATTCCCCGGGAACCCCCAATCCTCTGTCTATATGAATGTGCCTATTCTGGACATTTCAAATAACAGAGTCAGACAATGTATGGCTTTTTGTGTCTGGCTCCTTTCATTAGCATAGTGATTTCAAAGTTCTCCCACTGTGTAGCATATATCAGAACTGCATTCCTGTTTGGACTGAATGATATTCCATTGTATGGATATATCGCATTTTGTCTATCCATTTATCCGTTTAGACATTTGGGTTGTTTTCACCTTTTGGCTTTTGTGAATAGAACTTTTTTTTAAGGAGGTACGGGGGATTGAACCTGGGACATTGTACATGGGAAGCAAGCGCTTAACCACTGAGTTACACCTGCTCCCCTAGAACTCTGGGTTTTGTTTTTGGTTTTTTTTTGGTACTGCAGGTGGGGAGTGAACCAGACCTCATATGTGGTAAGCCAGCGCTCAACCACTGAACCACACTGGCTCCCCTGAGTTGGTTTTTTCATATGTTTGCTTGTTGTTTGTTTAGTTTTTAGGAGACACTGGGGACTGAACCTGGGACTACCCATATGGGAAGCAGGCACTCAACTGCTTGAGCCACATCCACTTCCCTAGAAATTTTTAAATCTATGAAATGTACCTACTTCAAAATTATAAGAATTAAAGAAGCAAAATATATAATATATGTAGAGTGCCTGACATAGTGTCTGGTTTCATTGAGTATTTAATAAATATCCTTTCTTGTTATTCATGTTATTTTTATCATTATTCATAGCATGAAAAACACATATACCACCCTATAGTATTAGACTGACCCACAGAAATGTTATTATCCCATCTTTTAGTCATTACTAGAAATCAGTTTTACCACTCAAAAGAAGTGCTTTGAAAATTCTACCATTATAAATTCTGACTCAGAAAAGTTATAAAAGACATTCTTGGGACAACTGGGGAAATATGAACATGGGATAGATATTAAATAACATTACAGAATTATTGTTAATTATCTTCAGTGTAATGGTGCTGGGGTTATGAAACAAAATGTCTCTCTTCTTCAGAGATGCATGCTGTCTATAAATTCCTTCAAAAGGTTCAGCCAAAAAAAGTTATGTATATGTAAGTTATACACACACAGAGAAAGCAAAGGTGACAAATGTTAACATTATTTTTTCTAGATGAAGAGTAATGTATGTTCATTATACTATTTTTTTCAGCTTTTCTGTATAGTTTAAACTTTTCATAATTAAAAAGAACAAGAAAAAAGCATTTTTTAAACTTTTAGAAAGACCAAAATAAAAAATTAGTAAAAAACACAATAAAAAATTAACAAATACAAATAAAATGGGACTAGATGGATACATATTTTTAGAATTTTTTTTTCAATGTTTTCTATCGAGTCTCACAAAACAAGCATTTCATTATCTTTCAGAATAACAAACAACTGTGAATTCCTGGAGGAGGTTGCTAAAAGGTCCCTTTTCTTTCCTAACAAAATTTCATTTGTCTTATCTTTAACAAACTGGAATTTCAGTTAGCATATGGGCCTTTTGCTCCTATAGCTTAAATATGCAAAGGAAAAAATAAATCTGAACCTTACCTTGAATCTTCACAGAGATCAAGAACTTTGGGGACAGGCACTCCAGCGTTTGCGAGGGCTTTCATTATCCTGCCAGAACAAATAAAACTGAGCCTAAACTGCTGACTGAACAAAGATTTCCTTGAAATTATTTTTCTCATTTAAAAATAAGTATATATAGAAATGGAAATGGAATTATAAAAAATATTCTTTGGGGGGAGTAGACATAGATCAGTGGTTGAGTGCCTGCTTCCCACGTACAAGGTCCTGGGTTCAATCCTCAGTACCTCCATTAAAGAAAAAAATCAGTGAACCCAAGGTAAGAAAGGAGGAACCAAAAAAAAGACCAAAAACAGATGGACAAACAAAAAAACTTCCTTGTACCATTGAAAATGGTTTCAGAGTACACAAGCAGGATGCACAGAAAACAGAGTAGTGGTTTTACATTTTTTAAGGTCTCTCTGCTAACAATTACACACACGCTATTATGTGGGCAAATATGTAAATACTCAAATAGCTAGAGGTGTTCTCTGAGGAACCCCTAAGAGGTCATAATCATCAGTTGCTAGTCTCTCCAACACTCAGAGAAGCCAGATTCCAGGAATCAAAAAGTCCAGAGGAAAGACGGTAAACAATGAGAACAAACAGGAGCCAGGAGCTGAAATCATATTTTTCCTTCTTACTCTTGGCAATTTTCCTTCTACAGAGCATGATAATAGGATGGAAGTTAGAAGGAAGAGAAAGAGTTCCAGGACAATAAGCCACATTCTGGAGCTTATTTGTAGGTTCCCACTCACTCTCCAAGCAATTTGATTGAGTTTTTTTCAACTCTGTAGGTTTCAGTTTTCCTATTTGCAAAACTGTTTTATTTGGGATGGGTTGTAATACATTTGCTTTCTGAACATTTTATTACTGAAAATTTCAAAAACATATAAAAGAAAAGAGACCCATATAATAAACCTCCATGTAACCATCATTCAACTTCAACAATTATCAACTCGGGAAGCAGATTTGGCTCAACTGAGAGAGTATTCGTCTACCATATGGGAGGTCCATGGTTCAAACCCAGGGCCTCCTGACCCATGTGGTGAGCTAGCCCATGCACAGTGCTGATGCACGCAAGGAGTGCCGTACCACACAGGGGTGTTCGCCATGTAGGGGAGCCCCACCCACAAGGAGTACATCCCCACAAGAAGAGCCACTCCATGCGAAAAAAACAAAACAAAACAAAACAAATTATCAACTCATGGCCATACTTGTTTCATCTATAGCCCATTAATGTATTGATTTTAAGACTAACAGGGATCTCAATAAGGCTTTTTTCACTTAGAGGTTGCAAAATAAATGTACTCGCTTACAAAGTTAGGTATAGAAAAGAGAAAAGAAATTTTGGAATAAAATCAGGTTCCATGTGAAATAATTTGGAGATTCTTAATTGTATTTTTAAATGTCTCAAGGCACTTTTTTACAGAGTGCTAAGGTTGTGTGCTGGACATGCCAGATGGTGGAGTGTACCCCCAGGTCCTAAGAATTTACCTGAACTCTCTCTCTACTGCATGTGCAGATGGAAGGAGTTTCCCAGGAGGTTTCTTCCGCAGAACCAGCTGATGGTTAGCCAGCCTGATGTAATAAGTTGGATTTGATTGCCCATGATCAAACTGAAAGAGTTCCAGTGGACCTGCAAGTTTGAAAACAAAGAAAACTCAAACCAGATCTGGAGGAGAGACCTGGACAGACAGTCTTTCTTTCTAATGAAGTCTGCATTTGGGATGCAGAACACTCCCAACTTGGGATGCACTGGAAGAAAAGCACCTCCTCCATGGATACCAGAGTGATGGAGCCCCAGGCACACCATGCTAGCTCAACCCTAGAATCACAGACTGCTACAGGGTGGGAGAGAATGCTCGATTTACACAATAATTTTCTCACTTCATATGAGTGTCCAGTTTTGTCCTTGCAAACTGCTGCTCTGTGAAGAAAAGCTCTTTAGTTCTGTTTATCAGCCACAGGCACAGTCATGGCAACCCATCTTGCCAAATGGAATGCTTTAAGCCTGAGGATGAAAAGTGCCCTTGTACGTCCCTCATCCTGTGCCTGGCCAGACCACGCCTGGCACTGACATGACAGCTGAAAGGGGCTATGCAGAGGCCTTCGGCTTGAGCCAAAGCTGCTGTCAATGAGATGTAATTTCCCACCCCACTAAGCTAATTCAGTGGCTCTACTGCAGAAACATCTGGCTGAGGCAAACCTCATTAACCCTCAGGTTTACAATGAGACTGAACTCTGACGACAGCTTTGTTTAATTTGGTCAGAAGAACAGGAAAGCAATGGGAGTTTGCCTGAGCTAGTGTGAATGGTCAGAAAGGGCCCCCCAACTTTGCAGAGGCACTATCAACAACCCAGTCACTGGAAGACATTATAATGTGAAGCTCCACAATTAAAAAAAAGGCTTTTCCAAGGATTAAGCAGGTGAGTAAAACTCTGCCACCAGGTAGAAATTTCTTCAAAAGTTCATGAGGCACCTGTTTTTGTGAGGGTGGAATGTGAAGGATGAAAGTTGGACTTTTGAAGGGCAGGCACAACTTGTAACATTTTTAAATCCTACAACTTTTACATCACCTTCACAGACAAGCCTCATCTCAAAAATTAGAAACATCCAATTCCCCTGAGGATATACTGAATCACTGAGTTCTTCTCCTTCTTGATAGCTGTCTCCAGGCTCTTGCAGCCATGCCACACTCTCTGGTGGAAAAGGGTGGCAAGTACACTTCTGGGGATCCATAAAAAAGAAGGCTAATGCTTCTTCCCAAACAAAATTGAAAGTCGCACTCAGAATGGCTGGGTCCAATGGCTGTTTTCCTCTCCAGATTGCCTCTTTATCTCTAGCATAGTCTACCAGGGTTTGAAAGTGAAAACCAGACTGAAGGCATAGCCTTGCAAAGAGTCACCAAATAGGAAAATTCAAATACCTGTGGTTTGGGACCCCAGCATGTCTTTGAGGTACTTCTCCAAGGAATCTTTTGGAATTTCCATTGTCTTCCTCACAGGACGAGTGTTTGGAACAACGATTCTCAATGCAAAACCCAAAAGAGTTTCTAATTCCTTCACTGCAGTTTCTGGGTCATTAACCTGGTTTCAAGGAAAATATTGAACATGTACCACCATTCAACCCAGACCTCTCCTCCCATTTGTTCTCTAGGAGGGAAGTGTTTTAGAGGGAAATATCCAAGAAGCCAATTCTCTGAAGAGATATTTTGGAACCTTCAATTAATGAGGAAAGAGTAGAATGAGTTTCCTATTCCCATTTAATTCCTAAGCACATTAAACATTCTGTGTGCTGGGAAGAATGCCAGTTAAGAGACCATGCTAGCCCCAATCAAGATGGTTGAGTGAGACTTCAGGGCTCCATCCGCCCAACAGAAACACTGAACAACCAGCAAGAACTGGAAGAAACATGTTTCTCAAAGCTCTAGAAAAAAGTTAAACAACTGCACTGACAAGGAACGCGACAAATCAAGTAGAAAGCTACTTAAATCAGTAGACTCTCATGGTATCTGGGCTGTCCCCTCCCCCACCGCTTGGTGTGTCCACACTCCCAGTGTGGATACCTAGTCCTGGTTCTGAGAGAACAGAGTAGAGTAACCCTCCCTGTGCACACATTGGGAGCATGTATGCCTGACCCAACCTGTCTTGGCAATCACCAGCCCACAATGTACCTTACGTGTAGAAAGCTGTGGAAAAACAGTCAAATCATGCTGCCTGGGACAAGGGATTGCTGGCTATAGGACACACAATGCAGTACCTGTCCCAGTCCCTGGGACTGTGAGGAAACGGTTTCTTAGGGAAGAAGGGACATTCAAACCATGTAAACAGGGGAGTTCCTAGGGCCATATGTGCATGCCCAAGACAATTCACACACAGAAACAATCAGAAGGGGAAGTGGATGTGGCTCAAGCAATTGGGCTCCTGCCTACCACATGAGAGATCCCTGGTTCGGTTCCCAGTGCCTCCTAAAGAAGACAGAGAGCTGGCGTGACAGGCAGGTGCAGCAAGCTGATGTAACAAGATGATACAACAAAAAACATGGGAAGAAGGAACATAATGACAAACAAAACAAAGCAGGGAGTGGAGGTTCCCTGTGCATCCTAAAGAAGACAAACAAGACAGCGAGTTGGCACAACAGGCAGACACAGCAAGCTGATGCAGCAAGATGACACAAGAGACACAAAAAAGAGAGGCAGATGTGGCTCAAACAATTGGGCTCCCATCTACAATATAGGAGGTTCAGGGTTCAATTCCCGGGGCCTCCTGGTGAAGGCAAGCTGGCCCGTGTGGTGAGCTGGCCCATGCAGAGTGCTGGCCTGTGGGGCGTGCTGGCCTGCATGGCATACTGGCCCACGTGGGAGTGCTGGCCCGCATGGAGAACTGGTGCAGCAAGATGATGCAACAAAAAGAGACACAGAGGAGAGAAAATAAGAGACAGCAGACCAGGGAGCTGGGGTTGCATAAGAGATTGAGCACCTCTATCCCACTCTGGAATGTCCCAGGATCAGTTCCAGTGCCACCTAAAGAAAAGACAAGCAAACACAGAACAACACACAGCAAATGGACACAGAAAGCAGACAATAAGTGCAAAACAACAAGGGGTAGGGGGAATAAATAAATAAGTCTTTAAAAAAAAAGAGAGACATGAAGAAAAACATATGAGAGACAACAAAACAGGGAACAGGATGGCTCAAGCGATTAGGCAACTCTCTCACACATCAGAGGTCCTAGGTTTGGTTCTCAGATCCTCCCAAAGAAACAAGGAAGATGAACAGCCACAGCAACTGCAAACGACAAGGGTGTGGGAAGAAAATAAATAAAATTAAAGTAAAGTAAAGTAAAATAAAATAAAATAAAGAAAAGAAAAATCAGAAGGCCCCTACACTTTGGCCTGGAGGTATTCTCTATGCTCATTATATGGATAAGCTCTGAAGGAGAACACTTGCACAGGTCAAGTGTTGCAAAGACTGGAAAAGGTATTTTCTTCTCTCTTTTTTTTTGTTCAATCCTGGCATTCAAAAAAAGCTCTGACAAACACCAGCTGGATACAAGTTTAAGGAACAGATGCCTCAGAGTCTAAATTCCAGCAATAACACAGTAAAATATTAAAAGTGTCCAGGTTTCAAAAAGATATTATAAAACATCCAAAGAAACAGGAAGAGATGGCCCATACAAAAGAATAAAGCATCAGAAACCATCAGTGAGGAAGACAGACCTGGGACATACCAAATAAAGACTTTTTAAAACTAGCCTTAAATACCCTCAAAGAGCTAAAGGAAAACATGGACAAAAAATTAAAGAAAATTAGGAAAATAACAGATGAACACAGAAAATATCCATACAGAAATGGAAATTATGAAAAGGAACCAAACAGAACTGAAGTCCACAGTAACATAAACTAATAATTCCCCAGACTAGTTCAACAGCAGATTGGAGCTGGCAGAGAATGAAAATGAAGGTAAGACCATTGATATCATTTGGTTTATGGACAAGAAAAAAGAGTGAAGGAAGTGAATCCTGCCTGAGGAACCTGTGGGATGCCATCCAGCATACCAATATATGCCCCTTGGGACTCTGGGAAGAGGAAAAAAGGAGAGAGAGAATATTCAAAGAATTAATGGCTGAACACTTCCCAAAATCAACAAAAGACATGACTATACACATCCAAGACACTCAATGAACTCCAAACTAGATTAAACCCACTAGATCAGCACTGTGACATATTATAATCAAACTGCTGAATGACAGAAGTAAAGAGAGAATTGTGAAAAGTTGCAAGAAACCTCACCTTGCATGTACAAGGGAACCTCAGTAAGATTAAACACTGATTTCTCAGTAGAAACCATGGAGGCAAGAAGGCAGTGGGATGTCATATTTAAAATGCTGAAAACAAAAAATTGCCAACCAAGAATTATGTATCTGGAAAAACTGCCTTTACAAAATAAGGGAGAAATTAAGACACTCCCAGATAAGCAAATGCCAAGGGAGTTTGTCTTCACTAGATCAGCCCTACAAGAGATGCTAAAGAGGGAAGCAGATGTGACTCAAGCCAATGGGGGAAGCGGACTTGGCCCAGTGGTTAGGGTGTCTGCCTACCACATGGGAGGTCTGCGGTTCAAACCCTGGGCCTCCTTGACCCATGTGAAGCTGGCCCACGTGCAGTGCTGTTGCGTGCAAGGAGTGCCCTGCCATGCAGGGTGTCCCCCGCGTAGGGGAGGCCCATGTGCAGGGAGTGTGCCCCGTAAGGAGGGCCGCCCAGAGTGAAAGAAAGTGCAGCCTGCCCAAGAATGGTGCCGCACGCAGAGAGAGCTGACACACAAGATGACACAACAAAAAGAAACACAGATTTCTGGTGCTGCTGATAAGGATAGAAGCCGTCACAGAAGAACACACAGCGAATGTACACAGAGAGCAGACAACTGGAGGGGGGGGTAGTGGGAAGGGAGAGGAATAAATTTAAAAAAATTTTTTTTAATTAAAAATAAAGAACTTTCAAGCCACTGGGCATCCTCATACCACATGGGAGGTGCCTCCTAAAGATGAGCAAGACAGTGAGCTGACGTGATGGACTGGAATGGTGGGCTTGACGCAACAAGATAACACAATGAGGAGACACAATAAGGAAACATAATAAGAGACACAACAAGCAGGGAGCAGAGGTGGCTTGAGTGATTAGGCATCTCCCTCCCATATGGGAGGTCCTGGGTTCAGTTCCCAGTGCCTCCTAAAAAGAAGATAACCAGACACAGAGCACACAACAAACAGACACAGAGAGCAGACAGCAAGCGCAAACAACAAGGCAGGTGGGGGAGTAAATAAATAATAAATCTTTTTTAAAAAGAGAGAGATGCTAAACAGAGTTGTGCAGGTTGAAAGGAAAGGACACTAGACAATAGATCGAAGCCACGTTAAAAATAAAGATGTCGGTGAGAATGACATGGGTAAACAGAAATATCAGTACTATTGAGTTTTGGGTTTGTAACTCCCATTTTTTACTTCCTACAGGATGGAAAAGGCAAATGTATAATACGTAGTGAAAAATCAACAGTTGTGAACTCATAATGTATAAACATGTAATTTGTGACAAGAACTACATAATAGTGGGGCAAAGGATGGGTATAGGAACATAGTTTACATACACAACTGAAATTTAGTTACTGTCAAAGTAAAAAAGATTGTTAACATATTTCGAATGTTGGGCCTTATGGGAATTACAGAGAAGATACTGGAGAATATGCAAGTTCACAGATACAGAAATAACTGTATAGGTTGCCAGGGGAAGGGGTCGGAAGGAATGGGGAGTTAACGCATGAAGAGTGGTGAGTTTCTGATTGTGGAAATGGGAAAGTTTTAGTAAGCAGATGGTGAGGGTACTGCAATACTGTGAACGTAATTAATAGCATGGAATGGTATGCTTGGGAGTGGCTGAGATGGGAAACTTTATATTGAATATATGGTCCCATAATTTAAAAAAAAAAAAAGAAGCAACTGAAGAGACAATGACAATTAAAGGCAATACATGATCCTGAATACAATCCAGCAAGGGAGGAAAGGATGTTCTTGGGACATAAGAATAAATTGGTATATGGAATGTAAGCTTTATATCAATGCGCAATTTCCTGAGCACAATAACTCTACTTAAAGTGGTTAATAAGTGAATATGCTCGTTCTTTGGAAATGTTCATGACAGTATTAAGTGCTCAAGGAACATGATGTATACAACCCACACTCAAGTACTCAAAAAATAGACTGAGGGGAAGCGGACTTGGCCCAGTGGATAGGGCGTCCGTCTACCACATGGGAGGTCCACGGTTCAAACCCCGGGCCTCCTTGACCCGTGTGGAGCTGGCCCATGTGCAGTGCTGATGCACGCAAGGAGTGCCATGCCATGCAGGGGTGCCTCCCCAGTAGGGGAGCCCCACGTGCAAGGAGTGCTCCCCGTAAGGAGAGCCGCCCAGCACGAAAGAAAGTTCAGCCTACCCAAGGATGGCGCCGCACACACAGAGAGCTGACGCAGCAAGATGATGCAACAAAAAGAGACAGATTCCCATGCCGCTGAAAACAACAGAAGTAGACAAAAGAAGAACACGCAGCAAATGGACACACAGAACAGACAACTGGGGCGAGGGAGGTGGTGGGAAGGGAAGGGAAACAAAAAATAATCTTTAAAAAAAATAGACTGATAAGTACATATAAAGATAAACAGACTGATATTGCAAATGTAGCAAAATGTTAAAACTGGATCTGGAAATCTGGGGGGATAATATGTTGGAGTTATTTTTGTGGGGTGTGTATTATTTTTTTTACTGTCTGGTTAGTTTGAAACTATTTCAAAATATGTTTAGGGGGAAGCAGATTTGGCTCAACTGATAGAGAGTGTCTGCCTACCATATGGGAGGTCCAGGGTTCAAATCCAGGGCCTCCTGACCCATGTGGTGAGCTGGCCCACATGCAGTGCTGATGCGTGCAAGGAGTGCCGTGCCATGCAGGGGTGTCCCCCACGCCGGGGAGCCCCATGTGCAAGGAGTGCACCCTGTAAGGAGAGCCACCTGGCGCAAAAAAAGTACAGCCCACCCAGGAGTGGCACCGCACACAGAGAGCTGATACAGATGACTTAACAAAAAGAGACACAGATTCCTGGTGCCGCTGACAAGAACACAAGCAGACACAGAAGAACACACAGCGAATGGACACAGACAGCAGACAACTGGGGGTGGGGGGGAAGGGGAGAGATAAATTAAAAATAAATAAATCTTTAAAAAAAAAAAAGTTTAGCGAGCAGGTGTAGCTCAGTGGTTAAGTGCCCACTTTCCACGTTCAAGGTCCCAGATTCAATTTTAGGAATTTTATTCCTAAAATAAAGGAAAATAAAACAAGTAAGTTAAAAAAAAAAAACACAATTATAAACAGTCTATACTACTCCCTTATATTGGGAGGGCAGAAGATTTTGGTGCCACATCCTCCCCGTCCTTACAGACCCATCAGCTTAATAATGAAAACCCAAACATAGAGAGCTGGACCAAGACTCCCTCTCATGTGGCTTCTCATTCTTTTAAGCCATGACTGTGGGACAGCCCAGGTGCGCAGGAGTCTGAGTGTCACCCCAGAAGTCTTAGCCTGCCTTCACCACCTTGTTTTATCTCTTTTCTCAAACTGTCTTCTTACTCTATGTTTGATATGTCTTGCCTCCCAATGAAAAAACAAGCAGCTAGTTATACAGATTTCTTAATTAATAAAAAAATGAGACAGCTATGGCCACAAGGGGGGGGGAACTATTAAAGAAAATTGTAACCATGAATGTAAAAGGACTGTATAGGGTTCAATAAACAGGACTGGTATATTACTCTCACAGTGACTATTACCTTCAGGATGTGAATACCAAGGCTGGCTGCGGCTTTTAGATTTGGTGTAAGGTCATCAAGAAAAATGGACTCCGAGGGCTGCACGCCAAGCCGCTCCAGGCACAACTTGTATATCCTGGGGTCTGGCTTACAGACTCCCTCTATGCAGGATTCCACGACCTGGGGGAGGGATAGAAACGAGATGAATATCCCTAAGAGGTGGAGCTCCTGAATATGCACAGTGACACAGTTTTTGAAAAGAGGAGAAGAGGGCGGTTGAGATTTGTTCACCAAATAATAACTCAAGAGTACTACGTGAACCCAAGTAACCCTCAGTTTCATAACAAGACTATTGCCTTTTTAAGTTGCGTGATTTGGGAGTACTCAGTTACAATCCAATAGCAAACTCAGAAAACCCAAGTTCTGGTTCAGACTCTGACCTTCTGCAAACAACAAAGCCACAAAGGGTCTGAGTCTCACCATCTGTAAAATGAAAATAAGAGTAACTGTCCCTCCTATCTCAATGGTTGTTGGGAGGTTTAAATGAGTTCCAAAATGACAAAACATTTGGTAGTATTGGATATTGTGGCTCCACAGAGCAGAAGAAAAAGCTGCACATCTCAGCTTTATGAAAAGTTTTTCTCCATTTTTTTCAGAAAGAAGGCATTGTTTACTGCCTCAAAAATAACACGAGGGGGGAAACGGACTTTGGCCCAGTGGTTAGGGCGTCCGTCTACCACATGGGAGGCCCGCGGTTCAAGCCCCGGGCCTCCTTGACCCATGTGGAGCTGGCCCATGCGCAGTGCTGATGCGCGCAAGGAGTGCCGCACCATGCAGGGTGTCCCCCGCGTAGAGGAGCCCCACGCGCAAGGAGTGCACCCATAAGGAGAGCCGCCCAGCGCGAAGGAGGGAGCAGCCTGCCGAGGAATGGCGCCGCCCACACTTCCCGTGCCGCTGACGACAACAGAAGCAGACAAAGAAACAAGAAACAAGACGCAGCAAAAAGACACAGAAAACAGACAACCGGGGGAGGGGAGGGGAATTAAATAAATAAAAATAAATAAATCTTTAAAAAAAAAAAAAATAACACGAGGGAAGCAGACTTGGCCCAATGGATAGGGTGTCCACCTACCACATAGGAGGGCCACAGTTCAAACCTCAGGCCTCCTTGACCCATGTGGAGCTGGCCTATGCGCAGTACTGATGCGCACAAGGAATGCTGTGCCACACAGGGGTGTTCCCAGTGTAGGGGAGCCCCACGCGCAAGGAGTGCACCCCGTAAGGAAAGCCGCCCAGCGCCAAAGAAAGTGCAGCCTGTCCAAGAATGGGACCACACACACAGAGAGCTGACACAACAAGATGATGCCACAAAAAGAAACACAGATTCTGGGTGCCACTGATAAGAATACAAGCAGACACAGAAGAACACACAGCGAATGGACACGGAGAGCAGACAACTGGGCGGGGGGGGGGAAATAAAAAGAAATCTTAAAAAAAAATAAAAATAAAAATAAACATGACTTTAATGTCTACATGTCAGAGGTTAAAAAACATACACACCATACTTTAGACAACTAAATCCCACGGGAGGGCTGCCCTGAGGAGACTGTCAGTAATCGGCAATAAGGACACCATTCCTTTGGCGCTAAGAGTTGCTGCACCCTGACAGCCTTGTTTCAGCCTTGTATCCAACTTGATCAGGGGAGGTTCGCTGAGGGTTCGGGAGCCCCCTGAAAAGGCTGTCTTGGCGGCTGGCTATCTCTGATTCCCTCTCACATGTCCCCAGGGCTTACTCTCCTATAGGGTGGGCCTAAGACAGCCACACAGGCCCATAACCAATGCCCTTTAGTCTGCCCTAAGAGAACTAAAGCCCTGATCTACTCTTGGAATGACCCAGAGTTTGCAAGACCAAGGACAAACCCCATCCCCCACACCCCACTCTGCCTCACACTGGCCAGAAATGGCCTTTCAAGTGAACAGATGTCCACCTCTCCTATTTGTCCTTGTCTCCTAAGGCCCTGAGTGAGCTAAAAGAAAAGCTCCACCTCACAAAATTGTCAACAGTGGATAGCAGAGAAGCAGGGCATTTCAGAAATGATTCAGTGTAACATGCTGGAGGGAAGTAGCACTGCTATACCATTGAGACAGAGGATGAGAGAGGAGTGAACTCAGGCTCATGGCGCCAAGTTCTGAGCAGGAGACATGGGCCTCTCACAAGGTGACTAACTTTTTTTTAAGTGATACAATAATCAGTTTATTGACAATAAGACATCTATTTGCAAAGTAAAACACTGCACCAATATTTAAATATATTCACAAATAACATTCCAAATGGAATATCAAGCTAAAATTAAAAGTAAAATCCCTATTGCATACCAGTGGTAAACGACAATATAGGAGAATAAACATAATATTATGATAAGTAAATTAATTCTTAATATAGATGCTTAAAGATGTTTGGTTGAAAGAGGAAAAAGACAAAGTAAAATAGGAGATGATATGGTCTTGGATTTTCAAGAGTTTTTCATGATTTAAGTTTTTTTTTTGTTTATTTTTAAAGAAGTTTTAGATTACCTAAAAGTTACATTGAAAATATAGGGGATTCCCATATACCCCTCCTTCTCCCCTGAATTACTTTTTGAGGGCAGAAAAAGACTTCTTAAGATTTAAGCTTGATAAGATCCCTGGCCTTCTCTTTTAGTTCTATTTTGTACATGACAGTAATAACCTGTTTAAGGTTTCTATTACCTTTTGTCAAACCAGGAACTATGGAAACAAGGCAAGTGTACATCCAAATATAGATTGAATGAAAACGTTCCCAGTTTGTCAAGGATCCTTTAGAGCAGGGGTTCTCAACCTTACTTGTTCCATGGATCCCTTTACCAGCCAGGTGAAAACCACAGGCCCCTCACTAAGTCCACACTATACTGTGTATTATTTAATAAATACATCACACCCGCACCAACACATCCCCACAAGAATACTATTTCTTTGCCTTTCAATTCAAGCTCATTGGCCCCTTGTTAGGAGCCCCTGCATGACCAGAAGGTGGAGGGAAAGCCTCCTTCTCAAGATAGCATGACTCAGGTGAGCAACAGCAGAAAATCACAAATGGAATCTGAAGTCAGCCTCTCAGGGGTTCTGACCCCAAATACATATCAGAATCATCTAGGGAGGTTTTTTTAAGATTTATTTATTTATTTAATTCCCCCCCTCCCTGGTTGTCTGTTCTCTGTGTCTATTTGCTGCATCTTGTTTCTTTGTCCGCTTCTGTTGTCAGCGGCACGGGAAGTGTGGGCAGCGCCATTCCTGGGCAGGGTGCACTTTCTTTCGCGCTGGACAGCTTTCCTTACGGGGCGCACTCCTTGCGCATGGGGCTCCCTGCGTAGCAGGGCACTCCTTGCGCGCATCAGCACTGCGCATCGGCCAGCTCCACACGGGTCAAGAAGGCCCGGGGTTTGAACCGCAGACCTCCCATGTGGTAGACGGATGCCCTAACCACTGGGCCAAATCCGTTTCCCGAGGGAGTTTTTCAGAAATACACACACCCACATCCCACCCAGACCCATTCAAATGATATGTCCAGGAAAAGAAGCCTGGCCATCTGGACCTTTATAAACCTACAGGTCATGCTGATGTGGAGCCAGCACTGAAAACCTTTACTTTGGTCTCACTAGTCCAATTAGGGGCACAAATATACACAGGAAAAGATAGATCTAGGTTTAAGGTACAGGGAATATGCCACTTTCTAGAATCAAACTAAAGTACCTCTTCCAAGGATGGAAAGAAACAGAAGCTCGTTAGTGAAATATACAACACTCTAGTTATTAGAGCACTTCCCCCCAATGTGTTCCAGAGCCTACGAGGTCTCTCAATACATTTGCTGAGATGTTTCCCAGATACACTGATGTGGCGATCCATGGATGAATGGGCAGAGGAAAGCGTCCTTCTATATCCACCATGAAAGAGACCCTGTTTCAACAGTTTGGGAACTTTTCAAGCTTACCACATCAAACTGTTTCCGGTCCAGGGGCAAAAAGCTTTTCCCATTGGGAAGATAAAAATTATTGCTCAAGACTGCAGTCTGAAGTCCTTTTGCCCGAATCTGAGTTATGGCCTCAGTCATCACTGGGAACGGCTTTGCCACTTGTTCACAGGTCAGCAGAGAAAAAAATGAGTCCACTGGCACAGAGGTCTTTGACTGGCAATGGGGGATGGGAAAATAGAACCAGACATCATTAAGAGCAAGAATAACAGAGAAAAAATTTTAGTCATGGCTTCATTCTGCTGCCTGGTTGTACAGCACAAGGCACTGGTTTACTGCCTAAAGGAATTGTTCCCCTCACCCTAGTTTTGAACTTTGTTGTTAGTTTTAAGAGTGACCTGGAATTAGAGATACATGAGTAGGTGTAGCAGTTGGATATAATTGATGAGTTCCAAAAAGAAATATTGGATTATGGTTGCAATCTGATCTGTACCTGGGCATGACTGAGTTATGATTAGGGTGTTGACTCCCCACTTCTTGGTGGGTGGGGACTCACAGATAAAAGGCATGGCAAAGAACAGAGTTGGGGCTTTTAATGTTGGAGTTTTGATTTTGGAGTTTGATGCTGAATACTTAAACTGGAGCCCTGGGAAGTCAGCATGCAGAAGAAAAAGAGAAGTCAGCCCCAGGAAGGAAGGACCTAGAAGCCAGAGTAAAGCAAGCCCCAGGAATGTAGGAACCCAGGAAGCCTGAACCCTTGCAGACGTCAGCAGCCATCTTGCTCCAAATAGACCTTGGTTAGGGAAGTAACTTATGCTTTATGGCCTGGTATCTGTAAGCTCCTACCCCAAATAAATACCCTTTATAAAAACCAACCAATTTCTGGTATTTTGCATCAGCACCCCTTTGGCTGACTAATACAGTAGGAAACAGAGCTGCTGATATCAATATACCAGTTAAGTGCATTCTTTAGTCCTCTCGTGAATAACCAATTGAAGAGAAGCAGAACACCACAGAGAACAGAGAATTAAACTCTAAAAGTATATTAAGCAGTTGTGGTCTAATTTGTAATGATCCAGAAGGAATTTACAGATTAGAATCACCATTATGAACTTCAATTGCTGAGCAATTTTTTTGTTTGTATTAAAATTCAATCCATGGGAGTTTTGAAAACTTATTTTGTGAAATGTTTTGAAATTTGCAAGGGCAAATCTACCATTTTGTATATATTTTTATAATAGCTTTATTGAGATGCAATTTACAAACCATACAACTGACCCATTTAAAGTGTACCGGTCAGTACTTTTTAGTATATTCACAGAATCATGCAACCATCACCACATTCAATTTTAGAACATTTTTATCACCCTAAAAAAAATCCTATGCCCATGAGCAGTCAATTCCCACTTCTCCCCAACACCCCCAGTCTTAGGCAATGACTAAACTTTGTCTCTATGGATTTGCCTATGCTGGACATTTCCTATAAATGGAATAAAAAAATATGCAGTCTTCTGTGACCAGCTTCTTTCACTTAGTATTATGTTTTCAAGGTTTATGACTGTTGCAGTTTGATATAGTTTATGAATTCCAAAAATAGATGATGGATTATGTTTGTAAACTGATCTGCCCTCCAAGCATATTAGAGTATATTGGATTCAGAGCTTTTGCTTTTACTTGATTAAATAATGATTAAGGTTTTGATTGGGCAATGTCAATTGTGAGTCCTCAAGGGGGCAGGGACTCACAGAGAAACCATACTGCAGAGAAGGGAGTTTTGAGTTTTGAGCTGGAGCCTATGAAATGAACACACAGGAGAAGAACTCAAAGGAACAGAGACAGATCCTTAGACATGGCAGAAGCCCCCAGGAGAGAGACAGAGCCGTTCACCTCAAAGTCTACAGCTGGCCTTGTGGAGAGAGCACAACAGCTGAGCCCGAAGAGAAACAGAGCTCTGGGAAGAGAGGAACCCAAGAAGCCTAAACTCTTGGCAGACGTTGGCAGCCATTTTGCCCCAACACATGGCAATAACGTCGGTGAGGGAAGTAACTTATGCTTTATGTCCTGGTAACTGTTAAGCTTCTATCCCAAATAAATACCCTTTATAAAAGCCAACAGATTTCTGGTTTTTGCATCAACAACCTTTTGATGACTACTACATTAACTGTATTTTATATTTAAAAGGGTGATTATGAGGATTACATGTGTTAATATAGGTAAAGGTTTAGCATATATTTAGAAAATGCTCAATAATACTATTGCTTTAAATAAGCTTTTTGATTAAAGCTGTCTTGTAGGGTGGCTTCTGTGTCTCAGATGAATAATGTCTACTTATAGAGAGTATTCTGCTTATTTACATATGGAGTTAAAATTGAGTAGCTGGAGAGGGAAAAAATAGCTTTAAAATGCGTAATGTACTATTAGGTTTTTTACTTGTTTATTTGCAGTTTAACCAACTTACCTATCAATAGATGAGTGCTGCAACCACTTCTCAAGTCAGAAAGGATCACACAGCAATGCAGGAGTGTTTACTACTCACCATTTCAGAGCACAGTCTCCTAAATTCTTGTAAGAAATCTTCTACTGTTATTGCTCCTCTCATAAATTTCATCCACGGTCCATTTTCCCCACCTGCGATCAAGGCCTTCAATATAGTTCCAGAAGGGACATGATTCTGCACCTCCCATTCTATAGGAAACAGAATATGTAATAAATGAAATACAGTCAACAGTGGCTGGGGTTTGGGAATCTTAGGCTAATTACCATACTAGTTTCTGTGACATCACTGTGATTCTACCGGGAATTTGGGGAAATTCAGGAAATGCAAACTCTCGATCCAAGATGTCCAAAATAACAGTGATAATTAAGTGTGTGACTGAGAGGACACTGTATTTAAGCAACAGGTCCTTACTACTTCCTTGAGGTAAGTCTGGACACTGCAATATTTTCTTCCTTGTTTCTCATTAGCTGAGTCATATACATTAGGTATCTTCCAGGGTCCTGGCACATAGTATGGGAGTAAATGAGGTAATAAGTCAGATTCTGACATTTGGTAAAGAAGCCCTTCATTTCAAAAGCTAGTAATCTGGGAAGCAGATGTGGCTCAACTGATAGAGCGTCCATCTACCATATGGAGGGTCCAGGGTTCAATTCCCAGGGCCTCCTGGCCCATGTGGTGAGCTGGCCCACACACAGTGCTGCCATGCACAAAGAGTTCGGTGCCACAAAAGGATGCCCCATGTAGGGGTACACCGCGCACAAGGCATGTACCCCCTGCAAGGAGAGCCACCCTATATGAAAAAAGTGTAGCCTGCCCAGGAGTGATGCCACACACACAGAGAGCTGATGCAGCAAGATGACACAACAAAAAAGAGATACAGTTTCCCAGTGCCACTGGACAATGCAAGCGGATGCAGAAGAACACACAGCAAATGGACACAGAGAGCAGACAATGGGGGGGGGGGGGAGAAATAAATAAAATAAATCTTGAAAAAAAAAACTATTAATCCTTTAAGGCAGTGGAGCTGGTACACTGAAATATTCATTTGGGGAATGCTGTCTTTGTGGAAAAAAGCAGAAATTTTCTATCGGCATAGAGCAAAGGCAGTAGATGAATCAGCTTTTGTGTAATACTGGGAACATTTGGGTAGGGGTTGTATAGCTCTTTCTATAATACCGCTGCTAGCAGGCAAAATATGTGTATAATTCATAATTATGTATCTAAGACATAATATACTTTATATATACTTTTTATTTTGAAATGAAATTACCTTTATTGTTTTTTTTGATTATGAAAGTACTGCCTATTCATTGAAAAGATATTGGACAAAATAAGAAGGTAGGAAGAAGAAAAAAGTAAAATGAAATGCAATCCTGTTCTTTAGAAATAACCAATGTTAGTGATTTGGAGTATGTCCTTTGAGAACAGAAAGACCTTTTAAATTCAATCCAAACAGTAATACTTCTTTCATTTTAGAGCTAATCTAAAGGATATAGCATTTTTTTATAGGCCCAGAGTTGGCAAAAGCGAGGAAATGGGGACTTTCATGTATTGCTGATGGGAGTGTGAGCTAATAAAAATTCCATAGAAAGCAATTTGACAATTTCTGATAACATTTTAAAATGTGCACACATTTGACCTAGAATTTCCACCTCTAGGAATTTCTCCCACAGGTATATTTTATAATAAGCAAGGATTACAAGGCTGTTTGCACAGAATTACTTGTAGTAAGAAATTTTTAAAAGTCTATTAATAAAGGGCTCATTTAATCAATTATGGTATATCCATACAATGGAATACTACCAAACAGCTAGACCAAGGGTTTGTAAAGTACAGCCCATAGGCCAAATCTGTCTCTCATCTGTATTTGTAAATAAAAATTTTATTGGCACACAACCACACGCATTAATTGATTGTTGTCTATGGCTTTCTCACTGTAACAGCAGAGCTGAGTAGCTATGACAGGGACCACATGGCCTACAAAGCCTAAAATGCCATTGTCTGGCTCTTTATAGAAAAATTTGCTCACCCCTGACCTAGACCTATGCCTGCTTTTATGAAAAAGTTGCCAAGAACTATAGCTAGCAGCAATTTGTAATATTTTTGCACAATGTCAAAGAAAGTCCTATATCAACGCTAAGGATAAATAATGGGGGATATGGGCCTTTTTCTTTTGGACTAAGGAAAACGTTCAAAAATATACTGAGGCAATGATTGCACAACTCTGTGATGAAACTGAGAGCCACTGAGTATACACTTTGGGTGGATTGTACAAGGCATGGGATTGTATATAACACAGTGAACCATGTGGTGATTTATGGACTGTGGTTAATAGTAAAAATATGAGTGTTTTCTCATGAACTACAACAAATGTACAATACTAATACATAGTGTTAATAGTAGGGGGTATATGGAAAAAAAATACCAAATTTAAGTTGTAGACCACAATTAGTGGTGATATTTTGATGATGTTCATTCATAATCTGTAACAAATGTTCCACAACAATGTAAGGTATTTGGGGGACTGATGCATGGGAATTCTGCACATAATGCACGATTATTTTGTAAGCTCTCACAACTTCTCAAATAAAAACATACTTTTTTTTAAAGTTACCAATATATTCTAGAGTCAAGAAAAAAGAAAGCTATGGAAAAGTATGCAGAGAATGGTTTAATTTCTATTTTTAAAGAAGTAAAGGGGGGGTGGAGGATATGTGGGGATCTCATATTTTTTTAATGTAATATTTAAAAAATGAATAAAGATAAAAATTAAAAATTTTTTTTTAATTAAAAAAAATAAAGAAATAAAGGAGGGGAACAGATGTGGCTCGAGCAGTTGAATATCTGCTTCCCACATGGAAGGTTCTGGGCTTGGTTCTTGAGCTGTCTAGAAAAAAACAAAAACAAACAACAAGCAAAACAAATGAAAAAATCAACTCAGGGGAGCCATTGTGGCTCAGTGATTTAATTTCCACATACGAGGTCCCAGAGTTTCAATCCATGGCCCCGGTACCTCAAAAAAAAAAAAAAATTCTAATCACAATAACAACAATGGCAGCTGATCATTTTTGGAGAATTTAGGGTAAGCCAAGCAAGCACTTACTGTGCTAAACATATGCTTTACTTTAAGTCCCACAAAATTGCAAAGAGTGAGGTACTATTAGCTTTGTGTATGTGTGTGTGTTTTAATTGTCTTTTTGTCTATTAACTTTAATTTAATGATGAGAAAACTAAAACTCAGAGAAGCTGAGTAATTTGCCCAGGTTACACACAACTACTAAGTTGTGCTTGGAATTTCTTTCAAAAGCCAGGGTATTACCCACTGGGATATGCTGCCGCCAAATGTTCCTCTCCATCTCCCCCTATCACCCTCCATTCCCCCCCTCTTCACCCCAGGCCCAGAAAGTGAAAAAGAATGAAGACCTCACCTGTAGCCACTCTCCCTGGAGAAGGAATGAGAACTCCACCCATGTCAAAAATCACTGCTCTGTAGTTGCTGCTTCTAGAATGTGTCCGTCGGTGGGCTCCTTGGGGCCTGCACCAGATGTGTTTCCAGAAGGCTGCCCTCCAAGCCCATTGGTGATGAGAGGACTGAAAAAGCCTCCTTGTGTACATGTTGAGGCCAAAACTGCATGAGAAGAAGGTATAGGGCATAGCTTGACTTTGCTGCCTTCATCCCAGACCTCTCCCCTGGAGCTCAGGAGTGCCAAATGGACATCTCCAACTCCTCTCCAACAAGTACCTCAAACCACATCCAGAATTGAACTCAGGCGAGCAGACGTGGCTCAACCGGTAAAGCATCCGCCTACCATATGGGAGGGTCCAGGGTTCGAGACCCAGGGCCTCCTGACCTGTGTGGTGAGCTAGTCCAGGCACAGAGCTGCTGCGTGCAAGGAGTGCCATGCCACTTAGGGGCGCCCCCATGTGGGGGTGTCCCACGTGCAAGGAGTGTGCCTTGCAAGAGAGCCGGCCTATACGAAAAAAGCGCAGCCCTCCCAGGAATGGCACCGCACACACAGAGAGCTGACTCAGCAAGATGACTCAACAAAAAAGAGACGCAGTTTCCTGGTGCCACTGAGGCACACACAGTGAAAGGACAGAGAGAGCAGACAATGGGGGAAAGGGGAGACAAATAAAAATAAATCTTTCAAAAAAAAAAAAAAAAGAATTGAACTCAGTATCTCCTGCTTTCTTCTAAGTTACTTAGTTCAGTAGACTCCAACCATCCACCAAGCTGCCCAAGGTAGAAAACTCTACCTCTCTCCATTCTCACTGCCATCAGCATGTAGGATGCCACCATCACCTTCCCACCAGAGATCACTGCAGTAGCCTCCTAATTGGTCCCAACTGCCTCTCTTCTAAATGTACTTTCAAAAGGCTCAAAAAAAAATGTATATGCACACACACACATATACCTACACCTAGTTCCAAACATGTAGAGAAGCTGAAAGCATAGTATAATAGCTTCCCACAGACCCTTCACCTGGATTCGCTAATTTTCAACATTTTACACATTTGGTTTATCATTATACATACACAACACATAGCTATAAGGATGTTTTATATATAAACACATATACATATATAAAACCAACACATGCATAATTAGCAAATCCAGGTAAAGGGTATATTGGAGATCACTGTACTAGTCTTTCAATTTTTCTATAGGTTTGAAATTAAAAGTTGGGGAAAAATTAATAAAATTAAGGCAAGTTTTATTTGAATTGATTTCTCCATGAAAATCTTTAAACTTTTTACATGTATTTTGTAGTTTAAAGGCTTATTAAAAACAGGTTAGGGCGGTAGACGTGGATGAACTGATAGAGCATCTGCCTACCATAAGGAGGGTCCAGGATTTGATCCCCAGGGCCTCCTGACCCATGTAGTAAGCTGGCCCACGCACAGTGCTGCCACGCACAAGGAGTGCGCACCCATGTGGAGGTGCCCCACGTGCAAGGAGTGCGCCCTGCAAGGAGAGCCGTCCCATGTGTAAAAAGTGCAGCCTGCCGAGGAGTGGTGCGGCACACATGGAGAGCTGACGCGGCAAGATGACGCAGCAAAAGAGAGGTGCAGTTTTTCAGTGCCACGAGATAATGCAAGTGGATGCAGAAAAACACACAGCGAATGGACACAGAGAGCAGACAAGGGGGAAAGGGGAGATAAATAATTAAATTAATCTTGAAAAAAAAAAAACCAGGTTAGAGCAAAAAAGGATGGCAAGACAGCTCCAATGCTTTATAGGAGACTCATTTCCATGCCATAAGGACTTAATAAACTATACAAAGAATCTAAAGAAGGAAATCTTAAGCAGTAAATCTTCAAAATTATGTTTCTCAGGTAATTGGAAATTTGCTGAATTTGAAAGTGAATTGTGAAGTTTAAAAAATTTATGTTGTTTGCATTTTTAGTTTTACGTACTTCTTAGGTCAAGGCCAAAATTTCTGATGAAGAGAATTTTATTGGTTCATAAAAGTGTCAATACATTTTGTGTGAGAGAGTAACAGGGATGAAAAGTGTCTCTGGGGCCCAAAAGGCCAATTTAATCTCAGAGGGCACTGTCCTCCATATATTCCTGCTAATGGGTACGCTGGCAATGCTCCCTCGAATGGCCTGCCACCTATAGATGACAGTTCTGTTCTAGCACCTCCCAACACTCTCTTTCTCTTATCTCCAGGCCTTGGTACTTGCTGTGCTCACTATGGGAACACCTTTCTCTGCTTCATCTGCTTGGTGAACTTCCATTCATTCTTACATCACAGCTTCAGCTTTACCTCCTGTGTAGCTTTTCTTTCTTTTTCCAGGCAGACTCTGGTACTCCCCCCACCCTCTTTTTTTTTTTTCACTCCTTCTCCACATCTTCAATAGAGCACTTACACTATTCTACAGTAATTGTATGTCTATTAGATCCTAAAATTGTAAGCTCCTAAGGCAAGAAATACCTTATTTGTCTTTAAATCCATCAATTCTCTGGGGCCTAGCACAATGCCTGGGTGCACGGCAGGTGCTCTGTATAAATATGCATTGAAAGGATGAATATGGGAGGAGTGGGGTGGGGCGTATATGGGGACCTCATATTTTTTCAATGTAACATTAAAAAAAAAATAAAGACAAATTTTTTAAAAAAAGAAAGGATGAATAAACTGGATGAATGAGAAAACAGGGGAAAACAGGACAGGCTTACTGGTGGCAGCCACAAAAATCTGTAAATGCCCAACTTCCCCATCTCTCATTAACAATTTTAGTTCTCTGGGACTTGCACTGTTCTTCTGTACCATAAAGATTAGTCTTCTCCCTGCCTCTCAGAATGACATTAACATGATCTTTTAGATTTGTTACCTAACTTAAGCTTTTTTTTTATGAGTTATTTTTAATTTATTTCTCTCCCTGCCCCCCTCCCCCAGTTGTCTGCCTTCTGTGTCCATTCATTGTGTGTTCTTCTGTGACGTCTATCCTTATCAGCGGCACCGGGAATCTGTGTTTCTTTTTGTTGCGTCAGCTCTCCTTGTGTGCGGCGCCATTCTTGGGAAGGCTGCACTTTCTTACACGCTGGGCGGCTCTCCTTACGGGGCACACTCCCTGCATGTGGGGCTCCCCTACACAGGGGACACCCCTGGATGGCACAGCACTCCTCATGCCCATCAGCACTGCGTATAGGCCAGGTCCACACGGGTCAGGAGGCCTGGGGTCTGAACCGCAGACCTCCTATGTGGTAGGTGGATGCCCTATCCACTGGGCCAAGTCCGCTTCCCTTGTTGCATCATCTTGACACAACAACTCTCCATGTGTGTGGTGCCATGCTTGGGCAGGCTGCACTTTCTTTCGTGTTCGGTGGTTCTCCTTTTGGGGCGCACTCCTTGTGTGTGGGGCTCCCCTATGCGGGGGACACCCCTGCGCGGCAGGGCACTCCTTGCATGTAACAGCACTGTGCATGGGCCAGCTGCACACGGGTCAAGGAGTTCCAAAGTTTGAAACACGGACCTCCCATGTGGTAGGCGGACACCCTATCCATTGGGCCAAGTCTGCTTCCCTAACTTACGCTTTCAAAGTATGCACACACAAGGTATGTTACCTTATATTAAGAAAATAGTTTTGTAAAGAGATTAAGGATGTTGGCTCTGGAATCAAATCGCCTGGGCTCAAATTCTAGCCCGGCCACTTAATAACTGTGAGATCCTGGGCAAGACTGTCTCAGAGCCTCAGGGTTCTTCCTTGTAAAATAGGGATGACTATAGTACCTGTCTCTGAAGTTATTACCATTACATGAGATAAACTATGCAAAGCACGCAAATTAGTACCCAGCACACTGATAAATGTCATCTACTATTGTAGTATACTATAAAGTGTTCACATGAGTTCTCATTCATTTACTGTACATATGGCATATGCAATTTCACTTAAATCAGTGATTCTCAACCAGGGGCAATTTTGGCCCCCAAGGGACATTTGGAAATGTTCACCCTGGGGGTGAGGGTGTGTTCTACTGGCATCTAGCAAGTTAGGCTGGGGATGATGCTAAATATTCTACAATGCATAGGACACCTTCCCACAAATAATTACCTAGACCCAAAACGTCAGAAGTACTGAAACTGAGAAACCCTGACATTGTACATTGACCCATATTTTACAGGGTACACTCACAAGCTAAATATACACAAATATGTGGTCATATTACATGTACAGGCCATTATTTCCAAGACATGTTCAGAACGTGCGGTGACACATCTTAAGATACTGTTACAGCGTATGATTAGGATAGCATCTTTTCACAGATATGCTATATAATTGTGGCTGTCAACTTCTATGCGCTAAAAGACAGTCTGAGTTCCTGGAAAGAATGCTGAACTTCAAAAAAGGAAATGTATATAGAGGCGGTGGCTCATATATATATTTCGTCTCATCCTCACAACCGTAGGACAATATTATCACAGTTTTACACAATGACTAGTTCACGGTCACACAAATGGTGTGTGCTAAGAGCAAGAACTGTGTTTATCTTATTCATCGATGTTTCCCCAGCGCCTCCAAAGTGCCTAGGCTCTCAATAAACATCTGTAACGTGATGGGTTCGGGACTAAAGACACAGCTGTGCCTCCAGCATTGTAAGCTTTAACGACCCACCGCCCTACCTTAATAGAGTCAAAAACTGCAATGGAGTCCTTAGTCCCTAAGGGCCCTCACAGAAGTGGCTTCATCTTTTCTAGGCTCAATACTCATCTGTAAAGGGAGGCTGCCAAAAAGCAACCGTTCCTAGAGCTAGAGCGAAATGTCAAACACGCCAAGAGCGTTCTGCGTAGCGCGGGTTCCTGGGACAACTCGGAGACCTCATGGGGACGAAGGCCCCTCGCCGCTAACCATAGTGAGCTCAGAGCGAGGCCCTTATAGGAAGGGAGAGGTTAACTCGGGCCTGGGAGGAAACCCACCGCTTGACCTCCTGGGACCCAGAGCCCGGAACGCCCTCGGCGTCTTCTCTCCCGGATCGTCTAGAACTGCCGCTTAGAGGGCCTGAGATTCACTACTGCGCAAACGCGCGGGTCACGTGATCTCTGCCCCGCCCAATCGAGCCACGCATACGTGACCCGCGGGTCAGCGACGGCGGCCGGGAGGCGGAAGTGGCGGTCGTTGTACTTTCCAAGCGCGGCGAGAGGGGTTGCTGCTGCTGAGGCGGCGGTGGCGTCGCGGAGGCGGTGGCGGCCCCGCCGGCCCCAGGCCGCTCGGCCTCTCGGCTCGCTTCCCACCCTTGTCTGAGCCCGCCGGAGCCCGCGCCGGCCAACGCCTGCCCTATGAGTGTGTCACTGGTTGTCATCCGACTGGAGCTCGCGGAACACTCGCCCTTCCCCTCCGGCTTCGGCTTCAGCGCCGACGGTAAGCCTTCCGGCCTTGTAGCCCTCCCTGTTGCCGGCTCCTGGGCTCGGAGGACTCGCCCTTCCAGTAGAGGGGCCCGGGGGCAGGCCGCGGCGAGGGCTTTTGCGTCAGGAAGAAGCTGAGAAGGGGCTTGGGATCCCCCTCATCCCGTTCATCCTTGGAGGGCTTCCTAGGTGTCATCTCTGGGAAGCCCTTCCTGGACCCTCGCTCCCTGTTTCACTGGCACTCTGTTTATACCTGGCAACTTTCCCTCCTCTCTCTGGGTTAGAGTCAAATTGTCTAAGTGTTTGTCTCACTCGCTTTCCTCTGAGCTTTTTGAAGATATGGACTAGATCCCCAGCGATGCTGACGGTTCTTCCAGATTTAGATCGTTCCTGTTTGGAAGAATACCCATTTAGGCGCCTTGTAACAAGTAATTATCTCTAAAATCTGGGCACATCTGTAACCTAGCACGGTATAAAACACCTTGTGTGTTTTCTTTGAGATACAGGGATGATATGCTCGTTTACGTATGGGAAAACTGAGGCCCAGTGGTTAAATGATTTGTCCAAGTTTATCTATAAGTGGTGAGACTGAGATTCTAACTCAGGGAGCTAGACTTTCGAGTCCGAACTGTACATCACAGCCTCTTTAATAGGAAATGCAGCTGTGACACTATTCTTTGGAGCTCAGGTAATTCCCTACCAGTTACATTCATTCGAGAAATATTAACTGCATGCTTACTCTATGCTGGTGCTGGAGCTTTAGTTGTGTACAGAATCTGACTTGGTCCTTGCCTTAATGGCATCAGAAGTTCAGTGGGGATGACATGAAATTACGTAATTACAGAATAAGTGAAGAATTAGATCTGTTTAAGTGCTGTGAAGGAAAAGAGAAACAATTTGGAGAACTATTATAGGAGTTTTGACGGGGACTGAGGCAAATAGGAAAGGTGTCATTGGAAACTTCCCTGAGGCAGTGCCCTTTGAAGCTGCAGATTGAAGACTGAATATGAATAGAGAGATTGAAAGGTGAAGAATTTTCTTGTTTGTTTTTTGTTTATTATTATTGAAGTAATGAAAATGCTCTGATAATGATTTAAGTGATGCATGCACAACTATGTGATTATACCAAATACCATTGCTTGTATGCTTTGGGTGAATTGTATGCTTTGTTAGTATCAATAAAATTGATTTGTTAAAAAAAAAAACATTGAATATGATTTAGTGTGTTAAAAGCACCTTCCAAATGCCAAAAGTAATTCTGAGTTCTGAAAGCCAACTATAGTCTTTAGTCTATAGACATTTACGTGAGTCAGTAATTTATTAATTTATTTAACAAATATTGAGAGTTTTCACTGTGTGCTGGGCAGTGTAGTATATGTACTGAGGATACAGTGATGGGCAGAACACTCGTCTGATCCCTGCCTTGACAGAGCTTATATTAAGAATATTCCAGTAGTCGCCAAATTCCTTTTCCCTTTTGTGTGTTTCATTGATTTAATACAGTGACCGCAGTTGTTCAGGTCTAGAGTCATAGCATCAGCCTAACCCAGGGTTTAAGTATTCTATCTAAAGGTTTTTGGAACTTTTATTTATTAATGAGCTTGATGCCGTTATTTGGGGCTCAACATAGAGTTTATTTGTACCAGGTATTACTAAGATGTTGGTTCTTCTGGGCATAGTCACTGTCAAACCTTCTCTAAAGCTCATTGATTTACTTTAAAAGTCCATGATTTCACTAGGCTAGCCTGCGTTGTCTAAGTTTATTGCACTGATGTGTATTGTCTGTGCTGAGCACTGCCGGAACCCGAGATAAGTAAGATGGACCCTAGAGAGCCATCTTATGTTGGGGGAGGACAGCAGAGAGAAAGGGAAAACATATTGTTGGATTCATCAAGAATAGAGAGATATTTGTTTTGTTATCAGATTTTAATCATTTATTTGTTCTTTAGCTGGGGAAATGTCTGATGAGGTGATTAAAAAGAAGACACTAGCTTCAGCTGTAGCCTGTTTAGAAGGAAAGTCACCAGGAGAGAAAGCAGCAGTCATACATCAGCATCTTGGCCGTCGAGAAATGACAGATGTGATCATTGAGACCATGAAGTCCAACCCAGGTATGCTTTCTAAGACCCTGGATTGTCTTTTGTAATGTGATCCTCTGTTGTTTGTTTTATACATGTTGTTCAAATAGCCCTTGATTTTTTACCTCTAGCATACTTACATCTTTCATTGCCTGTGTGCCTTATGTGAAATTGTCAAGCCACATTTTATCTTCTCCAAATATTCTTCTAAATTGGTTCTAACAAAGCTGAGTTGATAACTATTCTGTGGGGGAGAACTACTTACCATATAGGTCAGGGGCAGATCATAATCCATGTAAATATGTTGTGCCTTCCCCTGCTCTGACATGACAGGATGTATACTCCACCTCCAGGACTAAACTGGTAGGTTTAGTTTCCAAATTTAATAGCCCTGAATGTGCCATTAAGAGAGGATGTTGAAACTGCCAAATATAAGAGCCATTCTTAAGTTTCTGAGGGTGTTAATGAGATTTTTATTGGGCAAAGAAAGATTTCAAGTTGATATGCTCCTAACATTCAGCTGTTCTGTTAAAGTAGTTCTTACTGTAGTATATTACAATTTCTCTGTCAAAATTTATCCTTCTGACTTGAAAGTTTAATCTAGTTAGAGTCCTTCAACATATTTCCTGTCAGTTTATAATCTGCAAATTTTTAATTTGTGAAAGATGAATTAAAAGCTTCAATGGAAGAAGAAAAGTCTTCAGAAGCATCCTCCACTGCAGAGAAGAGTAGAGATCATAGTAAAGAATGCATAAATGCTACTCCCGATTCTCCATCCAAACAGCTTCCCGACCAGATTTCATTCTTCAGTGGAAATCCATCAGTTGAAATAGTTCATGGTATTATGCATCTATACAAGACAAAGTAAGAAAACCCTTTTTTCTTTCAAGTTGGTCTGTTTTTTTTTTTTTTTTTTTTTGCCTAGAGCAGAGCAAAGTCTCCTATCCTAAAGGAAAGTGGATATTTTAAACTTCAAAAGGTTAATACTTTGATGGGTTGCATGTTAGAGAATTCTTAGGTGACTTATATTTGTAATCTTGTGGATTGAGTCAAAACTTCTTATGAAAGAAACATACAGATGCACTTAATATTCCCTTGGAAAGTGGGCATTGAAGATGATTGGGGAAGATGAAAAAATAAAAGTGATCTACAGCATCATTATAGTTTTATATCACCACTAAATCCCTGCTAAAGCTGCTGAGAATTCAGTTAACTGATGACCCTTTCACCACTTCTTTTTACCCTTTACTGTTGTCCAAACAAAGATTGCTAGAAGTCAAAGGAAGGGAAGCGTTTGGCTAGATGAACTACAAGCTGGGCCATCAGCACCTTGGATAATTGGTAACTGACTCCATATAGGCTGTCCTTATCCTAACTTGTTTGCCAGGTTTCCACTGGGAAGCGAATATTCAGGTAGCCATTTTGGGTCACAGCTGTTGAAGAGTTTGCAGCATTTCAAAAGTAAATTGCATTATGTGAGGTTTTCTTTCCACTCATTTCTGTAATCTTCAAACACATTCCCATGGTTTAGGATTTATTCTTTCTTATATTTAGAGCCCTTTTCTTTTCTAGACCCTTTTACTGACATCCGTAGCTAGAGTTGTGCCTCTGAGTTTGCTAATAACAGATTATTGTGCAAAAACTAATGAGAATAAACAACTAATAAGCATTGCTTAATGCAGATTTTTAACTATCACAAGCCTAACATTAAAAATTCCAGTGAAGGGTGTAGCATAGAACATTTTGAAACTTATACTCTATTGCAGATACGTTTAAGGGATTCTGCATTTACCCTTGTAGTTTGTATTTTGAAGTGAAATAACAAGCTGTTGAAATTGATTTGTGAAATAGTACACGTTTTAATTTTCCTGTTTTCTTGGACATAAAAGTTGTCTAATTAGTGATGTCTGAACTAACCAAACCTCATCTATTCAAGACAGTCTAATTATTGTCTTATTAGTAAGATGACCTCCTTAAAAGAAGATGTGAGGCGCAGTGCCATGCTGTGTATTCTCACAGTCCCTGCTACAATGACCAGTCATGACCTTATGAAGTTTGTCGCCCCATTTAATGAAGTAATTGAACAAATGAAAATCATCAGAGACTCTACTCCAAACCAATATATGGTGCTGATAAAGTTTAGTGCACAGGTAAAAGTTAAGATATTAAAAATCTCTTTGCCACAGAAACTGTGTTTTTGGAAGTGTATAATAATAGCTGTGTGTGATTTATAACATTTTGCACCTGAGATGCTGGACATACATGTCTTCCAGGGTATTGTTATAATTCTAGATGTATTTTTAAGTTCATTAGCAAAAAGGCAGTTCTTATACCCATAATTTTTTGCAAATCAGATTGGGTATGAAATCTAATATTTAGGTTGTTTTGTTTTGTTTCTTTTTTAATGTGATAGTAACTATTTCAGTAGAGCAATAGTTCCCAAACTCTTCGAAGTTGACACCATATTATTGTTTGCCATTATAACACTATATCCCTACTTCTTTAATTTTCTTTTTTAAAGATACTCTTGAGTACATTTTAGAAAATAAAATCCATTTTTTAAATTATTATTTTGGTGGCTAGGAGGGATTTTGTGACATTCCTTGAAGTATTAAACATGCTTTAGAATTCTGATTGGAAATTAGTATAATAGAATCACTGAAAGAATGGTGATATTTTCGGTTTTAAAAAATGCTGTGCTTTATAACAGATACTTTTTGATTTAGGAAGGCTTTGCCAGCCACTCCATTTTACTCACTGCATCAATTAGCACTTTCCATGAGCCTTAGTTATAGAGTTATGATAAAGGTATTCTCTTGGGTTTGCGTACTCATTCTTGTGGGAATGTGCTTTTTCTATATGAATGAAGCAAACTTTAGGCCTTAACCAGATATTATAGCTATTCTAGCCTTAGGTTTAATTGAAATTTCATTAGATTTTGACATTCAGCTTTGTCAGAAATTACTTCTCTGTCACCTCAATGACAAATAGCCTTCCTGAATTTGCCTCATATAAACAGTTCTAATTTGCTCATTAACAAAGAAATGGATGTGCCTTCAGCATCATTAACTATTTCCTCTCTGACCAGTCACCCAGATTTGTGGGTGAAAGGGAGCATATGACACAAGGTTACACTTGTTATCGTTACAGAAATCCAGAATCGACAGCATTGCAGTCGTTATTGGCCACGGGGAGGCAGTTAGAGAGAGTGGGAGGTAGATTATATCTGTGCCTCTTCTATGGGCCCCTTAGGTTGGCATTCCATGTACAAAAGGGTACACAGTTATTATCTCTTTACCTTTTACAAAGTACTTTAACGTTGAGGAAAACATTTACAACATGAATTTCAACTATCCTGTAGACTTAGACTACACAAGTAATCTTTATCGATTGCTATACTGCTCACTGTGCTGTGTTTTACATGCGTTGTCTCATTTAGTCCTCATTACAGCCCAGTGAAGTAGACATAACTGTTGTCCCTTTTTGACAGATGAGAAAACTGACTGCTGAGGGAAATTAGTGATTTGCCCAGGGCCACGCAACTCGCAATGTTGACTGAGCTGGGATTTGCACCCTCAATAGTAATCCCTAGGACATAATCCTCTAGTAGGGATGGGATGAAGGTATGAGTATGAGTAAGGGAAGAGAGTCACTGTTTTCAAGACATTCTTTAACAGCAACACTTTAGTCATAGTTTCTCATTAACAATTAAGAGCACTTAGGTTAAGCCAGTAACTGAATCTGTGAGTCAGCCATATTGATTAGGAGGAAAAAAAGTTTAAAGACATATTAGACTTTTAAAATTGTCAAAAGTCTAATAAACCCATGACACTGACTTGCCTTATAAACCCACCAACTTCCCTGTAGCAAATGCTGCCTTTGGTAACATGCAGATAATACTCTGGGTATTTTCTGTTACTGTTAATAGATTTTCTTTGTACATATGCACATTCTTGCCACCTCTGTGTTTTGACCAGGTCCAGGTTGCTCAAATTGAAGGATGATTCTTGGCACTATGAAACAGCTTGCTGCATGCCTCTACCCCATAGGGATAGAACTCTTGACCTTGGTATCATGAGTTGCATAATTTTTTGCTAACCCTGGATTTTAGAGTTCGAGGCCTATCCTATTGAGGATTTTCTAACACTCTCCTGGTATAAGACTTGAAGTCATTAAATACAATAATGGGCCATAGTGAGAACAGTTGCAGTAGCTTCCAACAGGAGCCAGGCCCTGTGCAAAGAGCTTTTCATGGATTATCTCCCTGAATCCTCTCAACATTTCCTTCAAGTAGGTGGTATTACTTTCCTGCTTCACCATTAAGGAATCTGTAAGGCATAGATAAGTCATTTGTTTGTGTTGCACAGCTCATAAGCATCAGAGCTAGGATTCAAACCCAGCTAGCCCAACTTCATAGCATGCACAGCTAATCATACTTTTATTCCTTTCTTTTTCTCACTGGAGAATTTTAATAAGTAATAGGCCTCTATATCTTTTGTGATCTTTTGTATTTCTGTTGGCCATTGCTTTATGTGGAAGTCTTACAAACATGTCCTTAAAAAATTGTACTGTGACCTTTTAGAAAGCTTGGTCTTTAGGTAAGCATTTTGTGATTCATCAGAACACATGAAAGCAGGAAAGATTCAGTTTTATAGTTCTTTGGGACCAAAAAAGGTCAGATAACTTGTCAATAGAGTATTGTTTTAGTTCGCTAAAGCTCCTGGGAGCAAAATATCAAAAATGGCTGGGCTTTTACAATAGGGATTTTTTAGGGTAAAAGCTTACAGCCCTGAGGCTGCAAAAATGTCCAAATCAAGGCATCAGCAGAGATGCTTTCTCTTCAAGGTTGGCTGCTGGTGAGGTCCTGGTACATGGCAAGGCAAAATGAAGATGGGCCTCTGCAGAGATCCCTGCTTTCCCCTCCAGGCTCACTTTCTTCTCAAGCTCAGCTGTGGGAGATCAGCATATAGTTCTCTCCCTCCTCCTTGACTCAGCCTCCTCTGCTGATTCCGGTCTCTAGCTTCTCTCTCAGTTTCTCTATCTTTCTGCTGCTATAGGCAATCTGGAAGTCTTCTCTCACATGGCAGGGTAAAATGGCAACTGTCTTTAACTATGTTCTCCTCCATTAATGAAGGACTCCAGCAAAAGGATTAAGATCCACCCTAGTTCTCACAATCTAATCAAAGGCCCTTAACTGAATCTAACCAAAAGGTTCTAGCACATGTAATTGATTTCCAGGCACAGGAATAGATTTGCTTAAGAACATCATTTTCTGGGGTCCACAGAAGACTCAAACCAGAACAAGTATTTTGGCTCATTTTCAGTGTCATGCTTAGGACCGGCTAGGAGACCCTTCTTTTGAGAAGTAAAAATATTTTCTTAATGGTAGAGTCAACCACTTTGACAACGAAGGAACTTTGAGCATAATGGATTTTTCTTTTTCTCACTTTATCCTGAGAACAAACAAAAGCAAGAGATCAGACGAAAGGAAAAGTTGGGTTTCATTAAATTGTTGGCTGTACACGACACTAACATTTTACGTGAAAGAATTGTTTCTTCTGTGTGTTTTGAAACTAGCTTCAGATTTTTTGGTTTTTTTTAAGATTTATTTATTTCTCACCACCCCCTTGTTGTTTGCATTTGCTATGTCTGTCTGTTGTGTGCTCTCCATCTTTTTAGAAGGCACTGATAACTGAACCCAGCACCTCCGCTGTGGAAGGGAGGCACCTAATCACTTAAGCCACCTCCACTCCTTGCTTTGTTGTGTCTTTCATTGTTTTCCTCCTTGTGTCTCTTGTTGCATCATCTTATTGCATCAGCTCACCGTGCCTGCCCATTGCATCAGCTTGCTGTCTTGCTTGTCTTCTATAGGAGGCACCAGGAACCGAACCTGGGACCTCAAGTGTGGTAGGTGGGAGCTCAGTCACTTGAGCCACATCCGCATCCCTGTTTGTTTTTTGTTTTGTTTTGTTTTTTTTGAGGTATCGGGGTCAGGGATTGAACCTAGGACCTCATTTGTAAGAAGCCAGTGCTCAGCCACTGAGCCACATCAGCTCCTCTGAGTTGGTTTTTCATTTTTTTCGCTTGTTTGTTGTTTTGGTTTTTAGGAGGCACCAGGGACTGAACCTGGGGCCTCCCATGTGGGAAGTAGGCACTCAACCACTAGCCACATTTGGTCCCCAGCTTCAGGGTTTTTTTGTGTGCATTTCAATGGTGGGTTGAAGTAGGAATCATGTGTTTTGCTCCCTACTCTCTTAACAGTGCATAGCACAGTCCTGGCCCATATTGGGTGCTCAGTAACTATTTGAATGAATGAAGGTGCATTTCCAATACCAAGAAGTTTAAAGAAGAAATCAGAATTTTGGGGGATCTCAACTGTTAATAAATGTTCTCATTTTTTTTAAAAAGTACATTTCTGTGGTATAAACAAACAGTTCCCCCAAGAAAAAAATACTTTATGTTGTGTCCAGTGGGCTTTATCACATGCTAAGTGTCATGAACCTTGTCCCTTCCTCTGGGGAGGTGTGGTCGCTTGGTGAGCATTTCAGAGCTGGAAGGTCTGAGGAGGGATCCACCTTTTCTGGATAGCCGCAGTGCTATCCTCTGCTGGAACCTGAGGCTCTGACCTGAGCCACCGTCAGTGCTTCCAGACAGTTCTATTAGTACATGAATCCATGTGCTCATTCTGCTGCTTACTCATCCAAAATCATTTCAGGAAAAGGCCACTGCTCTTGAAAAATGGGGGAAGCCATTTTAGGTTGCTTCTTTATTGTATTAAAAAGATTTACTGTCCAACAACAGACTTGAAATATTTTGATCAAGGTAAAATGCACTGTACCTATCACAAAGATCATTTCCTGAAGGAAGGAATCTCTTGCCCCACCTCCAACCTGGGAGGGGGTGGGGGGGCACACTACTTTCAGACTCATCATCTTTCCTTAGCTGCTTAGCTCATTTGGTCACAGAGTAGCATAAATAAGCAAGAATTTACTGGAATTACATCTTCAGAGTGGAATTAAAAGCTGCTGAAAAAACTTAAAATTGCTGTAAGATTTAGAAGCCCAATGAGGGTAGAGAAGCAGGACTATTTTTGCCTGGAACAACCTTGAATCTCTTCTTAGAGATCGATCATGCAGCATTTCCTTTTGCAGAATTCCCCTAAGAAATAGCTTGTCAATATTACTAGGGCCAAAGCACACAGCTTCCTGTGTTTGGGCTGATCTGTGTGCTAGTGAAACGCAGACAAGCCTTGGCTTCCCAGCTGCTTCTTATCTCTCTTGCTTTTAAAAAGGCTAGTCTAGGAGCTTTGATTTACCTGTGTCCATACTCAAAAATGCTCTCATGAGCCTTGATAGCTTTTTAAACTTAAAAGAGACTGTTTACCCATATTCTGTCTGTCTTCTACTCAAAGGGGATGAAACTGTTTCATCTTGGACCTTTTGACCTTGGCTGAGAGTTTTGCTTTTGGTCTTGTACACAAGGTTGTTGTTTAAAATCTTCTAGTGGAATCCTTATCTAACTCTCATGTATCATTACTATTTAGTTTATTGAAGAGGAGTTGGCTTTTCACTCAATGCCAGTTCCACTGGTCTTCTATTTTTTCTGATTTGATTCTGTTTTTTTAAAAGAGCCTTTGTACAGCAATCATCAGTTATGATTTGATTCCAAGCTTTGCAAAAATGAGAGTTTACTTTGCAGCTGCTATGAAAATGCTGACTAGAGGGGGAAAAGAAACTGATTTCAAGGGAAATGTTGACTGTTGCTGGTTGAATATTTAAATTGTACTGGCTGTCAGTGCACTACATGTCAGTACTTTCTCAGTACTTTCTGCCAGTTCAAGTTAAAACTGTAATGTAGCCCAGGAAACACCTTGGCAATGTAGGATGTTGACCAAGGAGTTAAACAATTAGCTTATGAAAACCTGCTTCTGTAGAAGTTACTTTTAGTGGTTTTCTCTCATGTATAATTTTTAAATGCTAATGAGAATAAAGTCATGCATTTTGAATATAAAGCAAGTTTTAAGAATATTTCTCAATGTTTCCTTTTCCCTACTATGTACATAGGCTGATGCAGATAGTTTTTATATGGCATGCAATGGCCGCCAATTTAACTCAATAGAAGACGATGTTTGCCAGCTCGTCTATGTGGAAAGGGCTGAAGTGCTGAAATCTGAAGATGTAAGTGAAAACAATTTTTATATTTGATATAAATGTAGCAATGTTAAAATTTTATCTGTGAAAATGTCCAAAACGACAGTCATAGACAGAAAGTAGATTAGTGATTGCCAGAGACTGGGGAAAGGATTGGAGCGTGACTGCTGATGGGTATAGGTTTCTTTGGGGCGGTGGAAATGTACTAAAATTAGATAGGGTGATGGTTGGACAATTATGAGTATTCTGAAAACCACTGAATTGTACATTTTTAAATGGTGAATTTTATCTTAATTTTTTAAATTGCAAAGAAAATGTTTCCTTTGTTGTTAAAATAAGCTTTCAGCTATTTCAGATCGATGAAACATCACCTGGAGCCAAAAAGAGGTTAATGTTTTTTGTTTTAAATATTAACCCTTAATCTTCCTGATTCTTGATTCTGATTTGTTTTGTTATTCTGTTTTTTTGTGGTTTTTTTAAAGATTTATTTATTTATTTATTTCTCTCCCCTCCCCACCCCACCCCGGTTGTCTGTTCTCTGTGTCTATTTGCTGCATCTTGTTTCTTTGTCCACTTCTGTTGTTGTCAGCGGCACAGGAATCCGTGTGTCTGTGTTTCTTTTTGTTGCGTCATCTTGTCGTGTCAGCTCTCTGTGTGGGTGGCACCATCCTTAGGCAGGCTGCACTTTCTTTCGCACTGGGCGGCTCTCCTTACGGGGCTCACTCCTTGCGCGGGGGGCTCCCCTATGTGGGGGACCCCCCTGCGTGGCAGGGCACTCCTTGTGCACATCAGCACTGCGCATGGGCCAGCTCCACACGGGTCAGGGAGGCCCAGGATTTGAACTGTGCACCTCCCATGTGGTAGACGGACACCCTAACCACTGGGCCAAGTCTGCCTCCCTGTTCTGTTTTTGATGCAACTTGTGATTGACTTAAGCTGCCACCCTCCTTAGGAGACTTTCCTTTACAATATATGATCATTGAATCATTTTATGTAACAGATACTACTCTGTATATATTTAGATTTTCTTTTTTTTTCAAAATAGACCTAAAGCTCTTTTTACCTTAAAATCAGCTTGGGAATGGATGTCGCTCAAGTGGATGAGCTCCTGCTTCCCATGTACGAGGTCCTGGGTTCAATCCCTGGTACCTCCTTATGGAAATAATTGTTTCTGTCATTTGATTAGGTAAAATAAATTTGATAGGTGCTAAAATTGTGCTTCCCTTATGCCAGGCAGTGCACTAGGCCTCAGTGTACCAAATGAACTTGATCTCTTGAGAGACTTATGGGAAATATCTATTTTTTGGGAGATGTATATTAACGTGATTTTTCTCAGAAGCTTGCCTTTATATGTATCCCTTTTCACCTTCTAAGTATTCCTCCTGGGCTTTCAGCTATCAGGTCTGAAGTTAGATATTGCTTTCTTAGGGGTGCCTTTCCTGACCACCTAGCCCAAGTCATGCCCCTGTTTCCTACCCTATTATAGCTTTCTGCACTTTTCCTTCATAGCACTTATAACTCTTGGTAATTATGCTTCTTTTTATTATTTGAGTTTTAACTGTTCTTCTAGACTCTTAGCTCTCTGAAGGTCAGGACTGACTCTTGTTTTTTTTTTTCACTTACTGGATCTGTTGCTCACCATTGTTCCACACCTAGAACAGTGTTGGCAGATAGCAAGGACCAAATAAAATCAGTGTTTTTAAGGGGAGTGGGTATAGTTCAGTGGCTGAGTGCCTATTTCCCAGGTACAAGGTTCTGGGTTCAATCCCCTGTACCTCCTGAAAAAAAAATCTGTGCTGTTAATACTATTGTCACTAACTAGAAAGTGTTGTTATAATTTACTCTGCAGAAACATCATCCAAATCCATTCCTATTCTACAGCTTTTGTTGCTTTATGTTCTATCATAATCCTAGATGTTTAGAGCTAGAGACAGGAGTCTGGTAACAAGTCAAATAATCTGTTAAGGTTGTGGCAGCAGTCTCCCTTCCTAGAATGTCAGCTGAGGGCGAGGATCTGGTCTGTTTTGTCCACCACTGTATCCCCAGTGCCTTCCACAGTGCCAGCAATATAGGAGGTTCTCAGTGAATATTTGTTGAATCAAGGAGTGGATGAAAATCTTACCAATTTAAATGATCTGGAAAGAATAATAATGTTGATACTATCTTGTCAGAAGTCAAAGAGCAACAGAAAAGCTATTGTTTGCCAAAAAAAGAGAAAGAAAGCTGGTGTTCCTCAAGTGTGGCTTACGTGAGATGTTTCCCTATAGGGTGCCAGCCTCCCAGTGATGGACCTAACCGAGCTCCCCAAGTGCACAGTATGTCTGGAGCGCATGGATGAGTCCGTGAATGGCATTCTCACCACACTTTGTAACCACAGCTTCCACAGCCAGTGTCTGCAGCGCTGGGACGACACCACGTGAGTGCAGAGGCTCAACGCCCAGTATATCAAAGCCCCTCATACCCTTTCCAGAGTTAAAAGTGGCCACCACCTGAGGGTGCCACAACATAGTGAACATTATTAATCCCAATGAATGATATGCTAAGGAGTGGTTGACTTCGAAGAGTCGATGTTATATATGTGATACCAGAATAGAGAGAGAGAGAGAGAGAACAACTAAAGAGACAATAGCAAAGGCAATACTTGCTCCTGGATGGTATCTAACAAGGGAGGAGAAAAGGCTCAAAAGGAAGTTATTGGGACATATAAAACAATAGGATTATAGGTTGTAAACATTCTATCAATGTTAAGTTTTTTGAACTTGAGAACTGCACTTAAAGTGGATTCATAAGTGACTGTCCTTGTCCTCAGGAAATGTACATGGCATTATTAAGTGTTCAAGGAGCATGATGTTTACAACCTATACGCAAGTGTTCAGAAAAGGGATGGGTGGATGGATGAATAAATTGATAGATTGATGGATAAATTGATAGACTGATGGATAGATAGCTAGAATGCTATAGCAAGTGCGACAAAATGTTAAAATTGGTGAATCTGAGTCTCTGGGAGGGTAGGATATATTGTAGTTCTCTGTATGAGGTTTACATTATTTTCTAACAGTCCTGTAAGTTTGGAAGTATTTCAAAATAAAAAGTTTCAAATTAAAAAACAAAAAAAAAACTCGGCCACCACCAAAAATTATCCATTTTAAGTATTTGATTTTATAAACCTCAGCACCTTGATAGTAAAGAGGTCACATGGAAGGGTATTCAGTTTTCCTTCTTCCTTTCCTTCCTTTATATGGGAATCAGCATTCTTCCAAGTCCTTTTTAGTGTGCTCACTCTGAATTCTTGTGGTACTTCCCACAGTAATATGAGTTACTCTTTCCTTCTAAGAGGCAGAGAATGAAAAAAAAATGTGGGGGTGAGGGGGGGTGGGACTAAGCTTAGCCTTAAGATTCTTATGCTAAAACCAAATATAGGTCCAAAATCTCATTTATCAGCAGCACTTCATATCTGCCAGTTTCTTTTACTTTCTCATCGACTGGGTTATAGCAGTTTAAGATTTTAACTTGTCAGGTATTAATGGCTCATTGGCCAGTAGTAAGAGCAGTCACCAAGTGTGAGGCACACACCTGCATGTCCTATTTCCCAATTCAACAAAGACCTTATTTGCAGGTTGGCATTGCTGCATGGCCTGTACCTTTTTTTTTTTTCAATCAGGGGTGGTTGTTCCCTTTGGAAACTGCACTGTGGGACTTAGCTAGAAAAGTAGATCAGACACTGGCCTCCTGGGTTCCACAGTACAGGGGGAAAGAAGGAGAATTAAATAATCTCATAAATAAATGTGAACTCATAGCCGTAACAAGTGTTACGAAGGAGCAGTGTGCAGCATCATGGCCGGAGAATAGGAGCCCTTTGCAGTCAGAGTGTCTGAGATGCAGCATTGGATCTGAGGGCTGAGGAGGTATAGGAGTTAGCCAGTGGAAGAGTGGAGCCGAGGAGAAGACAGTTAAAAGGAAGGGCAGCACACATGATGTGGGAAGTCACATTCCAAAGCCAGGAAGTTATGAGGGGTAAAAGTCCGTAGGAATTTCTCTTTGCCACCCATGGCTGGACTGGAAGAAGAATGCCAGCCCTCTCAGAGCAAGAACTTGGCTTGCATGAGTCCTGGTGAAGCATAGGAGTTCAGTTAATATTGTTGAGCAAATATACACTGGGTTTTATGTAGCATGCTTATTTAGCTGGATGAGAATCTTGCCCCAGTTATATTCTGGAGTATCATTTGGGGTTCTTCAATGAATTGTCCAGGTTTAAAATTGCCTGGAACACAGCCACAGTGGGATGCATGCATTCCATACAATGTTTATCTATATCTTGTATACATTTGCTATGCTATTTAAATTTTGAGCACTTTGTTCCCTGCCAATCCAGTTTTTACTTTCATTATAGATTAACTATCATAGAGCCATAGCATATTAAAGTTGGAAGTTTCCTCATTTGACAAAGGAGGAAACTGACTCAGAGAGATGAGGCTTAGCATGCTGAAGGTGTAAGGACCAGACAGTAGAAGAACTGGGTCTAGAATTCAACTTTCATATCGTGGCTCAAGCAGTTGGGCACCTACCACATGGGAGGTCCCTGGTTCAGTTTCCGGTGCCTCCTAAAAAAGAAGAGCTGACAAAATGGGCTGGCGTGACGAGCTAATGCAACAAGATGATGTAATGAGGAAACACAATGAGGGACACAACAAGCAGGGAAAAGAGGTGGCTCAAGTGATTGGGCACCTCCCTCCCACATGGGAGGTCCCAGGTTTGGTTCCCAGTGCCTCCTAAAAAAAGAAAAGATAAGCAGACACAGAGAGCACACAGCAAATGGACACACAGAACCTCAGACAGTGAGGGCAAACAACAGTGGGTGAGTGGGCAGAAATAAAATCTTTTTTTTTTTTTTTTAATTAAAGCACACAGTTTATTTAGCATGTGGGTTTGAGCCTCATTATATGCTTATTACAATACTAGGTGTTGAGAGAGAAGAGTCAAAGGCAGACCCTCCTCAGGGAAGTTCAATCTACAAAGGGAGCTTACACATAAACATAGATGTATATGATTCAAGGTAGAGACGGAGAATAAATTGATGGCTTTCCCAGCTGTGGGATGTCAGGAAGGGCTGCAGGTAGGAGGCACCATTGATACTACATCTGGAAGGGTATTGTTCTGACACAGGAAGACAGATGTCAGGTCAGGGCATTTGGAGGAGGTTTCCTCAACATCTCAGAGGGAAAATAAGATAAAAACTCAAAATTATTTTTGGAGGGGAAGGCACTGAGAATTTAATAAACTTAATTATATTTAATAGATACTAATTGTATTTAATGAGATGGTATGTAATAGAATGCTAATTATATAGAAGAAATAATTTTGTACTTTTTTCCTTTATATTCTCAGTATCAGATTTATATTTCAGAAAGCTCATTCTCCACAATATGGAAAATTTAGAGTTTTTTTATCCAGTCACTGCCAGAGCCACACACAAACCAAGTGTGTGGCACAAAGCTAGTTTCTACTCTCAACAAAACTGCTTGCTGCCTACTAGCTACCATTGTTGTTTCATTGAGGTTTTTTCCTGTCAAAGAAAGACAGAGACTGGATCCTTCAGCCTTAATAGAGGAACCACAGAGCTTCCTTATCTGTGTCAAAAATTTAGTGTTCTTTCTGTTCATTTCCTTTTCTCAGTTTCATTTACTCAGTCAGGGTGACAAATTAAACTGATACAGGTTGTACCTTGAACATTCTTTTTTCTTACTGCCAATTTAGTTAACCATAACTCTTTAATTCTGACACACTGTTTTTACTCGTCTGGCAAAAAATATTCATGTCTAGTAGTTAGCATTACTTTGTCTTGAGTACAACAGAAAAGGGTTATGGATTTTTTTCCTATGCTGTTTTTATTGGCTTTTGTAAATCACAACTTAAGTTCTGACAGTACTGATATCCTCAGATGATATTTACAGTATGATAAGATGCCGTGTGTAATATTAGGAAGTACATTAACAGTTTTATTTTAATTTGATAAAATTTTTACTACAGATCTTATTTCCAATTCTAAAGAACAACCTTGAGAGGACAGGGTTAATTATGAATAATTCAGCTCTTTTGATAAATGGGGATAGGGTAGTGTAGCAGTTTGACATTATTGATGAATTCCAAAAAGAAATATTGGATTATGTTTATAAACTGATCTTTTCCTCTGGCCATATGAGATTATATTGGATTACTTAATCAAGTAAACCTCTTATATCAGTAGGGTGTTGAGTCCCCGCCCTTTGGTGGGTGGGGACTCACAGATAAAAGGCATGGCAAAGACAGAGTTGGAGGGGTTTTTGATGTTGGAGTTTGATGCTGAAGCCTTAAGCTATAGCCCTGGGAGGTAAGCACACAGAGAAAGAGAAGCAAGCCCCAGGAAGAGAGGAACCCTGAGCCCAGAAAGAAGCAAAACCCTGGAAGAGAGGAACCCAGGAATCCTGAACCATCACAGATGTCAGCAGCCATCTTGCTCCAACACGTGAAAATATACTTTGGTGAGGGAAGTAACGTATGCTTTATGGCCTGATATCTGTAAATCAAATAAATACCCTTTATAAAAATCAACCAATTTATGGTATTTTGCATTTTGCACCTTTGGCTGACTAATACAGGTAGATTGGAATAAAAATACCTTGTGAATAACCAGATATGAAACAAGTAATAATTTGTTTCGGGGAAGTGAATGTGGCTCAAGAAATGGGGCTCCCGCCTATCACATAGGAGGTCCCAGGTTCGGTTCCCAGTGCCTCCTAAAGAAGACAACCAAGAGAGTGAGCTGGCGCAACAAGATGACATGAGGAACACAATGAGAATCAGGATAAGCGGGGAGCAGACGTGGCTCAAGCGATTGTGTGCCTCCCTCCCACATAGGAGGTCACAGGTTCAGTTCCCACTGCCTCCTAAAAAAAGAGGAAGGCTAGCAGACAGAGCACACAATGAACAGTCACAGAGAGCAGATAGCTAGCACAAACAACAAGGGGTGGGGAGGAATAAATAAATAAAAATAAACCTTAAAAAAAATTTGTCTAAGGTTCCTAATTGTAACCTGTAAATATTTAGCTATTAAGCCTTAGATAGGAAAGTGGAAAAAGACAGGAGGTAGATCAAGATTTCTCCCTTTCTTTCTATTTTATCAAGCTTCTGTATTTTTTGTTTGAGAATAGCTTGAAAATTTTTCTCTTTTGAGTTATAATCCTTAATAGTGATCAACCTAAAAATAGTACATAAGATTCGAATTTTGACTTTTGGGTTCTGTAACTCTGTCTTTTATATTTAATATGTACCATTATCTTTTGGTGTCTTGGGTAGGTGTCCCGTTTGCCGGTACTGTCAAACTCCAGAGCCAGTAGAAGAAAATAAGTGTTTTGAGTGTGGTGTTCAGGAAGTAAGTAATGGGGCAGGAAAAGAATAATTAACACAGCTTCAATTGTCTGGGGTTTTCTTCTGCCCTTAATGACTTAAAGTCTTTTAAATTCTTTTTTAAAACAGATTTCTGTTTTCTTTTTGTCTTGGATCAGGCAATAGATGTGAATACACAAATTATCTTACTTCTAAACAAAATACTTTATATTTTTTATGCTTTTATTCTTTGTTCTTTTAAAAGGTATACATTTTACTGATAAATTGTAAGATTTTTTTTCTTGCTTCTTAGAAATCAGAGAGAGAAATGATTAACCTATCAAAGCATCCCTTGATTTATTATGCAAAACTCCTGTAGAAACAAGTCGAAGTTTAATTCTATGTCAGGCCCCTTCATACCTACTGGGCCTAATTGTGTGTTTTTATTTAATTAATTAAGAAATGACCTTCTTCTTGGCAGAACCTTTGGATTTGTTTAATATGTGGGCACATAGGATGTGGACGATATGTTAGTCGACATGCTTACAAGCACTTTGAGGAGACCCAGCACACGTACGCCATGCAGCTCACCAACCATCGAGTCTGGGACTATGCTGGAGGTGAACACTGCTCTTATTTTCTAATTTGGATTCCTGCTGTATAGAAATTTTTCTTTCAGAACCTTTCCACTGTCCCTTACTATTTGAAATACCATCTTCCTAGTAGCTTTTGCAACTTGAATTGTCAAGGTGCCCTTGAGAGCACACCTTGCCAGGAATGGCCTGAATCACACATTTTAAGGAGAGTTCACACTTCCATTCTTGCTCTCTCACTCCTTTTACAATTCAAGTGATATTTCTTTTAGAGAAATATCGCCAAGGCATTGAATTACATTTATAAAGACAAAAATTTTCTCAGCGTTAAAGCAAATGGAGGCCACTTTTCAATCTAAATAATCACGCTTTGGTTGACTCATTCTTTTCTTTAGATAATTATGTACATCGACTGGTTGCAAGTAAAACAGATGGAAAAATAGTACAGTATGAATGTGAGGGAGATACATGCCAGGAAGAGAAAATAGATGCCTTACAATTAGAGGTAAGATACTTTATCACTCAGTACCTATTTCTACTGCTTTTACTATTCTAACTTGAAAGGTTGTTTGAGCTTTTAATTTTGCCATTTAACTTGCATGTAAACTTTTTGAAAGTTCTATCATTACTGTAAATGATTATTAAGATATTTTTATTCTATTTTTCTTCTTTGAAAGTTTAAGTTTCACTGTACCTTATTTTCAGTGTGATGTTCCTAGTTATCTCAAGTTCAGTATTTAGGTTGTCCTCCATAGCTGCAAGAAAACTGCAAGTTATGTTAGCATCACAAGAGCAGTTAGAAAAACTGAGCTTACTTGGACAGAATGAAGAAAACCCAATAGCATTTTTGCATTCCCAAGAAGCTTTTTCTTATATTTTGGGCTGCCATTTATGAATTAGAGGCTATATACTCAAAGCCATTTTTGCTGTTCATATACTTCAAGAAACAACGTAATTTTGTTAATTTACACAATCAGGTTTTTCTCCATAACAGTAAATCCCATCTACTGTAAAAGTGATATAGTATAAATTTTGTGTTAATGAAAGGAAAATTTAACACATCCTGTTTCGTATAAATTTGAAAGAAAAAAAAAAGATTATTTTAAATATGAATATCTTAACCGTGGGAGGAAATGGACATTTGAAAATTTGATCATCTCAAGACTCTTAAAGATCTGATAGTTCAGAAAAATGGCCTAAAATAAGTCTGGTGTTGTTACCATCAATGTATTATTATACTGATGGGAAAAAGATTAAACACTTCACATTGTTTCTAGAATAAATAACTCCCTGTATTAATTGTAAATATATAATTGAATTTTTTAAAAAGTCAACCATTGTCTATTGAACACTACTTACTATATTAGTTTCCTAGAGTTGCCACATACTGGATGTCTGTGCCACATCTGGATGAGCTAAAACAACAGTAATTCATTCTCTCACAATTCTGGAAGCCAGAAGTCCAAAATCAAGGCGTTGGCAGAGCCACAGTCTGGCAGAGCCTCAAGCTCTGGAGGAGGAACCTTACTTACCTCTTGCAGGTCTTGGTGGCCCTGCATGTTTCTTGGCTGTGGCAGCACAACTCCAATTTCTGTCTTTGTCTTCATGTGACCATTTTCCCTCTGTATCTGGGTCTGTGTGTCCAAATTTCCCTGTTGGAAGGACACCAGTCACGTATAATTTAGTGCCCACTGTAAAGACTTCATCTTAACTAATTACAGCTACAAAGACCCTGTATTCAAGGGTCACATTCACAGATACTGAGAGTTAGGACTTAAGTATGTCTTTAGGGGACACTGTTCAACCCACAACAGCTACTATGTGTCAGCCACTGTTCCCATGCTGGGGACACCGCACTGAACAAACCTGGTGTATTCCCTGCCCTCATGGAATGTACATCCAGTGCACACACGTTCTCCCAATTGTCCTTTCTCTTTTGCACTTTTAGTGCCTTCTCTAGCCTACAAACATGTTTGGGTTGCTTTTTTTTTTTTAAGGAGGTATCAGGTATAGAACCCAAGACCTTGTACGTGGGAAACAGGTGCTCAACCACTGAGGAGCTACATCTGCTCCCCTCAGATCTCTTTGTAGTCTTCCAGAATTGTCTTTCAAAATGCACATGTGATCTTGCCACTCTTCAGCCTTTGATTCTCCTCTGTCCACATTTCTCAATATAGAGTCTACAATTTGGTCCCAGTTTATCTCCCTAGTCTTCTCTCTTAATCCCTTACCCATCAGCCTCACTTGTTAATCTCTGAAGAGATCCTGAACATTCTCAGGTCTTGTCTTGGTCCAGCATTTATTTCTGGAATCATATCTTTCTTTTTTTATCTGCCTCCCCCTCCTATCTGTCAAGAGCCTTTTCACATCTCACCTTCTCTCAGAAGTCCTACCACACCCCACTATCATAAGCTATCTGTCCCTTCCCTGTAGAGACACAGCACTGTTATTCAGTCATGCAGCAAACATTTCTTGACATTCACTGAGGCACTGGGGGTACAGAAACAGAGATATAATCCTCACTTTCCAGGAGTTCACAGCCTGATCAAGGAGGCAGACTGGTCAACTAGTGATTACATGCTAGGATCATAAGTGCTATTCATGACAGGCAGAGGACTGAGGAGGTAAGAAGTGACACTTAGCACAAGGGTTGGGAGGAACAGGGACAGCTTCCTGGAGTGGCTTAGACAGGTAAGTTGATTTATGTTAACACTTAATTATAACCATTGTGGTTCTTTGTAAAGTCTGCTTGAACAGAACATGATTTTTAATGTGCATTTCTCCATTTCTCCCCACAAGATCATAAGCCTCAGGAAAATAGGAGTGTAATTATCATCTCTGTGATCCCCCTGGCCCAAAGTTTGTTGAGAATTGGACCAAGGTATAATACGTATCCTGATGACGAGTATTAATCTTTCTATTCAGTAGATCATTAAAAATGAAGTTGTAATCGAATTTTAGAGACTGACAGCAGTGTTGTTTTGGTGTTTATTCTTTGCTTTTAGTATTCATATTTATTAACAAGCCAGCTGGAATCTCAGCGAATCTACTGGGAAAACAAGATAGTTCGGATAGAGAAGGACACAGCAGAGGAAGTAAGTCTCTTTGTTTGGTTTGGTGTTAGTGCTGAAATGCCACAGTTCTGGGCAGTCTGATGTGGAGGGTGCAAGGAGGTAGAATACAGGGGAAAGGGTTCCTACATGCTTCCTTTCTCAGTCTTATATTCAGGTAGAGAACTGTTTGCATCTTAAAAAAAAAAAAAAATTCTAATTTGAAGATTTGAGTATTTTGGGTGGGTTGAGTTTGTGTATTTGTTTATTTATCGATCTCAGTCAGGTTTTTAGTGCCTTGTACAATTTCATTAAAAAAAAAAATAGAAGTCCTACATGAGGGTTTGTAATTTGAATCAGCAGTTAGTTTATCAACTAGGAAACAGCTCATTTTAGGAACTCAGCGTGGGCTGCTGAGGCACCAAGATTATGCTGAGCCATTCTAAATTGTAAAAAGTGAAATTGGGCAGAAATGCTAAAGTTTCAGCAGACATCTTTGTGCCCTAACAAAATAATCCTTTTATGCTGTTCATTCCTCCAATGTATGAAAGAGAAAAATGGTTTGACTTTGTTGTTTTTTTGGGTTTTTTTTTTTAAGATTTAAAAAAAATTTTATTTCTCTCCCCTTCCCCCTCCCCCCCACCCCCCATTGTCTGCTTTGTGTCCATTCGCTGTGCATTCTTCTGTGTCTGATTGCATTCTTGTCAGTGGCACCAAGAATCTGTGTCTCTTTTTCTGTTGCATCATCTAGCTGTGTCAGCTCTGTGTGTGTGTGCGACAGCACTCCTGGGCAGGCTGTACTTTTTTTGCTTGGGGCAGCTCTCCTTGAGGGGTGCACTCCTTGCGCGTGGGGCTGCCCAACGCAGGGGACACCCATGCGTAGGCACGGCACTCCTTGCGTGCATCAGCACCGCACAAGGGCAGCTCACCACACTGGTGAGGAGGCCCTGGGTTTGAACCCTGGACCTCCTGTGTGGTAGGCAGACGTTCTATCAGTTGAGCCAAATCCTCTTCCCTGGTTTGACTTTGGTAGAAGCCCAGGTGGAAGGCCCAGAGATCTAGCTGCTTCTTGTTCCCCCTTGTCCCCAACATACCAAGGAACCTCTAAGATTCCAAAGAAGATAGTTTGAAAACCTATGGGATAGAAAATCCTCCAAGGGTTTGTATATAATTGGGGTTCTAGGGACCGTTCTCAGGACTTGGAGGCAGTGTCTAATTTGGTATTAAATATTAAATAAAACTTCTAAAATTTAAAATGATTAATTTAGGGAAGTAGTTGTGGCTCAGCTGATAAAGCATCTGCCTACCATATGAGGGGTCCAAGGTTCGATACCCAGGGCCTCCTGACCTGTGTGGTGAGCTGGCCCACGCATAGTGCTGCCGTGTGCAAGGAGTGCCGTGCCACACAAGGGTGTCCCCACATAGGGGTGCCCCACTGCAAGGAGTGTGCCCCACACGGAGAGCCACCCCATGCAAAAAAGTGCAACCTGTCCAGGAGTGGTGCCACACACACGGAGAGCTGACGCAGCAAGATGACGCAACAGAAAAAAGTGATACTTCCCCAGTGCCACATGACAAGAATGCCAGTGGACAAAGAACACACAGCGAATGGACACAGAGAGCAGACAACAGGGGGGAAGGGAAGAAAAATAAATAAAATAAATCTTAACAAAAAAAAAAAGATTGATTTAGTGATATTTGAGTCTTCAGGTGGGAACTACCACTCTGATGATCAGGATGACCCTGGAGCTCAGCAGGCAGGACCCAGGCTTTCACTTTAAGTCAGGCTTACAAACCCTAGTCTCTGGATATCCAGGCATCTTGTGCTTATAAATGAGAGATCAACTTTTAAAAATAAATGCTTAACACCAGCTTTAAAATTATCTTTAGTTAAAAGTTCTTGATGAAATTCTTATAAGAACGTTCCTAGCAATGGATATGCCTTTCCAGAGGTGCTGCTCAGGTCCACTTGAGTTACTAGTCTGATTTACTAGTCTGAATCAGAGTACGTGTGGGGAAGCATATGCCTTCCAGTGGTGCCCAGGAGAGTTCTGGAGCACAGGTCACTGCCACTTGATGATGTGGACTTGCAGGGCAGGAGTATCAGCATTTCAACTGCTACCTTAAAGTGGGTTTTCCTAGGAGGAACAGCACCTTGATCACCTACCAGGGTTTCAAGCAGACCCTTGAGCGCCAGACTCAGGATTCTCTCTGCCCTTGGAAATACTTCAGGATTAACTGCAATCCCCAGGACAAACCAGTAAAAAGAAGGGAAACTGAAAACTGGGAAATGCTTATTTACTTTATGGTAGGAGTGAGGTGGAGGCAAGCTTTAAGTACTTGAAAGCATGTTTTGTTTTCAAATAACAAATGTGATTTATCCACAAACTAATGGATTATGCAACCCTTTTGTTCCTGCCCCATCCTCCTTTTGACCAGTTCTCTGTCCATTAGCACTTCTCACAGTAGAGCCTGTGCAGGGAGAAGCACTAACCCTCTATAGCCTGTCCCAGACAAAGATTCTTGTTCGTGGGTCTCATTGGGAGAGGGACAATTGATGAAGATTGGAATTAATTGGGAATTTCAATTATAATACTATTCTTACCCCATAATGCCTTAGGTAGTACCTTTATTATGTGATGTGAACAGAGGCTTGTTCTTAGATAATGAGACTCATCTCACTTTAAGGTTCTTAATATTAGGCAGTCACTGCAAGTGAATTCTCCCAAGATAACACTTCTCTTTGGACCCCTAGTTCCACTGTAAGTCAGTATTTTTCCAGTTTTGAATTGTGAAATGAGTTTGATGGGTCTTACCTACTATTTTTACTAATTAAATAGGGAAGATGTAAAAAAAAATCAGTGTATCACATGTAATAATGTTTTGAGGAACTTGTTTTAATTATATATGTATGTTATATACAATTTATTTTAATATATATTTAAATACACTTATGTATGTGTACGTGTATTAGGTATTTCTTACTGTGAGCTAATAGTCAGAAATGTTTAAAAATTTACTAATTTAAACCATGGTAACATTCGTCTATAGGAGCATTAAAAATCATTTTAGGGTTACTTTGTGTTTTTCATCTTGATATAGAAGTGTTTGACTTTTTTTTTTTAATGTTTCTTTACTGACCAAATCATATACAATTTGTTTTCATTTGATAGTAATTTCTGCCTTTCCCAACAATATCACAAGACAGTTCAGGAGAAAATGACAAAATGATCTACTGTTCTCTTGTTTTTAAATCAATATTAAAGAGAAACATGCCAAACTAGAATTAGTGTAATTTTAAAGCTATTTTTATTTTTATGACAGAGAACTTGTAAAAATCTCCCTTTCTTTTTCTTTAAAAACTATCAGTTCCGATTGGGGAGCTGCTTATCCATCTGGAAAATGTTTACAAAGAATGAGTTAAAAGTGTGTGACCCTTCCCTTTGCATGATGGATGTTGCATGCAACAAAAATACCATCACTACTAAGAGTTTAGATCTTGCCTGGTGGTCAAATCTCCTTTGCTATAGAGCTTTGGCCTACAGTGTAGTGCAAAGGTTTAGAACTTTGGTTTGTACCTAGAATTCTGTTCCAGTTCTGGATCTACAACACTAGCTGGGTGACCTGGGACATATTCCCTAACCTTTCTCTTTTTAAAAAAACCTCAATTTCTATAAAAAGTTGATATACCTTAGTCAGAGGATTGTTATGAGGAATAAATTGAAATATTGCTTATAAAACATCTGGCCGATGTCTGTATCATAGGATTTCAATGTTCAGTCATTTTCACCTCCTAATATTACTGCCTTATGGTTCACCCAGCCTCACTACCTCCCCTTCCCACCTAATCTTCTCTCCAGTATCCTTAGACCAGGGGAGCTGGGGCGTTTCCCAAGACCACGGATCTTGGTACCCCTTCAACCTGAGGGTTGCTGCCAGGATTGCTGCCATCTGACACATTATACACCAAAGTCTAAAAATGCCTTAAGTTTTTAAGACTCTATATTAGGAATTAGTTTTATATAGATTGCCTTTATAAATAAACTCAGTATAACAAGGACTGCTTATATTCCATATGGCTTTGTGGTACATGATAAAAGTAATAGTGCATATGAGAAAAATAACTCACATCAGCTGTCACAAGTTTCCTAGATTACCAGTGGATAATAACTTTTGGAATGTAATCACTGGAGGAAAAAAAGCAATGGCTTTTAAGCCATTAAGTTAAGAATGGAAGGCTTCCGTCGCGCCTCTGACAAGCCACCTCCTGCTCTAGTTACTTTCCAGCAGTTTTGCTTGGCATTCAACAACTCTTGATTCCTTGTTCATCCTGGAATAGAAAAGAAGTAAGAAAAAGAGGATTTCTCAAAATTTGTATTCCTATTTCAGAAATTATTTCAAATGATTGTCTCATCTTTTCTAAGTTTGGTTTGTCAAAGTTATAAACAAATAATTAGAAAAAAAAGTGTATTTTTAAAATAGCCCCAGAAATCACGGAAGTATGCCTTTGTGAAATGCATCTGATTTCTTCTTTGTTCTCTTAGATTAATAACATGAAGACCAAATTTAAAGAAACAATTGAGAAATGTGATAATCTGGAGCACAGACTAAATGATCTCCTAAAAGAAAAGCAGTCTGTAGAAAGAAAGTAGGTATAATTGGTCAATTCTTAAATCTAGCTTTTTTATTGTACAGTCTCTATAAACGGATACTTTTTCTTCCTATACAAACACCCTCATTTTCAGGTGTTCGCATCACTAGATTTTCAGGGGGGCCTCCCTAAATATGGAGCAAACTTATTGTGACTTCCTGTTTTTTAAAAATGTGTTGTATACTAGGTGGATGCCATGTGGAACACTCTCCTCCAACATGTATGTGCTTATGGGTGTGTTCAAATCCATTCCATTTTTGCCTGTGGAGTGCAGTTCCTTGAGCCTAGAGCCTGCTGCTCCTCTCAGCCGTGGTGGCTGAGTATTGGCGGTTATGAAAGAGACTGCATCTAAACTGGAGATGTCGTACACTCTGGCCTTGTGTAAGATTAAAGGACATAGATGTTGAATATGGGGCAGAGCACTCATTAACAGCATGGCAAGAACAAACCCTGTTACTGCTATTTGGGAAGATAGTTGCCACTGATGGAAATTACCCTTCTGGTTTATGTTTACCCACAAGATAAGTGGATTTTTACCTCCATAAAAATGGATTTAAAAAATGAATTTAATGGTTATTAAAACAATTTTATCTAGGAAAAAAAAAGAATTTAAATGGGAAAAATTTTCCCTAAAAAGTCTTGTTTTTGTTTTTTTTTTAAAAAAAAAAAACTTTTTATTTTAGAATAAATTTAAAGTTGCAAGGAGTTCCCATATACCATTCATCCAATTTCCCCCTTTGCTAAAAGTTTTTTTAAAGAGCTGTTGTAAAAGTAGCACTGCAACATTAATTGAAACAAAAATTAAAAATACTTTTTACCTCTCAGCACTCTAACAAATTGAAGAGTTTGTTAAAGAGTTCAAGTTAAAACTGGAAACTGTGTTAAAGTTAAAAGTGAAAGTTCTCTTTCACCCCTCAGATCCTGTTACCCAGAGGTAACCATTATTAACAGAGATAATTTGGTATTTATCCTTCCAAATCTTTTGTTCTGTTTACATAAACATCTCACAGACATAATCTTTTTTCCTACAATTATAGATTTCTTTAAAAAAAAAATGGTGTTATTTTTGTTAAAATAATACACACATGAAAAAATATTTTCTTGAAGATTGTTTCATATTGGCACATATAAATCTATCCTGATCTTCATAATAGCTGCATAGTATTCCATTGTGTGGATGTACCATAATAGTTTAACCAGTTCTCTTTCAATGGACATTAGTTTGCCTCGTGTAGTACTTACACTACTGTAAATGATATTGCAATGAGCATCTTTCTCCTTGGGTCTTTTTGCACAGCCTGAGTATATCTATTGTATGGGATAAATTCCTAGAACTAGACTAGAATAACTGAGCATGTAGATTTTCTCATTTTTACAGATAATTGCCCATTTGACTTACAGTAGAATCTTTCCCAGTTCACAATCCAGTGCTAATGTGTGGAAGTGCCTCTTTTCCCATGTCCAAACTCTTTGGCATTCTGACAGATAAAAGAGGTATCTCAAATATGTTTTAGTTGGTAATTCTTTACTCAGAAGTAAGGTTGAGCATCACGAACAGGCGCTCCCTATTCTTGAAAACTCTTTGGTTAGAACAAGCTCCTTTCTTCTCTGGCAAATGTAGTAAGGTCAGAGCACTTGACTCTCTAAAAATGTCACTTTTCCTCATAACTTACTTATCATAGCTATCATTTATAAGGCGCCTCTTTAACCACTGACTATAAAACAGGGAAGCAGTAGAAGCTTTACCATGAATCACGTTATAATTTCTCCTACTGAAAAATTTCTGATTCTTTAAAAAAAATTGTCTTGAAGCTATGCTTGAGTTAACTAGAGCAGAATTCCTTCTTTGTGTAGCTGATTGTAATGGCAGCAAAGCAGCTGCCCTCACCCTAGGAGGGAGGAGCCTACCGTAAATGGATTCTGAGGTCATGGCTCATCCGTTAAATCCCAGAGCAGAAAGTGGACTGTGTCAGCAAATGAAAGACGTGCTTTTGTCTTCCTTTGTTTTGCAAAAGGTGCACTCAGCTAAACACAAAAGTGGCCAAACTTACCACAGAGCTCAAAGAAGAGCAGGAAATGAACAAATGTTTGCGAGCCAACCAAGTCCTCCTGCAGAATAAGCTGAAGGAAGAGGAGAGGGTGTTGAAGGAGACCTGCGACCAAAAAGATATGCAGATCACCGAAATCCAGGAGCAGCTGCGTGATGTCATGTTCTACCTGGAAGCACAGCAGAAGATTAACCATCTGCCTGCTGAGACCCGGCAGGAAATTCAGGAGGGACAGATCAACATTGCCATGGCCTCAGCCGCAAGCCCCGCCTCTTCCGGAGGCAGCGGGAAGCTGCCTTCCAGGAAGGGCCGCAGCAAGAGGGGCAAGTGACCTTCCGAGAAACAGATATCCCTGAGACTGTTTTCCCTGGCACTAAGGGGGTGTGCTGGAACCTATGGCTAAATGTAAGGGCGCACTCTAAATAAGTACATCAAGTGAGGATCGACCCACAGTTGTTTGGATCTTTTATTTCCTAGTGTGTGATTTAATGAATGTAGAGGGGTGATGACTAGAAGAACTGATGGAAATGGGCAGTTTTTAAAAGGTGGCTGCTTTTTCAACCATAATAGTTCACTAACCTCAAACATTCTAATGACCATTTTGCCTTCCTACTTGATAGATGCCCCAATTCTGCTGTACATTTTTCTGTTGTATTTTTTGAATTGGTATGTTTGACCCTGAGTTCTGGGGTCAGTTTAAGACATTACATTTTTTTTGTAACCGCAAAGGTAATGTTAGCATGAGAACACCAAGCCTCCCTGTGATCATAGCGGCACTATAAAGAGAGCTTCCCATTGGCTCCTGAGGATTTATGAAAACACCCTAATGTTAGTCTCATGTCTTTGTCATCCACCTCTTCCTCTGGGGGATCAAAGAATTTGTTTGAATGTTATATGAAAAGAGGCTGGGCCTGTACCAAGCACTGGCTTGTCACCAACAGCCATCTCTTCCTGCTCTAGGGCTAGACAGGAAAAACAAATGACCCAGGGCAAAATAAGTAGACCTAGTGTAGGAAAAATGGTGGTGTTGCCACTTTACTTTTGGTGATTCCACACTTTGTTTTGAACTTCAAATAAGAAGGTTCAGATCTCAAAGTGGATTACCTACCATCTAGCAAGAAAAGGAGGCAGATTTATAATCCACTTGAAAATGTAGAGTGAGGCCTCTGACCAGCTGATAGTTTATTTTGCTGGGATCAGTGTTTTCTGAATGTTTACAGAAGATTGGGCTGCATGTTCAGGTTGCGGTCAGAAGGAGCTTGGGCAGATTTTCAATTATGCTTTCAAGATATAGCCAGAGGGTGTTTATAAATCTGAAAATTAGAATGTAAACAGAGCCGCCTTTAAAACTGCCATGTAATGCTTGTGGCCCAACAGAGGGGCTGTGTGCCATTAACATCAAATAATTTGTAATATGTAGTAACTGAGCAAAATTAAAGTAAGATCCATGTTGGATTTAGTTTTAAGAAAAGAGATAACAACATACTGTTATATGATGGATTTTTTTTTCTTCCTCGTAATTAGCCAAAGTGTTCAAATTATCATATTTTGGAATTGGTTTTTAGCCTGAAATTAGACTTCACCCCTTTGACCTAAACAGTTTGATATAGCAACTGTATTATTAATCACCATTTTTGTGGGATGTGCTGCAGCATTTCCTGAATAACCTTATGTGTAACTTTGCGAAACGAATGTACTTACACATTCTCAATTTTTACTTAGGGCAGACCAACTCTGTAAGTCCACCTTGGACTTAGATACAGGTATCTTAAAGCAAGAGTGGGAAAGTAAAGCATAACCTAATTCTCTTTCCTATAGAGATTCTATTTTATTTAAAATCTATTTTTACACTAGTTAAAATCCTGCTTTTTTGGCCAAGTACTTGTCTTGCATGTCTGACCTTGCAGAAGCTGGGGTGGATTGTAGCATACTAATTAAGAGAATTAGAAGTGGTTTATAAAGCTTGCTGGCTCCTCATTTCTCTATGATCTCCTCCATTAAAGCAGCCATGGCACCAGCTGGGAGAGCAGAGGTTTTTAGCAAAGGTGGGATAAATGCTTTGAAAGACTATGCCCAGAGGAATGAGCAAATAGGCAAATGTTTCCAAATTACTTGAAGGTTAAAAAAAAAAAACAGGAAAAACAAAATCTTATCAAGATATGTAAAGACTGTTTTTTAAAACAGAGTCATGTGTTTTGAATTTGAGAAAATTACTAAGATAGGAGCTGTTAGTGTTTTGTTCAGGATGGAATGAACCACTTAACATATCTGTAAGACTTTAAATGATGAAGTTGCATTAAAATAACCAAACTTTGAAATTATTTTGCCCTGTGTGAAATTTGTGTCTTTCTGATTGTCATTTGTTTGGGAGGATGTAGCTAATAAAGAGTCAATGGTCTGGATTTCAAAAGAAGTATAAAAATCAACCCCTCAGCAATACAGTGAACAGCTAGATTATTCATCCTTCAGCCACTCCAACTTCCTAAATTAATAAAAAGGAGCTGATTAAAAAGGGAAAATTACCTGAGTTTGGAGCTCAGGTAGGTAAAGATCCAAACTGCTTTTGCAAACTAAAAGCAATCAATTTATAAACCTGAGAATATTTCCCAGGTCCTACCACACTGATATTTTTAGTTTTAGTTTTGGAAACTGTCACAAATATGACTTCTTAGAATATATTGGCAAAAGTATTTTTAATTGATTTCAATCTGACAGGACAGTGATAAAAATAATACGCCGTACGGAAACCTCCAACATACCCCTACCCCTCAGATACCCAGATCCACCAGTTTTAATATTTTGCAACATTTACTTTTATATGCCTGCCTATCTTGTTATCCATTTTCTAAGCCATTGAGTATAGATTGTATACATCTTGCTCTTGCTCCTTGAATACTTAATACTGTCATGTACATTTCTTAAGCACCTTATGTAACCACTTGAAGTTCAGTTAGCAAGTTCAAGAAATTTAACATTGATATAAAGTTTACAATCTATATTCCAAATTTCTGTATGTCCCAATAATGTCCTTTTGAGCCTTTTCTCCTCTCTTACTAGATCCCATCCAGTGTCATGTATAACATTTCATTGCCATTGTCTTTAGTTGCTCTTAAAAAAAATTTTTTGTTTGGGAACATATATACAACATAAACTTTCCTGTGTCTACCATTCAGTGGGATTAATCACATCCATAATATTGCAGTACCCTCACCACATTCCATTATTAAAACTCCCATCCCCCAAACAGAAACATCACACCCATTATGCATTAACTCCCCATTCCCTCTGCCCCTGCCTCTGGCAATCTGTAATTTCTGTCTCTCTGAGCTTGCATATTTTCCAATATTTTCTTTGTAGTTACCTATGGGGCTTAAATATAACATCCTAAATCTTTAGCAGTTTGCTTTGATACCAACTTAACAGTATGTTCTTATATCCCTCCATCCCCCCCACCTTTGTGTAGTTCTTGTCACAAATTACATGTTCATATAATATGAGTCTAAAACCACTGATTTATCACTACATTTTAGGCATTTGTCCTTTAGATACTATAGGAAGTAAAAGATGGTGGTAAAAAAATTATTTACATATGTAAGTAACCTCACTAGAGATAATCATGCAGCTTTGATCTATTTACCCTTACTAGAGATAACCATGCAGCTTTGATCTGTCTATTATCCTTTCCTTTCAACCTTCAGAACTCTCTTTAACATCCCATGTAGGACAGATCTAGTGGTAATGAACTCCCTCAGTTTTTGTTTATCTGGAAATGTATTAATCTCCCCATCATTTTTGAAAGACAGTTTTGCCAGATGCAGAATTCTTGGTTGGCAGTTTTTGCTTTAAATATGTCAAACCAAGAAGGCCTTCCTGCCATCTTGGTTTCTGATAAATTAGCACTTAATTTTATTGAGACTCCTTTGTAATGTGACACATTGCTTCTCTCTCGCAGCTTTCAGAATTCTCTTTCTCTTTCACATTTGACAGTTGGATTATACATCATTGTTGGTCTATTTGAGTTTATCCTGTTTGGTGTTTGTTGAGCATCTTGGATGCATATGTTTATGCCTTTCATTATATTCAGGAAGTTTTCAGCTACTGTTTCTTTGATATTCTCTCAGCCTCTTTCTCTCTTCTCCTTTGGGACTCCCACAATGTGTAGTTTAGTCAGACGCCTGATTTCTTTCTCTTTTGTAGAGATTTAGTGGCGGGAGATTGTGTTACTGCTGCTCTTTGATTCTTGGCTTGACCTGAATCGTTAGGATTGTCCCTGTAAGTTGCTCAAAACTGGGCTCTGGACCCAGTAATTGGTTGCGGACCCATTTCCTAGGGCCTTGGGGAGGAAGGCTATAAAGGCCGGAAAAAAACTTAGTTATTTTTAATTTTCTTACATGCACTTCCTTGTTCTGCCAGCAGATGGTGGACTTTGACAGCCCTCTCAGTTCAACGCCTGGTCAGAGTGTTTGATGGAACACAGACCAGATTACCGGGATAGCGCTTCCTACCTGGAGGCTAAGAGCCTTGTAATTCAAACTTGCTCTATGACAGTTCTCCAGACTTCTCTGGCAGCCCCCACCCAGGGTAAGAAATATTTCTGCTCCCTTCTGCATCCTTAACAATCAGTCCCAGTTAATACAGAAGGAGATTGGGAGGGTCGTATGTCTTTAGCCTTTTGCCTACTCCCCAGGCAAACAATGGCACAGCCCTTCCTGGCCTGGAAGGGCTCCTGGAACACAGCAGTCCAAATCTGTGGGTCAGAAGCTAAGTCAGCCTTAGACTGTGTCCCTCTCTCTCCCCTTTCCTGGGGAGGTGGATCCCTGGAGGCCCCTTTGTCTATAGCCACAGGACCAGGGGCCTGAGAATTCTAAAGTGTCTTTAGTATGGGGCATGGTGCTGGCAGCAGCAGCCGCTGGTTTCAGCTCACAGTTCTGCAGTCATGATTCCCCACTCCTTTGTTCCTTACTCCTCTGGGCGGTGTCCAGCCTTTCACCTGGTGTCCTAAACCCTAGAAGATCTTTTTCCAGGCTGTTTCAGCCTGTCCTATAGCTATTTTTCTGGAGGAGAAGAGTCCCGTGTCTCTCTGCACAATGTGTATATTCATGAACTTGATGGTGTCCCACAGGTTCTTCAGGCTTTGCTCGCTTTTCTTCATTCTTTTTCTTTCTGCTCCTCAGACAGAATGGAATATTCTCTTGTCTTATCTTAATGTTATCTGTTGCTTTCTTCTGCCAGTTCTCTAATCTGCCGTGTTGGGTAATATTAAGCACTGAACCAACTACCCCCTCCTGCTTGCTTGAACAGTAAAATTGTCTGCATCAAAGGGGCTAAGGAATTCATTTAAATAGTGTGGCAGTAGAGTGGAGAATTGGGCAAATCACGAGTGAATAACCTCTCATAACTTGGAAACCCCTCTTCTAGTGAAGTCAGGATACATGAGCTACAAATACTACCTATAAGACAGGCCTGCTATATGCAATGTCACTTTGCTAGTGTTGGTAGCATATTTTGGCTTGTGTTTTGGAGTCATGGCTTTATCTGAAGAGGGGACATCATTCTTACAATATTTTGTAAGCGAATTCATTTTGCCAGGATAAAGCTGAATTGACTCTGCTTCACAGTGATTCTGCTGCATAATCTCTCTCAGGCAAAGAAGGGAAATTTTCCTGGTTGATAAAGGCGTCCTATGAGTTTCTTAAGAAATGATTCTGCTTCTTAAATGGTATCAGGGTACACCTAAACTACCCAAAGACCCAGCTGCCACCTTCGGTGAGTTTAGGAAGCCACTTAATGTTCTTTGACAGGCCTCTTCTGCTAGCCAATTCTTTTTTTTTTCATTCTTGCCTGTGAAAATTCTTGAAATGGGATTCCTAGACTATTTGCAGAGTGGCTACAGCAACAGATGTAGTTGAAAGTTGAAAGTGTTAAATGTCAGGAAAAAAAATGAAATAATAGGGAGAAAAGACTTTCCCTTCATGAACCTCTAGTTTTAGCCAAGAGCCATGGCCAAATGTCTCCTTCCCTCTGCAAACTGAAGTGGAATTTTTCCCCAAAAACAGTCTATTGCAATTTGCCTGGAGCAAATGAACATTCCTTGCATTTGTGCATTAAGGAACTCCAAAGGAAGTTATATAAGCCTTCCTTTATTTTTTATTTTTTGGTGGATTGTGGGAAGGAGATGGGAGATTTCTTGCACTGATTATGGTGATAATTGACCCATTTATACCCTCTTTTTGTCCCCTTTTCCTTGCACTCCTGAAACTTGTTCCCTAACGATAGTTTCTATCAGACACTGATTTTTTTCTTTTAATGTTATTGTGGTAACATATATACAAAATAAGGGAAGTGGACTTGGCCCAGTGGTTAGGGCGTCCGTCTACCATATGGGAGGTTTGCAGTTCAAACCCCGGGCCTCCTTGACCCGTGTGGAGCTGGCCCATGCACAGTGCTGATGCACGCAAAGAGTGCCGTGCCACGCAGGGGTGTCCCCCGCGTAGGGGAGCCCCACGCGCAAGGAGTGCGCCCCGTAAGGAGAGCCGCCCAGCATGAAAGAAAGTGCGGCCTGCCCAGGAATGATGCCACACACACAGAGAGCTGACACTACAAGATGACACAACAAAGAGAAACACAGATTCCCGTGCCACTGACAACAACAGAAGTGGACAAAGAGCACACAGCAAATAGACACAGAGGACAGACAACTGGGGTGGGAGGAGGGGAGAGAAATAAATCTTTATAAATAAAAATAAAAAAAATAAAATTTCCCATTTCAACCCCTTTCAAGTACACAATTCAGTGGTGGTAATTATATTCTTGATGTTATGCTACCATCACCACTATCTATTACCAAAACTTGCATCACCCCAAACAGATACTCTATGCCCATTAAGTGTTAACTCCCCATTTCCAACCCCTACCCCTGCCCCTTTTAACCTGTCTAATTTCTGACTATGGATTTGCATATTTTAATTATGTCATATAAATAAGATCATGTAACATTTGCCCTTTTTTTCCTGACTCAGTTTGATTTAGCATATTTTCAAGGTTCATCCATCTTGTAGCCTGTATTAGAACTTCATTCCTTTATACAACTGAATAATATTCCATTGTATGGAGAATCCACATTTTGTTTATCCATTCTTCAGTTGATGGACACTTGGGTTGCTTTTGCTTTTGGCTATTGTTAAGTAATGCTGCTCTGAACATCTGTTCACAGATAATAATTTTGAAAACTGATTCCAGAAGCCAGAACTATTACAGAATCATTTAAGAATAATTTTCATGAATATTGAGTAGTCTCTTACCGTAATTCTGTAAACTTAGGAAAGTATGAAAGGGGCTATGCAGTTGGTCCTTAATCTGATTTTTTGCATTGTTGCTGCATCAGAGAAGGCCAGGAAGAGATGAACAATTTTATACAAAATGATAGTGATGTCTGGGGCCTAATGTTGAATTGCTTCAGGTCAGAAACCTCACAGGAATCATTTAGAAAATATGGTATTGGTACTTGGCACATAGCTGCACTGGTGCAGATAATATTTATTTTACTTTATGTATATATGTATGTATGTATGTATTTTTTGAGGCACCAGGGCCAGGGATTGAAACTGAGACCTTGTATATAAGAAGCTGGCGCTTAACCACTGAGCTGTACCGGCTCCCCTGAGTTGGTTTCTTCGTTCTTTGTTTTTCAGAGGTACTGAGGATCAAAGCCAGGATCTTGTACATGGGAAGCAGGCGCTCAATCACCTGCACTACATCTGCTCCCCAGATAACATTTATTACTCAGTGAATGAAAGCAGTTTTTCTTTTCTTCTTCCCCTCCCCATCCCCTGCTGTTTTTTGCTGTCTGTGTCCATTTGCTGTTTGATCTCCTGTATCTATTTCTCTTTTTGTCTTCTCATCTTTGTCCTCTAGGATTCACTGGGATTCAATCCTGGGAACCTCTAATGTGGAGAGAGGTTCCCTGTCAACTGCACCACCTCAGTTCCTGGTTCTACTGTGCTCCACCTTGACTCTCCCCTTTGTCTCTCTTTTGTTGTGTCATCATCTTGCTGCATGACTCACTTGCACTGGCACTGGCTCACCACACGGGCACTCAGCTTGCTGTGCAGGCACTCGGCTCGCCACGTGGACACTGGCTTGCCGTATAGGTGCACAGGCACTCACATGGGCACTCGGTTTGCCACACGGGCACTCACACAGGCACTCAGCTCACTCACCACATGGGCACTCAGCTTGCCACGCAGGCACCCACGTGGGCACTCAGCTCACCGCACGGGTACTTGGCTTACCATGTAGGCACTTGGTTTGCCATGCGGGCACTGGCTTGCCACGTAGGCACGCTTTCTCTTCTTTTTCACCAGGAGGCCCCAGGAATTGAACCCGGGTACTCCCGTGTGGTAGGAAGAGGCCTTATCACTTGAGCCACATCCGCTTCCCAATGAAAGCAGCTTTGCTCATTTTCATACCATGTTCTAAATCCCCTGGCCCAACTCTCCATTTAGATCCATTTCCACGATTGCCTCTAGAAATAAATGCAGACATCTTTGTCCAAGGCAGGAGTTCAATCAAAGAGTGACGTTGTAACCAAGGATTAAAAATTAACAATTATGATAACAAAATCATTATATAGATGCCTTTATAGTATAAAATAGCAAAATGTTAGTATCCAAAATCACTGAAGCTAGCTAGAGAGGTCTCACCCTTGTTTATGGAGTAGACTCACCCTTGTGTGTGTTTACTATTGGGATTGTGAGCACTCTACCCTCCTCTGTTTAATATTCATACAAAAAACCTTGTGACTCATCTCTACTCTGTACTTTCCTACCTCGGAACCTTGATCTCTGAAATGATTATAACTTTGTGACCCCGACCCCTGGCTTGGGGCCCACCCCTGTTTGTCCTGTTTATTAATGAAGTTACCTCTGTCCAATTCCACCCAATTATTCATTAGCACCCGGGGTTATAAAATATTAGAATTTCTGCAGATCAGGGAGGCAGTTTCTGTGCTTGCACAACTAATAAACTCTCTCTTTGAAGTCCCAGTGTCTCAGGAATTGGCTTTAAAGACACATTGGGAGGAAAGAACCTGCTTTTGTTTGGGTATCAAAATCACCTGCTCAGTCCTGGAATATGAAGGTTTACAATACCCAGGCTAGGGAAGCGGATGTGGCTCAACAGATAGAGTGTCCACCTACTATATAGGAGGTCCAAGGGTTCAATACCCAGAGCCTCCTGGCTTGTGTTGCGAGTCGGCCCATGCACAGTGCTGCTGTGCGCAAGGAATGCCAGCCCTCGCGTAAGGGTGCCCCCTGCACAAGGAGCGGCCCCTATGCAAGGAGAGCTGCCCCACACGAAACTGCAGCCCACCCAGGAATGAGTGGTGCCACACACACAGAGAACTGACGCAGCAAGGTGACGCAACAAAAAGAGACACAGATCCCCAGCGCCGCCTGATGAGAATACAAGCAGACACAGAAGAACACACAGCGAATGGACACAGAGAGCAGACGGGAGGGGGGGGATAAATCTTTAAGAAAACAAACAAAACAAAACAATACAATACTCAGGATAAACCCACTCTAGTAAAATACAACTGACAATGGAATTATTTTCAAAAGATAAACCTGATTATAAAACTACTAGAAGAAAAGGTAGGGAAACATCTTCAATACCTTGTAATAGGCGGTGGTTTCTTGGACCTTATACCCAAAGCACATGCAAAAAAAGAAAAAATGGATAAATGGAACTTCCTCAAAATTAAACATGTTCATACCTTACAGGACTTTGTCAAAAGGGTGAAAAGGCAGCCAACTAAATGAGAGAAAATATTTGGAAATCACATATCCAATAAGGGTTTAATATTCAGGATATAGAGAGAGATGTTACAACTCAACTATAAAAAGACAAATGACCCAATTAAAAAATGGGCTGAAGACTTGAATATACATTTGTCCAAAGAAGAAATACAAATGGCAAAAAAATACAACACATGAAGAAGTGCTCAGCATCACTAATGATTAAGGAAATGCAAATCAAAACAATGAGATAGCATTTCATACCTATTAGGACAGATGGGAAACGGACTTGGCTCAATGGATAGGGCACCCGCCTACCATATGGGAGGTCCGCGGTTCAAACCCAGGACCTCCTTGACCCATGTGGAGCTGGCCCACGCGCAGTGCTGATGCACACAAGGAGTGCCGTGCCACGCAGGGGTGTCCTCTGCGTAGGGGTGCCCCATGTGCAAGGAGTGCGCCACATAAGGAGAGCCACCCAGTGTGAAAGAAATTGCAGCCTGCCCAAGAATGGCACCACACACAAGGAGACCTGACACAGCAAGATGATGCAATAAAAAGAAACACAAAATACTGGTGCCAGTGATAAGGATAGAAGCGGTCATAGAACACCCAGCAAATGGACACAGAGAGCAGACAACTGGGGGTGGGGGAAGGGAAGGAAAAAAAAAGAACACACAGTGAATGGACACAGAGAGTAGACAACTGTGGGGGGGAGAGAAATAAATACAAAATAAATACATCTTTAAAAAATTAAAAAAATAAAAAGAGAACTACAAGTGTTGGAGAGGATGTGGAGAGATAGGAATACGTATCCACTGTTGGTGGGAATGCAGAATGGTACATCCACTGCGGAAGACTGTTTGGCAGTTCCTAAAGAAGTTGAATATAGATTTGCCCGGTGACCTGCAATACCACTACTGGGTAGATACCCAGAAGAACAGAGAGCAGTGACACGAACAGACACCGATGTTCATAGCGGCATTATTCACAATTGCCAGAAGTTGGAATAACCCTGGTGTCCATCGACAGATGAACGGATGAACAAACTGTGGTCTATTCACACGATGCAATATTATGCAGCTGTAAGAAGAAATGAAGTCGTAAAGCATATGACAACACGGATGAACTTGAAGAACATTATGTTGGCGAACCAAGCCAGATACAAAAGGACAAATACTGTATAATTGTATTACTATGAACCAAATATATTGTGTGATATATTGTATGATTCAAAAAAAATGTTTAGGTATCCAGTACATTTAATTGAGAAATGTAAAAAAAAGAGAAACTAAAACTGAGCATAAATGTCGAACTGGAAAAGCAGTGCCGACTGGGCTTCAGTAGAGTTAACTTCTGCTGCTTTGCCCCAAAGGAGTAGCAGGTCCCAGGCCAAATCCTGTACATTGGTTTCCTCATTTTAAAAGTAAAAGCCCAGATCGATTTATGATTCTAAATTCCCAATTCCCTGGTTATGGTCCTATAGGCAAAAAGGTTCAAATATTCGCTGGAGAACTGGAGAAGTCATGCCCCGTTAAAAGAATGAGGTGTTTCCGCAACTTGAGAAACTTGCCTCTATCACTTTCCATTATTAACCTAACACTTAGAACCAAAAGGCTTCAGTGCTAACTGAAAAGAAGGAACATCTAATTTCTGGAGAAGAACAGAGCCCAGAGAAAGACCTAGAAGTTAAGAAGAGTAAACGAAAAATTTTAAGAGGAAAAAGGAGAGTGACTGCCTTGGAAACACTCCAAAGAAGAGCAACCAAAATGAGATATCACATACAGCCAGAGGGTCTTCCAACACCATTTTCCAGAGATTATCTTTTGTGAAAGACTCAGCCTGAGCTGTAGCGGTGCCCACTCCCATATTCTGATTAGTTTACGCTCACACGGAAGGATTGAGCCCAAAATGGTTAGCAAAAAGTACAGCAATAGAAAAGCCACGTCACAACTCCCTCTCTCCCCCCACCGCACACCTGCCCTTGGGGAAGAAATTACAATCCTCTTTTCAAAACACATGTCTCAGTAAAACAGCTTCACTGCATTTGTTTCCATGCTGCAGAAAATCTACACCAACTGGCTTTGATCCCAAATAGGGCCAACTGCAGGACGCCGAGGATTCGGCAGCCAGGAAGAATGCAGAGGCCTGCGCCGTGCACCCTCCCCCCAGCGCATTCAGCTTTAATTATGTGGGAACATGCCTGGGCCGGGGGCTGCTGCCAGAACTCTCCAGGCCCCAGCGGGGGCGGCCCCCCGTCTGTGCTCCGTACAGCCCCTCTGCCAGTGCTGCACTTGCTCTGGCGAGTTTCCTGGCTCTGCTAGGCCAGAGTAACACTGAAAGCTCACTTCCGTCCTTTTCTTCCCACGTGCTGGGTTCTCTTCTCCCTGTGGCCACTTTGCCCCTCATAGCTGTAAGCAAAATATGCTGCTGCTTTCAGAAACAGAATAATCCTGAAAAAGATAACCCAGATCAGGCCCCTCCTCTCTTCTCAGCCCACAGGAGAGCGCTTTTAGGTGAACTCTTAAAAAACAGTTTTCTTTGCACCATCTGAGATAACATTCTTGTGGGAAGGGAGGTAAGTGAGTCTAAATGACCCCTAACGGATTACTGTTAGCATGTGTGACCCCTGGTGGACTAGGAAAAACCTACGAGGACAGCCCTGTAAGAGACTTCTTCCCCAGCTCTGCTGATCCCGGCATTAGGCAATCCAAAGGGTCAGACACAAAATATGTATCTGATAGCACTGGAGCTGCTAGTGCCTCTTGCACTAGCTGGGAATTAGAAATGGAAGGTTGTCCTGCCCAGCTCTTTTGAAGAGTTTGATTCCAAGGCTAGTTAAGCCTGAATCTCCTACTTAGCGAGCCACAGGCACTTGCTGAGGACTTTTTGTGTATTGTGTCATTTAATCCTCACCACCCCTCTGAGAGGTGGGCACGGTTATCCCATTTTATTAATACAAGTCAGGGAACCAAGGCCCAGCAAAGGACAGGACCTGCCGACGTCATGTGGCTGCTTTGTCTGTCCCCGAAGTCTGGGTACTTCACCGCTCTGAGCTCCTGCCTCTTGAATAAATGTGGAAGACATGGCTCCACTTCCTGTTTTCTTGTTGCTTTGGGAAAGGAGAGTATTGAGTGAAGACCACTCTTGAGCATGGAAAGCTGGCCGTGCACACCCACCCTCGGCAAGCCTTCCCCTCTTCTCAGTCGTTTTCTAACTTCTCTTTCTCCTCTCTTCCACTCAGCTGGGTCCCACCCGGAGATGGGAAAGGGAAAGGAAGAGGAAAACAATCCAATACTTTTGCCCTCTTAGCCCAAGGGTGGTCCTGGGGAAATCACTTCATTTCCCTTGCCTGTCATGGCCCCTTCACACTGGGAGTTGGAACCCAGTCTTGCTCAACCACCAGCAGACCTCTCAGTCCTTTTATACAGAGCTACACGGAAGCCAAAGTGCTTTTCCAGCTTGAGATCTTGAACTTCTGAAGAAACCTATCCAGGCTTGAAGGGGTGCTGGTTGGAGAGTGGAAGCTCAGTCACCACCCCTAGAGACACTGTTGAAAGGACCCTTGGGAAGCGGATTTGGCCCAATGGTTAGGGCGTCCACCTACCACATGGGAGGTCCAGGGTTCAAACCCAGGGCCTCCTGACCCATGTGATGAGCTGGCCCATGCGCAGTGCTGATGTGCACAAGGAGTGCCGTGCCACGCAGGGGATGGGAGCCCCATGCGCAAGGTGTGCACCCCATAAGAAGAGCCACCCAGCGCAAAAAAAAGTGCAGCCTGCCCAAGAATGGCACCACACACAAGAAGAGCTGACATAGCAAGATGACACAACAAAAAGAAACACAGATTCCGGGTGCTGCTGACAAGAATACAAGTGGTCACACAGAACACTCAGCAAATGGACATTGAGAGCAGACGACTGAGGGGGGGGATTAAAAAAAAAAGGGCCCTTGTGGGTTGAATTGTCCCCACACAACAGATATTCAGGTCCTCACCTGTGAATGTCACCTTATTTGGACATGGGGTCTTTGCAGATAAAATTGGTCAAGGTGAAGTCATCGTGGGTTAGGGTGGGCCCTAAATCCAACTGTTGTCCTCCTATGAGGGGAGAAATTTGGATGCAGACACAGAGAGAAGATAGCTATGTGAAGATGGGACAGACATGGGCAGACGGGAGCTACAAGCCAAGAATGCCAAGGCCTGCCGGAAGGCACCAGATGCCAGGAGGAAGGCGTGGGGCAGATTCTTCCCTGGAGTCTCGGAGGGAGCCCGGCCCTGCCAACACCTGGATTTCAGACTTCAGCCTCCAGGCTGCAAGGCGACATTTCTACTGTTTTAACCCACCCAGTTGGCGGGGCTGTGTCAGTACAGCCCCAGGAAGGTAACACAGGGGCATAAACAGGCTAAGTGAAAACAGGTTCTGGGGGATCAGCTTCATCTGAGGCTTTAGCTTATTATGGAATAAAGAGATGAGAGAAAGCCAGGAACAAAATCCTTACAAACTGCAGGGGAATATTATGAAGCAGTGCCAACTGTTAATTTGGCAGGTGTAAATTGGTGGTGTCTATGCGCAAGTGTGTTCCAAGAGCCTTTGCTTTTTCTTTCTGTTTTTTATAACAAGTCAAATTGAATTCTATGGCGTAGATTCAAATATCTCTTTTTTTTTTTTTTTTTTTTTTTGATACCAGTGCTGGGGATTGAACCCAGCACCTCATATGCAGAAAGCTGTCACTCAACCACTGAGCCACATCAGATACCTGCCTCTTTTTGTGTTAATTCACACCCCCACTTATTTCCATTTATCTTATTTACAAATATGTCTTCTAAATGCTATAAAACAATATCAGGAGCAGATGTATTTTAAACAGTCGAGCGCCTACTTCTCACTTGGGAGGTCCCAGGTTCAGTTCCTGGAGCTTCCTAAAAACAAAAAACAAATAACAAGCAAACATAAGAAAAAGCCAATTCAGGAGAGCAGACGTGGCTCAGTGGTTGAGCATCAGCTTCACATATGAGGTCCTGGGTTCAGTCCCTGGTCCCCATACCCCCAAAAAACAAAAAACAAACTTTATCTTTTAAAATACAAAAGTGTATTGTTTGCATATTTTTATTGAGATAATTAACATACAATAGAATACAGATCTTAAGTATTCAGTTGGATGAGGTTTGACAATTGTATACATTTGTGTAACCACCACAAATTAAGATATAGAACATCTCCATCCTCCCAGAAAAATAGAATGTCCTATTTTATTTATTTTGTCTTTGTTTTGTTTATGAGGCGCCACGGATTGAACCCGGGACCATGTAAATGGGAAGCAGGCACTCAACCAGTGAGCTACACCCATGCCCCAAAATGCTCTGTTTTAAAAAAGGAAAATATAGAGAAAAAAATTAAAATCACCTTTTCACACTGGAGGAAATCCTTAATACTTTAGTGTGTTTCTACTAGTATTTTCTGTTTCTTTTTTTTTAAGATTTATTTATTTCTCTACCCCCTCATTGTTTACACTTCCTGTCTACTCTCTGTCTGTTCATTCTGTGCTCTCTGTGTTTGCTCATCTTTTTTAGGAGGCACCAAGAACTGAACCCAATTACCAGAACCACCACCGCTCCCTGTTGTCATGTCTCTCACTGTGCCTCCTTGTTGCATCATCTTGTTGCGTCCACTTGCCATGCCAGCCCATCACATCAGCTTGCTTTCCTGCTCATCTTCTTCAAGGAGGCACGGCGAACTGAACCCGGGGCCTCCCTTGTGGTAGGCGGGTGCCCAATTGCTTGAGCCACATCCGCTTCCCTCTTCCAGTATTTCCTGTGCTTTTTCTTTTTACATATTATTCTTTCAGTAACTACTCAAGGGTCTACTGTGTATGTACCAGACACTGTGGATAGATTCTGGGGTTACAGGAGGGAATGTAAGTCCCAGGCCTCGCCCTCCTGAAAACAAACAGAACTATATAAATTTTCAGATAATGTAAGTGCTAGGAGGAAAAACAAAACTGGGTCAGGGTACAGGACTGAGAAGTTAAAAACAGTCTGCAGATGAAATTTTTTCCTGATTTTTTTCACTTTGCTTTATGTCACAAACATTTCCCATGACATTGAAAATAATGTGGAAGCATCCTTTTTACTGGCTACATCATGTTTTTCCCATATGGACATACCATAATTTACTCAGCCTTTTAAAGCAGAGTTTGGCAGGAGAGACAGTAAATATTTTAGGCTTTGCATGCCATATGGTTTCTATCTCAACTACTCCACTTCGCCATTGTAGTGCCAAGGCAGCTAGGGGCAATACATAAGCAAATGGGCATAGTTGTTTGTAAACTTTATTTATAAAATCAGGTTGCCAGCTAGTGGCTATAGTTTGCCAAACCCATTTTATTTAATTTAATTTATATATATATGTATATATATCTTTTTTTTAATTTTTTTTTTCTCTCCCCTTCCCCCTGCCCCTGTTGTCTGCTATCTGTGTCCATTTGCTCTGTGTTCTTCTGTGTCCGCTTGCATTCTTGTCAGTGGCACTGGGAATCTGTGTCTCTTTTTGTTGCTTTATCTTGCTGCATCATCTCTCCATGTGTGCGGTGCCACTCCTGGGCGGGCTGCACTTTTTTCACATGGGGCAGCTCTCCTTGCGGGGCGCACTCCTTGCACGTGGGGCTCCCCTAAGCTGGAGTGCCCCTGTGTGGCACAGCACTCCTTGCCCGCAGCAGCACTGCATGTGGGCCAGCTCCACACAGGCCAGGAGGCCCTGGGGATCAAACCCTGAATCCTCTGTATGGTAGGCGGACACTCTATCAGTTGAGCCATGTCCGCTTCCCAGCCCCCATTTTAAAGCAACAAATTTCAAGGTTCTTTATAAATTATTTCTGCTCCTTTAAGTCCCCTTTACTCCTTTTTTCTGTCCACCCTTCTTTTGCTATGGTTTAACTTTGCACTACTGCCTAGTGAATAAAGTTCACTTGCTTGTACTTCTGTAATTCCTCATTATTGGAAAAGGATTTTCCTGCATCCCTAACCAGTCGATCTCCCATGAGGAGTGAGCTGAAAAATATCTATAGATGGTAGGGTCTATTTCTTTTTTTTTATCTTTCACGTACTAGGGATTAGATAAAATCTGAAAAAATAAGAAAATGTACGAATCTACATTAGCAAGTTGACAGGATCCTTCTAGTAAAAGTTATAAGAGCCTGGCATTTGGGAAGCAGGCATGGCTCAACTGATAGAGTGTCTGCCTACCATATGGAGGGTCCAGGGTTCGATCCCCAGGGCCTCCTGACCCGTGTGGTAAGCTGGCCCATGCTCAGTGCTGCTGCGTGCAAGGAGTGCTGTGCCACACAGGGGTGCCCCTGTGTAGGGGAACCCCACACACAAGGAGAATCACCCGTGTGAAGAAAGCACAGCCCACCCTGGAGTGGCACCCCACACACAGAGAGCTGGCGCAGCAAGATGACGCAACAAAAAAGAGATGCAATTTTCCAGTGCCACTGGATAATGCAAACAGATGCAGAAAAATACACAGCGAGTGGATACAGAGAGCAGACAATAGGGGGAAGGGGAGAGAAATAAATAAAATAAATCTTTTTTTTTAAAAAAAGAGCCTGGCATTAGCAGTCATCTTACAACCCCAATAGATTTTTCTACTCTGACAGGTTTCTAGGGGTTACTTTGGGCCACAGTATCCTTTGCTCTGGTGACTTTGGTTTTGAGTCAATTCAGGAAGGAAAAGGAGGAAGCCCTTGAGGGATTTTATTTGGGGATGTCACAGATTTCTGATTTGCCTCGTCACGTATAGGTAGACAGGGATGCAAATTAAGACGTCACACCCCTTGTGTGTTCCCTTCATGATGTTTAAAGTAATTTCATTTCTCTGTTTTGTGTTTTTTCCTTGCCTGCTCCCACTGACAACAGACTCCTTGCAGCCAGGGTTTACGCTTCATTCCTCACTCTTCCCAGTGTTGTTGACTAAACGGCTGAATAACTGTCGAGGGTACCTGATCACTCACAGAACTGGGATTACAGCCCAGATCTCCTGCCTCCTAATTTCTATGGCCTTCCACAATCCCTCCCTAAAAAAGCTTCTTTCTAATTGAGAGTCCCCATGAAATGAGCCTCCAGATGGCTGATTTGCATAGTCACCGCAAAGAGTAATTAAGTGTTTGAGCTATCTAGGTTCAAATCCCACTTCCTTCCCTTACTGGCTGTTGGTCCTTACTGAGTCCAGTGCATTGTGTGATTTAGTTTTCTGCGGCGGCCGCAACAAATTACCACAAACCGGACGTTTTAGAATAACAGAAAGTTATTCTCTCACAGTCTCGGAGGCTAGAAATCTGAAATCAACCCGGCTTTCTCTGAAGGCTCTAAGCGAGGATCCTTCCCTGCCTCTTGCAGCTCCTGGTGGCTCCAGCTGTTCCTTGGCTTGTGGCAGCAGCACCCCCACCTCTGCCTCTGCCTTCCACTGGGCTTCTCCCTGTGTCTGTGTCTCCATTTCTATGTCCAGTTTTCCCTCTTCTTGTAAGGACACTAATTATATTGGATTTAGAGCCCACCCTCATCCAGTGTGACCTCATCCATCCAAATAAGTTACATTCCCAGGGACCAGGGGTTCGAACTTGACCCTCTTTTCGGGGGATTCAGTTCACAACACTGCGCTTCAGTCTCCCCGCCCATAAAACATGCAAAATCAATAATGGCCACCCGATAGGGCTGATATGACAACTGAATGACTTCATGACTGTAAAGCACCTGGCACAGGGTTCAGTCAATGGCAAAAGCACAGAGAAGCAGGAGTGGAGTGGTGCTTTCAAGCCAACTCCTTAAATATGCAGCTCCGGGAGTGGGGCGTCCACACGTGAGCAGCAGGCGTCCCTTCCTTCAGAGAGCTCACCATTGACTAGGAGAGCTCCCACAAGTGTGCCGCCGAGGCTGGGAGGCAGAAGGTGCAGAGGTTATCCTCACGGGCCTGGAACTGGGATTCCTGAGTTCAAATCCCAGCTCTGCCACTACCGAGCAGTTTGAGCTAGGCAAAGTTACTTGACGTCTCTAAGCAGCTGTTTCATCTTCTATAAAATGGGGCTAATAATAGTGTCCGTTGCTTTCAGGATTGCTGTTGGGATTAAATGAGACAGTGCTTGGCTCAGCTCAGTGATCACTGTTCAGCTCTCTGTGTTAGTGTCCTCTTCCTGCAGCCTGCTCCCTGGTGGCCCTTATGCAGCTCTGTCACTGTCTGATCACCTCCCCCCGCTAGACTGAGTGCATCTCAAAGGCAGGGACAAGGAATCCTTCATCTGTATAGCTCAGGCTGGGTCCAGAGGAGGCCCTGAGAACAGGACTGTTGGAATAAATGAAGGAATAAATGAATGAACAAAGGCCAGGCAGAGAAAAGCCAGGTAGACTGAACGATCAAAGGCAGGAAGTGGTCTTCACCTGAGCAATGCTATTACCTGGATATGCCTGCATTTCATAAACACTTGCTGAGTGAGTCAGTAAGTGCCAGGAGAAGCATGACCGAGTGCTTGGGGATTCAGAAGAGGGCAGGATGATTTTGGCTGAGTATACCAGAAAAAAAGGCTTTAGGATCAAGGTAGCACTGAGATGGGCCTTGGAAGGAGAGAGCAAGCTGGCCTGCCCTGGTGATCTTTCTGTTTTTGGAGCACTGAGGCAAATTTCTGGAACATATGAACCTGAGCAAATTCAGCCTGAGTTAGAAGGTGTCCCAACTCAAAATGGCTTACACAATCAAGAATTTTATTATCTTACAACACTAGAAGGTTAGAGATAGGTCAAGTTCTGAGTTGGTTAAATGAGAAGCTAACAACTTCACTATAGACCCGGGATTGTTCCATCTTGCTGCTCAGCCATCCTCAGCAATTTCTCCTCAGACCAATTACCCTGAGGGTAGCAAGATGGCTGCTGTGGTTCCAGCCATTGTGGTTCTCACACGCAAATGTCCACAGAGGAACAAAGGGTCTATCTCTTCCTGGGGTCGCCTTTCAAAGGTTAAAAAATCTTGTCCGGAAGCGTTCCCAGGAGACTTTCCCTCATGCTTCAGGAGGCCAATCATAATTCACCTCCCAAGTCCGGAGATGGGCCTCGTCCCCTCTTAGGCTCACAGAGGGTGAGAAGTGGGGCAGTTGTGGTTGGTTCTCTTAGCAAAGAAATCATAGAAGGAAGTGGATATGACTCAACAAATAGAGCTTCCGCCTACTGTATAGGAGGTCCAGGGTTTGATACCTAGGGCCTCCTGGCCCACGTGGTGAGCTGGCCCACGTAGAGTGCTGCCACGCACAAGGAGTGTCACCCCACAGAGGGGTTCCCCCCCGCGCAACGGAGTGCAGCCTGGCACAGGAGAGCAAACTGCCCAGGAGTGGTGCCACACACACGGAGAGCTGACACAGCAAGACAACGCAACAAAAAAGAGACACAGAGAGGAGACAATATGAGACACAGCGAACTAGAAGCTGAGGTGGAGCAAGAGAATGATGACCTCTCTCCCACTCCAGGAGGTCCCAGGATGGGTCCCCGGAGCTGCCTAATGAGAATACAGCAGACGCAGAAGAACACTCAGTGAATGGACACAGGAAACAGACAACAGAAGGGGGGAAGGGGGGAGAAATAAGGAAAAATAAAAGAAATCATAGAAATAAACTGTGACTGGTCTAACTCAATAATACCAATCCTGTTCCCGTATGCAAGAGATTGGTCAGGATGATTGTGTGACTTGGCGTTGACCAATGAGATGAAGAGGGAAGTCTGCTGGGGCGTTCAGGGAAAAACGTTACTCCCTGAAATGAAAGAGGTAAAAAAGAGAAAGCTCTTCTTGTTCTTCCTGTCTCTTTCCTTCTTTCTTAGGATGCCTCTACATGAGACTGTGGTGCTTGGTGCTACAGGAGCTTTTTTTGTGATCCAAGAGGACGCTGTGATACAAACAAGGTGGTAAGGAATGCCAGGCAGATGAAACAACTGACGTCCACTATAAAACCATCCCACTACAAAACAGGGTTTTAAAAGAATCTTAAATGGATTGTATCAATTTTTGTTGGATTCAATAAATAATTTTCATACCCTCCTAAGTGCCAGGAGCTATATGTTAGCAGCTGAAGCAATAAAGATGATCAAGCAGAGGTCGCTATTCCCAGAGACTTCCCAGTTGAACAAATGATCAGATATATAAACTGGCTATTATGGCTCAATATCATAAAATGCTATGTTCTGGGAACACTAGAAAGGGTGCCCTTAATTTGACCTACCTTTGGGGGTTATGGAAAGCTTCAAAAGAGAAGTGCCACTGAGCTAAGCCTTGAAGTTCAAGTAGGGAGGTTGGCAGGTAGAAAGAGGTGGGATGGGGGGTCATCCCGGGCAGAGGAAACAGCAGGAGCAAAGGCACAAAGGGGAGCAAGTGACTGTGGATCCTGAGAGTGTCATGGGACATTCCCAACTGGCTAAAGCATGAGTCCCCTAATGTTTGGGCGGGGTGGAGAGCTGAATAATGCCCCCCACCAAAGATGTCTCTATTGTCATTCCGGGAACCTGTGACTCTTACCTGATATGGCAGAAGGGACTTCGCAGATGTGATTAAGTTACTGATCTCGCAATGGGGAGATTCTCCTGGATTACGGGGTAGGTACTAAATGCAGTCACATGTGTCCTTATAAGAGCAAAGGAAAGAGGCAGGAGATTGGAATCAGTAGAAAGTGATGATGGAAGCAGAGGAAGAAAAGGCAAACTGATGCAGGGCCACAAGCCCAGGAATGCAGCTGACCTTGAGAAGATGGAAAAGGCAAGGGATGGATTCTCCCCTAATGCTCCAGAAAGAACCAGCCCTGCCAACATTTTTATTTTAGCTCCATAAGATCCAGTTTGGATTTCTGACCTCCATAGCTGTGAGATAATACATTTGTGTTTCAATCCCTAAATTGTTGGTAATTCATCACAGCAGCGATAGGAAACTAATACAAGAGGGGTGGGGTAACGGAGGAGAATAGGGTCAGCTTATATGGACTTGTCTGTCACACCAAGACATGGGGACTTCATCCCATATGGGACAGAGCCATAAGAGACTTGCAAGCAAAGGGACAGTGTGATTAGATGGTATCTTGGTAAGAGAACTTTGCTGTGATTATGGGAAGGAGGGCTGGGTGTGGGGTGAAGGGAGTCAGAGGCTGGGAGACCAGTGTGGCTGTTTAGAAGCTCAGGTGAGAGATGGTGGCTCGTTGTTAGGACATGGAGAGGTGGAAAAAGATGGAGAGGTTGTTTCCAAGTTACCAAGGGCCAAATTAGTGAGCTCTGGGGGGGGGTGGGACTGGGGAGTGGAGGCATGAGTGGGCAGGAGGAATCCTAGCAGCGTGGAGGCTTCCAGCATGCACAGCCACACAGATGGTGGTCCTGGAAACTGAGGCAGAGCAGGGAGGAACAGGGTTGTTCTTGCCTTCTTAGAGCCAATAAAGCATCCATTATGAACTCAGGGCTCAAGCTGAGGTTCTTTTTTTTTTTCTCCCCTTCCTTCCTCCCTCCCCCCCCAGTTGTCTCCTCTCTGTGTCCACTTGCAGCGTGCCCCTCTGTGACCACCTCCATCCCCATCAGCGGCACCGAGAATCTGTGCTACGTCATCTTGTCCTGTCAGCTCTCCGTGTGTGCGGCGCCATTCCTTGGCAGGCTGCACTTTCTTTCGCGCTGGGCGGCTCTCCTTACGGGGTGCACTCCTTGCGCGTGGTGCTCTCCTACGTGGGGGACACCCCTGAGTGGCACAGCACTCCTTGCGCACATCAGCACTGCGCATGGGCCAGCTTCACATGGGTTGAGGAGGCCCGGGGTTTGAACTGTGGAAGCTGAGGTTCTTTTTTACTTGTATCCTGCTTGACTTCTCTTCCTGATTGTACACCACTGACCCTGTGCCAAGCTTTGTGCTAAGCACTTGGCGAGTTTTATCAATCCTGTGAGGTAGGTTCTATTCCCTCCATCTTATAGATGAGGAAATGGCAGCCACAGTCACCCGGCTAGCAAGCAGTGGAACTGGCATTCATCCCCAGGCAGTCTTAACTTGGGGGTGACAGCACACCTGCCCGGAGAAGGAAGGATAATGGATGTGATTATGGACACATTGGGTCTGAAGATTTCTGTAGGATGTCTGGGTGGAACTGAACAGCAGGCAGCTGGCAGGATGGGTTTTGAGCTCCAGAAAGGAGAGATTTGGGGGTCCCTCATTTTATGTGTGGCCGAGGCCCTGGATGTAAATAAGAATGACCAGGGAGGGAGTGTAGATGTAAGATGACATAAAGGCTTAAGAAAGAAGCCTGGAGAACAACATCTGGGGCAGGAGTGATGGAGACAGAGCAAGAGCCACCTGAGAGGCTGGAGGAGGACCAGCTGGGAAGATGTCCTGAAACCAGTCTTGTCAAGGCACTTTGGGGAGCAGGGGATGGTGGTCACTGGCTTAGAGGCAGGGAGGGCAAGCAGGATAGAGACAGAAGCAAGGCCTCTGCACTGGGACAATGTGACCATGGCCGGAGCACTTTCAGAGAAGTGCTGGGGCTGGAAGCCTTGCCACCCAGGACTGAGGAGGGTACAGAAAGTCAGGAAGTAGAGAAGCCAGGGGACACCTGAGGTTTGGCAGCAAAAGGAAAGAGAACGTTTGGCAGGTGGTTTTATTTTGTTTGAGAATCAGCGGGAAACAGTAACGGAGACATAGTTAGGTGGGGACCTGTTGTTTTTACTTTCCCATTGCTCCCTTAAATGCAGTTTGTTCGTTTTGTTTTGTTTTAAAGCCCCTCACTATTCTTTTTTTTTTTAAAGATGTATTTATTTATTTATTTAATCCCCCCCTTGCGGCTTGTTCCTTTCTTTGCTGTCCCTTCTCTGTGCCTATTCGCTATGCGTTTTTTTCTGTATCTGCTTATCTCCCTTTGTTGCATCATCTTGCTGCGCCAGCACAGGCCCTCAGCTCTCCGAGGCGCATGGGCCAGCTGGCCTTCCCAAGGCCCCGGGCCGCAAACCCAGGGCCTCGCATATGGTAGACGGGAGCCCAACTGATTGAGCCACAGCTGCTTCCCTTAAAAGCAGTTTTTATTTAGGGAGCCATCCTTTCTCCACTTCTTGGTCCATAGCCTGCCCCCACCACTCTGAAAGTACTCATGTGCCTCAGGTCTGGCCAATCAGCATATTCTAATCTCCTGGCCGTAGTGATGAGTTTACGGGTGAACATGTGACACACATTTGCCCAATGAGCATTAGCCCTAGGTCTTTACTGTCTTCTGGGATTTCAGAGCTGGTCAGAATGGGAGCCTGGAGCTATTGGGCGTCATCTTTACTACCATCTAAGGATTACGTGCCAGAGAAAGAAGTCAATACAGAGAACAACAGAGCTGAGAGATGGAGAGGGACTGAATCTCGATGATATTGTTTGAGCCCTGGAGTCCAATATATTTCTCAGCTAGTTTGTGCTGGGTTTTGAAAGAGGCAGTCCTACCTAACAGAGGAAAGGAAAATGATTCGTCCAGGACAGGAGTGATACCTGTGCCTCTCAGGAGCCCTCATTCAACAGCATAGTTATTGGCAGGCCTCAGTTCTTTGCTGGCGATTGCCGGAGACTTGGCTCCTTGCCATGTGGGCCTCATGAAATGGCAGCTGGCTTCCCCCAGAATGAGTTATCTGCAAAAAAAGAGTGACAGCACCAGTCCAAGCCGGAAGCCTGTCTTTTTTTATAAACTAATCTCCGAAGTGACATACCATCACTTCCGTCATATTCTATTTGGTAGAACCTAATCACTAAGTCCAGCCCACTCTCAAGGGGATGGGAATTAAGCTACACCTCCTAAAGGGAGGCGTATCAGAGAATTTGTGGACATAGTTTTGGAACCACTGCACCACCCATCACGCTTGCCCCTCACATCTCATTGATTAGCATCTGGCCACATGACTATACCTGAGCCAAGCGCTGGCAATGGGAATGCAATATCCTAAGACTAGTCACTTCTAGAGGTGTGGGGGGAGGGCTCGGATTCCACTGAGTTTGGAGGAAGAGGGAATACCTGGAGAAAATCAGTATTCTGGGGAAAGGAAAGAAGGGATACTAGTGAGGAACCAACAGTGAGTGCTGTAAGCAGTACTCTGGAGGTTAACTGTAACAGGCAGGGAAGGTGCTTCAAAGGAAGAAGAGCTAAAGTTAATAATTAAGCCCCAGATTCCTCAGTCGTATACATTTACCAGAAGGAGAACAGGATGAATGAAGCTTCATTTCTGACTTGGAACCCTGTTGTGTCCCCTCTGTCCCAGAAATTTTGTAATTTGCATTCTCTACAGAGACACAATAATCCTTTTTATCACTGATTCTTTACAAAAATGCTAGCTATTTCATAATGAAAGTCAGGGTTGTGCTAATCCAGAAAGGATCTAGGGAGTGGATGTGGCTCAAGCAGTTGAGCACTCGTCTCCCACACCGTAGATCACAGGTTTGGTTCCCTGTGCCTCCTAAAAACAAACAGCAAGCAAACAAATGAAAAAAACCAACTCAAGGAAGCCGATGTGGCTCAGTGGCTGAGCTCTGGCTTCTCACACATGAGGTCCCGCCTGGGTTCAATCCCCGGCCAAGGTACCTCAAAAAAAAAAAAAAAAAAAGGATCTAACATGAGGCCAAGATAGGTTTTAAAGGGGTGCCTATTTTTTTTTTTTAAAGATTTATTTTTATTTATTTAATTCCCCTCCCCTCCCCCGGTTGTCTGTTTTCTGTGTCTTTTTGCTGCGTCTTGTTTCTTTGTCCGCTTCTGTTGTCGTCAGCAGCACGGGAAGTGTGGGTGGCGCCATTCCTGGGCAGGCTGCTCCCTCTTTCGCGCTGGGCGGCTCTCCTTATGGGTGCACTCCTTGCGCGTGGGGCTCCCCTACGCGGGGGACACCCCTGTGTGGCACGGCACTCCTTGCATGCACCAGCACTGCACATGGGCCAGCTCCACACGGGTCAAGGAGGCCCGGGGCTTGAACCGCGGGCCTCCCATGTGGTAGACGGACGCCCTAACCACTGGGCCAAAGTCCGTTTCCCAAAGGGGTGCCTATTAATTACCTAATTATCTATTTTGGACCTGCAATGGATTTGTCTAAAACAAATGCAGAGAAAAAAGTATAAGGCTTCTAGCCTTTAGTCATTACTATGAGCCTTTTGAACAATTTGAGGTCAAAAATACCTTCATGAAAGCCCTTAAGAGATTAAATTCCCTAAAATGTGCTTAAAAACAAAAACCAATAAAAGAAGAAAAGTATAAACCTATACTGACCACATTGAACTAGGCTCCTAAATAACTGTCAGGAAGTTAAAAGAATTGAGACCTCCTTGTTGCATCTGAACAGAAAAAATCAACAGCATGAAAAGCAGCCCAAAACTGAACTATTACATGTATTTGTATTAATGTGAACATGCTCAGACTCTTAATAACACAGAAGAGTTTAATGGAAATGGACCCAGATATACATGCATGCATGTGCACACACACAGACGGTTCTTGTTATTTGCAGTACTTATGTGCTATAAAGTGGCTGTGAAACTGAGTGTAGCAGTTTGATATTATCGATGAATTCCAAAAAGAAATACTGGATTATGTTTGTAAACATCTTTTCCTCTGGGCATATTAGATTATATTGGATTCATAGGTTTACTTGATTAAGTAATTATGTAAACCTCTTGTGCCAGTAGGGTGTTGAGTCCCCACTCTTTAGTGGGTGGGGACTCACAGATAAAAGGCATGGCAAAGGACAGAGTTAAGGGCTTTTGATGTTGGAGTTTCATGCTCAACCCTTAAGCTGGAGCCTCAGGTAATAAGCTCACAGAAGAAACAGAAGCAAGCCTCAGAAAGAGAGGAACCCTGAGCCCAGGAAAAAGAAGCCTGAGGAAGGGAGGAACCCAGGAAGTCTGACCCCTTGCAGGTGTTGGCAGCCATCTTGCTCCAACACATGGAAACAGACTTTGGTGAGGGAAGTAACTTATGCTTTATGGCCTGGTATCTGTAAGCGACTATCCCAAGCAAATACCATTTATAAAAACCAACCAATTTCTGGTATTTTGCATCAGCACCCCTTTGGCTGATTAATACACTGAGTTAGCGGAAGCAGATGTGGTTGAAGCAATTGAGCTCCCACCTACCACATGGGAGGCCCCAGGTTCGGTTCCCAGTGCCTCCTGGAGAAGGTGTATAAGACAGTGAGCTGGCATGACGGGCAGGCACAATGAGCTGATGCAACAAGATGATGCAACAAAGAGATGCAAAGAGGAAAGACAATGAGAGACATAACAAACCAGGGAGCTGAGGTGGCTCAGGTGATTGAGTGCCTCTCTCCAACTGAACCTCTCTCCCCAGGTTCAGTTCTCAGTGCCTCCTAAAGAGAAGATGAGCAGACATAAAGAGGACACAACAGATGGACACAGAGAGCAGACAGAGAGCACAAATGAGGTGGAGGGGGCAATAAGTAAAATCTTTTTTTTCTATCTGGTTGCATCACCACATTTTTTTTTTTTTTAAGATTTATTTATTTATTTAATTTCCCCCCCTCCCCTGGTTGTCTGTTCTTGGTGTCTATTTGCTGCGTCTTGTTTCTTTGTCCGCTTCTGTTGTCGTCAGCGGCACGGGAAGTGTGGGCGGCGCCTGCTTTCTTTTCACGCTGGGCGGCTTTTCCTCACGGGCGCACTCCTTGGGCGTGGGGCTCCCCCACGCGGGGGACACCCTTGCGTGGCACGGCACTCCTTGCGCGCATCAGCACTGCGCACGGCCAGCTCCACACGGGTCAAGGAGGCCCGGACCTCCCATATGGTAGACGTACGCCCTAACCACTGGGCCAAAGTCCGTTTCCCATCATCACCACATTTTTTGGTGCATTGCTTTACCATGCGGAAGCCTACACCTCTCTGCACTGTGCAGGGGCCTGCACCTCACCACGCAGGTCTGGGACACCTTTTTCCTTTTCTATTTTTTTCTTTTTTACCAGGAGGTCCTGGGGATCAAACCGGGGTCCTCCATATGGTAAAAAGGAGCTCAATTGTTTGAGCCACAGCCACTTCCTAAAAATAAATCTTTAAAAAAAAAAGAAAAAAGAAACTGAGTTAGACAATACTGGGCCATTGCGCCAAGGGGAAATACAGGGTTAGGTTCCTGTGAGCCTCTGGTCATAACATTTTCATCAACCATTGTTAATGTGATTCATTAACACTGAACTCATAGCCATAAGCATTATAACTCATGCCTGAACCAGGCTTTCCAACATGCACATTTTCTCCATGAAGGCATGTCACAGCCCTCTTGCATTTAGAAACACTATGCTGAAATCACCACAAAAGGCACAAAAGTGAATAAATGTTGGGAGTAAATATACCACTAAAAGAACACTTTCTTACAGTATGAGGCCTGAAATGAGAAGGCAGGATTCCTTTTGTAAAAATGACAGATATTACAGCATGTTGGTTTGTTGAAAGGGATGATCTAATTATGAGCAAAAATTGAGGATGTCATTTTTAATAGAAGAGAAATATTGGGATTTAGTGCCTGAATGGAGGAGGTGCCTTTAGATAGACCCCAGATAGATCATCTATTAGAACAGTGAACATTGTTGGCAAATGTGAATAATTTTCCTATGGCTCGACCTGCTTCAGAAATCTGAATTTGAATCTCTTAGGGTTTCTCTAAGAATCTAAGACCACCTTCCATATTCTTTTTTTTAAAAATTAATTTATTGAAGTATATCACTCATACATAAATAATAAGTATATAATTATAGTTATGAACTTACAAAACAAATAAAATATCATCCAGGACTCTCATAACTCACCCTATTACCAATAACTTGCATTGTTGTTAAACCTTTTTAACTAATGATTAAAGAGTATTGTCAAAATATTACTACTAACCAATGTATTTTTCCAACCCTATTATTACTATCTTTATATCACTTATATATGAACATACATAAACAATTAAGTGTATAGTAAAAGCTGTGAACTTACAAAGCAAACATGCATAACATCATACAGGGGTCCCATACATCAACCCTCCACCAACACCTTCCATTGTTGTGAGATATTTATTACAAATTATGAAAGAATATTGTCAAAATCTTACTACTAATCATAGTCCTTATCTTACATTTGGTGTGTTTTCCCCCCAACCCACCCTATTATTATTTTAAAAATATCTTTTTTATGACAGAAGTTGTAAACATATAAAACAATCATGCACATGTGCAGAATTCCCAAAAAACACCCCTCCACCAATACACCACAGTGTGGTGGAACATTTGCTACAGATAAAATAATATTATCCATAATACACATTTGGCACACATTCTCCATACTGCCCCATTATCAACACAGTACATCTTTGGCATAGATGCAAGAATATTACATTATTACTGCTAACCACAGTCCATAGGTCACTCCAGTTGTATTTTTTCCATGCTTCTCCACATTCCCAACACCCTGCAGTAGTTATGTACATTTGCTCTAGCTCACAAAGTACACTCTTGCATCTGTACCATCAACCACAATTCTCATCCACCACTTGGTTTACTATGCTATTCAGTTCCTAGATTATTCTCTAGCATTCTGTCTCTTGGCATTTGTTGGAAACTGAGGCACAGTGGCCTCACAAGGAGAGACGAGCTGTCTCCATGCTAGTGCTGTCTCCATGGCTACGCTTGCAACCTAAGGAATGCAGTAATTAAGAGTTCCTGGCAAATGGGATGAAGCTGTTAAAGGTTGAAAGAAAAGATGAGCACATACCTTTTGTAATGAATAGAACACTCAGACTTCGTACCTTGAGATAAGATTTTTTTTTTAAATTTCTTAGACTATGGGTAATGTTGATAGTTAATACGTGTTGCTGCTTGATGTCACGTATGCTATGTGTTTATGCTTATTGGCACGTAGGCTACGTATGCCTGCTTCTTGTCACATACACTGGGGTATATAGAGAGCCCCTTGTAAACAATAAAGTTGTCTGAGAAGTTATTACTCGCAGACCCCCTGATCCCAGCTCTCTCGTTCTTTTTCTCTAGCTCTTTCTTTCTCTTTTTTTCTTTCTCCCTTCTCTCTTTCTTTCATTCCCAATACCCTTCAGGTCCAAATCTCCAACAGGCATTTACATACCTAGACTACCATTTTTGGCCACATCCCCATTTATAAACTAGCTGTTACTTACTATGTGTTACCATTCACTCTATACATTTCCACACTTTTACAGGAAAGCTAATTAAAACTTCTACATACATTAAACATCGGTACTCCATCTCAGGCCTCTTCTTAGCTCCTTTAAGAATCCACCACATACCACCAGGTCTTGAAGATATTTTCCTACAATTTCTTCTGTAAGTTTTATGGTTCTTGCTTTTATTTTTAGGTTTTTGATCCATTTTGAGAAATTTTTGAATCAGGTGTGAGATAGGGGTCCTCTTTCCTTCTTTCGACTATAGATATCCAATTCTTTCAGCACCATTTGTTGAATGGACTGTTCTGCCCGAGCTGTGGGTTTGACAGGCTAGTCAAAAATAACTTGACCATACATGTGAAGGTCTGTTTCTGAACCATAAATTTGGTTCCATTGGTCTATGTGTCTGTCTTTTTGCCAGTACCATGCTGTTTTTACCACTATAGCTAGGTAATATGATTTAAAATCTGGAGATGAGGGCTCCCTCTTCCTTTTCATGATGTTTCTGGTTACTCAGGACCCCTTACCCTTCCAAATAAATTTGATGATTGTGTTTTCTATTTTTTTTTTAATGCTGGTGGAATTTTTATTGGGATTACACTTAATCTATATATCAATTTGAGTAGAATTCACATCTTAATAATATTTAGTCTTCCAATCCATGAGTATGGAATGTTCTTCCAGTTCTTTAGGCCTTTTTGATTTCTTTTAACATTGAGTTGCAGTTTTCTGAATACAAGTGCTTTACATCGTTGCTTAAATTTATTCCTGAGTTTTGTCTTAATCTATTTTCACTACTCTTTTGATACTTTGTTACTTTTTTCTTCCCCTCCCCCAGTTGTCTGCTCTCTGTGTCCATTTGCTGTGTGTTCTTCTGTGACCGCTTCTATCCTTATCAGCGGCACTGGGAATCTGTGTTTCTTTTTGTTGTGTCATCTTGCTGCGTCAGCTCTTCATGTGTGTGGCGCCATTCTTGGGCAGGCTGCACTTTCTTTCGTGCTGGGTGGCTCTTCTTACAGGGCGCACTCCTTGAGCGTGGGGCTCTCCTACACGGGGGACACCCCTGTGTGGCACAGCACTCCTTACACGCATCAGCACTGCGCATGGGCCAGCTCCACACGGGTCAAGGAGGGCTTGGGTTTGAACTGCATACCTCCCATGTGGAAGGCGGACACCCTATCCATTGGACCAAGTCTGCTTCCCTACTTTCAGTTACTTTTATTGATATAATTTTCATTTCTAGACTCTCTTCCAGGTGTCTCTCTCCTGTCTTTTCTTTTCAGGCATTAGCACACCCTTTAGTATTTCCTGAAAATCTGGTCTCTTGCTTAGAGAGTCTCTGTTTCTGTTTATCTGTGAATATTCTAATCTCACCCTCATTTTTGAAAGACAGTCCTGGATATAAGATATGTCTTCTTGCCTCCATAGTTTCTTGTGAGAAATCAGAACTTAATCTTATTGGGTATCCCTTATATGTTATGCAGTGCTTTTTCTTGCTGTTCTCAGAATTCTCTCTTTGTCTTTGGCATTTGACATTCTGATAAGTATGTGTCTCCGAGTTGGTCTGTTCGATATTTTCGGATGGGAGTACCTTGTGCTTCTTGGACATGGATATCTATGTCCTTCAATAGGGTTGGGAAATTTTCTACCATTATTTCTTCTAATATTCCTTCTGCCCCTTTTCCCTTCTCTTCTCCTTCTGGGACACCCGTGACATGTACGTTTGCACGTCTTTTGCTATCATTTAGTTCCCTGAGAACTTGTTCAATTTTTTTCCATTCTTTTCTTCATCTGTTCTTTTGTTTTGTTTTTTTTTCAAAGATTTATTTAATTCTCCCCCCCCCCCCCCCTGGTTGTCTGTTCTGTGTCTATTTGCTGCCTCTCGTCTCTTTGTCCACTTCTGTTGTCGTCAGCGGCACGGAAGTGTGGGCGGCGCCATTCCTGGGCAGGCTGCACTTTCTTTCACGCTGGGTGGCTCTCCTTACGGGGTACACTCCTTGCTCGTGGGGCTCCCCTACGCGGGGACACCCCTGCGTGGCACAGCACTCCTTGCGCGCATCAGCACTGAGCATGGGCCAGCTCCACACGCGTCAAGGAGGCCCGGGGTTTGAACCGCGGACCTCCCATGTGGTAGACAGACGCCCTAACCAAGTCCGTTTCCCTCATCTGTTCTTTTGAATGTTCACTCTCAGAGGCCATTTCTTCAAGCTCACCAATCCTTTCTTCTGCCTCCTCAAATCTATTATATGATTCAACGTTTTTAAAATTTCATTTATTGTACCTTTCATTCCCATAAGATATGCTATTTTTCTATGTATGCTTTCAAATCTTCTTTGTGCTCATCCAGTGTTTTTTTAACATCCTTAATCTCTTTAGCCATCTCATTGAATTTATTAAGGAGTTTTGTTTGAACATCTATGATTAGTTGTCTTAACTCCTCTATATCATTTGGAGGCTTATCTTGTTCCTTTAACTGGGCCATATCTTCCTGTTTTTTGGTGTGAATTGTAATTTTTTGTTGGTGTCTTGGCATCTGGCTTAGTAAGTATTTATTCTGGGTGCAGTTTTTCTCTTTAGTTTAGGGCTTCCTGCCTTTTCTCCCTTGCTGGTTGTGCACTAGGAGCCAAGGTTGTAATTGGTGCTATAAGCTGTGGAGGTTCAAGCTGCCCTCATTGAGCCAGGGACCAATGGAGCTTATCCAAACTTTCTCCTTTGCCAGGGTTAGGGACAGAGTCACAGCTGTGTGGAATAATCCAAGTTGTGCAGGCCTAGACTATAGTTGCCCAGAGAGACTGATGAGGCTTCATGCCCCTTTCTCCCCTGCCGGGGGCAGGGATGGAGCTGCAGGTGTGGGAAGCAATCTATGCAGTGCAGGTCCAAGATGACTGCAGTTGCCCCAATAGACTTCCGATTTTCAGTCTATTTGTCAGCTAAAGGTACCTTCAGTTACCTGGATAGGCTGGTGCAGAGCTCTCCAGCCTCCTCCCTGCTAGAGGTGGGGCTGAAGCCTAGGCTAGGGCTGTAGACTGTTCTGGGTGAAAGAAACCAGTTCCTACCATCACTGTGATTCCCTGTCAGCCTGGGGGCGGAGTCAAAATGCCAGCTACCAGCCTCTTTCCGACTTGGGCTGATTCACACCCCAGGTGTCCCCAGGGTTATATCTTAGCCAGCCAAGTCTACCAGTCAGTAGCTGAAATCGGCAGCCAGTTGTCTCCTCCTTCCTTGTTTTTGGGAAATGGAGCTTCCAATTCCAGCCACAGAATAGCTCCTGGGGTGGCTCGTGCCTCCAGAATAGGATAATCACTGGTCTCTGCAGCTTGACAGTAATTTCCCAGAGAGGCTGGCACAGGTCCCCGCAGCTTCCTCCCAGCTGGAGGTGGGGCTGGGGCCTATGCTAGAGCTACAATCTGATCTGGATGGAAAGAAGCTGGCCCCCACCAACACTGGGATTCTCATTCTGCCCTGCTTCCCCTTGTGCCAGGCACAGAGCTAAGATGGCAGCTCCCGGCTTCTCTGACTTGGACAGACTCAAACTTTAGCTGTCCTCAGGATTATACTTTAGCTCGCTGAATTTACTCATCAGTAGCTGATATTGGTGCCCAACCATCTCTTCCTCCCCCATTTTTGGGAAGTGGAGCTTTCAATTCCAGCTGCAGAATAGCTCCCAAGGCAGCTTGTGCCTCCAGTAGAGGATGGACACCGGCCTCCAGGGTATGGAGCGCTCCACTTACGAGTCTTCTCTGCAGATGGGCAATCTCCTACTTCCATTCCTTCAAGGATGTGGCAGGATGCTCTTCTGGCCTCCTGGAGCCCCCAAACAGGTGCTTCAGCTAGCTCAGATAGCTCTGGGTGTTTACTAAGTACCCTGTAGCAGGAGCTGACTCTAGGAGCTCCTTACTCTGCCGCCATCTTGCTGGTTGTCCCCTCTATATTCTTTTAGCTCCAAAGACATCTGATAGTGACATATTTAATGTTACTTTTTTTACTTAAAAATGTCAAAAGTAATGCCTGAGCCAGGGGAGGGAGGAATGGATTACAAAAAGGCAAGGGGAAACTTTAGGGAATGATGAATATGTTTATATTGTTGGCAGTAATAATTTCAGAAATATATACCTATGTCTGAACTCATCAATTTGTACACTTTAAATATATGCAGTCTACTGTACATCAATTATACCTCATTCAAGTCATAAAAAGTAACTTTAATTCAAGTCTCCAAGCCTCCTTCCCGAGGAACAACTATTGTTCAGTTTCTTGTTTCCTTCCAAAGGTAGTCCAGGTGCACATGAGCATATATTATATGTTATTTCCATACCCACCTCTTAAAATTTTAATTCAAAATATATATATAATTCACATACCATACAATTCATCCACTTAAAGTGTACAATCACTGGTTTTCAGTATATTTATAGATATGTGCAACCATCATTACAGTCAAGGTGAAGAAACTCATACCTTTTAGCTATCACCTGCCCCCTCCCTGAGCCGGGATTTTTTTTTGCCCTTCTTATCATTTACCATGGGAAAGGCAGGCTATGATTACTGTATGTTTCTGGTCATTCTAACTTCAATATTAAGACAAACTAGATAAAGGGGGTGGGGGCAGGGAATACCCAGTGGAAGCCAAGCTGGCTGTTCCGTAGTACAAAGAACAATTGACAATGTGGGAACATCCTTACACAATCCTCAGCTCAGCCTATCCAAAGGCAACACTGGGAGGCTGTTCCCTGAACTATCGCAACTGAAGAACACCAGGCCACCAGCTGGGGGTTAGGAAGGAAGTTTTGAATCTGCCTCCTCAGTCCCTGGCTACGCAGGCCTTTCCCAACCGCCAAGTTTTTGCCACTCTGGGCAAAAACTCACCTCCCTCACTTCTTGTCTATCTGCAGAACACAGAAACAAAACATTCAATGCTGTGGATGCCAGGATGCCCATAGCTCCTTTGGGACTAGGGTGGAAAAGGCCAGACAGACATGGCTCTGAGACAGAGGGAGACACAGGAAGCATGAACCCCACCCCACTCCAGACCCTCTCCCTTCTCTGTTCCTTCCAGATCAGCCTCTTACCTCTCTCTCCACCGGGGTCATGTAGAATGCAGAATGGGGTCAGCTCATCCAAACTTTTGTTTTCCATTTGGGTGGCATGGGAGAAGAGTAGAAATGAGTCCATTACTCAATTACTAGAGGTCAATCTACAAAAAAAAACCCCAAATCAAACAAAAAACAAACATATCAATCCCAAGCTTAGTATAAAATAGGACAAGATACAGAAAGTAGATTAGTGGTTGCCAGGGGTTGAAGATAAAAGGGAGTGGGGAGTAACTATTAGTGAGGGTTTCCTTTTGGGGATGAGGAAATGTTCCAAAATTAGAGTATGGTGATGGTTGCACAAGTCTGTGAATACATTAAAAACCATTGAAATTGTATACTTTAAGTGGGTAAACTGTATGATATGTGAATTGTATCACAATAAAGCTGTAAAAAATAGTCCACGTTGGACATGCATAGGAAATACCCTAAGTAAACCGATTCTTTTCACTTGCCTTCATTTTCTCCTCTTCCTCCCTTCATTCCTGGCCTTCCTTTATTTCAACATTTTTGAGCATCTCTTCTACGCCTTCCCCCCTTTCTTAAAACCTGGTGTTGTCTAAGTCTTCTGCTCACCGTGCATGTGCTGCAAGGCTTGAGGGAATGGAAAGGCTTTTAAGGTCAGCCTGGAATAAATGGTATATTTGTGAAGTGGTGTAATACTATTGCCCAATAAAATGAGATCAAAGAGTTTAATCAGGCCTGTGAGGAGGAAAAGTAGAAAATCATAGACTCACAGACCATGCCAAAAATCTGGATGAAAGCTAAAAAATTGAGCCCCAGGCCTGGTCATCTTATCTTTACAAGCAGGACTTGGGCCATTCAGCATGTTAGAAGTTCTCCATTAATTCTCCTGCAATGCCATCTCTAAAAGGTCCCTTCCAACTCGAGAATATTCTAATGCAGCCCATTGTCCTCGAAGAAGGACAATGAAGATAGTTTTCTCAAGGTCACTCACATGCATTTCTGGACAACAAGCTTTGCAGAAACTACACTTGGTGCTGTTTTCCTCAGACTGGTTCTAGCAATCTGAGGGAGATGACCAAGAATTTGGAGGTTTGGAAGGCATCAGATTGTTAAAAGTAGATTTATCAGTTTTCTTCTGAATTCTGGGCAGCATCTTGTTTAAAAATCTTTCCCCCCTCCCCACCATCTTATAATGATCTTCAAAAATCCCAGGTCTAATTGTGATAGATTATAATATAGGGTCAAAATTTTTCCCTTCCTGTGTGCCCACTCTTTACAAAGTGATTTTTCTTCTTATCTCATCAAGAGGGGAAGTGTATTTCCCTGCCTTTCGTATCTGAGTGTGGTTAAGAAATATAATGGTGGAAAGCTTAGCAGACCTGTATCCTGCAGTTATGTGGAAAGCAGAAATTGTAAACAAAGAAATTTGATGTTTAGCTGAGGAGATTTCCAGGCAGAATGTTGAAATGAGAATTGAAGAAATAACTTTTTAACAAAAAGTTACCAGAAATGGGAAATTCCCAGTCTATCCATATGGCTAAAAAAAAAAAAAAAAAAAAAGAGGGAAATCCCTTATTTCAATATAAAAAAAAAGATAATTTCACCCACAAATATGCCTCTAGACGGAGCTAAATACATTCACTCATATTAATAATAAACTTTGCGAACAACCATATCTGTTGGCTGTTATTCCCCTGGGCTTGGCTATGTGTCTGGGTGTCTTGCTTCGGCCAATGTGACATGAGAAAATGTGATCAAGTCCCTGTACACTGGGGCTTGCCTTCTTATGCTGCTCTTGGGAATCCTGGGTGCATCAGCATGTAAGGGAACCCTGGCTAGCAGGATGATTAGAGACATGTGGGTGAGTTGTACCTCTCTTCTCCAGCTGACACAGACAACTGCCAGATATGTCAGTAAAGCCATCCCAGATTATCTAATCCCAGCTGGGCTAGTCCAGTACAGAAGAGCTGCCCTCCCAGAAGTAGTAAATGTTTGATGTTTTAAGCCACTACATTTGGGGTGGTTTGTTACACAGCAAAAGTGAACTGATACATGAACATTCAGGAAGTTCTTGAAAAAACTTATGTACCTTGAAACAAAAAATTGTCAAGAGCTTTAGAAATGATAGTAGCAAGATGTCCTGAATCATTTTCAGGACACCAGAAGCCTACCAATTGTTTATTGCTGCATCAAGACTTGTCCTCTGCTGACCCTCTGTGGACAGGAATGAGCCACGTGTGTAATGGAAGAGAACATGAACTCTGATCAAAGGAGAGTGAAACCAACTTTTATAGGGCCTTAGCTCCAAACTCCTTCAAGCCTGCAGGAGGGTGGTGACTAAGCATAAGTTTACCAGAAGGCCCCTTGTGGTTTCTCAGCACCATTGCCTTCTGATGAACTAGAAGGATGCTTTTCTGAATGCCTACAAGACTACATTGCAAGCTATTAACTGGAAGAGAAGTGAACTTAATCGAGTGGGTGAACGCAAACACTGCCTAAACCACATGTGATGGAAACATGTGGGTAAAGAAGCCTAGTTGTCCACCCGTCCCCTTCGCTGCCTGGAATTGCTGTGTCATTGAGGGATGACCTTGGCTATGGGCCCCATAATTCTGGCCCATGACGGGTAGCCATTAGCAGTTCTAAATAGGAAGAATGTGCCATTTCAGGCCCACGTCAGCAAATGTATAAACAGAAAATTAATCTTAATCAAGATCAAATCAACTCAAGTTTATTAAGTGCCTACTGTATACAGAGACTGACTCCATGTTAGGTGGTGGTGGGAATGAAAGGATCACCTATTTAGCCAAAATGCCATTTCAGCAGAAAACAATACAAATGTGGCAGAAAGGTATGCAGTTGGGCAGTTCCTGAAATGGGTCTTTCTTTGCTGTTTCTGTGTGAGCTAGGATTTACTGCCTAGCATTTGAGGATGGCAGTTGGTGAATGAACAAAACAAAATTAAAGGGAGCAGGGAAGCAGACTTGGCCCAATTGATAGGGCATCCGCCTACCACATGGGAGGTCCGTGGTTCAAATCCCAGGCCTCCTTGACCCGTGTGCAGCTGGCCCATGCACAGTGCTGATGTGCAAGGAGTGCCCTGCCACGCAGGGGTGTCCCCCACGGAAGGGAGCCTCATGCACAAGGAGTGCGCCCCGTAAGGAGAGCCACCCAGTGCGAAAGAAAGTGCAGCCTGCCCAAGAATGGCACTGTCCACATGGAGAGCTGACACAATATGACGCAACAAAAAGAAACACAGATTCCTGGTGCCACTGATAAAAGGATAGAATCAGTCACAGAAGAACACACAGCAAATGGACACAGAGAGGAGACAACTGGGGGCAGGGAGGAAAGGGGAGAGAAATAAATAAAAAAAATTAAAGGGAGCAGATGTAGCTAAAGTGGTTGAGTGCCTGCTTCCCAGGTATGAAGACCTGGGTTCAATACCTGCTACCTCCTAAAAAAAAAAGTGGTAAGTACAGTAAGGCACCTGGCTTTGGGAACTGAGGAAAGGCAGTTGGTGGGGGAGTTGGTGGCATGGAGCAGCATCAGTGGTTGGGTCGGAAGGGAGCTGGACTCCCTACCCGATGCTCCCTATCGCATGACCTGGAGACCTCATGCGACTTGTCTGCACTGCTGTTGCCATCTCTAAAATGGGGCAAGGGCCAAGGGAAACAGTGCAAACAGAAGCGCTTTGTTGGCGGCAAACTTGGCCCAGTGGTTAGGGCGTCCGTCTACCACATGGGAGGTCCGCAGTTCAAACCCCGGGCCTCCTTGACCCATGTGGAGCTGGCCCATGCGCAGTGCTGATGCGCGCAAGGAGCACCCTGCCACGCCCTGCATAGGGGAACCCCACGCGCAAGGAATGCGCCCCATAAGGAGAGCCGCCCAGCGTGAAAGAAAGTGCAGCCTGCTCAGGAATGGCGCCGCCGCACACATGGAGAGCTGACACAACAAGATGATGCAACAAAAAGAGAGACAGATTCCCGTGCCACTGACAATAACAGAAGTGGACAAAGAAGACGACGCAGCAAATAGACACAGAGAACAGACAACTGGGATGGAGGGGGAGGGGAGAAAAATAAATCTTTAAAAAAAAATTCCTAAACTTATTATAAAAAAAAAAAAGAAGTGCTTTGTCAACCATGAAGCGCTATACAAATATTATTTATTCATACCGGTGCCCTAATATTTTATTTTGTATTTTTTTGAAAAGGTAATATATGCTCATGCTAAAATAAATTTTGGAAAGATACTCCAAAGGGAGTATGGTAAATAAGTTTTCCTCCTCCCTGTGTTTCCCCACCAGTACCAGTTTCTGATGTTCCCATCTAGAGATAGTCTGTGCATACATATACATTTTTCTATTTGTGTGTGTATATACATACATTTAAATACCTCTGTATAGCTATATAATATATATCTATTTTAACACAAACAGGTGTGTTTCAAAGTATTCTATACCTTGTTTTTTTCTTTTAGCTTAAGAACAGGTCTTAAGGATCTTTTTGGATCAATACAAAGCCCTACCTCATTCCATTTTTTTAAATTAAAATTTGTTGTCATTTCTTTTATTTTTCCTAGTTTAAAATTTATTACAAAAAAAAATTATTACAAAGCCACAGTAATAAAATAGCATGATACTGGCAAACATAAAGACCAATGGAATGCAACTGAGAGCCCAAAAATCAACTGTCATATCCCTGGCCATCTGAATTTTTTTTCACTTAAAAAAATTATTGGGAAACGGACTTTGGCCCAGTGGTTAGGGCGTCCGTCTACCATATGGGAGGTCCGCGGTTCAAACCCCGGGCCTCCTTGACCCGTGTGGAGCTGGCCATGTGCAGTGCTGATGCGCGCAAGGAGTGCCGTGCCACGCAAGGGTGTCCCCCGCGTGGGGGAGCCCCACGCGCAAGGAGTGCGCCCGTGAGGAAAGCCGCCCAGCGTGAAAAAGAAAGTGCAGCCTGCCCAGGAATGGCGCCGCCCACACTTCCCGTGCCGCTGACGACAACAGAAGCGGACAAAGAAACATGACGCAGCAAATAGACACCAAGAACAGACAACCAGGGGAGGGGGGGAAATTAAATAAATAAATAAATCTTTAAAAAAAAAAAAAAAAAGAAATATCTTTAAAAAAAAATTATTAAAATACATCATTCATAAGTGAACATACATAAACAATAAGTATATAGTAAAATTTGTGAACTTACAAAACAAACATGCATGACATCGTATAGGGCTCCCATACATCATCCTACCACAATTACCTTGCGTTGTGAAACATTTGTAACAAATTATGAAAGAACATCCTTGTAGCAGTTTGACATAGTTATGAATTCCAAAAATAGATATTGAATTATGTTTGCAATCTAGTCTGTACCTGGGCATGATTGAGTTATGATTGGGGCTTTGATTGGGCCTCATCATTAGGGTGTTGAGTCCCTGCCCCTTGGTGGGTGGGGACTCACAGATAAAAGGCATGGCAAAGGACAGAGTTGGGCATTTTTGATGGAGTTTTGATGTTGGGCATTGATGATGAAGCCTTAAGCTGGAGCCCTGGGAAGTAAGCTCACAGAGGAAAGAGAAGCAAGATCCCGGAAGGGAGGAACCCAGGAAGCCTGAACCCTCACAGACATTGGCAGCCCCAGTAATGTAGGAACCCAGGAAGCCTGAACCCTTGCAGACGTCGGCAGCCATCTTGCTCCAAATAGACTTTGTTGAGGGAAGTAACTAATGCTTTATGGCCTGGTATCTGTAAGCTCCTACCCCAAATAAATACCCTTTATAAAAACCAACCAATTTCTGGTATTTTACATCAGCACCCCCTTGGCTGACTAATTCAATCCTCAAAGTATTACTACTAACTATAGTCAGTATCTTACATTTGGTGTATTTTTCCCCCAACCCACCCTGTTTTTGTTTTGTTTGTGTATCCTCCATACAATTTGTCTAAAGTGTACAATCAATGCAGTTGGTATAATCACCGAGTTGTGCATCCATCATTTCAGTCAGTATTAGAACATTTTCATTACTCCAAAAAAAGAGAAAGAAAAACAACAAAAAATAAGCCACTATCATACCCATATATTAGCACTACTAATTATAAGTCCTACGATGTGCTTTCACTTACCTCATTCCTTTTAGCAGCTGTGTAGTAGTCCATTATTCCATTGCATTTGGGATGCTCTGCAAGACTAGTTTAACCATCCCCAGCTGATGGAGTTTCTATTCCTTAGCTGTTAAAAACAATGCTGCAGGGAAGTGAATTTGGCTCAATGGATAGGGCTCAAACCAAGGGCCTCCTGACCCATTTGTTTTTTTGTGTTTTTTTTTTTCTCCTGACCCATTTGATGAGCTGGCCCACAAGCAGTGCCGATGTGCACAAGGAGTGCCAAGACACACATTGGTGTCCCCCGCGTAGGGGAGCCGCACGTGCAAGGAGTGCACCCTGTCAGGAGAGCCGCCCAGCGCAAAAAAAGTGCAGCCTGCCCAGGAGTGGCACCACACACACGGAGAGCTGACGCAGCAAGATGACACAACAAAAAGAGACTCAGATTCCCGGTGCCGCTGAAAAGAATAGAAGCAGACACAGAGAACAGACAGCTGGGGCGGGGTGGGGGGAGGGGGGAAGGAGAGAAAAAATAAAAGTAAAATCTAAAAAAAAAAAAAAAAAAAAGTGATTCAGAACCAGGAAGTTGGAGACAGGCTCCCTGGGTTTGAATCCAGCTCTCCCATTTGCTATGTGTGACCTTAGGCAAAGTGACTCAACCTCTCTGCTCCTCAGTCTCTTCATCTGTTAAATGGGAATAATAATCCTACTTCCCAGGGTAGTTGCATGGTTTCTCAACTTTAGCACTATTGACATTTGGGCTAGATAATTCTTTTGCATTGGGGGTGTCTGTTCTTTACCTTGTGGGGTATTGAGCGGCATCCCTGGCTTCCACCCACTAGACGCCAGTAGCACCACCCCACTCCCTTCCACCGCCCAGCCCCAACTGTGACAACCAAAAACGTCTCCAGACATTGCCAAATTTGCCAAATGTCCCAGGATGGGTTGGGGGAAATGGCCTTCTGTTGAGAGAATCACTGGGTTCTTGTGAGGATTCAATGAGTGTGTTACTACAAAGCAAGTACTTAGACTGTACCTGGCACACAGTGAATGCTATATAAGGGTTTGCAATTATTATGATGATTATCATTCTCTGGCCCTGGCCTACCTGATGCAAAATAAATAATTTTGATAATATGGGGGCTGAAGCAAGACAGTATTATTAAGCCCATATCTGATTCCACTCAGAATCCAGTCCTGACTGTAAGATCATAGGTCAGCAACGTCAGGATTAATTATAAGTCAGGTTCCTCTGGGCTCCCATTGTAGGGCTCGCAGGATCCTATAGCAAACAAGAAGCCATGTTAATGGCCAGCTCAGCTGTCACCGGTACTGCACATATCCATTTTAAACTCCCTCCTGCATTCTTCAAATGGTGCAGATTTCCAGTCTTTGGCTTTCCATCAATCTGTGGCCCTGAAACAATAGGCTGTCCACAAAATTCACCCCAAAAAGGCTGGGTCAGGCAGGGGGAGATGAAAACAAAACGGGAGGACAAGGAGAAACAAAAAGCTGCGTTTTTCTTTAAATTTTTGGCTCTGCACAGCACAAACATTCCCAATGAAAAATAAAGAATTCTTTCTTCTGTGCCTGTTTCAGCTGGCATCCAGCTTGTGCCTAGAGAAGAATGTCACTGCATCGTTATTCAGCCCCACAAGGTAAAACAAAACGGGCAACTTAACCACCAGAAGTGTGCTGGTACAGCAGAATGGCTAGCTTAAAAGCTTGTCAAAGAATGTCCCCTGTGCTCCCTACTCTTTTTGCCACACCCCCCTCAGTTTTTCAGACCTGTGGGCAAGCTGTTACTTTTTATGCAAGGTGTATAAATAATGCCCTCCGAGAAACATCTCCCCCTAGCACATAATTTTCCTTTTCTTTTTTCATTGCGCTTAGTCTTTTGGGATCCCTGGAGTATCCACAAATAGATTAGCCTCTAAGAATTCTGAGTAACCACAGTTAGGGAAAAAGCAGCATTGGTTTAATTAGCCATGGTCCTATTTTTGAAATTACATCTGTGCTTTTTTTTTTTTTTAAATGAGGATTTGTCTATGCAAAAATTTGAAGAGGCCAGATTTTTGGGGGTGCATGTTAGTTTTGATTTAAATTAATTTTCATGCTTTTGAAATCAAAATCAAGAGTATTGAGTGAATAATGTATCATCATACATTAAACATGATCAAATGAAGACAGCTGACAGCAATGATTGCAGAAAAATGAATTGCTGGAAATACTGGATCATCTGGTGAGTGCTGCTGTATGAGTGATAGCAAATCACTGCACATTTTTGCTTTGCATGGTTCCATCAGTTTTTTATCCCCAGATTCCCAGACTTTGATTAATTACTGAAGTGATGAAAATTAACAGGCTAATAAAGGATCATGTGCCTTGCTGAAGGGTCGCTGAAAATCAGAAAGTCAGAAGAGAATTCACATGACAAGATTACTAAGTCTGAAAGTTTTTCTCTAGATGTTTTCTGTCTTGAGACTTTTTTCATTTCTGAAATAGTGGTTGAAATGGCCATAGCTATTTTTTTTTGTTACAGAGAGTGCATATTTTATTCAAAGAAATCCAATTTTCCTCTAGAATACAAAAACATATATTTTAATGTGTAAATGTGCATATAAATGTTCTAAATTTTTTAGCTTTATTTTATATATTTAATAATTGAAAATATAAACATTATAAACGAAAAAGAAAATACAATTGAATAAAAACATACATTTCTCAATTAAATATCCTGGATACCTATATATTTTTTGAATCATACAATATGTTAACACAACATATTTGCTTCATATTACTGCAATCATACAGTATTTGTCCTTTCATGTCTGGCTTGCTTCACTCAACATAATGTCCTCCAAGTACATCCATGTTGTCATATGCTTGATGACTTCATTTCTTCTTAAAGCTGCATAATATTCCATCGTGTGAATAGACCACGGTTTGTTTATCCATTCATCTGCTGATGGACACCCAGGGTTGTTTCCAACTTTTGGCAATCGTGAATAATGCTCCTATGAACATCTGTGTGCAGATGTCTGTCTGTGTCACTGCTCTCAGTTCTTCAGGGTATATACTCAGTAGTGGTATTGCAGGTTACCTAGAAAATCTATGATCAACTTCTTTAGAAACTGCCAGTCTTCCACAGTGGCTGTACCATTCTGCATTCCCATCAACAGTGGATAAGTAATCCTATCTTTCCACAGCCTCTCCAACACTTGTACCTTTCTGTCTTTTTAATAGTGGCCTTTCTGTTAGGAATGAAATATCTCATTGTAGTATTTTTTTTTAAAGATTTATTATTTAATTTTTATTTATTTCTCTCCCCCCCCCCCGGCCCCCGTTGTCTGCTCTCTGTGTCCATTTGTGGTGTGTTCTTCTGTGACCACTTCTATCCTTATCTGCGGCACTGGGAATCTGTGTTTCTTTTTGTTGTGTCATCTTGTTGTGTCAGCTCTCCGCGTGTGCAGCCGCACTCCTGGGCAGCCTGCACTTTCTTTCGCACTGGGTGGCTCTCCTTACGGGGCACACTCCTTGTGCGTGGGGCTCCCCTATGTGGGGGACACCCCCGCATGGCATGGCACTCCTTGCGCGCATCAGCACTGTGTGTGGGCCAGCTCCACACCGGTCAAGGAGGCCCAGGGGTTTGAACTGCAGACCTCCCATGTGGTAGGCGGACGCCCTATTCATTGGGCCAAGTCGCTTCCCTCATTGTAGTTTTGATTAGCATTTCCCTAATCATTTGTGATGAGCATTTCTTCATGTGTTTCTTGTCATTTGTATTTCTTTCTTTGGACAAATGTCTATTCAAGTCTTTTGCCCATTTTTTAATCGGGTCGTTTGTCTTTTTATAGTTGAGTTGTAACATCTCTTTATATATCCTGGATATTAAATGCTTATCAGATACATGATTTCCAAATGTTTTCTCTCATTTAGTTGGCTGCCTTTTCACCCTTTAGACAAAGTTCTGTGAGGTGTAAAAGTGTTTAATTTTGAGGAGGTCCCATTTATCTATTTTTTCTTTTGTTGCACATGCTTTGGGTGTAAGGTTCAAGAAACCACCACCTACTACACGGTCTTGAAGATGTTTCCTTACATTTTCTTCTAGTAGTTATATGGTCCTGGCTTTTATATTTAGGTCTTTGATCCATTTTGAGTTGATTCCTGTATAGGGGGTGAGGTAGGGTTCCTCTTTCATTTGTTTGGTTATAGATATTCAGTTCTCCCAGCACTATTTGTTGAAGAGACTGTTTTGTCCTGTTAACATTAACTTGGCAGATTTGTCCAAACCAGTCGACTATATAGGTGAGGGTTTATTTCTGGATTCTCAATTCTATTCCACTGACTGATGTGCCTATCTTTAAGCCAGTACCATGCTGTTTTGAGCACTGTAGCTTTGTAATATGTTTCAAGGTCAGGCAGTGAAAGTCCTCCCATATTGCTCTTCTTTTTTAGAATGCTTTTGGCTATTTGGGTGGACTTTCCTTTCCAAATGAATTTGGTAATTTCTTTTTATAATTCTGTAAAGTAGGCTGTTGGAATTTTGATTGGTATTGCATTGAATCGATAAATCAGGTTGGGTAAGATTGACATCTTCACAATATTCTTTCAATCCATGAACACGGAATGTCTTTCCATTTGTTTAGGTCTTTTAAAATTTCTTTTAGCATTGTTTTGTAGTTTTCTGCATATAGGTCCTGTACTTCTTTGGTTAAATTAATTCCTAGGTATTTGAGTCTTTTTGTTGCTATTGAAAATGGACTTTTCCCTCTGATTCCCTCCTCAGATTGTTCAGTACTAGTGTACAAAAACATTACTGATTTTTGCATGTTGGTTTTGTATCCTGCCACTTCGCTGAACTCATTTATTAGCTCAAGTAGCTTTGTCGTGGATACTTAACGATTTTCTAAGTATAGGATCATGTCACCCACAAACAATGAGAGATTTACTTCCTCTTTTGCTATTTGGATGCCTTTGTTTTTTCTTGTACAATATCGAATAACAATGGTGAATTGGCTTCTCCCTTGCTCTCTGAGAATTTTTTTCTTTACTTTTGACATTTGACATTCTGAATAGTATGTGTCTTGGAGTAGGTCTCTTTGAATTTATTCTGATTGAGGTATGGTGTGCTTCTTGGACATTTCTTTTTTAAGAGTTGGGAAATTTTCAGCTATGATTTCCTCAAATATTCTTTCTGCCCCTTTTCCCTTCTCTTCTCCTTCTGGAACTCCCATGACACATGTACTGTTGCATTTTGTGCTGTTGTTATTCAACTCTCTGGGCCCCAGCTCCTAGAGCAAACCAGTGTGTGGCCCCACCTGGCCTGGAAGGGCTCTGGGACACAGCATACCAAATTTTGTGGGTCAGAAGCTGAGTCGGCCTTAGGCTGTGTCCCTCTTTCTCACCTTTCCTGGGGTGGTAGATCCCTGGAGCCCCCTTTGTTTGTAGCTACAGGTCCAGAGGCCCAAGAATTCTGAAGCCTGTATAGTGTGGGGGATGGTGCCAGCAGTAGCAGCCACTGGCTTCAATTCACATTTCTGTCGTCCTGATTTCCTTCCTTTGTCCCTCTCTCCTCTGGGTGGTGTCAAGCTTTCACCTGGTGTCCTAAACTCTAGAAGATCTTTTTCGAGACTGTTTCAGCCTGTCCTCCACCTATTTTTCTTAACAACACATTCCACTTTCAGGTCTAAGGTACTGGATCTGATATTTTCTCTTTCTTCAACTTAGCATTTGTGGAGTCCTTCTCCAGTCTCTATCATCCTCCACAGCTCTTTCTGACATTTAAATTTTAACACTTCTCAATATTAGAACTGTTTCAGAACAATATTCTTCATTGCCTTTGACGACAAACTCTCCAAAGACACTTGTTGGTTTTGTTTAAATGACTATCTGAAAATTGTTCGTGGGCAATGGGGGTAACGTTCAAAATTTCAACTTTGATTGGATATAATATTAGTTCCTGACATCAGCATTTGTCATTAAAAAATTCCAAATGCATGGAAATCACTGGAAATGCACTTTTTGGGGAGGGGGTGGTCATCTGTGTTAGTTATCTATTGCTGTGTAACAAATTACCACAAAATTTAGGGTCTTAATGTTGGGAATCTGGATGTAGCTTTGATGGGTACCTCTAGCTCAGAGTCTCTAACAAGGTATCTCCCATGGCTAGAGTCATAAAAGGCTTGGTTGGGAGATGCTCTGCTTCTAAGCTCACTCACAGCTAAAGGCAGCCATCAGGTCTTCACTTGGTGTTGGTTGGAGATGTTAGTGCCTTGCCAAGTAGACCTCTTCACAGAGCAGCTCACAGAATGGCATCTGGCTTTCTTCAGAGTAAGTAAGAGAGGGCAGCCTCTTTTTAGTTTCCCAGCTGCTAAAACAAATACTAAAGAATGGGATTGGCTTAATAACAGGAATTTATTGGCTCATAGTTTCGGAGGCTTGAATGCTTGCTTCCTCCTGGTTTGGTATCTTCTGGCTGGTCGGCAATCTCTTGGGTTCTTTGGCTTTTCTGTCACAAGACAATGCACAATATGGTATGTCTAGTCAATGGAATACTACTCAGCAATAAAAAGTAACTACTATTACAACCTACAACACGATAAAGTTCAAAAACAAGGTAAGTGAAAGAAGCAGACACAACCACATTCTTTAAGATTCCATTTATATGAAGTATCTCGAATAGGCAAATCCATAGAGATAGAAAGTAGATGAATGGTTGCTAGCAGTGTGGGTGGGAACTAGGAGTAATTACAGATGGGCATGAGGGATCTTTTTGGGGTGGTGGAAATGTTCTGAAATTAGTGAAGATGGTTGCACAACTCTAAGTTTACTAGAATTCATTGAATTGAACACTTAAAATGGGTGACTTTTATGGCAAAAAAAAAAAAAATCAGCCATCGTGGATGAGAACTTGACCTTTCTCAGCTTATTTGAAATCAAGTTCAGATATGTCAGCTCCAGGTTTTCTTATTCCACTTCCTCTTTTCTTTCCATATGCTTGGAGTTTGGTCCTAAGATTAAATTTTGTGACCTTGGTCCCAGATATGTCTGTCAACTCATTAAAACACAGAAAGTTAATTGTATTTCTTTTATGGTTCTTGTATTCCACATACCCCCACACCAAATACTTTTGTTTGTTTGTTTTAGCTGTTTCCTTTGGGCTAATTTTAAAGGATTTTGTAACTTGGTTTAAAGGAATACTACATTCCCCCCATCTCTTTTTTACCTTAGATGGGAAATAAAGCTGATTTTCTACTTTTCAATTATTTGCAGAATATAAGGATCAGTTTTGCCTAGACCACCTAAGAGATTAATTTCATTTTGGCTACTGGAGGCATCTGGCTTAGTCTCCAAGTTTTTCTAGGTCTTCACCTTTATCTGGACAAGTCTAGGAGAATGAAGAGAATTTTGGTGTTCATTCCCGTATCAATTCCCGAAATAATTTCACTTTTAAAAAAACTAGATTCTTCATTCAAAAAAAAAAGTTATGTATTTGCTTTCAGTTTAATTGCAACACATTTTAAAACGGACTACTGTGCTGACTAGCTTAGTAAGTTAAAGTAAAACTTCTAAAGGGCCAAGGTCTAAAGTTCACGCACTCTTGTGAGGTCTATCTCCACCAACCGGAGACCCCATTATCCATAGTTCTACCAAAGCTCGAACATTTCCATTTGAGTCTCATGAATAAGGGAAAAAAAGTTCAAGTGAGGGGAAAATGGGTTCAAATGAAGGTCAGATACTCAAAAGACTTTTCTTGGTTACTGTGTTGCTGGCGTAGGAAAAGTGAGGAAAAGGTAACCAGAGGTGGGTGGCCTCGGGAGGTTGCTCGATTTTAAGCTCGTTGTTAGTCTTGGCAAGTAAACAGAACAGGACTTGTCTTTGAGATGCCAGTGACACCTGAGGGCCTACTGTGTGTCAGGCGCTGAAGATACAAAGGTAATTATTGAAGGCTTGTGTTCATTGAGCCAGGGACTCTTCTAGGTGCTTTAAGAAGGCAAGACAAAGTCTCCACCCTGAAGGCGCTCGCAGTCCGTTTCACAGGTTGCATCAGGTGGGGGATTCTTCTCAGAGCCTGAGGACGAAGAAGGCACCTTGGGGGCGGGGGAAGAGAAACGCTTCCCTCCATTCCTTTACCCTAGGCCTGCCCGGCTGGCGAAGACCGACACGCCCTCGCCGAAGGGCAGACCCGCCTAGAGGAGGGCGGATCCAGAGAAGGCCGGCAGCCGAGCCCTCACCCGACCCCCACGAACACGGACCAGCACGGCGCCCGCTCCTCACGTGTCCCTCCAGGCCCCGGAGCCGCCTCACTGCTTGCTTCCGCTTTGACCCTGCCGACTTCCGGTAAAGAGTCCCCGATCGGCATCACCGCGCCCGCCCGACGCGGCCACCGGCGCTTCGGTGTGGTCGTCCTCCGATGAGCTCGGGAGCCGCGGCTCCTCGGGGCCCCGCGGCGGCCCTTGAGCCTCGCCGCCTTCCCGCCGCCAGGTGGCCCGGGCGGCGCTCGCTCCCGCGACGGGGCGGGCGGGGCGGCAGCGGCGCGGGGCCGGGCCTGTATCCCTCCGCCGCCCCTCCCCCGCCCGGCCCCGGCCCCCCTCCCTCCCGGCAGCGCTCGCTTCCCTCCGCCTCAGACTGTTTTGGTAGCAACGGCGGCGGCGCGGCCCGGCCCGGCTCCCAGCGGCTCCTCGGTCTCGGCGGGCCTTCCCGCCCCTTCATCGTTCTCCTTCTCCCCCTCGCCGGCCTGGGCGCCCCACCGGCCGCGCCAGCCCGCGCGTCCCCGCCGCGCTCCGGCGTCCCCTCGGCGCGCCCGGCTCCCGGCTGTCCCCGCCTGGCGTGCGGGCCGGTGTATGGGCCGCTCACCATGTCGCTGAAGCCCCAGCAGCAGCAGCAGCAGCAACAGCAGCAGCAGACCGCGGCCGCCAATGCCCGCAAGCCAGGCGGCGGCCTTCTCACGTCGCCCGCCGCCGCTCCGTCGCCATCCTCAGCCTCGTCGCCCTCGCCCTCGGCCGCGGCTTCCTCCTCCTCGGCGGCGGCGGCGGCGGCGAGCGCAGGCGGCGGGCGGCCCGGCCTGGGCAGGTGGGTGTCGGCGCCCCAGCCCCTCCGCCCGGGGCCCGGCCGAGCCTGGGCCTCGCGTCCCCTCCCCCGCGGGCCGCACGGCACTCTCCGTCCCGTGACCGGCCCGGCCTGGGGGGGTGGGCTGGGGGCCCGCAGTGGGGGCGGGGGCTCGGGGCGGGGGGCGCCGCGGGGCTCCTCCGGATTGTCAGGCGGTGTCCGGCCTCCTGCAACATCACCACCCTCCTCCCGACCCGGCCAAGATGGAAGGACCGGGCAGCCTCCCCTCTCCCGTTTAAGTGTTCGGGAAGGGTTTACAGGTCCCAGCAACTGCCAGCCTTTGGCCCACCCTCTGTGAGCTTTCCACGTCCCCACTGGGGACAGGGGATGCTTGGGCAGTGTCTCCCCCTCCAGCCTAAATATTCACGTTGAAGGGGTCTTTAGATTTGTTTCAGTCTCCCGACACGTCTCCTCCCCATTGAGGAATAGCTAGGGAGGGGGAGGGCTGGACTGCTTCCCTTGCCTTCCCGTTAAAGGGGCAGCCACCGGGCTCAGCAGGAGTCATTGGGCACTGTTGAGTCTCTTCTGCCATTCCCCCTCTCTGCTCAGTGAGAGATGGAAGGACGACGGGGGTGAGGTGGGAGGGCAGTGGGCCCCCGCCCCTTCCACGTCTAAACCTTAAGGCCGCGGCGGGGTCTCCAGAACCTCTTTGGAATCGCTGGGCTCTGTGCAATCTCCCTCAGCGTCCCCCGCCCCCCCCCCCGCACCTGGGGAAGGGGTGGGAATGCCCGCCCCCCTCCCGGTCTCCCTCTCGCCCGGCCTCTCGCGCGCGGGTGGTGGCCGATCCGCATTGCTGTTCCGAGGCGAAAGCGCCTTTGCACGCTGGTGGGTGAGGGTCCGGCTCAGGCGTGCGCCAGAAGCCCAGGCCCGACTGGGGAGGGGGCCGGGAGAGCTCCCACTGCGCATTTTCCCCCAACCCCTACCCTAATTTTTGAGATTTTGAGAGGGAGAGGGATTGCGGAGGGGGACGGGGTGGGATTCCTCAAAGCAGAAATGTGGGTGTTTACTTGTACCTCCCCTCTCCCGCCCCACCCCCAGTAACCCAGGTTTGTGATAGAGGTTGGGGGTTCGGTGTTGTCTCAGCCAGTCGGGTTTGACTCTGGAGTGTGAGTTTGTGCTAAAGCCTGTTGGGGGGGCGGGGGGCGCTCCGTTTTCAGTTCGTATTTCAGGAACTGAGAAAATGCTTAGTGTTCAAACAGGGTAGCAAATGTCAATACACTCCATTCTATTGTGACCTGTGTCCTTAACTTGGGGAGTGTCGCCACATCTTCCCAAGGGCATGCAAGTCCATTTCCCCTGTGCCCCGAGTCCATCCATGTTGCAGGCTCTGCCATGCGTCTCATAGGCCGGATTAGCAGGGCCAGTGACCAGCGTTCTCCATAAATAGACGTCGTGCTCTTTTGTAAGGGAATTGTTCATGCCCTGAGTTTTCTTTGTGAAAAGTACATTTCCAGTAATCCATTTCCAAAGAATTTTCATTAACAGCAGGAAAATTTGTCCATCAAGATGAATCATAACTGGTTTTTAAGGAATTTTCCCTTCAAAGGGATGGGGGGACATTTGCTTCTGGACTGTCAGCCCCATCTCCACCACTCCCATAGTTTCCCTTTCTCTAAAGCACCCAAAAACGCTGCATGCCCAAACTATTTGAGATGAAGTGATCATTTTACCTATTACACTAAGGATTCTGTAACTTGCTTCCCCTTTTCAGTGTCATTGATAGTGAAAAAAGAAAAAAAATATATATAATTTTTATAGGAAAATTATGTTTTTTCTTTCTGAGGTATCAGGTAGAAATCTGGCAGATAACTTTCACTTGTTCACATAATTAAAAATTTAAATTATGGCTTTTAAAAAGTTGTATTGGCTCTCTTTAGACTTAAAAGAAATTGGATTATGACAAAATTTGTTCCAAGGTAGCTTGGTTGGTCAGAGATGTTTGGAATGTTTTAGTACCACAGATTTTTTTCTGTTTCCTTGGGCGGTACAGAAATTTAAGGTTCATTTAAATTCTTCCTTGCTCTCACTGGAGGCATAAATGGTAGACCTTTTTGTTCAATATGTGAAGTTTTGTTTGATGTATTTAGAGTCATAAAATGTAAAATGTTCTTGTACAGATATTTAGTTAATGTACTTGTAGAAGAATTGCCTTCAATTTGCTCATTTGCCGTTATTGGGTACTTTGTAAATCACAGTTTCTAGCATTTCCTTATTTAGGTTTGAGTTTATCAGCAGTAAAATAAGTTTCTGGATATCAAGGGTAGAGAAAAAGAATGCAATATTGGGTTTGACATGTTTAGAGATAGCAAAAAATATTCTTGAAAATCTAGAAATGGCACATTTGCTTTCAGTAGTATAACATTTCATCATATTTTTATTTTGTGTTTTTTTTTTTGGTGAATATTGAATTTTCATTGATTTCAAATTGATTTCCTGTCTTTTAAGGGTCATACACTTCAGAACGCGACATTTTATCTTAGGAAAGAACAGTGTAACATCATTAAATTTTGAAAATAATCATTTTACCTTACCCAATTTTTATTTTTGTCTTTTACTGTTCAATTGGTGTCAGCATTTTTTACATTTACAGTGATTGTGTATGTTATTTTGTGTCCAGCATTTTTCACCTTAATATTGTATTGTCTTTTTTTTTTTTTCCCTCCTGAACCGTCATTATCCTGTTGTTGGAATTTTGGATTTCACTTTTTTTGCTAGTATAGGTTAGAGTACAGTGAACATCTTTACTAAACTAATAGTTTTTGTTTCAGCATAGTTACTTCCTTTGAAAAAATTTCTAGGAGTGGTATTTCTAGGTCAAAGGGCTTCTTCAAGATTTTTATGGCTCTTGCTGGCTGTTGCATATCACTCTTTGGAAGACTTGTATTAGTTTCCAAGGCCAAAAAAGTGGTACTTCTATAGAATGGTAGTTTCATTTACAGTCAGGTGCACACATTCTTAAGTTTTTTGTTAGTTTCTTGATTATTTATATTTGAGTTTGAATTTGGTTCCTCTGAGGATTTATTGAGAATATATCTGAAGATGCTTTGAAAACTGCAACTGTTATTACTAATTAGGATAGATGGTTTGTCTGTCCTGCGGATACTTCTGAGTTAAGTAGAGGAATGAAACTCCTGGCAACTGTTCTTCTAAGGTTTTTTGCTGTTTTTTTTTTTTTTTTTTAATCTCTTTTATCTAGAAGTGTTTTGTTATTTATTTTTAGTTAGTTGATAGCCTATGACCAAATTATTTTTTGGTAACTTTTATGTAATTTCATGGCCCTATTGGGAATTCTCACTGGTTAACCTATACCTCTTCCCCTCTCTCACTCCTTTCTCCAGTTTTTAATACAATGGCTTTACTAATCCTATTACTCAAATCCTAATCCTAGATAGAATTTCTTTAGATACAGGATATCAGTGGGATTCTCTTTAAATGAAAGTCTTCTGGAAAGTCTTAAACATCTACACACATTTAACACAAACGTATCGAGCATCGACTATGTTCAAGGCAGGCTGGTGTCTGTTATATAGCAGTGGGTAAAACAAAGATAGCTACCCTCTTGGAGTTTTCGTTCTAATATTAGGAGGTGTAATAAATGAAACATTAAATTAGCAAATTATATATAATACTAGATAAAAACTGTGAGAATAGAGGAGGCAGATTAAGGGTCTAGGCCCTAGGGAGTGTGGGGGGGAAAGGATTGGGTTGAAATTTTAAATGGGCTATGGTAAGCCTTATTTAAGATGATAACATCTGAGCAAAGATTTGAGGAAGGTCATTTTTTTTCTAAAGTAGTCATATGGCCTCATTTGTAAGGTTTAAACTACATTATCCTTTATTCATTCTTTTATGTGGGCATTGAAAACAACCAAATGAAGTTAGACCAAAAAAGTTAATTGATATTTAATTCATTAGAGTAGCACACAGATGGTTATTAACAAAAGTGTACTTGTGTTTTTTGATTGGACTTGCTTATTTTGCTGAATCAGTTTAGTTTTCATTCCAAGTACGTGGAGAAAATATACTTAAGATTGGGCAAAAACCCACATCAAATTGCTTATCCATGTTTGTCAAACAAAAGAGTAAGGCTGTAGTAGTTGATAAAGATTTCGCATTCTGAAACATAGTCAAAACATTCATTCATGATATTAGTCATGCTTGGTGTTCCTTTTTTGGTTAAATGTAAACTTATATTTTCTGTGTTTCTCTTATTAGTTACAATTTTACACAGGGGACTATTAACTCATCAAGTTATTTAATGGCCAAATGTTTGGACTTTAAAGGAGGATCTCAGAATTAACTGTGTTAACTTTTCCTTTTACCCCCCACCATAGCAAAGTGCCTTTGTACCTTGCTAAGGATTTTAAGTTTTTGGAAATTTTTAGAAGATTTTTTTCCTTTAATTGTAATTTTCTATTTTGGTCAGATAGTAATATTTTGACAGTGTTTAATAGAATTGAGCCTGAGCAAAGCCATCATTTTGTAATTATTTCAAATGATGGTGATAACTTCAGTGGGACATGAGTAGAGTTTAACAGGCCTAGTTGCTACTATGTCTTTAGGTGACAGTACTTGTTTTTCTGTAATATATCTGGGTCATCTATGACTGTTACTATACTGAGATCTTAGAGTGGTCTGTTTAGCAAAGAGTATTAATAAAATACAGGTAGAATATGCTAAAAACATATAACATATATAATATGTTATAATATTTAATATAATATAATACATTATATAATAATGTAACATTATATATAGCCCATCAAAAAAATGCCATTTTCTGTTGAGGTCTTTTTGCCTCCTTAAATGTTAGACACATTTTGAAAGTAGGAATGTTTTCCACAGAAAAGCTACTCTTCAGTGATTATTAAGCTGGTCTCAAACCTTGGAAAGGTTATGGTTTCTAAATCTAGAATTTATAATGTAGATATTTGAGCCCATAAGCATTAGTTATAATTGGAAATGGGTTGATCTATATCTTAGTGTGTTTTTCGATATCCTTAAAGTATACTTTTAATTCAAGATGAATTTCTCCTTGTTTGGAAGATGCACATTCTATATGGAACCTAGCATTGTTCTTTATTAAGGTCCTTGCCTAAGAAGGTAAATTTGCAATTTTGTAGGCAGATGTGCTGTAAGCCACTTTTGTGTTATTTAAAACACCAATTATCTAATTAATTCAAGAGAGTGTATGTCATAAATAAATAAAGTAAATAAATATTGGTGTTTTGGGGAGCATACATATGTGTGTGGACTATGGTCCGTGATCTTAAGCTGCTTATAGTATAATTGAAATGAGAGGTATTTGAACCAGAATACGGACATTGATTCTTGAAATTAATAGATTGAGAAGCAGTTTTTGTAGAACTAGTGCCTCATTTATGTTTGAAAGTTCTGTTTCATAGTTTGAGAAACAGTAGTGTGTTAGGGAAAAGTAAGCTGGTGTGGAGAAGAAAAAGAAGAACCTTAAAAAAATAGAATCACCGTCTTTCTAGGCTCTTCCATGTGAATATATATGTATATTTGTTAAACAAAAATGGGATCTTATAGTACGTATTGTTTTGAATTCAATATGTATCATCTTTTAAAGTATTTATGTATTTTTCCTGAAACTGTAGGAATTTGAAGGAGGATAAAAATAATCGTATTTTAAAATAGAAAAAAAAAATCTAAACTTTGAGATGTTAGGGACTTGCCCAAAACCAATATATTTTTAGAATTTTGATACACCCCTGCCCTTAAATAAACACACATATACTTAAACAAGAACGTACTGGATATTTTAAAGCATATACAGCTATAGACAAATCCTTGCTCTTTAGGATATCCTTTTATAACCTTAGGTTTGGCTTGTTGAAAATGAGATATAGCTGCTTATCTTTGGTGGCGTTTTTTTTTTTTTTTATTGAAGTATATTACTCATACATAAACATACATAAACTATAAGCGTATAGTAATAGTTGTGAACTTTATCTTTGTTTTAATATATGTAATTCTTTACATATGTGATATAAAATCTATTTTAATGTTTAATCTTTGTTATTTTTTTAAGATTTAGGTTTGTTATGGATCCGAATTGTTTACGAAAATTTGCTTTATTTCAGATTTTTATTTGTTGATAGTTGCAGTTGTATGCGTACAAAATTTTGAAATTCACTTTAATTTTTAAAATTTCTTATGTAGATTGCTTATATGTTAAGCCTTGAAGTTGAATTAAGTGGCTATAAAATATTAATTTCATGCCATGATAATAGCTAACTACATTTTGGGAGTTGGATAAAATATTCTGTATTGGTTTTTGTAAAACCCGTAGTTTGTGGTGTGAGACTTGTTTGTGATATAATTTTAAATGAATGTGGCTTATTTTTATGATCTCTATATATTAGAACTTTAAGGGTTGTCCTTGAAAGTATTACCTTGGGAGATTTTATGTAGCAATGTTGCCAGTAGTCACTTATTTTTGATTGCCACTTTTCATGTTGCTTTTATAAATTGTACATAAAAATATCCTTAGTAGCGATCTGTATAAATAGCCGAAGTCAAGATTAATCTTGATTATGATTTTTGTTTAAAAACCAAACTAGCTTTGAACCAAGTAGTGCATTTTTCTTTTGGAGCACGAAAATATTTATTGTGGACCTTATGCAGTTAACTGTTTTTAGCTCTGAAACACTTGAAAACCAGTAAGAAGAAAGACTAAGGTCTTTTCCCTGAAGCTTGTGTAGATTACAGAAAGGGGAGTTCTTCAGATTTTATTTTCATTTGCTTTACACGATTCTGCCTAGCTTGCCTGTATAATTTATAGTACCAACAAGTTAGAAAGGTAAACTTTCAGAGGCAAACATACTGAGAGAAGTGAGAAATTATAATATTAATAGTACGGTAGAAAATTAAGTGGTGGGAGAATGATAAAAAAAACAGATACCCTAATTCAAAATGTATACCATGTTGGAAGTTTTTGCTCTAAGTTTTTAGCCCTATGCTTTAGTAGGCCTCCAGGGCCATTACAATTTTATAGCACAATGTAGTTAATTGATGTGCTCAGAATGATGACTTGTAAGACAAGGTGAAATGTTTTTCATATCTTTCAAAGAATTACTTTTCAAACTGCTGATAGTGACTCTTTTTAGGTTGGGAAATCACTTTAGTGTGTCATGACAGCAATTTTAGAAAAATGAAAAAGAGGAGAAAATATTAGAATACATTACAGCTAGGGGTAAGAATTGTTTGAAGAAAGTTCTATAAATTTTCATTAGTTTAGTCAGAAAGCCACTGCGAAGGGTTTTCCAGTTATGTCTGTCTAGGGTTGCCAGATTTAGCAAATAAAAATACAGAATGCCCAGTTGAATTTGAATTTCTTATAAACACAATTTTTTTTTAGTATAAATATGTCTCAGATAGCATGGGGCAACACAATTTGTTGGTTATCAGAAATTCAAATTTAATTTGGACAGCCTGTATTTTATTTGGCAACCTAGTCTGGACTTGGAATCCTGGTTCATCCCTTAGTAACTGAAATTTAAGCTCTGTGACAGCAGGAACTTTGCTTTGTTAACTCCTGTATCCTTATCATGCATAACAGCGATTGGCACTTAGTAGGTAGTTGGTTATTTGAGTGAAAGACTGAATGAATGAGTGATCTTGAGCAAGTTACTTAACACTCACTTTCAGCCTTAGTTTCGTGTATTTGTTAAAAGGCGCAAAGACTACCTTCCTCAAAAAGTCAGATGAAATTCTTGTTACATTGCATTTTTGGAGCAGAGTAGGCTCAAAATTATTTTTATTTTTTTTGAAGTTTTATTTTATTTATTCCCCCCACCCCACCCGTTTGTCTGCTCTCCGTGTCCATTTTGCTGTGTGTTCTTCTGCATATGCTTGCATTATCAGGCTGCCCTGGGAAACTGTATCTCTTTTTGTTGCGTCATCTTGCTGTGTCAGCTCTCCATGTGTGTGGCGCCACTCCTGGGCAGGCTATGCTTTTTTCATATGGGGTGGCTCTCCTTGCGGGGGGCACCCCTACGCAGGGGCGCCCCTGTGTAGCATGGCACTCCTTGTGTGCAGCAGCACTGCACATGGGCCCGCTTACCACACGGGTCAGGAGGCCCTGGGGATCATAGAAGATGGACACTCTGTCAGTCGAGCCATGTCTGCTTCGCTCAAAATAATTTAGAACCCTACAAATTTGGAATTAGAAATGGCCATGGTGGCTTTTTAGTATTCATTCTTTTTACATGTAAGGAAACTAAAGAGATTATTTGCCAGAGTCTCCCATCATTGGCTACATAGCTGGCCTTAGAGTCTAGACCATTCTTTCTATTGTATTTTTTTTTTAAGATTTATTTTATCTATTTATTCCCCCCCCCCCCATCATCTGCCCTCTGTGTCCATTTGCTGTGTATTCTTTCTTTGTCTGCTTGAATTCTCATTAGGTGACTCTGGGAACCGATTCTGGGACCTTCTGGAGTGGGAGAGAGGTCATCTTTCTCTTATGCCACCTCAGCTCCCTGTTCTGGTTCATCTTCTCATTGTCTCTCTCTTGTGTCTCTTGTTGCATCATCTTGCTGTGCCAGCTCTCTGTGTCGGCTGGCACTCCTGCACAGGGTGGCATTCCTTCATGGGGCAGCACTCCCATGTGGGGCTGCATTCTGCATGGGCTGGCTCACGGATGTGGGCCAGCTTGCCTTCACTAGGGGGCCCTGGGCATCGAACCCTGGACCCACCATATGGTAGATGGGAGCCCAGCTGCTTGAACCACATCTGTTTCCCTCAATTGTATTTTTAAGACTTTTCTTTTTCCAAAATTGAATGTTTTTTCAGTAGTCCAAGAAAAGACACCTATTCAGAAGAAAACATTTTCTGAGGGTTCCCAGTTAGCAGAGGTGCTACTCTGATTTGTGTGTGTGTGTGTTTGTGTGTTTCTGTCACATACAAGTGAAAGACTGTCATTTGGATACAAATCCAAAGTGAAGGTCCTCTGCAATGTTTCTATCAGGTGTTCCTTTCCTTTCTCTGTGGCTGTCCTGTTCTGATCCTTAACCTAGATGACAAATAGGTTTCACCTATGCCAATTGTGGTTGACCTAGAGTATTACGTAGAGGATGCTGAGATTTCATCCAGCTTTAGTTGGGAGATTGGGAAAGGGGGTGCGGGAAGTCTCTCTCATGGGTATTTGCTGATGGTAGCTTAGCAGGCCTCCTGATTGGGCTCTCCGTGTCCACAGACATCTTACTTTTAAGTTGTCTGGCATACTGCATAGCCAGAATAATTGCCCCACAAAACTATACCATTGTATCCTTTTTCTATTCAGAAGCTTTTAGTGAATTTCCTCATTACTGGGTGAATCATGTTCCGACTAGTTAGCCTGGCAGTCAAGCCCTTCCACAGACTGAGCACACTGTATTCTTCAGCATGAATCCAATTCTTCTGCCAATCCTGTCTTCTCGTTTTCATAAACGTAGGTCTTATCTTTCAAAGCTTAGCCCAGATCCTCTCGCACAGCCTCCCTCCATATTTACCTTAAGAAAACATGATTCCTCCGTCTTCTATATTCCCATTGTTCTTGGCAGGTATCATTAATACAGCATTCAATATACAGTGTTTGAAGTGCAGTAGCTCCTCCATGAGCTTTCAATTTAGGATGAACTCTGAGATAGGAGCAAAGCTTAGAGTAAAAGTGGGCAACTCTGTGAGTTTCCAAAGATGGCTTTTTTTGGAGTGGGGGGTTCAGGGTCATATTCACAGTTAATTATCCTGTCATTTAAAAAATCCATATGCTTATAGTATTTGGGCTTAATTTACTCTTATTATTAAAACTGTCATACTCAACAAATGTCGCTGAGGAATTGACAGTCTATTCAGGAGAGAGCAATCAATTGTAGAAAGAAATTTTTAAAATTAGTAGTGGGTAAATGATGGTTTGGGTCAAGAATGAAAGTTTTTTTTTTTTTTTTTAAATGTATTTTTAATTTATTTCTCCATCCCCCCCAGTTGTCTGCTCTCTTTGTCCATTTGCTGTGTATTCTTCTGTGTCTGCTTGTATTATTGTCAGCAGCACCAGGATGTGTCTCTCTTTGTTGTGTCGTTTTGCTGTGTCAGTTCTGCATGTGTGCAGCCCCACTCCTGGGAGGCTGCACTTTTTTTGCGCTCGGCGGCTTTCCTTATGGTGCGCACTCCTTGCATGTGGGGCTCCCCTATGCGGGGGACACCCCTGTATGGCACTGCACTCCTTACGCGCATCAGCACTGCGCATGGGCCAGCTCATCACATGGGTCAGGAGGCCCTGGGTTTGAACTTTGGACTTCCCATGTGGTAGGGTTGAGCCAAATCTGCTTCCCATGATGAATGAAGTATTTTGAAGGACAGAGAGCAAAAGTACCATGGTCGTTAGGTCAGTAATAATCAGTTGATAAATAGAATTGATAGATGAAATGGAAAAATTTAGAAGTTTGCAGCTAAAGTTGTTCATTTGGGAGAATACTAAATGTAGTTAAAGTGCTTCTGCCTAAACTTGTAAAAACCTGCAAACAGTGCCACGGGTTCACTGTCTATTGGATTAAAAGGTGTAAGGAGTCTGCAGTGACACTTGATGAGATTATAAAGAGAATTTTCTCTTCCTGGGAAAGAAACCCAATAGCATGTTTATCAGTGCGGAAAGAAGAGTGTGCTGCTTTTAAAGTTTCGAAGGACAGACACTCATTTTGGTAAGGGATAAATCCCATCCAGGGTCTTCATGCTTCAAAACCTCCTTCTCCCCATTTTGGACTTAGGAACAAACAGATATACAGAAGAGACTGTATTTTTCATGGCTCACTGTACCGTGATGCACCTCAAATTGCTGGACATTATTCCTCAATGTGGTAGATTGTATTACATTTTAGTTAGGTTTATTGAGGTATACTTTATTTATAAAGTTCATCCTATTTAGTATATAGTTCTTGAGTTTTGACAACGTATATAATTGTGTGGCTACCACCATGGTCAAGGAATCATCCCTTAAAGTTTCCTCTTTTTAGTCAGTCCCTTGTCCCTAAAACTGATTTATTTCCTCTCCTTAGAGTTGTTTTTTCTAGAATGTCATAAATGGAATAAAAAAGTGTATATATATAGCTTCTTCTTTTTTTTTTTTTGGTATTCATAAAGGGTTTTTATTTGGAGTAGATGCTTACAGTCACAAGGCCTTAAAGCATAAGTTACTTCTCTCACCAAAGTGTTTCCACATGTTGAAGCAAGATGGCTGCCAGTCTCTGCGAGGGTTCAGTTTCCCTCTGTCTCCAAAGTCCCAACTTCTTCCAGTATCAGCTGTAGGCTGGGATAAGTCTTGTCTCTCTCCCAGGACTTGTTTCTCTCCAGGCTCAGCTGCTAAGCTCCTTCCACAAGACCAGCTCTAAACTCTCAGGTGACTGGCTCTTCTCTCTTCCCGGATATATGGCTTTTTGTGAATGGTTTCTTTCATGTAGCATAATATTTTGAGATTCATCCATGTTATTGTGTGTAAAGTACTTCCTCTCAAACTTTCGTAGTTTGTTTTTATTGCTGAGTAGTAATTCCGTTGTATACATGTACCACAGTTTAAGTGATAAATGTTTGAGTTGTTAGTGATTTTTGGCTGTTATGACTAATACTTCTATGCATGTTTGTGTACAGGTTTTTGTGTGGTCATATGATTTTCTTTCTCTTGGTTTAGTATATGGAAGTGAGGTTGCTGGGTTGTGTTCCAAATGTTCAATTTTAAAAGTATTTGCCAAACTGATTGCTGAAGTGGCTGTATGTACTCTTTTATATCCCCATCAGCAATGTATGAAAAACCTAATTAGCAATTCTAGTGGGTATGTACTGGTATATCTTTTTTTTTTTTGGTTGTGTGTGTCTTCCTATCTTCTTTGTGGTAAAATATATACAACTTAACTTAAAATGTATCATTTTAACCGCTTTTAAGAGTATTATTCCGTGGCATTAAGTACATTCACAGTGTTGTGTAACCATCACTGCTTTTTCCAGACCTTTTCATCATCCCAAACAAAAACTCTCTACCATAGCAGTGACACACTATTTCTCCCTTCTGTTGACCCTTTGTCACCTGTACTCTATTTTCTGTCTTTATAAATTTGCCTATTCCAGACACCTCGTATAAATGGAATCCTACAGTATTGTCCTTTTGTGATTTAGCACAATATTTTCAAGGTTCATCATGTTGTAGCATGTATCAGCACTTTGTTTCTTTTTATAGCTGAATAATTTTCCCTTGTATGTATATACCCTATTTTGTTTATATATTCATGGGTTCATGGACTCTTGGGTTGTTTCCACCTTTTGCCTATTGTGGATAATGCTGCTATGAACATTGGTGTACAACATTTTCCACATTGGCTGCACCATATTTTACATTTCCGGTAGCAACACACAAAGTGTTTCAGGTTTTCTACATCCTCACCAACACTTGTTAATTTGATAATGGTCATCCTAGTGGACATGAAGGAATATCTCACTGTGTCTGTGTTTAATCTGTCTTCCCTTTATTTATTTATTTAGAGAAGTAGGTATACAGAAAATTCTTGTAGAAAATAATTAACATGTTCCTTCCCACCCATTATTAACGCCTAGCATTAGTGTGGCACATTTGTGTTACAATTCGTGAAGAAATATTTTAATAATTGTACTATTAACTATAGTCCATTGTTTACTGTAGGGTTCACTGTGTGTTGTATAGTCCTATGGGTTTTTTAAAAAATATTTTTTCTAGTAACATATACATTCTAAAATTTCCCCTTCTAACCGCATTAAAATATAGAATTCAGTGCTATATTAATTATATTCACAATGATATTTTATGACCATCACCTCCATCCATTACCAAAACTTTTCCATTACCCCAAATAGAAACTCTACAATTTAAACTTTAAATCCCTATTCCTTACCTCCACCCCAACCCCTGGTTTTAGTTTCTGAATTTATGAATTTGCTTGTTTTTTTTCCTTTTGAAAGATTTATTTATTTATTTATTTATTTATTTATTTAGTCTCCCACCCCTCATCATTGTTTGTACTCTCTGTCTGCTCCCTGTGTCTGCTCGTCTTTTTAGGAGGCACAGGGAACCAAACATGGGACCTCCCATATGGGAGGGAGGTGCCTAGTTGCTTGAGCCACATCCGCTCCCTGCTAGTTTTGTCTCATTATGTCTGCTTATTGTGACATCTGGTTGCATCAGCTTGCCTTACCAACCCGTCATGTCAGTTTACCATGCCAGCCTTGTCACATCAGCTTGCTGTCTTGCTCTTCCTCTTTAGGAAGCACCAGGAACAGAACCCTGGACCTTCCATGTGGTAAGTAGGTGCCCAACTGCTTGAGTCACATTTACTTCCCATGAAATTGCTCTTTCTAATTATTTCATAACAGTGAGAGCATACAATAATTGTCCTTTTGTGTCTGGCTTATTTCACTCAACATGATGTCTTCAGGGTTCATCCATATTGTCGCATGTATCAGAAGTTCATTCCTTTTTACTGAATAATATCCATTATATAAATATACCACATCTTCTTTATCTGTTCATCTGTTGATGGATACTTGGGTTGCTTACAGCTTTTTTTTTTTTTGTTAAGAGTATTGACTTTATTTATTTATTTATTTATTTATTTATTTATTTATTTCTCTTCCGCCCCCCACCCCGGTTGTCTGTTCTCTGTGGCTATTTGCTGCATCTTTTTTGTCTGCTTCTGTTGTCAGCAGCACGGGAATCTATTTTTCGTCATTGTGTCATCTTGTGTGCGGCGCCATTCCTGGGCAGCTCTCTTTGCGGGGCGCACTCCTTGCGCATGGGGCTCTCCTACGCGGGGGACACCCCTGCATGGCAGGGCACTCCTTGCGTGCATCAGCACTGCGCATGGGCCAGCTCCACACGGGTCAAGGAGGCCCGGGGTTTGAACCGCGGACCTCCCATGTGGTAGACAGACGCCCTAACTGCTGGGCCAAGTCCAGCTCTGCTTAACAACTTTTGACAGTTGTGAATACTGCTCTGAACATCGGTGTGCAAATATCTGTTTGAGTCCCTGCTTTCAGTTCTTTTGGGTATATATGTAGCATTAGAATTCTGGGTCATATGGTAATTTTATGTACATACCTAACTTTCTGAGGAATTCTTTCACAGCAACTGTATCATTTTACATTCCCACTGACAATGAGTTTCCTATTTCCTCACATCCTTTCCAACACTTGTAATTTTTTTTTTTTTTTTAAACACCTCAGTTTTATTGGTGCATATTATTAAAGCAGATAGTTCATCCAAAGTGTACAATCGGTGGTATTTGGTATAATCACGTAGTTGTGCATTCATCACTTGTAATCATTATTCTGTTTATTTAACATTAGCCACTCTAGTGGGTGTGAAATGGTATCTCACTGTAGTTTTGATTTCCATTTCCCTAGGGACTAATGACATTGAATATCTTTTCATGTACTTTTTGGCCATTTGTATTTCTTTGGAGAGAGATCTATTTAAGTACTTTGCCTGTTTTTTAATTGGGTTGCTTGTCATTTGTTCAATTGTAGAATTTCTTTATATATTCTTGATATTAAACCCTTACCAGATATGCAGTTTCCAAATATTTCCTCCCATGCATAGGTGCTCTTTTTACTTTTTTGTTTTTTGAGGCAGCAGGGTCAAGGATTGAGTCCAGTACCTCGTACATTGGAAGCAGGCGCTCAACAGCTGAGCTACACCTACTCTCTTAGATCTTTGATCTGTTATTTTTTTTAAGTATTTGGCTTCCTTTTTTTTTCTTTTTTTTCTTTCTCTCTCCCTGCCCCATTGTCTGCTCTCTGTGTCCATTCATTGTCTGCTTACATTCTTGTCAGTGGCACCAGGAATCTGTGTCTCTTTTTGTTGCATCATCTTGCTGGGTCAGCTCTGTGTGTGTGTGATGCCACTCCTGGGCAGACTGCGCTTTTTTCGTGTGGGGTGGCTCTCCTTGTGGGGGTGCACTCCTTGGGTGTGGGGCTCCCCTACCCGGGGAACACCCCTGGGTGGCATGGCACTCCTTGTGTGCATCAGCACTGTGTGTGGGCCAGCTTACCACACATGTCAGGAGGCCCTGGGTTTAAACCCTGGACCTCCCATGTGGTAGGCAGATGCTCTGTCAGTTAAGCCAAATCTGCTTCCCTAGATCTTTGATCTATTTTGGTATATGGTATGAGGTAGGAGTCTACCTTCATTTTCTTGCATATGGACTTCCAGTTTTCTCAGCAGCATTTATTGAAGTGACTTTTCTTTTTTTAAGATTTTTATTTTTATTTCTCTTCCCTCCCCTCCCCCATTGTCTGCTCTCGTGTTCATTTGCTGTGTGTTCTTCTGTGTCTGCTTCCATTCTCAACGGTACCAGGAATCTGTGTCTTTTTTTGCTGCATCATCTTGCTGCATCGGCTCTGTGTGTGTGTGTTGCCACTCCTAGGTGGGCTGCGCTTTTTTTGCACAGGGTGGCTTTCCTTACGGGGCACATTCCTTGCACATGGGGCTCCCCTGCATGGGGGGATCCCCACGTGGCATGGCACTCCTTGCCCGCAGCAGTACTGTTTGTGGACCAGCTCACCATTAGGGCCAGAATGCCCTGGGTTTGAACCCTGGACCTCCTATGTGGTAGGTAGGTAGACATTCTATCAGTTGAACCACATCCACTTCCTGGAAGTGACTTTTCTTTTCCCATTGATTGGACTTGACACTGGTCAAAAATCCTTTGACCATAGATATGAGGGTTGATTTCTAAACTCTCAGTTTGATTCCATTGGCCTTTATGTCTGTCTTTAAGCCTGTTCATTGTCGTTGTTGTTTTTAAAGATCTATTTTATTTGTTTCTCCCCCTACCTTGTTGTTTGCACTTGATGTATCCATTTCTTTAAGAGGCACTGGGAACTGAACCCTGGGACCTCCAGTGTAAAGGGAGGTGCCTAATTGCTTCAGCCACTTCTGTTCCCTACTTTGTTGTGTCTCTCATTATGTTTTTCTTCCTATGTCTTTTGTTGCATCATTTTGTTGTGTCAGCTCGTTGCACCTCCTCGTTGCACCAGTTTGCTGTCTTCTTTAGGAGGCACAGGGAACCAAACCAGGGACCTCCCATGTGGTAGGTGGGAGCCCAATTGCTTGAGCCATATCCCCTTCCCTGTTGTTTTGATTAGTGTGACTTTATAATAAATTCTCCCCCCCCCCAGCTGTTTTTGCTGTCTGTGTCCATTTGCTGTGTGATCTTCTGTGACTCTTTCTCTTTTTGTCTTGTTTCCTCATCCTTCTCCTCCACGATCCACGGGGATTCCATCCTCGGGACCTCTGATGTGGAGAGAGGTTCCCTGTCAACTTGTACCACTTCAGTTCCTGGTTTCTCTTGCACCTAGCCTTGGCTCTCCCCTTCATCTCTCTTTTGTTGTGCCATCATCTTGCTGCGTGACTCACTTGCATGGGCACTCGGCTCACTGTGCAGGCACAGTTTTTTTCTTTTTTACCAGGAGCCCCCAGGGATTGAACCCAGGTCATCTCATATGGTAGGTGGAAGCCCAATCACTTGAGCCACAACTACTTCCTAAAACTTAATAATAAGTTTTAAGATTAGGAACTGTGAGTACTCTAACAACTTGGCTCTTTTTCAACATGGCTTTGCCTATTTGGGGCTCTTCACCCTTCCAAATAAATTTGATGGTTGGCATTTTGATTTCTGCAAAGTAGGCTGTTGGAATTTTGATTGGGATTGTGTTGAATCTCTAAATTGCTTTGGGTAGAATTGACAGCTTAACAATATTTAGTCTTTCAATCCATGAACATGGAATATCTTTTTATTCTCATTGTTTTTTTAAAATTTTTTTAAAGGAGGTTCGAGGGATTGAACCCAGGACCTCATAGATGGGAAGCAGGCACTCAACCACTGAGCTACTTCTACTTCCTACTCCCGCATCCCCACTGAGAGTTGTTTTTTTTTCCAGAGATACTGGAGAGCGAACCTGGAATTTAGTACTTGGGAAGCAGGCACTCAACCACCTTGAGCTATATCTGCTCCCCTCATTGTGGTTTTGATTTGCATTTCACTAATGTCACTGATGTCTTTCTATGAGCTCATTGACCATTTTTGTATCTTCTTTGGAGATAGGTCTATTCAAGTGTTCTAATTGAGTTGTTTCTTGTTTTGTTGTCAGGTTGTAGAATTTCTTCATATATATATATTTTTTTAACATTTTCAGTTTATTTTTTGGGGAGAGGAGTAATTTTTTCCTAGGAGGTACTGATGATTGAACCCAGAACCTCATATATGCCAAGCAGGTGCTCAGCCACTGAACTATATCCACTCTGCTCTTTATATGTCCTGGATATTAAACAATTTATAGGTAAGATTTGCAAATATTAACTTTGATTTTTGTGGGTTTTTTCACTCTCTTGATAGTTTTTCTTCAATGAAGAAGTTACTGATTTTGATGAATTCCTATTTCTGTATTTTTTCTTTTTGCCTTTTGCTATTATAATTAAACCATTGTTAAATTCAGGGTCATGAAGATTTTCCCCTATGTTTTTTCCCAAAAGATTTCTAGTTTCATTTCTTAAACTTAGGTCTTTGTGATCCATTTTGAGTTATTTTTGTATGTAGTATGAGTCCAATTTCATTCTTTTCCAAGTATATATCCAGTTTTTCTAGCACCATTTGTTGAAAAGACTGTCCTGTCTACATTGAATAGTTTTGTCAAAATGGTCTTGTCAAAAATGAATTGAGGGAGCAGGGGTGACTTAAGAGATCAGGCACCTCCCTCCCACATGGGAGACCCCAGGTTTAGTTTCCATTGCCTCCTAAGAAGAGCAGACACAGAAAATAGGCAGTGAACACAATGAGCGGAGGAGAAATATATAAAATTAAATTTAAAAAAATGAAATGAAGGATGTGGCTCAAGTGATTGAGCTCCCACCTACCACATGGGAGGTCCATTGTTTGCAGTTGCTATCAGCTCTTTGTGTCCATTTGCAGTGTACTTTCTGTATCTGCTCATCTTCTCTTTGGGAGACGCTGGGAACCAAACCCAGGACCTCCCATGTGGAAGAGAGGCACTTAATCACTTGAGCCACCTCAGCTCCCTCATTTATTGTAGCTCGCATTGTCTTTCCTCTTTGTGTCTCTTTGTTGTATCATCTTGTTGCTTCAACTTGCTGTGCCTGCCCATTGTGCCAGCTCACCTTCTCCTGGAGGCACTGGGAACTGAACCCAGAACCTCCCATGTGATAGGCAGAAGCCCAATCGCTTGAGCCACATAGGCTTCCCTACATTGAGTTTGTAAATTGCTTTGGATAGTATTATCTTTCTTTGTTTTTTATTTTAAATTTTAATTTTTAAAGAAGCTTTAGATTACATAGAAAATGTAGGGGATTCCCATATGCTCCACCCTTTTCCTGTCCCACACGTTCCCATATCAACAACAACTTTCTTTTTTTTTTTTAAAAAGATTTATTTATTTATTTAATTTCCCCCCCTCCCCTGGTTGTCTGTTCTTGGTGTCTATTTGCTGTGTCTTGTTTCTTTGTCCGCTTCTGTTGTCGTCAGCGGCACGGGAAGTGTGGGCGGCGCCATTCCTGGGCAGGCTGCACTTTCTTTTTCACGCTGGGCGGCTTTCCTCACGGGCGCACTCCTTGCGCGTGGGGCTCCCGCACGCGGGGGACACCCTTACGTGGCACGGCACTCCTTGAACAACAACTTTCATATTGAACATATTGAAGTGTTGCTACTAACCCTGGACTATAGTTTATATTATAGTTAATGGCCTGTATCCATCATTACAGTGTGATGCAGGACAATTCCAGTGTCCCGAAAATGCCCCCATATTATACCTTTTTTTCCCTCTCCCTCTCCTCAGAACCTCTGGTGACCACTGCCTTTATATCAATGATAAAAGTTCTTCCATTGATAGTATAATTTTATCGTCTTAATACTAAATTCTCCAGTTCATCAACATGGGATGTCTTTCCATTTATTTATGTCTTCTGTAACATCTTTCAAATGTTTTGCAGTTTTCAGTATAAAAGTGTTTTTACTTCATTAAATTTATTCCTTACTATTTTATTCTTATTAATGCTGTTATAAATTGTATTATTTTTTAAATTTCCTTCCTAATTGTTCGTTGCTAGTGAAATACAACTGATTTTGGTGCATTGATTTTTATATCCTGCAATATTTGAATTTATTAAATTTTTTTTTTTGGTGTGGATTCTTTAGAGTTTTCCATATATAATAAGATCATGTTATCTATGAATAGAGATTATTTTACTTCTTCCTTTCCAGTTTGGATGCCTTGCTCTGGCTAGAATTTCCAGTAATTTGTTGAATAGAAATGACAAAAGCAGAGAAGCCGACTTGGCCCAATGAATAGGGCCTCCACCTACCACATGGGAGGTCCGCGGTTCAAACCCCAGCCCTCCTTGACCCGTGTGGAGCTGGCCCATGCGCAGTACTGATGCGCGCAAGGAGTGCCGTGCTGTGCCATGCAGGGGTGTCCCCTGCGTAGGGGAGCCCCACCCCCAAGGAGTGCGCCCTATAAGAAGAGCTGCCTAGCGCGAAAGAAAGTGCAGCCTGCCCAAGAATGGCACCACACACACGGAGAGCTGACACATAACATGATGCAACAAAAGAAACACAGATTCCTGGTGCCGCTGATAAGGGTAGAAGCGGTCACAGAAGAACATACAGCGAAAGGACACAGAGAGCAGACAACTGGGGGGAGGGGGAAAGGGAAGAGAAATAAATAAAAACTAAATCTTAAAAAAAAAAGAAATGACAAAAGCAGCATCATTCTCTTGTTACTGATATTAAGGAAAATGTTTCAGCCTTTCACCATTGTCTCTAAGGTTAGTTGTTGGTTTTTCCTCTATGCCCTGTTTTATGTTGAGGAAATTCCTTTCTATTTCTCCTGCTTTTAGTGTTTGTTTGTAACTTGGAAGATTTTGTGATTTTAAATTGCATTTCCTTAATGCCTAACGATTGAACATCTTTTCATGTGTTTATGTGTCATTTGTATATCATTTTTGGTAACAAAAGAGACTATTTGGAATCTAACCTGCTTGAAGTAAAGGATTCTCTATTTGCATTGCATTCCTCTAAATTTAAAGCATCTTGAGGGCAAGGACAAATGTTTTGTACAACTTTGTACACCTAGTCAGTGGTCGATTATTTGTTGATTGAATGAGCAAGGGTTTCATTATTAAACCAAATGAGTTTACTCTGCCAAGGCAAAGCTACTGTCTACAAAGGGAATATGATATCTATTTTATAGGCATAACATGTTGAAAAAAAATTTTGTTTGTTGAGACCCTCCTGTTTGGAATGATGTGGTGAATGAGTTTACAGAATGTTCAATCTGCCTGTGCCACCTCATGATATTGAGGTGTTTGGGGGGTTAATAGTTAATTTTATCTTATGAAATCTTGGAAGGAAATTATTTAGATGAGAGGAGAGAATTATCGTTTTCATCAGAAGATAAGGCCATCTTAGGAGTAATCTGGTACATTGCAAAGGTCTGATTCATTTTAATGCTTTAGGGATACCCACTGTTAGTCACAGAAATCTGTGTTTGTGAAGCCTCCTGGTCTAAGCTTGTGAAAGCTGATTATGATCACAATTGAAAACGAGGAGAAGTAGCAGTTATTGAGTTCTCATTTTGCTAAGGCCTGTTTGTTCATCATCTCATTTGATTACCACACAACTATATTAGATAATCTGTTGTCCCATCCCCATATTACTTTTGAAAAAACTAAGGTCTAGAGAGTTTAAGTGACTTCAAATTCACTCAGCTAGAAAGTGGCAGAAATGGAATGACTTAATATTTTTGTATTTAAGATCTCTGAAAAGATATATCCAAGTGAGAATAGAAGGAAGAAAAACTTGTGGTGGGGTTAAGGAATGTTATAATTAGTTTCTTTTAATTGATCAGGAGCTGGTATCACTAGCTTTACTGGGTATAGGAAAGTGTGCAAATGGGTTCCTTGGTTGAAAACTGGAGAAGAAAATGAAGAATTTGCCTTTAGACTTATTAGTTATTTATAATCCGGAAATGTTATAGGAAATTTGCATTGTTTTGGTTTTTTTTTTTTTTAAAGAAAAAAATTTTAAAAGATCTATCTATCTATCTCCCTATCTCCCTCCCTCGCGTCATGCTTGCTATCTGCTCTCTGTGTCCATTCGCTGCGTGTTCTTCTGTGTCTGCTTGTCTCCCTTTGTTGCATCATCTTGTACCACCTGTCTGTGGGTGCGGGTCGTCAGCTCTCCGTGGGCGTGGGCCAGCCTGCCTTCACAAGGAGGCCCTGGGCTGCGAACCCAGGGTCTCCCATATGGTAGCCAGGGGCTCAGTTGATTGAGCCACAGCTGCTTCCCTGCATAGTTTTTAACCCAATTGAAAAAGTCAAGGAATAAATAAAAACTCCTTTAATTATAAAACTTTTTTTCCTTCTGTAAAATATTTTAGAAAAAAAAATTCTGGGGGGAAAAAAAAGTTTAGATATCAGTGATGAAGAAACAGTTTCTGGAGAACTTTCTATTTATATAATGATAGCTGCCATTTCTTGTGTGCCTATTATGTTCCAGAAACTGTGTCAAGTGCATTACTTACATATCCTTTAATCCTTATAACAACCCAGTCTGTCAGGTTGGTGGCTATATATTCATTTTACAGATGAGGAAGTAGTGGTTCAGAGAAATTAAGGAAGTTGCCCAAGATCAAAGAGCTAGGAAGTGGTGGAGCCACTAACTTTGTAAAAAAACCTGCACTTTTAAAAAAAATTTTTTTTAAGGCAATACTGGGTATTGAACCCAGGACCTCGTACATGGGAAGTGGGCACTCAAGCACTTGAGCTACACCTGCTCTCGGTGAGAGAGTTTTGTTTTTTCATTTGTTCGTTTTTAGGAGGTACTGGGTATTGAACCCAGAACCTTGTAAATGGGAAGCACTTGAGTTGTATCTGCTACCCTACTTTTAATAACTATGCCCCACTGCCTGTAGTATAGATCCCTGTCAAAACAAAAACTGAAAGAAAAAAAAAATGATAAAAATCCATGGGAAAATACTTCAGTTGTTATTGTTGCCATAAAATGACTTGGTTTACTCATGCCTTAGTTGTAGCTGCTTTGATTTTATAAATGGGTTTGGATCCAAAAGTTTGGTTATAATTATTCTTCTTGATTTTTAAAATTTGGAAATGATGATATAAATGGTAGTTTTCTGCACCCCCCTGTTTTAGCTGATTGTCAATTGTAAGCCATAATTAATTTTATCTAAGTAGTAGTATACCGTATTGTGGGTTAAGAAGGCTTTTGTGGCTTGATTTAAGAACTCAAACACCACTTAGGTTGATGTTTCTGTAGGAAACAAGTGGGTGCAAAGAACTAACTTTCTCATTCATTTCCTGCCTTCATCATGTTAGAGGATGCACAACCCTGGGAATAGCATGACACTGAACAAAACTTGCAACAGCATTTACTAGTCCTGCAGGAAGAAGGGCTATAATAGTTGAGGAAATAATTCCTGTCTTTTATGGCTTTAATGGAAATTGTAGGTATGCATCAGTTAAATGAAACAATTGTGTCAAGAGATCATGTGTTTTATTTTTTTTAAAGGCTTATTTGTTTCTCTCCACCCCCTCATTGTTTGTATTTGCTCTGTCTATTAGTTGTGTGCTCCTCTTCTTTTTAGGAGGCATCCAGGAACTGAACCTGGGACCTCTCGTGTGGGAGGGAGGTGCCTAATTGCTTGAGCCACCTCCACTCCCTGCTTTGTTGTATCTCATTATGTTTTCCTCCTTGTGTGCCTCTTTTTAAAGAGAGATTTATTTATTTACCTCCCCCCTCCCCGTTGTTTTGTGTTTGCTGTCTGATCTCTGTGTCCATTGCTGTGTGTTCTTCTGTGTTTGCTTGTCTTCTTCTCTTTAGGTGGCAACAGGAACTGATCCTGGGACCTTCTGGAGTGGGAGAGAGGTGCTCAATCTCTTGCACCACCTTAGCTCCCTGGTTTGCTGCGTCTCTTATTGTCTCTCTTCTATGTCTCTCTTTGTTGCATCATCTTGCTGTGCTAGTTTTCTGTGTGGGCCAGCTTGCGGTGTGAGCCAGCTTACCTTTGCTAGGAGGCCCTGGAAATTGAACTCTGGACCTCCTATATGGTAAATGGGAGCCCAATTGCTTGAGTCACATCCACATCCCTCCTCGTGTCTTTTGTTGCATCAGCTTCCCGTGTCAGCTCATCGTCTTGCTGGTCTTTAGAAGGCACCGGGAACCAAACCTGGGACCTCCCTTGTGGTAGGCAGGAGCTCAGTCACTTGAGTCATATCCACTTCCCTGTTTTATCCTTTATTACTGTGATACATCAGTTTTTGCCTGCTAGGTTAGCCTAGTCTACCTTTTACAATCAGATGTAAACTTTTTGTTTTTTAACAAAATATCAGCCTTTTCACCAAGCCTGAGGTCCTCTTCACTATCAAGGCTTGCCATGATCTAACCCAGGGCTCAGGAAACTTTCTGTAAAGAGCCAGATAGTAAACATTTTAGGTTTTGCTGGACGTATACAACCTTTTATTGCATATTCTCTTTCCTATTTTTTTTTTGTCTGCCAATAAAACTTTATTTAGGGACACAAATGTGAGTTTTACATAATTTTCATGTCTTAAAGTACTACTCTTTTTCATTCCCCCTCCAATCCTTTAAAAGTATAAAACCATTCTTAGTTTCATGGACCATACACAACCAGATGGCAGACTGGATGTGGCCTGGGGATTATTGTTCTCTGACCCCTATTGTAGAATGACATTTTTGTGTGTGTGTGGCAAATCAATTTTATAGATACATATTAACAAAGCATATCCAAAGCAACATCCAAAGTATACAGTTAGCAGTATTTGGTATAATCACAATTGTATATTCATCACTTCAGTCATTATTAGTGCATTTTCATTATTTAAATAATAATAATAAATAAACGGCAAAATACTTCTCAATCTCTCTCTGTTTCCCCTGCGGTACATAGCTGCTATTTCTGGTTATTCTTGGAGTGTATTTATTTATTAAGCTGTTTTATTGAGATACATTCACCCTCCCCCTCCCCCCGTCTGCTCTCTGTGTCCATTTGTTGTGTGTTCTTCTGTGTCTGCTTGTATTCTCATTAGGCAGCTCCAGGAACTGATCCTGGGACCTTCCAAAGTAGGAGAGAGGCGATTACTCTTCTTGTGGTATCTCAGTTCCTTGTTCTGCTATGTCTTCTTATTTTCTCTCCTCTGTGTCTCTTGCATCATCTTGCTGTGTCAGCTCTCCACGTTGGCCAGTACTCCTATGCAGGGCGGCATTCCCATGTGGGCCAGTACTCTGTGTGGCCTAGCTTGCTGTGTGGTCCAGCTTGCCCTCACCAGGATGCCCTGGGCATGGAACCCTGGACCCCGTATATGGCAGATGGGAGCCCAGATGCTTCAGTCACATCCATTTCCCTCATGTGCTTCTTGGTCATTTGTATATCTTCTTTGGAGAAAATGTCTATTCTAGTCTTTTGCCCACTTTTTCATTAAGTTCTTGGATATTGTTAGTTTTGAAACACTGATTCTAGAGCTTTACGTGATTGGATTAATCTGGGAGTTGTTTAAATTTAGAGTTGCTAGCCCACCTAGTTTGCTACAAAACTATAGCTTTCCTGTGTTTGGGTTATCCTGGTCTGCTCCCTACCCTCACCTTGTGCAGCTCATCTTTTCAGAGAGAAAATTGTTACTCAATAAGTATTACTGGTAAGCATTTCCCTTTCTAATTAAAAAAACCAGAGTATTAAGAACAGAATGACTCACCTAGGTGAGTTAACCATAAGAGCTGTTAGATTTCCAATTCTTAGTTATTGTCCTTTCTTTAGACAACTTTAGTTTTTCTTTACTATAAAGAGAAACTGAATTAGTCAATACTTGTCATAATTCATATAAACTATATGATAGACTTCATAATTCAACAATTTAGAGTGCTTCCTATGTGCCAGGTGCCATGCTTTGTTTCCTGGACACAGTAGTAAAGGAAAAAGACAGTCTCTGCCCTCATTGAGTTTATTTTTTTTTAATTTTTAAATTTTTTAAAAAGATTTATTTATTTCTCTCCCCTTTGCCCCACCCCAGGTTTTCTCTGTGTCTATTTGCTGCGTGTTCTTCTTTGTCCACTTCTGTTGTCACCGACATGGGAATCTCTGTCGCTTTTTGTTGTGTCATATAGCTGCGTCAATTCTCCATGTGTGCGGCACCATTCCTGGGCAGGCTGCAGTTTCTTTTGCGCTGGGCGGCTCTCCTTACGGGGCGCACTTCTTGTGCATGGGGCTCCCCTGTGTGGGGGACACCCCTGTGTGGCATGGCACTCCTTGCGTGCATCAGCACTGCGCATGGGCCAGCTGCACATGGGTCAGGGAGGCCTGGGGTTTGAACCATGGACCTCCCATGTGGTAGACGGATGCCCCAACCACTGGGCCAAGTCCACTTCCCCTCATTGAGTTTATATTCTTAGTGGGTTTGGGGATGGGATGGACAAAGAAAAAGGTAAGGAGGAAAACATGTAATAAATAGGATAGTTGTAGATATAAGTGGTATGATGAATGAAACATTAATTAACTGAATAGTAATCAGGCTGATGTGATAGTGGTTGGGGAGGTACATTAAAGGTTTCTCTGAGGAAGTGACATTTAAGTTGAGATGTAAATAACAAGGAGCCCAGCTATGTGCAGATCTGAAGGAAGAGCATTACTACACCTTTAGGAAGGGGTTTGGAGATGTAGGCTATTAATAGTGGGCCAAAGAAAATTAGTTATATCTACATAACTAGTCTGATTCTGGAAACCTGGATTAGTGAAATATGCAATATTGATTATATAAATCTATTATAGTTGAAATAGTATTAGAAATTAGTCAATGATGTGTAGAGGTACAATGTTGGAAAAATGTTATTGAGTGAGCAGAATAGTGAAAATGAAAAAATAAAAAGTTCTTTAATTATATTATGTGGTAGGAGTACCAAGAAATGTTACAGGTTTTTTCCCCCCAGAACTTTGAAGCAATAATGGAAGGAAATTTCATTTTTTAATTATTTAATTTGTTTCAGTTATCAGGAATGCCATTAGATTGTTTGTATATATATTTTTCCTGTTTATTCATATGATCACAATCATGAAAACTTTATATTTTCATACATTTTATATTCGCATACCATTCACACATAAATACACAGATTTTTAATTTTCTGTCTTAGACATAACCTTTGAAGTTATAAGCTGAGGGAAAGGCTTTATTCATCTTGCTACTCAGTAATTAAATATATACTTGTTAAATTTGAAGTTAAAAAAGCTGCACGGGGAAGTGAACATCTGTCTACCACATGGGAGGTCCAGGGTTCAAACCCAGGGCCTCCTGGCCCATGTGGTGAGCTGGCCCATGCGCAGTTCTGATGTGCCCAAGGAGTGCCGTGCCATACAGGGTTGTCCCCTACGTAGGGGAGCCTCACGTGCAAGGAGTGCGTCCCTTAAGGAGAGTCGCCCCGTGTGAAAAAAGTGCAGCCTGCCCAGGAGTGGCGCTGCACACATGGAGAGCTGATGTGGCCCTACATAACCGCTAATCAAATTTCATCTTTATAAATTGATTTATATTTACATTTTATATAGGTAGAGTCAGACAATATGTTACACAGTATATTTAGTTCATAGTAACACAGTCATATGGTATTTGTTCTTTTGTATCTGGCTTGCTTCATTCAGCATAATTATCATATCCTTTATGACTTTATTGCTTCTTACATTTGCATAATATTCCATTGTGTAAGTAAACCGCAATTTGTTTATCCATTCATCAGCTGATGGATCCCCAGGTTGCTTCCAACTTTTGGCAGTTGTGAATAATGCCGCTCTGAGCATAGGTGTGCAGATGTCTCTTTGTGTCACTGCTCTCACTACTTCTGGGTATATACCCAGTGGTGGTATAGTTGGGTCATGGGGTAAAACTATATTCAAACTTCTTTAGGAACTGCCAAACAATTCTCCACAGTGGCTGTACCATTCTCCATTCCCCCGACAGTAATTGTTTCCTTTCTTTCCACATCCTCACCAACACTTGTAGTTCTCTTTTTAATAGTGGTTATTCTGATAGGTGTGAAATGTGTCATTGTAATTTTGTTGTTGTTGTTGTTGTTTTTGGTAAAATTTATTTTAAAAAATTTATTGGGAAGCGGACTTGGCCCAGTGGATAGGGCATCCGTCTACCACATGGGAGGTCCACGGTTCAAACCCCGGGCCTCCCTGACCCGTTGGAGCTGGCCCCTGCGCAGTGCTGATGTGTGCAACGAGTGCCCTGCCACGCAGGGGTGTCCTGAGCCTCATGCACAAGGAGTGCGCCCCATAAGGAGAGCTGCCCAGCGTGAAAGAAAGTGCAGCCTGCCTAAGAATGGTGCTGCCCACACAGAGAGCTGCCACAAGATGACGCAACAAAAAGAAACACAGATTCCCGTGCCACTGACAACAACAGAAGTGGACAAAGAAGACGATGCAGCAAACAGACAGAACAGGCAAGCAGAGTTGGGGGGAAGGGGAGAGAAATAAATAAATCTTTAAAAAAAAAAATTCATTACCGCCACCCCCACATGGTTCTTCTGTCTGCTGATGGTTTGCTTCCCTTCCTCAGGGGGGCACCTGGAACCAAACCTCGGACCTTCCACATGGAAGGCGAGTCCCCAGTGGCCTGAGCCACATCCACTTCCCGTGAACTGCATGGTCTGCTGGCTTGTAACATCTGCTGGTTTAGGTATCTGCTCATTGTGGTGGGTGTGGCATTTGCAGGTCTTCTTTAGGGGCATCGTTTTGTAGTTTTCTGTATAAATGTCCTGTACTACTTTGGTTAAATTGATTCCTAGGTATTTGAGTTTTTTGTTGATTTTGTTGATGGATTTTTTCCCGATTTCCTCCTCAGATTGTTCAGTAAAAGGGTACAGAAATAAAACTGATTTTTGCTTGTTGATCTTGTATCCTGCCACTTTGCTGAACTCATTTATTATCTAAGTAGCTTCATTGTAGACATTTCAGAATTTTCTGAATATAGGATCATGTCATCCGCAAACAGTCATAGTTTTACTTCCTTGTTTCCTATTTGAATTCCTTTACTTTTTTTTTTCCCTTGTCTAATTGCTCTAGTTAGAACTTCTACTACAGTGTTCAATAACAGTGGTGACAGTGGGCATCCTTGTCTTGTGACCGGTCTTAGAGGGAAAGCTTTCAACCTGTCCCCATCAAGTTTGATATAGACTGTGGGTTTTTCATATATTCCTTTTATAATAGTGAAGCTATCTAAACACTTCAAAAATAGGAGTAGAACACCTATCTTATCTATTCCTATCTTTTGAAGTGTTTAGATCAAGAAAAGATTCTGGATTTTTGTCACATGCCCTTTCTGCATCATGATCATATGGGGTTTTTTCCTTCAATTTGATAATGTGCTATATTAACATTGATATCCTATGTTGAACCAGACTTGCATACCAGAAATAAATCCCATTTGGTCGTAATGTTTAAGTCTTTTGATATGCTACTGAATTCTCTTTGCAAGTATTTTTGCTTTTTTTTATTATGAGACATCTTTAATATTTTCCTTTGTAATTCAGTTATTTCCAGAGAGATCTTTGCAAGTATTTTGTTGAGAACTTTTACATCTATGTTCATTAGGGAGATTGGTCTGTAATTTTCTTTTCTTGTATTGTCTTTATCTGGCTTTGGTGTTAGGATGATGTTGGCTTCGTACAATGTGTTGGGTAATCTTCCCTTTAAGTTTTTGAAAGAGTTTAAACAGGATTGATGTTAATTCTTTTTGAAGTGCTTGGTAGAATTCACCTGTGAAGGCATCTGGTTCTGGACTTTCCTTTGTTGGGAGATTTTTGAAGACTGAATTAACATCTTTAAATGTGATTGGCTCGGTAAGTTCTTGTATTTCTTGTAGCATCAGTGTAGGCTGTTTGTGCATTTCTAGAAATTTGTCCATTTCATCTAGGTTATCTAGTTTGTTGGCATGCAGTTCCTCATAATATCATCTTATGATCCTTTTTATTCCTGTGGGATCAGTCATAACTTTACCCCTAAAATTTTTTATCTTCTCTCTTTTTTCTTTGTTAGTCTAGCTCGGGAATTTTCTATTTTATTGATCTTCTTAAAGAATCATCTTTGGTTTTGTTGATTTTCTCTATTGTTTTATTGTTCTCAATTCCATTTATTTCTGCCCTAATCATTATTTCTTTCCTTCTGCTTGCTTTGGGATTGGTTTGCTGTTCTTTTTCTAGTTTCTCTAGTTATTCAGTTAAATCTTTGAGTTCAGCTCGCTCTTCTTTTAAAATATATTTTATTTTAATTTTATATTAAAAATGTAATTAATGTACTAATAATATTTTAATATATTTTAAATGTAAAATTAATATAATTTTAATTAGGACTCTAAATTTCCCCCTCAAGACTGCCTTTGCACCCCATAAGTTTTGATAACTTGTGTTCTCGTTTTCATTTTTCTTATTGATTTCTCTTGCAATTTCTTCTTTGATCTACTGATTATTTAGAAGTGTGTTGTTTAGCCTCCATGTTTTTATAAATTTACTTCTTGCTTGTCTATTATTGCTTTCCAGTTTCATTCCATTGTGACCTGAGAAGGTGCTGTGTATAATTTCAATCTTTCTATATATATTGAGAGCTGCATTGTGCCCTAACATGTGGTCTATCCTAGAGAAAGATCCATGGGCACTTGAGAAGAATATATCACCTGCTGAGTTTGGATGTAACTGTATATGTCTGGTATGTCTAACTCGTTTATCATATTAAATTAACATACTGTTCATATCATATTATCATATTGTTCAAGTTCTCAGTTTCCTTGCTGATTTTCTGTTTAGTTCTATCTAATGATGTGTCTATTGATTGATGTGAGTGGGATGTTGAAATCTCCAACTATTATTGTAGAGATGTCTATTTCTCCCTTCGGTTTTGCCAGTGTTTGTTTCGTGTATTTTGGGGAACCTTGGTTAGGTGAATAGTTGTTTATGCCTGCTATAGCTTCCTGATGAATTGTCCCTTTTATTAATAAATAATGGCCTTCTGTAGTTCTCATAACTTTTTTGCATTTAAACTTTGTTTGGTCTGATATTAGTATAGCTACCCCTGCTCTTTTTTGGTTATTTGCATCGAGTATCTTTTTCCCAACCTTTCACTTTCAGTGGGTTGGTTTCCCAGGGTCTAAGGTATGTCTCTTGTAAGCAGCAAATGGAGGCTCATGTTTTTGTTTTTTTTTTTTAAAAAGATTTGTTTATTTATTTATTTCTCTCCCTCCCTCCCCCATTGTGGTAGACAGAAACCCAATCACTTGAGTCGCATCCCGGTCCCTCAGTGTCTTCATGATGTCCTTTATATCTTTAACTATATTGTCATTCAGCTCATTGATTTGGAAATTTGTGCGCATCTCGTTAATTAGTTGTCTCAAATCCTGTATCTCTTCTGGGGCTTTGATATATTCCTATTCTTGGGCCGTGTCTCCCATTTTCTTTTTTTGGCTCATAATTTTTTGCTGATGTCTAGGCATCTTACTAGGATGGTAATTTACACAAATGCTCAATTTCTTTCTCTTTTGTAGGGATTTATTGGTGGAAGGCTGTGTGTTACTGCTGCTCTTTAATTTTTGTTTCAACCTAGATCCTTAGGATTGTCTGTTAGTTGCTCAGTAATGGGCCCTGGACCCAGTAATGGACCCTGGACCCAGTAATGGGTTGCAGACCAGCTTCCTAGGGCCTTGGAGGAGGAGGCTATAAAGGCTGGAAAAATCCTTTCTCATTTACTTTTAATATTCTCAGATGGACTTCCTTGTTCTGCCAGCCAGTCGCGCTCTTTGAGCCCTCTCAGTTAAGTTCCTGGATGCAGTATGTTTGCTGCAACATAGCCTGGATCAGTGTGATGGAGGTTCCTTCCTGGAGGCTAAGAGGTGTATAATTCTTTTTTTTTTTTTTTTAAAGATTTTTATTTATTTAATTTCCCCCCCTCCCCTGGTTGTCTGTTCTTGGTGTCTGTTTGCTGCGTCTTGTTTCTTTGTCCGCTTCTGTTGTCGTCAGCGGTACGGGAAGTGTGGGCGGCGCCATTCCTGGGCAGGCTGCTCTTTCTTTTCACGCTGGGCGGCTTTCCTCATGGGGCGCACTCCTTGCGCGTGGGGCTCCCCTACGCGGGGGACACCCTTGCGTGGCTCGGCACTCCTTGCGCGCATCAGCACTGCGCATGGCCAGCTCCACACGGGTCAAGGAGGCCCGGGGTTTGAACCGCGGACCTCCCATATGGTAGACGGACGCCCTAACCACTGGGCCAAAGTCCGTTTCCCGAGGTGTATAATTCAAACTTTCTCAGAGGGAGTTCCCCAGCCTTCTCTGGCTGCCCTCTCCATTCTTCCGGGTTGGAAATAATTCTACTCCCCTGAGTCCTCAACAATCAGTACTGGGTAATAGAGAGGGATATTGGGAGGGTTGGGATCTCTTTAGCTCCATATCTCTTTTAGTCCCTTGCCTGCTCTCTAGGCAAACAATGGCACTGCTGCACACCACCTGGAAGGGCTTGAGGGACAGAGCAGACAAAATTGGTGGGTCAAAAGCTTAGTTAGTCTTAGGCTGTGTCCCTGTCTTTCCCCTTTCCTGGGGAGGTGTGTCCTTAACAATCAGTCCCTTTTAGAAGAGAGGAAGATTGGGATCTGTGCAGTCCTGCGCAGGCACTCAGGGCAAACAGTGGCGTAGTCCCACCCAGCTGGAATGTCTGGTGGGACACAGACCATGTTTGTGGGTCAGTCAGACACAGAATCAGCCTTAGGCTTTGTGCCTGTCTTTCTCCTTTCCTGGGGTAATGGATCCCTGGAGCCCCATTGTAGCTGGCCCAGAGGCTTAAGAATCCTATAGTGTCTTTAATGTTGTGGAGGGTGCCCACAGTAAGAGCCGCTGGTTTCAACTCAGAGTTTGGCCTTCCCGATTCCCCTCCTTTGTCCCTCTCTCTTCTGGGTGGTGTCCAACCTTCTCCTGTGTCCTAAATCAAGAAGATCTTTTTCCAGGACGTTTCAGCCTATCCTCTAGCTATTTTTCTGGGAGAGAATCCATGTTTTCTAAAAGGCTTAGACAACATATAGCTGGTTCCTCTCTTCTTTTCCTTTGTGTTCGTCATTGTGGTGAATTACTGCAAGATGGCAGTTCCATCTGAAAGGTCATTTCTAACAGGACATGACGAAGGAGTGGTTTCTTGGGGTGTCCACTTCTGCCTTACTACCTTCCCTGGCTCTTGCGTGGTTGTAGAGATTTCTGGAAATGTTAAAATTATGCGAAGAAAACATTTGCTTTGAAAATAACTCTTTGAAGGTAAGCTTGAAAAACATAGGAAGCGTTTTTAGTTTGTCTTATAGATACAAAGTCATTGTTAGCCTAAAAACAAAAAATAATATATGTTAGATTCTGTGCTGTCCAGTCTGGTAGCCACTGGTATATGTGGTTATCTAAACTTACATGAAATTGAAATAAAATTCAATAATTAAAAATTCAGTTCCTTAGTATCAGCAGCCACATTTCAAGTGCTTAGTAGTCTCATGAGGCTAGCAATTACTGTATTGGAGAGTAAAGATATTTCTATCAGAAAATTCTTTTTGTCAGTGGAGTTGGTTAGATCATAAAATTAATAAATTTAGGGAAGGAATAAATTTTGGGCATTGATAGTTGTAAGATCACTATTTCTTGTCAGTTTTTTTGTTGTTGTTGATTTTTGGTTTGGACTGTCAACCTCTGTACCTATATTCTGATTTATAAAAATAAATTCCCTTTGAATGCATATTCTGGCAAATGACTAAGTTTAATAAATTAATGTAACATTACTGAGCACATGCAACTAAATTAAAATGTTTTGTTCTAGACACTGCACATGGAGGGTTGGGAGACATGCTGAATCCTTCCATTATTTGCTGGCATAGAGAAGGATAGATGCATTTTTGCCAAAAAAGAAAAAAAAAGATGCTACTGTGTGGTTAAGCAGAGCAATAAATAGAGCAATAAAGGAATTTTTTTTGGTAACACATTTACAAAGACAAGAAGTAAAAATGTGAATGTGGATTGAGACACAGTAATGGAATTAAAACCCCTCTCTTATTCCTGTCCTAGAATATTGACTTTGCCTGTGGCAGTACAGTAGCTAATAACCATTTCCTATGCTACTTTCTCAGTATCAAATTTTAGAATTTAACTTTTTTGAAGTCAGTTTTGTTAAGTATTAATAAACAATCCATCAAAAGTGTATAATCAGTGTATTTGATATATTCACATAGTTTTGCCTTCATTACTTCAATCATTATTAGAGCATTTTCATTGTCTCAATAATAATAATAAACAAAAAAAGGCTCCATCCCTTCATATTTACCTCTCAGTCTCTTTATGCTTTCCCTGCAATACATATCTGCTATTCTATTTGTCTTTCTAATTTTTTGTAATTATATTGGGTTAAACAATATGTAGTGTCTTTTGTCTAGTTTCTTTCACTTAATATATTTCCTTTTTTCCCCCCTTACCCTTAATATTGTCCATATTTTGCTTTCTGTTTTTGTATATTAACATCTTGTAACATTAATGTACATTTGTTCAGTTTCAAAAATAAGCAGTCATATATGCATTATTACCCATATTCATATTTCACATGAGGTTTCGCTATGCTATACAGTCCCATGTTACATTTTTTAGCCTTCCTTCTAGTAATATATATGACCATAGACTTTTCCTTTCAGCCATTGTCCTACCCCTATATTAGCACTGCTGTTTATAAACACTATGATGTGCTTTCGTGATTTCTGTTTATTTCCAAAAATTTACAAATAAGCCCTCAGCTTACCATTCTCTAACCGCATTCTATTTTCTGGTGACCTATATATGATGAGAGAGCAATACTGTCTTACTGGGTATCCCTCGTATGTGATGATTTGCTTCTCCCTTGCTGCTCTCAGAATTTTCTCTTTATCTTTGGTGTTTGACATTCTGAGTAGTATGTGTCTGGAGTTAGGTCTGTTCCAATTTATTCTGATTAGGGTCTCCTGTGCTTCTTGGACATGGAAATTCATTTCTTTCATGAGAGTTGGGAAATTTTCAGCCAATATTTCCTCAATTGCTCTTTGTTCCTCTTTTCCTTTTTCTACAACGCCCATGACACACACGTTGTTGCATTTAATGTTATCATTCAACTCCCTGAGCCCCTGCTCGATTTTTTCCATTCTTTTCTCTTGCTGTTCTGCTCTTCAGTTTTAGCTGTTCTGACTTCTGCATAATTTATTCTTTCTTCTGTCTTTTCAAGTCTGTTGTATGACTGTAATGAGTTTTTAATCTCAATAATTGTGTCTTTCATTCCCATAACCTCTGTAATTTTTCTATTCGGGTTTTCAGATTCTCTCCCAGTGGTCTCTTTTTTTTTTTTTGAGGTCCAGAGAAATGCAACTTTATTTATAGTGTAACTTATGGGACAAAAGAGTTGACACATCAAGACAACATATTTAAAAAAAAAATAGTGAAGTTTTGTCAAATGAAAAGAACAGCTGATCCATCAAATTTTTAAAAAGTAGTATATAATAATGTAGTATTTTTAATATATGGATGGCTAGTCCCAGTGATCTCTTAATGTCTTTTATCTCTTTAGCCATATTGTCTATTAACTTGTTGATTTGATTTAGGAGATTTGTATGGACCTTGTGTTGATTAGTTCTCTCAAATCCTGTGGCGCATCTGGGGCATTGATATAGTCCTTTGTTTGGACCATTTCTTTCATTTTCTTAGTGTGGCTTTTCACTTTTTGTCTATGCATCTGATTATGATGACAAGTTTTACTCCGATGCCAATTTCTTGCATAAGGATGTAGTGTCAGGAGCCTGTGTGTTATACTGCCGTTCTTTGAGTCTTGGTTCAACCTTTTCTAGCTCTTTTAGAATTATCACTGTTTAGGCGCTCAAATATAGGCCACGGACCCAGTAATGGAGTGCAGACCCGTTTCCAAGGGCCTTGGGAAGGGAGACTGTGTAAAGGCCTGAAAAAGCTTTACGTTTTTTTTGAAAATGAAATTTTTTTATCCTTTTTTTTTTTTAAAGATACATAGATCACATAAAATGTTACATTAAAAATATGAGGTTTCCCTATACCTCACTCCCCAAACCCCTCTCTTATTTACTTTTTAAAAAAGATTTATTTTTTTAAATTTATTTCTCTCCCCTTCCCCCCCAGTTGTCTGCTCTCTCTGTCCATTCACTGTGTGTTCTTCTGTGACTGCTTCTATCCTTATCAGTGGTACCAGGAATCTGTGGTTTTTTTTTGTTGCGTCATCTTGCTACCTCAGCTCTCCTTGTGTGCGGCGCCATTCTTGGGCAGGCTGCACTTTCTTTCGCGCTGGGCAGCTCTCCTTACAGGGCGCACTCCTTGCGCGTGGGGCTCCCCTACGTGGGGGACACTCCTGCGTGGCTCGGCACTCCTGGCACTCCTCTCGTGCATCAGCACTGTGCATGGGCCAGCTCCACACGGGTCAAGGAGGGCTGGGGTTTGAACCGTGGATCTCCCATGTGGTAGGCGGAGGCCCTATCCATTGGGCCAAGTCTGCTTCCCTCTCTTACTTACTTTTAATTTCATCATGTGGATTTACTTGGTCTGCCAGCAGTTGGTGCTCTTCAGCAACCCTCTCATTTCAAACCCTGGTCTGAATGTGTTTCCTGCAATATGGTCTGTAACAGTGTGACAGAGAATCCTACCTCAAGGCTATTCAGAGCCTTGAATTAAACTTTCTCAGAGGCTATTCTCCAGCCTTTGCTGGCAGTTCCCTCCCTTTTCCTGGGAAGGAAATAAATCCATTACCCTCTGCTTCCTCAAAAACAGTTAGTAGGAAGGGTGTTGGTGACAATTGGCTCTCTTTAGTCTGGTACTGGCTCCCAGGGCAAACAATGGTGTAACCCCTCCTAGCCTGGAAGGGCTCCTGCACACAGCAGACCAAACACGTTGGCCAAAAGTTGAGTCTGCCTTAGGCTGTGTCCCTCTCACTCCCCTTTTCCTGAGGAGGTAGCCCTCTGCCGCCCTTCTGTTCATAGCTTCTGGCCAGAGACTGGCGAATTCCCAGCTTCCTGCTCAGGGTAGGGAGGGATCAGCATCCGAAGCTGCAGTTGCAGCTTTTACAAACAATTTTCCCATCGAAATTCTTTTCCTTTGCCACTCTGTCTTCTGGGTGGTGTCCAGTCTTCTCCTGGTGGCTGTAAAACCTAAACATTTTTTTCCCCATCCATTTCTACCTGTATTCTAGCTATTTTTCTGGGTGAGAAGTGGGTCTTGTGTCTCTCTAATCCTCCATCTTCCTGGAAGTAGAATTTAACTTTGAATAAAAAGTATAGTAATAGGTAATAAACAGTTTCTTTCTTTTCTGTCTGAGCTATGTATCTTCCCAGAGATTTTTTTTTCCTGTGCTTAAACATTGGGTTTGGAAATTGTAAACTGAAATATTATGTCTTTTATTTTTTCTTTACTTCCTTCCTTCTTTCTTTTCTTCCTTTCTCTCTCCCTCCCTCCCCCTTCTTTCTTTCTTTTTTTTTGGGGTGGGGAGATACTGGGACCTTGTCTGTGGGAAGCAGACACTTAACCACTGAACTGCACCAGCTCCCTTACTTTTTTTTAATTAAAAAAAAAAAAAGGATTTCTTTATACCCCCCCCCCCCCATTGTCTGCTCTCTGGTGACCATTCGCCATGTGTTCTGTGTCCGCTTGCATTCTTGGCGGCACTGAGAATCTATGTCTCTTTTTGTTACATCATCTTGCTGTGTCACTCTCTGTGTGGCTCCACTCCTGGGTGGGCTGCCCTTTTCATGCAGGATGGTTCGCCTTACAGGGCGCACTCCTTGCAAACCCTGCGTGGTACAGCTCTCCTTGCACGTATCAGCACTGCACGTGGGCCAGCTCACCACATGGGCCAGGAGGCCCTGGGTTCGAACTCTAGACGGTGGATGCTCTATCAGTTAAGCCACATCCGCTTCCCCCTTGGTTTGTTTTGGTTGTGTTTTTGCCCAAATATAACTCTGATATTAACCTCTTGTAACATTAACATACATTTTCTTGTGTTTTATAGAAAAATATTCTTATATATGCACTATTAACCATGTTTATTTTTCACAATAACAGCACAATCTGCTGTGCTATACAATTCCCATGTTTCATTTCTTAGTTTTCCTTTTAGTGATATACACATCCTTAGATTTTCCATTTCAACCACTATCATACCCCTGTGTTAGCAATGCTGATTACAAATTCTGTGATGTGCTTCACCATTTCTATTCATTTGCAAACATTTCCAAACAACTTTTTACAAATTCTGCACAGATTAAACCTCATCATTTTGTTCTTTTAACAGCATTCTATTCTCTGGTGACTTATATTTTAGTTATTAATTCCATACTCATTATATTTAGTTTATAATAGCAAAATCATACAATATTTGTCTTTCTGTGCCTGGCTTGGGCACCGGGATTGTTTCTTTTCTTTGGGAATTGTGGATAATGCCACTATGTGCAGCTGTCTGTTTGTATATCTTCTCTCAGCTCTTCTGTGTATATTCCTAGTAGTGGTATTGACAGGCACATGACAGATCTGTATCCAACTTACTTAGGAACCACCAAACAGACTTCCTTAGTGGCTGTACCATTCCATGTTCCCACCAGCAGTGAACAAGAGTTCCTGTCTCTCCACATCCTCTCCAGCAGTTGTAGTTTTATTTTAACAGTGGCCATTCTAGTAGGTGTGAAATAATATCTTGTAGTTTTGATTTGCATCTCCTTAATAGCAAGTGATGCTGAACATTTTTTTCATGTGTTTTTCTTGCCATTTGTATTTCTTCTTTAGAAAAATGTCTATTCAGGTCTTTTGCCCATTTTTTAATTGGGTCAGTTGTCTTTTTATTGTTGGACTATAGGATTTCTTTATATATCATGGATATTAGACCCTTGTTGGATATGTGATTTCCAAATATTTTCTTCCACCATTAATGATATCCCACAGGTTTCTCAGGCTCTATTTACATTTTTTCATTATTTTTAATGTTCCTCAGGCTGAATTATTTCAGTTGTCTTTAGTTTTGTTTTGTTTTTTTAGGGGTTGGGGTGGGGGATTGAACCCGGAACCTCCCCTGTGAGAAATAGGCGCTCAAGCACTTGAACCATATCCGCTCCCTCTGTCTTTTCTTGAAGTTCTCTGATCCTTTCTTCCGCCAGCTCCAATTGGTTGTTGAACTCTTCTAGAGAATTTTTAATTTCTCTTACTGTGGTTTTCCACTTTGGTTGGTTCCTTTTCATAATTTTTACCTCTGTATAGATATTTTCTGTTGTTTTCCTGATTTCTTTTAATTCTTTGTTTCTCTTTAGTTGTTTGAGCATATTTAGACCATTTTCTTAAAGTCTATGCCTGAAATGTCCCAGGTCTGATCCTCATTGGTGGTTTCTCATGTTTTAATGTTGAAAAGGCAGTTTGGTGTTTTAGTGTATTATCACTGGAATTTAGACTCTGAGGGACCTGTTCCTTTTTTTTTTTTTTTTTTAAGTTTTATTTATTTTTTAAAAAATTTCTCTCCTCTCCCCCCTGCCCAGTTGTCTGTTCTCTGTGTCGATTTGCTGCGTGTTCTTCTTTTGTCCGCTTCTGTTGTTGTCAGTGGCACAGGAATCTGTGTTTCTTTTTGTTGCGTCATCTTGTTGTGTCAGCTCTCCGTGTGTGGAGTCCCGTTCTTGGGCAGGCTGCACTTTCTTTCGCACTGGGCGGCTCTCCTTACAGGGCACACCTTGCGCGTGGGGCTCCCCTACGCAGGAGACACCCCTGCGTGGCATGGCACTCTTTGCGCACGTCAGGACTGCGCACAGGCCAGCTCCACACAGGTCAAGGAGGCCTGGGGTTTGAACGTGGACCTCCCATGTGGTAGGCGGATGCCCTATCCATTGGGCCAAGTCCACTTCCCAGGTTTTTTCTTTCATGGCAGAGTTTTCTTTGAATGCTAGGTACTGGGGGTAGGGGTGCTGGCAGGGCGGGGAAGAAGGAGAAATAGAAAACACCTTTCCCAGTCTTTGCAGATTGACCTGTGTGAATGCTTTTCTTCAGAGATTATCCATACAAAGAGTTTAGAGGCTAGCTTCAGGCCGAAAACATAGTGGCCTCCCTGGTCCTTTCTGTGCTTGTGTCTTGTCTTGGGCAATAAGCATTTGGCCATTGGCATTCCTCCATTTGCATGGATACCACTTCTTCTCTTCCATTAGAAACAAGCACTCTCCTCCTGGCCCTGGACACTGCACTGTTTGTTCAATAGGCAGCAATTCCTTGCCTCAGTAGGTACTTGCCTGCTCTCCCAAAGCATTTATAGGAGAGCTCTGTGAGCCCTCTTCTACATGCAGAGCAGGTTCTGGGACAGCAAGTCCCTCAGAAAAATTGGGGCAGACATTCAGACATACATGCTCCCAGTATATACGTGAGGGTTACTCTGCTCCCTTTGGAACTAGGACCAGTGAACTGTATTCTGCACCAAGCCAGTAAAGGGGTTGGGAAGGGTCCAGCCTGGGCACCATAAAGTCCTGCTGCTTTAATGTGACCTTTTTAAAAAATACGATGCTCAGCCTATTACTTCAGTCCTTTAACTTTTTTTCTGGACCTTTGAGAACTGCTAGTTCTTAGTGGTTGTTAAAAGCGGATGTGGCTCAAGTGATTGGGCTCCCTTCTACCACAGTGAGGCCCCAGGTTTGATTCCTGGGGCCTCCGGGTGAAGGCATGCTGGCCTGCACTGCAGAGATTTGGCAGCCCACGACACTGTGTGTGGGCCAGCTCATCAGGAGGCTCTGGGTTTGAACCTTGGACCTCCCATGTAGTAGGCGGATACCCTATCTTTTGGGCCAAATCTGCTTCCCCCATTATTTTTTTAATAAACTTTTTTTTAGCACTTGTTGCGTATCACTTATATAACATTTAATTGCGTGTTAAGTAATACTCTTCATTGCCTACATGTGATGCTTATGTAATAAAGGCAAAAGTAATGCATAGAGGCGGTGGACTTGGCCCAGTGGTCAAGGTTCTGTCTACCACATGGGAGGTCCGCGATTCAAACCCTGGGCCTCCTTGACCCGTGTGGAGCTGGCCCATGCGCAGTGCTGATGCGCGCAAGAAGTGCCGTGGCACGCAGGGGTATCCCCCGCGTAGGGGAGCCCCACGCGCAAGGAGTGTGCCCTGTAAGGAGAGCCGCCCAGCGCAAAAGAGAGTGCAGCCTGCCTAAGGATGGCACCGCCCACATGGAGAGCTGACACAACGAGATGACATAACAAAAAGAAACACAGATTCCCATGCCACTGACAACAACAGAAGCGGACAAAGAAGACGCAGCAAATAGACACAGAGAACAGACAACTGTGGTGGGGGGAGAAAGGGGAGAGAAATAAATAAATAAATCTTAAAAAACAAAAAGAAAAACAAAAAAGGTAATGCATAGAGGGAAGCAGATGTGGTCAACTGATAGAGTGTCTGCCTACCATATAAGAGGTCCAGGGTTCAATACTCAGGGCCTCCTGGCCCGTGTGGTACAGCAGGGTTTGCAAGGAGTGCACCCTGCAAGGAAATTGCCTTGTGCGAAGAGGGCAGCCCCCCCCAGGAGTGGCGCTGCACCACACAGACAGCTGATGCAGCAGGGTGACACAACAAAAAGATATAGATTCCTGGTGCTGCCTGACAAGAATGTAAGCGGACATAGAAGAACACACAGTGAATTAATTGACAGCAGATGAGCGGGGGGAATGGGAAATAAATAAATTAAATAAAACCTTTAAAAAAAAAAAGGTAATGCATAGATATAATGATGCTATCTGCAGGGTGTTAATTCTTAAGTGGATACTGGCTACATACCTGGGTTTTCATTGTAATGCTTTTATACATGTGAATATTGCTAAATAAAATCATTGCAATGAATAGCTTTGTACAAACATGTACAATATTGTATCATAAAATCCTAGAAGTAAAATTGCAGATTTAAAGGGGGTACTTTTAAAAAAAAAAAACTTTCAAATTTAACAGGGCATTACAAAAATAATACAAAACCTATGTATAGAGCTCCAACATAACCAGCCCTTCCATATCCTGAATCGCCTATTTTAACATTGTCATCTTTCTTTTATCATTCTATCCTTCTATCCATCCATTCATCCTATTTATTCATCTCTTTTCTTAACACTTTTTGTAATCTTTTTTTCTAACACCTTTATTGAGATAGAATTCACATACCATAAAATTCACCCTTTTTAAAGTGTACATTTCTGTGTTTTTTTCAGTATTTTCACTGAGGTGTGTAATCATCACCACCATCTAATTTCAGAACATTTTCATCACCCCAGAAGGAAAGCCCCATACCATTAGCAGCTACTTCCCATTTTCTTTTCCTAGCTCCTGTCACTAATCTTCTTTTGTCTTTAAGGGTTTGCCTTTTCTAGACATTTCCTGTAAATGGAATTTTACAATATCTAGCTTTTTGTAACTGGTTTCTTTAACTTAGCATAATATTTTCAAAGTTCATTCATGTTGTAGCATGTATCAGTACTCTAGTCCTTTTTCTGGGCAAAAATTCCATTGTATGAATATAGCACATTTTATTTATCCCTTCATCAGCTGATAGGCTTTTTTTTTTTTTGGTTGTTTCCCTTTTTTGGCTATCAGTGAATAATGTACAGATTTTTGTGTGGGCATGTTTTTATTTCTCTTAGGTATATATACCTAGCAGTGGAATTGCTGGGTCATATGGTAATTCTATGTTTAGCATTTGCAGGAACTGCCAAACTATTTTCCAAAGCAGCTACACAATTTTAAATTCCCACCAGGAATAAATTGAGTGTTCAGATTTCTAAACATTCTCCAGCACTTGTTATTGTCTGTTTATTTAATTATAGACATCCTGGTAGGTGTGAAGCGGTATCTTGTGGTTTTGATTTGTATTTCACTAATGACTAGTGACACATCTTTTCATGTGCTTTTTGGGCAGTTATATATTTTCTTTGCAGAAATGTCTATTCAAGTCCTTTGCCCTTTGAAAATATTTGCTTATTTATCTTTTTATTTTTGAGTTGTTTGAGTACTTCATGTATTTTAGATACCAGTCCCTTAGTTGGATATATGAGTTGCAAGTATTTTTTCCCATTCTTTGGGTTTTTCCTTTTACTCTGTTGATGGAATCTTTTGCATCATAAAACTTCTCGATATTTATTTATTTTTTAAAAAAAGATTTATTTATTCTCTTCACTACCCCCCCCCCAGTTGTCTGTTCTCTTTTTCTAATTGCTGTGTCATCTTTGTCCGCTTCTGTTCTTGTCAGTGGCATGGGAATCTGTGTTTCTTTTTGTTGCGTCATCTTGTTGTGTCAGCTCTCCGTGTGTGCGGCACCATTCCTGGGCAGGCTGCACTTTATTTCACACTGGGCGGCTCTCCTTATGGGGCGCACTCCTTGTTCATAGGGCTCCCCTATGCAGGGAATACCCCTGTGTGGCACGGCACTCCTTGTGCGCATCAGCATTGTGTATGGACCAGCTCCACATGGGCCAAGGAGGCCTGGGGTTTGAACCGTGTACCTCCCATGTGGTAGACGGACGCCCTAACCACTGGGCCAAGTCCACTTCCCAAAACTTCTTGATACTTGATTTTTAAAAATTTCTTTGTCCTTTTTTGTGTACTGTCTTTAAGAAACTCTAAGGTAACCCAAGATCACAGAGATTTACTCTGCTTTGAACTAAGACTTTTATTGTTTTAGCTCTTATTTTTAGGTCTGTGGTTAATTTTGAGGTTTTTCTGCTAGATGTTTTATTCTGTTGTATGTGGCTATCAGTTTTACCAGCAACATTGTTGGAAAGACTACTCTGTCCCCAGTGAATTGTCCTGGCAAAAAAAACTTAGCTGAGCATAAATGTAAGATTTATTTCTAAACCCTTTATTATCATTTGTCTGTACTTTTGCCACTACTATACTGTCTTGATTACTGTAGATTCCTCAGATTATTTTGAAGCAATTCCTTATGTCATATTATTCCTTCTCTTTGTGTATATATGTATGATGAAAGTTTTTAAATAACATTCTGTTATATAAAAAATTAACAATTCCCTAATATCATTTAATGTCTAGTTAGTTCACATTTCCTCAGTTGTTTCTGTTTAAAGTTTTAAAACAATGTCAGGGAAGCAGATGTGGTTCAAGTGATTGGGCTCCGGTCTACCATATAGGACGTCCCAGGTTAGGTTCCTGGGCCTCCTGGTAAAAGCAAGGTGGCCCATGCAGCCAGCTGGGCCATGCAGAGAGCTGACACAAGATGATACAACATAAAAGACACATAGAGGAAAGCCAATGAGAGACACAACAAACCAGGGAGCTGAGGTGGCTCAAGTAACTGAATGCCTCTCTTCCACATTGGAAGGTCCCAGAATCAGTTCCCAGTGCCCCTGGTGCCTCCTAAAGAGAAGAAGAGAAGACAAGCAGACACAGAAGAATACACAGCAAATGGACACAGAAAGCAGACAGGGAATGCAAGTGGCAAGGAGGAGGGGAATAAATAAAATAAAAATCTTTTTTTTTTTAAAAAACAAATATCAGCTTTGTTTCGTTATCATTTACATACAGTAAATTTCACCATTTTTTAAAACATCAGGTTTATTTAGGCATTTATCTAAAGTGAAACTTGACCTTTTAGATTTAAGTTTTCAGGGTTTCTATGGCTCTGTCTTTATTGTGTGTGGAGAGGTTTGTTAGATTTATTGAGGTATAATGTACACACAGTAAATTTACCTTATTGTAAAGTTCTATGGGTTTTCACAAATGTATATAGTCATTTAACCAGTACAGTGCAGATATCCTTTGCCTTTTCAGAATGTCATATAAATGGGATCATAGAGTATATGGCTTTTAGTGTTTTTCTTTCTTTCATTTAGCACAATGCTTTTGAAATTCATCCACATTGAATTATATATCAGTAATTTATTCCTTTTTTATTGTTGAGTAGTATTCATTGTAAGAATATACTACCAGGGTTTCTTTATTTATTCACCTGCATGTGGAATTTGTTTTTGGCTGCTATGAATAGTCCTGCACCGAATGTTCATATTTATAGCTTTTGGATAATTATCTAGTAGTGGGATTGCTAGGTTGGATGATAAGTGTATATTCAGCTTTATTAGAAACTGCTATGACAACAAATCAGGTAATCTGGATGAAATGGAAAAACTCCAAGAAATAAACAAATTACCTAAATTGACTCAAGAATAAATAGCAAACCTATAGCAAGTAGAGAGATTGAATCAGTAATCAAAAACTTCCACCAACAAAAAGTCCAGGTCTAGATGGCTTCATTGACTAATTCTACCAAGCATTTAAATAATTAATACCAATCCTTTTCAAACTCTTTCAAAGAACTCCAGAGAAAGGAGATATGAGGCCAGCATTATTTTGATACCAATGACAGATAAAAGTGTCAGAAGAAAAGAAAATTACAGACCAATTTCTTTTTTAAATATCAGTGTAGAAATCCCTAACAGAATCCTAACAAACCAAATCCAGTAGCATATTAAAAAGATTAATCGCTGTAACCAAGTAGTAGTATCCTAGGAATGCAAGCTTGCCTCAGTATACAAAAATAAATGAATTTTAATGCTGGAGCCCAGAAAGCAAGCCCAGAGGAGCAGAGAGAAGGCTCCATTAGACACAGCAAAGGGCCCAGGAAGAGAACTCTTTGCCTGACAATCTACAGCTGGCTTTGTGGAGAGAGGTGAGCGGGTGAGCTGGGGGAGAAACAAGCCCTGGGAAGAGAGAGACCCAAGAAGTCTCAACCTTTGCAGACTTTGGCAGCCATCTTACTCCAATACGTGGCAACAGACTTTGGTGAGGGAGGTAACTTACACTTTATGGCATATGGGAGGACTTGGGATCGATCCCTGGGACCTCCTGGTGAAAAAGAAGAGAAAGCATGCCTCCGCAGCAAGCTAGTGCCCACGCGGCAAGCTGAGTACCCATGTGGGTACCTGTGCAGCGAGCTGAGTGCCCATGTGAGTGCCCATGTGGTGAGCCAGTGCCCGCATGGTGAGCCAGTGCCTGCGTGGTGAGCTAGTGCCCATGCAGCAATCCAAGTGCCTGTGCGGTGAGCCATTGGCTGCTCAAGTGAGTAAGGCAGCAAGATGATCACTCAACAAGAGAGACCAAGGGGAGAGTCAAGGTGAAGTGCAGCAGAGACCAGAAACTGAGGTGGTGCTATTGACAGGGCACCACTCTCCACATCAGAGGTCCCCAGGACTGAATCCCTGTGAATCCTAGAGGAGAAAGACGAGAAGAGAAGACAGAGAAATAGATATAGAAGATCACACCGTTGAATGGACACGGACAGCAATTACGGCAGGGTGGGGTAGGAGGAGGGAGAGGAAAAAATAAAAATTAAAAAAAGAAGGGAAATTAAAAAGTATCACATGGCAATTTTTAAAACCTAGGAAACAGTTTTTTAAAATGTTAACTGACAATCGGAGATGACTATGATTAACTTTTTGATGAATATCCTTGTAGCTTATAAACATGTTTTTATGTACTTTTTAACGCTAATGGTACATATGCTTAAACTTGTTTTATTTCACTAAAAATTTATCATGGGCTTTCTGTACAAATAAGGCATATAGGCAAATTCAAATGTTCAGCTTTCTCATTTGAGAAAAATATAATATGGAAGGTAAAACAATCAAAACAAATTTTAAAATCTTAACAATTTATTATAAACATTTCCCCATGCTATTAACTACTTTTCTACAAAATTATCTTTAATTACTGTTGTTTTTAAAAAATTTTTAAAGCAGTTTTATTGAGATATATTTCCATACCAATCTATCCAAAGTATATAATTAGTTGGTTTTGGTATAATCACAGTGTTGTGCATTTATCACCACAAAAGCAACAGTTTCATTACTCCAAAAAGAAAAACTCCACACCCCTTAACAGTTACCTTACAATCTCACAATCCTTCCCCAGCCCTATATAACTACTAATCTAATTTCATCTTTATAAATTGATCTATATTTACATTTTGTATAAATGGAATCATATAATATGTAGTACACTGTCATTTTTCCCTTAGCATAATGGATTTTTTTTGTCTGATATTAACATCTTGTAACATTAACATACATTCGTTCACTTTCAAAGCAAAACACTTATATATGCAATATTACTGAGTCATATTTCGCATGAGGTTTTACTATACTGTACAATCCCATTGTGCATAATGCCACTATGAACATTAGTGGGTAGATGTCTGTTCACGTCACTGCTCAGTTCTTTTCAGTATATGCCTAGTACTGGTATTGCTGGGTCACATGGTGGATCTGTATCCAACTTCCTTAGGAATCCCCAAACAGACTTCTACAATGGCTGTACCATTCTACATCCCACCCATAGTGTATAAGCATTCCTCTCTCTTCCAAGTCCTCTCCGACACTTGTAGTTCCATTTTTTACTAGTAGCCATTCTAGTAGATATGAAATGATAGTGCATTGTAGTTTTGATTGGCATTTCTCTAATAGCCTCATGTTGAACATTAAAAAATTTTTTTTTGCCACTTTTATTTCTTCTTTAGAATAAAATGCCTATTCAAGTATTTTGTTTTTACAAAAATGTTTTTTAACCCTGCCCCTCTCTCGCCACCATGGCTCCCTTGTCTATTTTTTTGTTGTTTTTTGCTCATTGCGTGCGCTTGTTTTTGGTTTTTGTATTTTGTTTTTTTGCTTGTCTGCTCATTGTTCAGGTGTTCTGTGATTTCTTTTAGCAGTCCTTTGCAGTTTTCTGAATACAGATCCTTTACATTCCTGGTTAAATTAATTCCTAGATATTTGAGACTTTTTGTTGCTATTTTATAAGTGAAAATTTTTCTTAATTTCCTCCTTAATTTGCTTATTACTAGTATATAGAAGCATTATTGATTTGAGTGTTGAGCTTGTATCCTCCCACTTTGCTGTACTCATTTATTAGCTCTTATAGCTTTGTTGTAGATATTTTGGAATTTTCTAAATATAGGATCATGTCATCTCTGAAAAGTAAGAGTTTTACTTCCTCTTTTCCTCATTGGTTGCCTTTTTCTTTTTCTTGCCTAATTGCTCTAGCTAGAACTTGAAGTACAATGTTAAATAACAGTGATGTCATTGGATATCCTTGTCTTGGTCCTGATTTTACAGGGAAAGCTCTCATCTTCTCCCCTTTAAGTTTGATGTTAACTATGGGATTTTCATATATGTCCTTTATTATATTGAGGAACTTTCCTTCATACCTATCTTTTGAACTGTTTTTATCAAGAAAGGATCCTGGATTTTGTCAGATTCCTCTTCTATATCAATTGAGATGATCATACGTTTTTTTCCTTCAATTAGTCAATATGGTGTGTTACATTAATTGATTTTCTCATGTTGAACCATCTTTGCATACCAGGAATAAAACTTCATCATGGTATGCTGTTGGATTTGATTTTCAGGTATGTTGTTATTTTTGTGTCTATCTTTGTTAGTGACACAGGTCTGTAATTTTCTTGTAGTATTTTTAGCCATGGTGTTAGGGAGATGTTGGCTTACAAAAATGTGTTGGGGGAAGCAGACTTGGCCCAGTGGATAGGGCTTCCGTCTGCCACATGGGAGGTCCATGGTTCAAACCCCGGGCCTCCTTGACCCGTGTGGAGCTGGCCCATGCTCAGTGCTGATGCGTGTAAGGAGTGCTGTGCCACGCAGGGGTGTCCCCCACGTAGGAGAGCCCCACGCATAAGGAGTTCACCCCGTAAGGAGAGCTGCCCAGTGCGAAAGAAAGTGCAGCCTGCCCAGGAATGGCGCCACACACACGGAGAGCTGATGCAGCAAGATAAGCAACAGAAAGAAACACAGATTCCTGGTGCCGCTGATAACAACAGAAGCAGACAAAAAGAAGAACAGGCAGCAAATGGACACAGAGAACAGACAACTGGGGTGAGGGCGGGGGGGGGGAGAGGGGAGAGAAATAAATAAAAAATCTTTTTAAAAAATGTGTTGGTTAATTTTCCTTCATCTTCAGTTTTTGGTAAGCATTTCAACAGGATTGATTTTAATTCTTTTTGAAATGTTTAATAGAATTCACCTGTGATTCCATCTGATCCTGGACTTTCCCTTTTTTGGGAGATTTTTTATGACTGATGGAATCTCTTTACTTGTGTTGTTTTTTTTTTCCTTAAGGCAAACTCACATTGATTATGTCTGCAGAGCTGGATTCTTGTTTTCAGACTCTCTTAGTTTCTATTTATCTGTGAATATTTTAAAGTCACTGTCATATTTGACAGTTTTCCTGAATAAAGAATTCTTGACTGGCAGTTTTTCTCTTTCAGTACCTTAATTTTACCATACCACTGCCTTGTCACCTCCATGATTTCTGAAGAGAAATCTGTACTAAGTTTTATTGGGCATCCCTCATGTGATGTTTTGCTTTTCCCTTGCTGCTTTCAGAATTTTCTCTTTTCTCTTTGGCATTTGGCATTCTGAATATTATATGTCTTTGGGTAGGTCTGTTTAGATATATTCTAATTGTAGTATGCTGTGCTCCCTGGACACATATAGTCATGTCTTTCATGACAGTTTGGAGATTTTTGGCCATTATTTCCTTAGATGCTCTTTTTTCCCCTTTTCCTTTCTCTTCTCCATTGTACGTATTTTGGTGTGCTTTGTGTCCCAGCTCAGTTTTTTTCCCATTCTTTTCTGTCTTTTTTTTTTTTTTTTTGAGATAGGCCAGTAAAAAAAATTTATTGCAAAATGGGGGAAAAGAACAGAGCTTGCTGATAAATGGGAGAGAAAGACTGAAATATACACTGAGATTTGGTTTGGGCTCCTCTATGTAGAGAGAGCCGAGCTCTGTCTTGTGTTGTTATCTTTTAAACTAATTATTCCTCCCACTTGATGATGCTATGGGGAGGGTCCCCAGCTGTTATTGGTTACCCCTCTCAATGGTGGGGGCCAATGGTGAGACCTGTTTGGATTATCCAGGGTCAAGGGGAGGTCCTGGAAAGAGAAACTGGGACCTCAAGGTTAAACTCAAGGTCTCAGCTAGGTCTTGCAGCCATGTTTTCTGTCCACCAAGTTTTTGACTTGTCTTCTCATTTCCCTGGCTAATCTGCCTCAACTCCCCCCTCAGAGAGTTCATGCTCTTATATTTACATGGGTGCTGAGGATAGTATTCATTCTCCTATAGTTACTTCCTGCTGATTAGGGCAGTAGTCCCTGCCTGACAGGGCGTAAACTTCTCTGGCTATTCTTTTGCGGTGGAGAAAAAGATGGGTCCCACACTGTGGTTGGAACTGACTGAAATTCCCACATAAGTATTATCTTGTTTTGGAAGGCCTTGATTCTTTCACTGTTATCCAGTTTGTAACAGTTCTTAAGCAAGTTGTCATGCCTAAGAAGTTGTAACAAATTCTTAGGCATGAGTAGAAGTTGTAACAAATTCTTAGGCATGAATAGATAGTTCCTGGTCAGGGAGCACCACTCCCCTTTTTCTTTCCTGGCAATGGCTTGCCAGATGAAGATGGGGAAGTGTTGGATTCCTCTAGGTTCTTTGTTCCTAGTGTTTGGGCACTGCAGCTGGCCCTAGGCAAATCCTGCAGCTCGCATTGCTGCTGTAGCCACTGCTCATCTTGTTCTCTCTCACTGGAGGACCGCCAGCTGGAGGTGGCGCTGGAGTTGCTGGCAGAATTTGGTTGGTGGCGGGGCTGCAGGAGCCTGACCTCTTTTCTGTTTGCTCTTTTCTTTTTCATCTTCTTTTGTTCTTTCCTTTATGTCAATGATTCTTTCTTCCATGACTTCAAATCTCCTGTTGTGTGCCTCTCTTGTATTTTTTATTTCATTTATTTATTATGTCTTTTATTCCCATAAGCTTTGTTGTTTTTCTGCCCAAGATTTCAGATTTTTCTGTGTTCAGTATCATCTTTTTTTTTTTCTTTAAGATTTATTCATTTATTCCCCTACCTTGTTTTTGCAATTGCTGTCTGCTTCTGTGTCCATTTGTGCTGTGTTCTTCTGTGTTTGCTTATCTTCTCTTTAGGCGGCACTGGGAACCAATACTGGGACCTTCTGGAGTGGAGAGAAGTGCTCAAATAATTTGCATCTCCTCAGCTCCCTGGTATGCTGCGTCTCGTATTGTCTCTCCTCTGTGTCTCTTTTTGTTACATCTTCTTACTTCACCAGCTTTCCACTTGGGCCAGCACTCCCATGTGGGCCAGCTTGCCTTCACCAGGATGCCCTGGGAATCGAACCTTGGACCTCCTATATGGTAGACAGGAGCCCAGTCGCTTGAGCCACATCCACTTCCCTTAGTATCTTCTTAGTATCTTTCATTTCTTTTTTTTTTTTTTTTTTAAGATTTATTTATTTATTTAATTTCCCCCCCTCCCCTGGTTGTCTGTTCTTGGTGTCTATTGCTGCGTCTTGTTTCTTTGTCCGCTTCTGTTGTCGTCAGCGGCACGGGAAGTGTGGGCGGCGCCATTCCTGGGCAGGCTGCTCTTTCTTTTTCACGCTGGGCGGCTTTTTCCTCACGGGCGCACTCCTTGCGTGTGGGGCTCCCCACGCGGGGGACACCCTTGCGTGGCACGGCACTCCTTGCGCGCATCAGCACTGCGCATGGCCAGCTCCACACGGGTCAAGGAGGCCCGGGGTTTGAACCGCGGACCTCCCATATGGTAGACAGACGCCCTAACCACTGGGCCAAAGTCCGTTTCCCTCTTTCATTTCTTTAGCCATGTTGTTCTTAAACTCAACGATTGGATTTAGGAGATTTGTGTGAACCTCATTGATTAGTTGTTTCAAGTTCTGTGTCTTGTTTGGAGCTTTGATTTGTTCCTTTGCCTGAGTCATATTTCCTTTTCTTACTATGACTTGTAATTTTTTGCTGATTTTTAAATATCTAATTATGATGCTGAGTTTACTCTGATGTTCAGTTTCTCTCTCATGCCTAGGGATTTACTGTTGAGTAGCTGTATGCTACCACTGTTCTTTGATTGTTGGTTTAACTTGTTCTAGATATTTAAGATTGCCTTTGTTAAACTACTCAGATCAGGTCTATGGACCCAGTAATGTGGTGCAGGCTAGTTTCCAAGGGCTTTGGAGAGGTGTACAGTAAAGACACCTGATTGCCTCTTTCATTTATTACTATTTTTCCCTTCTTTTCATGCACTTTTTTGATCTGTCAGCTGATTGTACTCTTTGGTAGACCTCTCAACTCAGGCCCCAGAAGTTAGGGAGGAATGCATTCACTGTAACCCTGCCCACATGGGTAATGCAGAAGCAGTGTCTTCAGGGTGTGGGCCAAGCCTCCTAAGCAAACTTTCTCAGAAGCTGTTCTCTCCTGGCCCCTCCTCCCCCGTTTGTGTCCTCAAAACCAGCCCAGGGAGGAAGGAAGGGTGTTTGGGAAGGCAAATTATCTTTAGCTCATTGCTGGTTCTCAGGGCAAACCATTTCACAGCTCTAGAAATGTGGGACCTCTCCAAAACAGCAGATGAAGTTTGCTGGCCAAAATCTGAACTTGCTGTAGGCTGTATCCCTCCTTCTCCCCTTTCTTGTGAAAGAGGACCGTTGCAACCCCCTCAGTCTGCAGCTGCTGCAGTCTACAGACTTGTATCCAGAAAATTACAAAACATTGCTTAAAAGAAATTTAAACATCTAAATAAATGGTAGGACCTTCCATGTTCGTGGATTGGAAGACCAAAAGATGTCAGTTCTACCTAAAGGTATTTACAGGTTCAATGCAATCTTAATAAAAATTCCAACAGCTTTCTTTTTAGAAAATGGAAAAACCAATCATCAAATTTATATGGAAGGGTATGGAGCCCTTGAGAAAGAAGAACCAAGTTGGAGGTCTCAAATTTTCCAATCTGAAAAGTTATTACAAACCCACATAATCTAAACATCAAGGTATGGGCACAAGGACAGACATATAGACCAATGGAATCAAATTGAGAGTTCAGAAATGACCCTCATGTCCATGGCCATCTATTATTATATATATTTTTAGTATTTACATAGTAATGTATTTGTGTGTGTTTAGTAGAAAAGATGTAGGTTTATAGAAATGTAATTCAGAAAATAGTTCTCATATACATATACCACCCCCCAATGACACTTTATTATTGTGGTACCTTTATTACAATTAGTGAAAGAATACTTAAATATTAATACCAACTCTAGTCTGTAGAGTCCATAGCCCACATTATGTATATTTTTCCTGCTAACCAACCTGTTATTAATATCTTGTAATATTATTGTACTTTGCTGTAATTCATGAAAGAACTTTCTTATATTTTTACTGTTCAAGGCCAACTGATTTTAACAAATCAATTTTATTGATAAATATTAATAAAGCATACATACAATTCATCCAAAGTGGTATTTGGTATCAACAGTGGTATTTGGTATAATTACATAGTTGTGCATTCATCACTTCAGTCCTTATGACAGCATTTTCATTATTTCAATAATGATAAAGAACAAAAAGAAAATTCTTCACCTTTCAATCTCTCTCTGTTTCCTTTGTTATACATAGCTGCTGTTTCTGGCTATTCTTGCACAATTATTTATTAAGCTGTTTTATTGAGATGTATTCACATACCATATGATATATCCATAGTGTATAATAAGTGGCTTTTAGTATTACCACGATGCTGTGCATTCATCATCACAAAAAACTTTAGGATTATTTCATTACTTAAAAAGATAAACACACCCTTAGCATGCCTTCCCTAGTCCTACATAACACTAATCAAATTTCATCTTTATAAATTGATTTATATTTACGTTTTATATAAATGGAATCATATAATATGTTATGCAATATATTTAACTCATAGTAACGCAACCATATAGTATTTGTGCTAGCTGTTAGGGAAAGACAAAATAGTGTCTTTTTTTTTTTTTTAAGATTTATTTATTATTTATTTATTTATTTCCCCTTCTCCCCCACCCCGGTTGTCTGTTCTCTGTATCTATTTGCTGCGTCTTTGTCCACTTCCGTTGTTGTCAGTGGCATGGGAATCTGTGTTTCTTTTTGTTGCGTCATCTTGTTGTGTCAGTTCTCCGTGTGTGCGGCACCACTCCTGGGCAGTCTTCACTTTCTTTCATGCTGGGCGGCTCTCCTTATGGGGCACACTCCTTGAGCGTGGGGCTCCCCTACGCGGGGGACATACCTGCGTGGCAGGGCACTACTTGTGCTCATCAGCACTGTGCATGGGCCAGCTCCACATGGGTCGAGGCGGCCCGGGGTTTGAACCACGGACCTCCCATGTGGTAGATGAACGCCCTAACCACTGGGCAAGTCTGCCGCCCAGTAGTGTCTTTAACAAATACTGTCTTTAGCAAATTTGGAAAACTGGATGTCCATGTTCAAAAGAATATAGGAGTACATCTACCTCATACCATATACAAAAATCTATCAAAATAGATCATAGATGTAATATAAAAAGTTAGAACTATGAAACTCCCTAGAAGAAAACATTTGGAAGCATCTTCAGGACCTTGTGTTAGGCAGTGGTTTCTTAGACTTTATACCCAAAGCACAAGCAGGAAAAGAAAAAATAGGTAAATGGGACCTTATCAAAATTAAATCTTGGAGCAGATGGTGCTCACACAGTTGGGTGCCTGCATCCCACATGGGAGGTCCTGGGTTTTGTCCTAGTGCCTCCTAAAGAAGACAAGAAGACACAGTAAGCAGGAAGGGGATGTGGCTCAAATGGTTGGGTACCTGCCTCCCTCACGGGTGGTCCTGGATTCGGTTCCTGGAGCTTCCTAAGGAAGATGAATGGCTGTAACAAGCAGAGACAATGAGCAGACAGATTAGGGAGCCATTTCAGAGGTGGAAAAAAAGTAAATCTTTTCTGGATCATAGAATTCCACAATTAAAAGATGAACTACAGATGCTCATCTGATGGACTAAAGAGGGGAGTGGATATGGCTCAAGCAGTTGAGCGCCAGCTTCCTACATGGAAGATCCCAGGCTTGGTTCCCGGTTCCTCCTAAAACCAAAAGAAAACAAACAAAAAAGCTGCCTCAGGGGAGCTGTTGTGGCTCAGTGGTTGAGTGCTGGCTTCCCACATATGAGCTCCTGGGTTTAATCTCCGGCCCTAGTTCCTCAAAAAAAAAAAAAAAAAAAAAAAGACTTGAGTAGATTTTTCTCCAAAGAAGATATACAGATGGCCAAAAACCAAATGATGCTAAAGATCACTAGCTATAGGGAAACACACTACGAAAACACTATAAGGGGAAGTGGATGTGGCTCAAGTGATAAGGCCTCTGCCTACCATATGGGATGACCCGGGTTTGATCCCTGAAAAATACGAAGAGTGCGCCTGTGTGGCGAGCCGAGTGCTCATGTGGTAAACCAAGTGCCCACACAAATGCCCGGTTGGCGAGCTGAGTGCGCCAGGGCCTGTTTGGTGAGCCAGTGCATGCATGGTGAGCCAAGTGCCCACACCGATGCCTGCGTTGCTGCCAAGTGCCTGTGTGAGTGCCTGCTCAGTGATCCAGTGCCCAGGTGGCAAGCTAACTGCCTGCACAAGCGAGTCACTCAACAAGAAGATGACACAACAAAAGAGAGGCTAAGGGGAGAGTCAAGGTGAAAAAAAAAGCACCATGAGATCCTATTTCACACCCAGTAGAGTAGCTATTATTATTTAGAAATTTACAAGTGTGGATAAGGATGTGGAGAAATAGAAACACCTATTCATTGTTGGTGGGAATATGAACTGCTCCGGCAACCATGGAGGATAGTTTGTTGGTTCCTCAGAAAATTAAATATGTATAAAATTACTGTATGACTCAAACAGATATTTGTACTCCAGTGTTCATAGCGTCATTATTCACATTTTTCAGAGGATGGAAGCACCCAAGTGTCTCATCAGGTGATGAATGACTAAATAAAATGGGGTATATAACTCTCCAAAAAGAATATTATTTAGCCATAAAAAGGAATTGAAGTTCTGAAACATGCAACAGTATAGATAACCATTGACTACCTCCTTTTCAGTGAAATAAGCCATACACAAAGGAAAGTATTGTACAACCTTCCTGATTTGAAATAATTAGAATTAAGCAAATCATAGCTTCTGACTATAATACAGGGTTTTAGTGGATAAGGTAGGGGTAAGGAATGGGGAGTTGATGCTTAAATTGTACAGTGTTTCTCTTTGGGTTGATTTGTAAACTTTTAGTGGATGGTAGTGATATCAACACAAGACTGTGAATATAATTAACAGCACTGAACTATATATTTAAATTTTGTTAAAAGAAGGAATTTTAGGTTATATATATGTTAGTAGAATACAAATTTTTTTAAAAGAAAGGACTCTGTTTCAGTGAACCTTATGGTAAATGATGATTGTAGTTCATAGTACAAGTATAAAATTTTAAAAAATGAATTTTAGGAAATGTACCACATTTACACAAGGTGTTAATAATATGCTCTTTTATGGGAACTCAAGATTTTTCTGTGTATCAACAACTCTGGTTTTTTAAAAAATAATTTACCATATGACCTGGCAACTCCCCTTCCACATATGTACTTAAAGAATATGAATACAGTCTCAGAGATTTGGGTACCAATGTTTATGGCAGCATTATTCAGAATAGACAAAAGGTAGAAACAACCTAAGGGCCATCAACAAGTGAGTGGATAAAGAAAATGTGGTATGATCTGTACATACAATGGAATATTATTTTGCTATAGGAAGTAATAAAGTTTTGACATACCCTGCAACATGGAAGAACCTTGAAAATTGTTCAGTGAAGTGAACAAGAGACATAAGGACAAATGTTGCATAATGTCTCTTATAAGAGATGTCTAGAAATAGCAAATTGGCAGAGATAAAAAGTAGTTTAAAGGTTACCAGGGGAGGAGGGAGAGGAGAAGGGGGAAGTGTATATTTGGAGGATATAGAGTGATTGTGCATGAATTAATTTTTTTTTTTTAAAAGCACTAAACTCCTTTTCCAAAGTAGCTATAACTATTTTCCTTTCCTCTTGGCACTGCATGAGAGTTACAATTGCCAGTATCCTCACCAGCATTTGCTATTGTCTGACTTTATTTAGCCAATAAATCTTTGGCACAGTGGTGCTATTTTAATTTCTTTACTCATTTATTGGGCTATCTTCTTAATAATTTGAATGAATTACTTATATATTCTGGATTCTCATTCACTATCAGCCATGTGGGTTCTAATATTTTTCTCACTGTTTGTGGCTTGACTTCTCATTTTCTTAATGTTGTCTTGAAGCACAGTGTTAAAAGATTTGATGAAGTTTTAAATTTATCAATTTTTTCAAATGGTTTTATTTTTTCGGCCCTTTCTGAAATCTTTGCCTAATCAAAGTTCACAGAGTTTCTCCCATATTTTCTTTTAAAAGTTTTATTGTTTTAAGCTTTTATGATTTGATCATTGATCCGTTTTGATTTACTTTTTATGTATAATGTGGTGTGACAGTTGGGATTCATTTATTTGAAGAGGAGTGCGACCCGGCGCAGGAGTGCTGGCCAGTGTGGAGAGCTGACGCAGCAAGATGATGCAACAAAAAGAGACACAGAGGAAAGACAAAAAGAGACTTAGCAAAACCAGGGTGCTGAGGTGGCGCAAGAGAATGATCACCTCTCTCCAACTCCAGAAGGTCCCAGGATTGGTTGTGGGAGCCGCCTGATGAGAATAGAAGACACAGAACACCACCCAGTGAGCGGACAATAGAGAGCAGACAGTGGAGGGAGAAGGGAGAAATAAATAAATAAATAATATATTTATCAATTGATCAAGTGAGGGCTTAGATTCCATATGGGTACTGGATGCACTCCTCCCGCTTCCAGTTGTAGACACTCTAGGCTCCATGTTGCGGTGGTTGACCTTCTTCAACTCCATGTTAGCTGAGTGGAGTAAGTCCAATAAATCAAAGTGTAGGAGCTGAAGTCTGTTGAGGCTCTGGGCCTGGGCGTCATATTATCAGTCCAGAGATTCGAATCCCCTACATATATCTTAAACCCAGCACCGACTACAATTCCAATAAAGTAGCATGCAAGTCTTGTGAAAAGAGATCCCCTCTGAGTCCAATTCCATCACGCAGAAACACCAGCTCCAAAGAAGGGCTATCTGTCATGGCAGTGAACCCCTTCTGCCATGACCATAGAACCCGTGGGACTCTTTATCCCTCAAAAGAACCAATACCTGGGGTTGTATCTACCTTATCTGTCTCTTAGACTCTGTTCAGTTGTACATAGGGGTATTCCTTCTGACAACCTCCAGACTCTTTTTTAGAGACTCACAGCCTTATAATCTCATTTCTCCTTTCCATTTCCCCCTTACATTAGGTCAAACAGCTTCCCGAAGTCATGTCATTATATGTAGACAGGTATATTCTGCTGTTCCGCATTGAATCTTTAATTCAAGGTCATTTTCTAGTTGCTTCTTCAGCTGGTATGTGGTAGTGATCCCTCGGTGCCAGGGAGAATATATATATTTTTAAGTACACTATTGAAATATCTTGATTTTTTTTTCTTCCAATGCTGGATCAAGCTTATTAAAGTTCTAATATAAAGCTTTAAAATAATTAAAGTGAGAGCAGCAATTTTATGACCTTTTCCATTTTCCGTATACATTAAATTTGTATGAAAGGTATTTAATGCTATCCACAAATTTCTTTTAAAAGTACTGGTTCATGTAAAACAGCAAGAGACTACATATTTTTTTAACTTTTTATTGGAGTAAGGTGGCTTTTATTTTTGTTGGAGTCTTTGACATTGCTGCTACTTTTTTTCATGCAGGAATTGGCAAACTTTGTAGAGATCCATTTAGGGAATATTTTAGGGTCTGTGGGCCATATATTATCTCTGTTCCATATTATTTGCTTCTTTGTTTGTTTTGAACAACCATTTAAGAGCATAAAACTTTTCCTGTTTCAGTGATCATATCATCTGCAGGCTGTTGTTGGCCAACCCATGTTGTAAAGGTGATTACCTTGAAAGGTTTCTTTTCCTTTTTCTTTTCCATTTTCCATTTTCCTCAACAGGATTCCTTAATTCCTTAAATATTTAATGAGCGTTTACACATCTGAGGCATTGTATCTCAAATTTTGGTAGATGATTCAACCATAGATAAGACATGTCTGGTAGGCTTGCTAGCACGGTGCTCCTGTAACAGAGGGTTAAGAATTAACAACAGGGAAGAGGATGTGGCTCAAGTGATAGAACTTCTGCATACCATATGGGAGAATCTGGGTTTGATCCCTGGGACCTCCTGATGAAAAAGAAAGGAAAGTGTTCCCACGTGGCGAGCCAGTGCCCGCATGAATGCCTGTGTGGTGAGTGCAAGTGCCCACGTGGTGAGCCAGTGCCTGCGCAAGTGAATCATGCAGCAAGATGATGACGCATCACAAAGAGATAAGGGGAGAGCCAAGGTGAAGTGCCGCAGAAACCAGGAACTGAGGTGGTGCAATTGACAGGGAGCCTCTCTCCGCATCAGTGGTCTCCAGGATTGAATCCCGGTGAATCCTAGAAGAGAGAGTATGAGAAGAGAAGACAACTCAGACAGCAAAAATAGTAGGGTGGAAGAGGGGAAGGCGGGGAAATAAATTTTTAAAAATTAAGTTATGATTACTAAATTATTACATAGATGGTTTTATGTTATAAAATACCAAAAGATTAATATCAAATTACTAAAGCTGCCTAGAGTCATCCTACCTCTGCTGTTTATGTTTATTCTAGATTTGACTTAACCCTTGTATATCCTTACTATTGTTATGGTAATTCTAGATTGAACTCATACTTTATGTATACTTACTATTGGACTGGTAACTATTCCATACACCTTTTTTTTTTTAAGATTTATTTATTTATTACCCCCCCTTGTTTGCAGTCACTGTCTGCTCTGTGTCCATTGGCTGTATACTCTGTGTCTGCTTATATTCTCTTTAGGAGGCACTGGGAACTGAACCCTTGACCTCTCATGTGGAAGAGAGCAACTCAGTTACCTGAGCCACCTCAGCTCCCTGGTTTGTTGTGTCTCTCGTGTCTTTGTGTCTCTTTTGTTGTATCATCTTGTTGCATTAGCTTGCTGTACCAGCTCACCTTGTCCATGAGGCATCAGAACTGAACCCAGGACCTCCCATTGGGTAAGCAGAAGCCCAATTGATTGAGCCACTTCCACTTCCTGCATCTCTGTTTAATATCCATATGAAAGACCTTGTAACTGACCTTCGTTCTGTAGACCACTATCCCAAATCCTTGTGACAGACCCTGACTTGCTACTCAACCCTTATCCATCCTGTTTACTCCTGTAGTGTTCTTTAATGAAGGAACCTGTGTCCATTTCCATTCCATTTATTCATGGGCACCCTGATGTTATAAAATATTAGAATCTGATAATCAGAGAGGCAGTTTTGGGCCATGAGGTCACTGTGCTCCATTGCTTGCACAACCAGTAAAACTCTCTCTTTGAAATCCCGGTGTCTCAGAAGTTGGCTTTAAAGATGCATCTGGAGGAAGTGTTGCCAGGCTTTCTCTAGGTTCTTGCTAAGCTACAGGAAATTAATTTCGAGAGCAAGCTGGGTTAATTAGGCCAGTAATTTATTAAAGAATGGTGAGAAGAGAAATGGGAGAAAGTAAAAGACCATGGGTCCCAGGTAGCAAGGAAGGGGCTGAAGAGTGATAAAGAGGGCTGATTTAACAGACCACCATTCCCCATTATAGATTATAAATCCCCAGATTTACTTGCACGTTGATCCAGTCTTTGGCATGGGGTGGGGAGGGGGCGTTCTGGCAGCTGCAAAGAAGGTCAGAACATAGGGCAGAAGGCAAGAATGGGTCAAAAGGCAAGAGAGGGTTGGTTTGGCCTTTGGGCTTGCTTTTTGAACCATTAATTATTACGCGGCTTTACTAATGAAGGAGGGGTCCCAGCTGTTTGTTGTTTTGATTGATTACCCCACCCATTAGTGCCTCAGGAGAGCCTAGTGATAAGGTCCCTGGAGAATATCCTGGGCTTCTCCTTGCTTCTGGAAGAAATCTCATCCTGATGGGGAATCTCACAAGGGTCTTCCAGCAACCATCTTGGGGTTACTGAAGGACATGTTTAATGGTGTCAGTTTTTCTGCCAGGTTCCAGAGCCATCTCTTTATTCCCTAACTAGCCTGCTTCTGAGGGAATCCACTTTTGCTCAGTATCACTAATTTACTAGTTACTGTCCCCAGTCAGATTCTATGTCCCTAAATTATTTTGCTCCTTAAATGTTTTTAGCTTATGATTTAATTTGTGTATTATTGTTTTTAAGAGGTACTGGGGCTTGAAGCCCTGACGTCGTACATGTGAAGCAGGCACTCAGCCACTGAGCTACACCCTCATTTTAAAAATGAGGTTCCAATCATGTTATTTCAGAGTTAAGTAATGTACATGGAAAAAAAATTGACTTTATTAATGTTTATATCATTTCTAAGGGGCACGATTTTTCTCAATGTAACCTTAGGTTGCATTATGTAGTATAGTTAAATTTGCTTGAAAATAGAGTCCATCTTTCTGGAAATTATTTGACAGCAGACTTTAGTGTGCTACATCATTTTAGGAGAAAGGTGGCTGACAGGGAAAGACATTTATTATATAGATTCTGACAGAGGCACTTATTTAGAAGTAAAAGAGCTTTGAATGCATTTTTCAGATGTTTTTCTACAGTTGTACACACATTAGCCATTTTTAAAAAAAATTATTATTTTATTTCTCTTCCCGTTCCCCACCCCCGCCCCCAGTTGTCTGCTGTCTGTGTCCATTTGCTGTGTGTTCTTCTGTGACTGCTTCTGTCCTTATCAGCAGCACCAGGAATCTGTGTTTCTTTTTGTTGCATCATCTTGTGTCAGCTCTCCATGGGTGGGGCGCCATTCTTGGGCAGGTTGCACTTTCTTTCACGCTGGGCGGCTCTCATTATGGGGTGCACTCCTTGCCCGTGGGGCTCCCCTACGTGGGTACACCCCTGTGTGGTACAGCACTCCTTGTGCGCATCAGCACTGTGCATGGGCCAGCTGCACACGGGTCAGGGAGGCCTGGGGTTTGAACTGCGGACCTCCTATGTGGTAGGCAGATGCCCTATCCGTTGGGTCAAGTCTGCTTCCCACATTAGCCTTTTTTAAGATTTATTTATTTATTTAATTCCCCCCCTCCCCCAGTTGTCTGTTCTCTGTGTCTATTTGCTGCGTCTTGTTTCTTTGTCTGCTTCGCTTCTGTTGTCGTCAGCGGCACGGGAAGTGTGGGCGGTGCCATTCCTGGGCAGGTTGCACTTTCTTTCATGTTGGGCGGCTCTCATGGGGTGCACTCCTTGCCCGTGGGGCTCCCCTACGTGGGTACACCCCTGTGTGGCACAGCACTCCTTGCGCGCATCAGTACTGTGCATGGGCCAGCTCCACACAGGTCAAGGAGGCCCGGGGTTTGAACCGCGGACCTCCCATGTGGTAAACGGATGCCCTAACCACTGGGCCAAGTCCGTTTCCCACACATTAACCATTTTTAATGGTGGGGATGAATGACTTGGTGTGTCAGTCACATATGCTGGTTAAATCAGGAATAGAGTGTATATTTTGCTGCTAGGTTGCTCATTATAACTGAGCGATTATTTTTAGAATAAAAATTATTACAAATTCATGTGAAAGGTTAGTTTTTCTACCAGTAGGCTGTTATTTTTACTTCATTTATTGATTTTTAATAATGTTTGCGTTCTTATTTCTTCTTTCCGCTCTCCTCTCATCCTTAGCTGTTCTGGGCTTCTGAGCCAGGAAAGGACAGAGAAGGATCATATTTAGATAGCCTTTAAACTTAATATTAGAAGAGCCTTCCACACTCATAACCTGTCCTTTATTTGAATGGAATTATAAAACATTAACATTTGACAATATTTTCTAGGTTGTTGAGCCTGTTGAATTTAATAAGTGTAATGTTTAATTTTTTCAGAGGTCGAAACAGCAGCAAAGGACTGTCTCAGTCTACGGTGAGTAACTTGAGTGCTATTTGCTTGGAAAAACATTAAATAAAACGATTTCTAACTGTAGCCCAAAAGCCAAAGCAAAAAAAAAAAATTACTGAATTTTTTTTTCTGATGACTTAATAGATCAATATGTTTCGTTTGGTACAGCCCTATTAACCATATGTGGTGTTCTTTGATAATGGCTTTATGTATAAAATGTAAAGTCGTCTTTAATATTTTCTTGCATAACTTGAAAAATAAGTCATTTGTACTGTTATGAATGACTATTAAGACAAATTTGAATGAGTAATTCCCAAAAGATAAGTAGAACACCGGGAGTTTGCAATGTTCTTTGGGTTTTTAAATTTGAAATGAGTTAATATGCTACCTTTTTTAATTCTTTTCATCTTTCTCTCTCGGAAAGGTCCTTCTTGTCTTAAATTTCAGAAATTTATCAATGAAATTAAACTGGGCATGAAGGGTAAAAGGTATAGGTTCCATGTGATAGAAGAAGTAAATGTGAAACAGTCACTGTTTTTGATATTGTGCCTTGAGAGGACAGATTACCTTCATAAGAATGGGGAGGAGGGTACTCTCCTACATAATATGGACTCGTGGTTGTAAGACCTCTGAGCCTTATCTTTGACTGAGAGGTACCTGGAGGAGGTGGTCAGCATCCTTTCAGAAAGTTCTCCTCCCATCTCAGTATACTTTGTTTTGATTTTGATTTTTTCCTTCTGTTACTTTACCCACTTTAGGTTATAGTTCTGTGAGTTTTGGCAAAATATATAGAATCATGTCATTACCACCACAATTCAACAGTTCTACCTAACCCCTGCCCCCCCAAAATCCCTCAAAACTCGTACATTCCACTTTGTAGTGAACTCCACTTTGTAATGAACTCCTCTTTTCCCCACCTCCTGGCAGCTATTGATCTGTCTTCTGCCCCTATGGTTTTTGTCCTTCTATGAAAATTTATTTTTGCTTCTTTGTATCATTTATAGTAAAAGTGTATTGTATTAGTTGGTATGACTAATTTCACTTTTGAAAACTTAAGTTTCTATTGCCTAAGGAAGCAAAAGATTATAGTAAATAAAATCTCCCTTTAATACATATAATGCATGTATCTAAATGTTTGTTACAAAATAAATATTCTTTAATACATATGTATTGTAAATATTGATTTATAATAGTTTCTTTTTAATATTCCAGATTTCTTTTGATGGAATCTATGCAAATATGAGGATGGTTCATATACTTACATCGGTTGTTGTAAGTTATCAGATTATTGGAGATAAACTGCTTTGGAGTGGTGTAAAATAGTCTTCTGAAGTTAAAATTGTAGATAAAGATTCTTAAGAGTATTCATTTCTTCGGTCATGTTTAATCAGAATGACTTAGGAAAAATATATTAGAATTCTCTTTATCCAAGCTATTTCAACTCACTATAAAAATATTCTTAACTATTATGTACAAAATAATGTTAGTAGTTGTCTTCTTTAGTGCATCAGTCTTGTCACTGGGATTAGAAACATTTAACTTTAGTATTAAATTCATACTGCAAACTCTCAGTTGGAACCCACGTAAGAATATTGAGAGTTCAATGCATTGTTAATGTTTTAAAATTTTTTATTGTGTCAGGTAAAATCTAGTATATTGAATGAAGCCCTATGAGCTATAAAAAGTAAAGTAGAAGGAGTTCTTTTCTATGACCAGGTAACATACCTTTTCTTTGATAAATTTATTGTATGTTTTTAGGGATCTAAATGTGAAGTACAAGTGAAAAATGGAGGTATATATGAAGGAGTTTTTAAAACATACAGTCCTAAGGTAATTTTCACTCTCTTTTTGTTAATGTAGAAATTCCCTGAATTATCATCCCCTGTATGTTTGTATGGCTTCCTGAACAGTGTTTATTAGTTTTTCATTTAGTCATTTGTAATTATAAGCTGGATATACTTGTCTTGTTAAATTCTAATGTTTTTCTTATGAAGTAAATGAAAATTTCTTATGCTCAGTCCTTTTTTGTGTTTTTGAAAACTACTTTGTGGTTTTGCTCTTTTATTTCAAATACTGATTATTTTTCAGACTTGTGTAATCAAAAACACTTCTTGATCTATATGCTTACTAAAATATTTTGGCCTTTTTTTTTTTTTTTTAAAGTCACTTTTTTTCAACCCCCCCCCCCCACCAGTTGTCTGCTCTCTGTGTCCATTTGCTGCGCGTTCTTCTTGACCGCTTCTTTCCTTATCAGCGGCATCGGGAATCTGCGTTTCTTTTTGCTGTCGTCTTGTTGTGTCAGCTCTCCATGTGTGCTGTGCCACTCCTGGGCAGGCTGCACCCTCCCTTGCGCTGGGCAGCTCCCCCTATATGGGGCACACCCCCTGCGTGTGAGGCCTCCCCACACAGGGGACATCCCTGCATGGCACTGCACTCCCTGCGCGCATCAGCACTGTGCATGGACAAGCTCCACACGGGTCAAGGAGGCCCAGGGCTCGCACCGCAGACCTCTCATGTGGCAGGCGGACACCCCATCCATTGGGCCAAGTGTGTTTCCCTGTTTTGGCCTTTTTAAAGCATTGTGGATGAGAAGAGGTAGTTCAAAAATTTTTCCCCTCTGTCACTATTTATGTACGTGACAAACCATGGTGTAGCAAAGACCAACTTTTTTTTTTTTTTTTTAAGATTTATTTTATTTATTTGTTTTTACCTCCCCCCTCATTGTTTGTATTCTCTGTCTCCTCGTGTTTTTTTTAGGAGGCACCAGGAACCGAACCCCAGACCTCCCATGTGGGAGGGAGGCACCCAGTCATTTGAGTCATCTCAGCTCCCTGCTTGTTTTATCTTTCATTGTGTTTCCATGCTGTGTCTCTTCATTATGTCATCCCATTGTGTCACTTTGCTGCATCAGGTCACTATCTTGCTCATCGTCTTTAGGAGGCACCGGGAACTCAACCCGGGACCTCCCATGTGGTAGGTGGGTGCCTAGCTGCTTGAGCCACATCTCCTTCCCAGGACCACTTTTTGATATGAGGATTTTTGAATGGTGGAATTAGATAATAGAGCAGATTTCTGAGTAAAGGATATGATTATCACGTTTTCATGAGATAGATGGTTTTGCCAAAGTCATATAAGAAATAGCAAAGACCATGATATGTATGCTAAAGAAGTCCTAACAAACTTTATTTCTATTGAAAAATATTTTGAGTATTTGCTTGTGCTTTTTTATTTTAGTGCGACTTAGTACTTGATGCTGCACATGAGAAAAGTACAGAATCTGGTTCTGGGCCAAAACGTGAAGAAATAATGGAGAGTATTTTGTTCAAGTGTTCAGACTTTGTTGTGGTACAATTTAAAGATATGGACTCCAGTTATGCAAGAAGAGGTGGGTTTTAATTTCTGCATAGACTTTGTGGTTTATTAGATTTATTTGAGCAAAGACTGTTCATTCTGATCATACTTTTTTTTTTTTTTAAGAAATTTGGTTTTCTAGAATATCCTCATTAAAACACTTTTTTTTTAAGAAACGAAATTTTGTGCATTTTTGTTGGGAAATACTAAAAACAATAAGGAAAATTACTTGTATGTCTAGTGGAATAAATTATAAGGGTATGTTTCCCATTAAAAATAGTTTAGGGGAGCGGAAGTAGCTCAGTGGTTGAGTGCCTGCTTCCCATGTATAAGGTCCTAGTATGTCTGTTAAAAAAACAAAAAGTTTATAAATAATTGTCTAAAGTTTCCTGGTCAAGAATGCTGCTGCTTATACCCAAATGTAAGTTTCTTGTCCCTTTTGGCATTATAATTTTTTAGTTTATAAGTGGACTTATATATCTGGAAAGAAATCAAAGCAAAGAGCCAGGGGAGAAAGGCATAGAGTTGTGGATGGAAATGGATGGCTAATGAATATGAAAAAGATAAAGAAGTAGAACATTTTTAAAGAAAATTCAGAGTATGGTATTATTTTTTGAAAATTTAAAATGACTGTGGAGTTATTTTAAAATTTGTTTCAAGTGTCTACTGAGGAGGAAAAGATGGGTATTTATTTCTGTTATTCTTTTGGCGAGCACTCTGCAGGGCAGACTGTTAATAACACATTGAAAGGACTCTCCAGGGCAATTTTGAACTTAGTTGTAAATTTCTTAAATTTTTTTTACCAAATTCTAGAAATCATTACAAATTCACTACAATTTTATTTTTATAAATAAATCTATGCCAACAGCTGTTTTGATTGTTGGGCTGATTCTTCTTAATTGTTATTGGGAAATTGCTAGCCACCAGCAAGTTGAAGCCTGTTCTCGTGGACCTTTTCAAGAGGTTTTCACAAAATGTTAAAGTTTGCTTTTTCAGAGGCAAGCAATGCTGGATATTCTGTAACTGCTTTGAAATGGTGATGAAAGCTCCATGTTCTTCTTAAATGTCTGTGTCTGTGACTCACAGTCTTTTGTCTAAGAGTCCTTCAGTGGTGGATGAAAGAAAACAAATCTTTTTTTCAGTTGCTGCTTTGGAGTTGATCTTGTTCATAAGCCTGCGAGCATAAAATTATTTGTATTTATACTAATACTGTTAAAGTGTACCATTGTCTTAAATTTTAATATTCAGTTTGGGTCAAGAGAAAAGGGAAGATAAAATTTTAGTAGAATTTAGTACTTAGCCTTCTGTAATATTAGCCATTACAAAAATACATTTGTTACCCTCTTGGGTAGGAGGTCATTTAGTAACAGCCTTTCACAATATACTTTGCTTTTGTTTCATTTTTTCTTTTTAATTGGTGTTTTGAAAAGTATGTATTATTTGGAAGTTTTGGGGTTACCTCATTCTTTGATCCCTTTCAAAATTATTGTTTTTAAATTTTTAATTTTATTCTGTGGTATTGTTTCTCAGATAATTTGGATTTATTGTAGGAAGCCAAGAAAATGTATATAAGAGTGATATCTTTGAAAACTTTCAGTATACTTATAAGGGGATGGATGTAGAATAATTTCAGGTATTTTATTTGAAGATTTTATTGGTTTTGTGGGTTATACAATTGTGTCCAATGCATAGTATCCTAAAAATAGCACTAAATCATTTGTCTCTTTTAGCCATTCTTTTTTTTTTTAAACTTAATTGAAATACAATTCACATGACATAAATTAATCCATTTAAAGTGTACAATTCAGTGGTTTTTAGTATATTCACCTATTTCTGCAACCATGACCACAGTCAATTTTAGAACATTTTCATCATCTGAACAAGAATTCTGTACTTCTCCACCCCCATATCATCCCTAAGCAACTGCTAATCTATTTTATATCTCTATAGATTTGCCTATTCTGGACTTTCATATGAATGTAATCATAGAATATGTGGTCTGGCTTTCACTTAGCATAATGCTTTCAAGATTTATCCATGTTGTTGCATGTATCAGAACTTCATTCCATTGTGTGACAGAATAATATTCCAATGTATGAATATACCACATTCTGTTTATCCTTTCATCAGCTGATTAGACATTTTGTTTTTTTTATGTTATTGTTATTGTGAATAGTGCTGTGAACATTCATGGACAGTTATCTGTTTGAGTACCTGTTTTCACTTCTTTTAGGTATGTACTTAAGAATGGAGTTGGTGAGTCTTACGGTAGCTCTGTTTAACCTTTTGTGGAATTGCTAGCACATTTGCAAAATTGGTTGCACCGTTTTCTGTTCCCACCAACATTGTATGAGGGTCCCTGTTTCTCCACATTTTTGTCAACACCTATTATTGTCTGTCATTTTTATTATAGCCATCCTAATGGGTGTAAAGTGGTATCTCATCCTTTTGATTTGCATTTCCTTGATGTGTAGTGGTGCTGAATGTCTTTACATGTACTTATTGGCAATTTGTATATCTTACGTCTTTTCTGGAGAAATGTCCATTCACATCCTTTGTCCATTATTTAATTGCGGTTTTTGTGGTTTTTTTTGAGTTTGAAGAGTTATTTATATATATAAATGAATAAAAGAAGCCTAGAAAAAAATTGATATTTTCTTATGGTACTATGAATGTTTCATTTGATATCATGAAGACACAATCAGATTATCTTGGAAAATTAATGTTTTATCATTTTTTTGGATTCATTACATTGGATTCCATTGCATCTGGGATACTCTCATCCCCTCTTCATTTTGCCATCGACTTTTGGGGGCCATTTAGCTGCCTTTGTCACTGCAAATGCTTATCTTGGAACTGACCTTTTACCTTTGATAACCATTATTTTGCTTTTTGTGTCTATGAATTTGCTTATTTGATGTATTTTACAAAAGAAATTGTACAATATTTGTCCTTTTGTGTCTGTTTTTTCATTCAACATGATGTGTTCAAGGTTTATCCATATTGTAAAATGTCCCAGCACTTAACTTCTTTTTACAGCGGAATCATATTCTTTGAATGGCTATACCATATTTGTTTATCCCTTCAACTGTTGATGGGCATTTGGTTGCGTCCACCTTTTGGCTATTGTGAGTAATGCTGTGATTACTTTTATTATTTTATTTTTGTTTTTGTTTTTCAGTTTCTGCTTGTGTTTTTGTGTTTTTTTTTTTGTTGTTGTTGTTCTTTTTTTAAAAAATTGTCTTTCTGCGATGACTCTTTCCTGCTTGGAGTTTGTTGAGCTTCCTGGATGTTTATATTTATGGTTTTCATCAGATTGGAGAAGTATCTGGCTGTTACTTCTTCAATTACTTTTTCTACCTCTTACTCTCTCTTGTTCTTCTGGGACTACAGTACCTATGTCATGCTTGGTGGTATCCCGCAGGCATTATTTTTTCCTGTTCCTCACGTTAGATAATTTCAATTGTCTTTTCTTCTTGTTCTTTGATCCTTTCTTCTGCCTGGTTAAAATCTGCTGTTGAATATGTCTAATGAGTTTCATTTCAATTGTTGTACTTTGAAAGCTCCAGAATTTCTGTTTGTTTTAAGATATATTTATTTATTTTTATACCCCTACTTCTCCCCTGAGATGGCTCCCTTTTGTGTCTGCATCTTCTCTAGGTGTCACCAGGAACTGAACCGGGGACCTCCCACGTGGGAGGTGAGTGCCTAACTGCCTGAGCCACATCTGTTCCCCTATTTGTGTCTTTTTTATAAATTCTATTTTGTTCAGTTTCCTAGTTTCCTTTAGTTCTTTGTTTCTGTATTCCTTTACTTCATTGAACATGTTTAAGATAGTTGATTTTAGTCTTTTACTGATTGTTTCAATGTATGAGCTTCTTCAGAGATGGTTTCTGAAAAAAAATTTTTTTTCCTGTGAAGGGGCCATATTTTCCTCCTTATTTACGTCTTTTTAATTTTTTTTTTTGTTGTTGAGAACTAGACTGAATATTATTTTGTTAAAACTCAGGAGGTCTAGTTCTCCCACTCATTTGGGATTGCTAGATTTCTATTGTTGTTGCTCTTGATGGCTGGAACTGTCAATTTGTGACTTTTCCAAACCACTTTTGCTTCCAAATGGGAAATTGAAAGAGTAAAATACTGCTTCTTTAAGAGTCCTCTGCTGCTTTTGCTTTGGTGGGATGGGGTAGTTGGAACAAAGGTGATCAAAAGCAGTGATCATTGATCAGACCACACTTCCCTGGATTTTGGGGACTAGGCTCCTTTTAGCCACCCTGACGCCACCAACCTGCACCAGGAACCCGGGCAGCGTTCCCCACTTACCTGCCAGGTGGTTGGGGGATAGTGGATGGTAGCCGCCACCACTGCAAGTTACCAGCCTCTTTTACCAGCTCTTCTATGGATGCTGCACAGTGTTCCCCTAGACTCCAGAGTTTCAAAACAGGTGATTGCCACAGTTCCTGCAAGTTCAGAGGTTGTTTTGGTGGAGTGACTAATTCCTGGAGCTTCCTACTCTGCCATCTTCCCACAGTCATCCCCTTCCAAAGGATCATTTTTGCTTACCAGCTCCTTTGTCATGTTTAGTGAAAGAAATATGGAATGAGCTCCATCATCAATTACCTCCTTCCCCTATCTATAAATTTATCTTCTCCCTTGTTATCAATATTCCGTTTTCTCAGGTTTTAGTATTCCTTTTTTATCCATATTTCCAAACTCTCCTTTTCTAGTGAGTCCTCAACCCATTGTAAACTGCCTTTTATACTCACAACTTGGAAACTCTGCTGGAACTATGTGTAATTGCCAGGTCCTTTGGACTTGTTTATTTAGTGCTGCATTTGACATTGTTCATTTTACTTTCCTTTAGATTCTGCTTCTTTGGATCTATGGTAATATACTCTTCTGTTTTTCTTATGTTTTATTGCTCAGTCCTGCCATGTGTCTTTTTTGGGCTTCTTTTATTTTACAGTACCCTTAAATGTTTGTGGTCCCAGTGTTTCTTCCTATTCGCTTGCATCGTGACACTCGAGTCATCTGTTCTCTTAATTTCAACTATCACAAATAAGTCCCCTTACAAGTATCTTTGTGTCATTATGCTCTTATGCCACAATATATTATAATTATCTCTTTCTGCCTTTCCTATTATACTTTCGCATTCCTTGTGTGCACATTTCATTTTTTAATACATGGTGCCTAGTACAGTATTTTGGCACATGTAAATGTTTTTGAATGAAGTATAGGGCCTTCACATACTATTTATTTAATTTTATATAAGAAGCATGAAAGCTACAAGTAGTCTTATGTATACAGCCAGACAGAACTTATTGAGGTCTAGAATGTGTTTATTGCTGTGTTTGTTGCTGTGGGAAGTACAGAGAAATACAAGACTTAATCTGCTTTAGGTCCCTTTTGAGAGGCTGATGAAACTGTATACCCTCATCCTAGAAAATACACTCAAGCAGACTTTTATATTTAATTCTATGGTATTCACTGTTCTCCTAGGAAGTTTATGCACTTTGTGTTAAGGTCCACTGTAGGCATTTCCAGAGTTGGAGCTACCAAGGCATGTGAATGTGAAAGAATTAAAGAAAAATGAAGTATTGAACCTGGTGGCATTAAATTCCAAATGGAGTTCATAGATGTGAAAATTGTATAGGTTGTAGTAGTTGGAGGGTAGAAATGTGATTAGCTGGCAGTGAAAAATAAAACCCTGTAGACTGTTTTATTCCTTTGTCAGATTATTGTTTTTTTATGAGGTTGTCCTGTTGATCTGATAGGGCAAGGCACTACAAGTAATACTGAGGGATCTCTTCCAAAAGAATGCCACTAGGAATGCCTCGTTAAACATCAAAGCAAAAAGCATATCTCGTAGCAGGGTGTGGCCTGGGAAACCATGGATTCAGAGGAGTCTAAATGTGGTTAAGGGAGGAGTCTTGGATAACCTCCAGATGTCTATAATTGGGAGGATGGTAGTGGGGGAAAAAGTGTTCATTCATGGATGGTGTTCTAGTTGGGTAGGAATGCCACACCCATGTAGCTGAGTAGGTATGTTCTTATGGCTAGGAGTGCAGGGGGCTCTATAGATGAACAAAAAGTGCTAATTTTGGATAGGTAGACAGCTCCAAAGCTGGGCAAGTAAGATCAGGTCTGACAGCCTGCTTTCTGGACAGGAGGGGAGGGTAGGCCCTGAGGAAGGAAGTCAGGTAAAGGGATGAGCACACATAGTCCTGTGGCTGAGGGCTGTAGAGGTAGCCAGGGAAGAAAGTTCTGTAAGGAGGTTGGCTTGGGCCTATGGCCTCTAGGAATAGTGGGTTCTAGTAAGCCAGCTGTAAGTTACTCTCCATGTTGTAATACCCTTCTCTTAAACCTGAGCTATTGAAAAGTTCTGTTTACTGCCTCAGCTTTGCTGTGGGCTCTTGAGAGATGGATATGTGTCCATGCTGGGGCCAGAGTAGTGAATAATGTGGAGTCTAATCTACTGAGGCCAGGAAGGAGGGTAGTAGAAATTACTGGGGTTAAAAAAAAATATTCAGGTGGAGTGGAACCAGGTGATTGGACAGCTAAACAGATGGAGATAGACAGTTAGAAAGTGTCTCATGTTCATTAAAATAAGGTCGTCTTCATTTATGAAATTTTATTGTTTCTCTATTCATTTTTAGAACATGTAGAAATTACCTGCTGTATTCATCTGTGTGCCAAAATCTTCATTTATTCAAAACACTATAAAACAAAATAAGCCAACAAAAAAACTAGCATAAAATATTCTAAGTATAAGGTAGCCTGATTCATGATATATATGGAAGCTATTGATTTTTTAAATATTTAGTAGCAGTTATACAATATAAAAGAAAAATGTCATGTTCACAATAGCAGCAGAATTTAAAGTGTCCACAAATAAACGTAAGATATGTAGGTAAATTGCCAATTAAAACACTATTGGGGGGAAGCGAATTTGGCTCAACTGATAGAGCATTTGCCTACCATATAGGAAGTCCAGGATTCAATACCCAGGGCCTCCTGACCTGTGTGGTGAGCTGGCCCATGCGTAGTGCTGACGTGTGCAAGGAGAACCACCCTGCATGAAGAAACGCAGCCTGTCCAGGCGTGGCACCGCACACACGGAGAGTTGACACAGCAAGGTGATGCAACAGAAAGAGACACAGATTCCCATTGCTGCTGACAAGAATGCAGGCAGGCGCAGAAGAACATACAGCGAATGAACACAGAGAGCAGACAACCAGGGGGTGGGGCAGAAAGAAATAAAATATAAATAAATCCTAACAAAAACCAAAACACTATTGGAGGACATAAAGTGTAGATTTGGCTACCTGGAGAAATATGACATACTTTGAATGGAAATACATAAAACCAGTTCTCAAAATAATCTCTAAAGTTAATATTTCTATCTTTGGAGACACTGACAAAGTGATTCTAAAGTTTGTAAGATTATATGCCTTTTTTTTTTTTTTTTAAAGGAGTATCAGGGATTGAACCCAGCCACTATCTTGTACATGGGAAGCAGGTGCTCAACCACTGAGCTACACCTCCCTTTATATGTATTAACAGAAATATTTTGCAACAAATTTTCAACAAGAGACAATGATGAAGACTTGCCCTACCAAATAGTAAAATGTATTGTATATACTGAAACCTAATTGTCTTAGGAGCAAAGAATAGAGCATCTAAAACAGACTTAGTTCACTTAGATATTTAGTTAATATTTGATAAAGATAACATTTTAAATGTGAAGTAAAGGTCGATTATTCAGTAATTGATGGTGGGACATTTGGGAGAAAATGATATCCATATTTCACACCTCACCAAAGTAAAATCTAAATGGATTAAGGATAGAAATGTTAAACTAGAAAAGTTCTAGAGCAAATCAATGAATTTCTTTAATTTTGAGGTAGGGAGGACCACCAAAGCGAAAGTTCATAAAATAAAAGATTGATATATGCGATTTTACAAAAACAAAAGATAAAGATGTATATGAAGATACCATATATTTTAGAAGACAGGCTACAAACAGAAAAATATTGCTTTACAGAATGACCAGTGAGCATATGGAATTGTCCACTTCATTGTAATCAAAGAAATGGAGATTCACAATGGTATAATATGTTTCAGAAATCAGCTTGCTTTACTGTAAAAATGAGAATTTTAGAAATCGTCTGGTGATTGTGAGGGTAGTAGAAATCAGCACTTAACATTTTGCCAGTGGGAGGGTTTAGTAGATAAACAATTCAAATAAGTCCAGGAAATTTTCAGTACGATCAATTACTTAGGTAGTATTGTCTAATGATAATATGCCAATTACTGTCTGGTTTTGGTTTTATTTTGTCACTTGTCCTGTATAGTCTCACTGGAGTCTTTTTTTTTTTTTTTTTTTAAAGATTTATTTATTTCTCTCCCCTTCCCCCCGCATTGTCTGCTCTCTGTGTCTGTTCACTGTGTGTTCTTCTGTGTCACTTGTATTATCAGGTGGCACTGGGAAACTGAGTCTCTTTTTTGTTGCATCATCTTGCTGCATTAGCTCTCCATGTATTATACTACCATTACCACTCTCCATTACCAGAACTTTTCCATTACCCCACATAGAAACTCTACCCATTAAGGATTATCTCTTCATTCCCACCTCCACCCCCAACCCTGCCCCTGGTTCATTTTAATCATTAAATATATACTTCAGTGGCATTAGATACATCCACAGTGTTCCATAGCCTTCACTACTTTTTTTGTAGAACTTTCATCATCCCAAACAAAACTTTATACCCATTAAGCAATAACCTCCCCCAGCCCTTCTCAATCTACTTTCCGTGAATTTATCTATTCTAGGTTAAGTCATTTGAGTGCAGTCATTCAATATTTATAATTTTTTGTCTGACTTTTGTTACTTAGCATAATGTTTTCAAGGTTTCCTATGTTGTTGTATGTATCAGAACAGTATTGCTTTTTGTGGCTGAATAATATTCCACTGTATATATTTTTTCCTTTAAAGTTTTTATTTTAAAATAATTTTTTAAGCAAATCAGTTTTATTGATACATATTAATAAAGCATACAATTCATCCACAGGGTACAGTCAGTGGTATTTGGTATAATCACATAGTAGTGCATTAATCACTTCAATCATTATTAGAAGGGAGGGAGGGAGGTCAAGTGATTAGGCACCTCCTTCCCACATCAGAGGTCCTCAGTTCAGCTCCCAGTGCCTCTTAAAGAAGAAAGTGCAAATAACAAGGGGGTAGGGAGAAATATTATAATAAAGAAAATTAATCTTAAAAAATTACTAGAGCATTTTCATTATTTCAGTAATAATAAAAAACAGACAAACAAAATTCTTCACCTTTTCAATCTATGTTTCCCCTGCTATAACTAGCTGCTATTTCTGGCTATTCTTACACATTTATTTATTAAGCAGTTTTATTGGTGTATATTCACATATCATTCATGTGTAATCACTTGCTTTTAGTATAATCAAAATATTGTGTATTAATGATCACAAAAATATTTTAGGACCATTACATTATTCCAAAAAGAAAGACCCTGTAGCATGCCTTCCCCAGTCCTACATAACCCTAATTTAATTCCATCTCTATAAATTGATTTATATTTATATTTTATATAAGTGGAATCATACAATTTGTTACACATTATATTTAGTTCATAGTAGCACCATCATACAGCTGTTCTGTCTTCTCTATACTTCTTTCATTTTGAGTCTGCTGTTCTATGCCTCTAATGTGTTTTTTTAATCTCATCTATCTTGTCTTTCATTCCTGAGCTCTGTTACTTTTCTATTCAGGTTTTCAAATTCTTTGTACTTGTTCAATGTCTTCTTGCATGCTTTTTTTTTTTTATTGAACCTGGAAGTTCATACCAGCATGTGAATGGTTGAGCAGGTGCTCAAACCATTCAGCTAAATCTACTTTCCTCAATGTCTTCTTGATGTTGTTTATCCTTTTAGCCATTATTAATTTGATTTTGGAAATTTGCATGCATCTTATTGATTAATTTTCTCAAATCCTGTATCTCCTCTGGGGCTTCGATATATTCCTTTTCTTGGACCATTTCTACCATTTTCTTATATGGTTTCTAATTTTTTGCTGATATCTGGGCATCTGATTAGGATGGTGAGTTTTCTCAAATGCTCAATTTCTCTTTCATAGGGATTTAGTGGCTGGAGGCTGTGTGTTACTGCTGTTCTTTGATTCTTGGTTCAACCTGGTCTTTAGAACTGTCCTTATTAATTGGTCAAATATGGACTCTGAACCCAGTAATATGTTGTAGACTTGCTTCCTAGGGCATTGGGGAGGGAGGCTATAAAGGCTGGAAAAAGTCCCACTCTGTTATTTATTTGTAATTTCCTCATATGCACTTCCTTAGTCTGTCAGCAGATGGTGCTCTCTGGTAGCCCTCAGTTCAGTACCTGGTCGGAGTGTGTTTGCTACAACACAGACTGGAACTACGTGATACAGGTTACTGCCTTTAGGCTAAGAACCTTGTAATTCAAACTTTCTTAGACACAGTTCTCCAACCTTCGCTGGCATCCTGCCCTTCCTTTTCCTGGGTAGGAAATAATTCTACTAACCTCTGCATCCTTAACAATCACTCCCAGTTAGTAGAGAGGGAGATTGAGAGGGTCTGATCTCTTTAGTCCAGAACTAGCTCCCAAGGCAAACAATGACACATCCCTCCCTGGCCTGGAAGGGCTCCTGGGACACAGTAGACTAAACTTTGTGGGTCAAAAGCTGAGTCAGCCTTAGGCTGTGTCCTTCTCTTTCCCCTTTCTTGGGGAGTTGTGTCCTCAACAGTCAGTCCTGGTTTAGTAGGGAAAGAAACGGAGGGGGTCAGTTAGTGGAGAGGAAGATGAGAAGGTCAGATTTCTTTGTCTTGGATCTTTTTAGCTCCAAGCTGGCCCCAAAGGCAAACAGTGTCAGGGCTCTACCTAGCCAGGAAGGACTTGTGGGACACAGACCAAATTTGTGGGTTAAAAATTGAATTTTCTTAGATTGTATCCCTCTTTCTCTCCCCTTTTCTGGGGAGGTGGTTCTCTGGGGCCCCCTTTGTCTGTAGTCACTGGCCCAAGGGCCTGAGAAGTCATGTGTCTTTAGTGTGGGGGAGGGTGCCAGCAGTAGCTGCTCCTGCTTTTAACTCACAGTTTTGCGTTCGTGATTCTTTTCCTTAGCCCCTCTCTCTCCTAAGTGGTGTCCGTGCTTCCCGTGGTGTCCTAAACCTTAGAAGATTTTATTTCCAGGCCATTTCTGCCTGTCTTCTAGCTGTTTTTCTAGGAGAGAAGAGAGTCCTTTGTCTCTATAGTTCTCCATTTTCCTGGAATTCCCAAGTGGTTTTCTTTAACGTTTTTGTTTTCAGATAATTTTAAACTTATGGAACTGTTGCAAAAATAATACCGTACAGGGAAGTGGGTGTGCCTGAAGCGATTGAGCTTCCGCCTACCACATAGGAGCTCCATGGTTCGGTTCCTGGTGCCTCCAGAAGAAGACAGGTGGGCAGACTCGGCAAGATGATGCAACAAGATGATGCAAGAAGAGACACAAGAAGAAAAATATGACGAGACACACAACAAAGCAGGAAGCAGAAGTTCCCAGTGCCTCCTAGAGAAGACGGGCAAGAGAGCAAGTTGACAGAAAGGGCAGGCACAGCTAGCTGACACAACAAGAGACACAGGAGGAAGAACATAATGAAAGACATACAAAGGAGGGAGTGGAGGTGGCTTGAGTGATTAGGTGCCTCCCTCCCACGTCAGAGGTCCTGAGTTCAGTTTCCAGGTGGTTCCTAAAGAAACAAAAGACGAAAGACACAGCAAATGCAAACAACAAGGGGGTGAGGAGAAATAAATAAATGAAATAAATCCTTAAAAAAATAACAATACTGTATGCAACCTATACAGATAACCCCAACATTCCCCATACCCAGATCCACCAGTTTTAATATTTTGCCATATTTCACATTTGCCATATCATTCTATTTATCATCCTTCTATCATTCTACCTGTTTGTCTCTGTATCTGTTTTCTGAACATTTTTGAGTCTTAAGTTGTATACATCGTATTCCTTGAATGCGTAATACTTCATGTACATTTCCTAAGAAGCAACATACTCACTTTCAGTAGGTTGTGAAGTTCAAGACATTTAATATTGATAAAAAGATTTCCTTTCATATGTCCCAGTAATGGCCATTTTGATGAGCTTTTTCTTCATTAGTAGATCCTATCCAGGATCGTATATTGCATTTAATTGTTACTGATCCTGTAGTTGCTCTTTTTTTTAAGTTGTGGAAATATATACACACACACATATACAATTGCAGCATAAACTTCCGTATCTCTACCACTCCCAAAAATAACATACATTGGGATTAATCACATTTGGAATGTTGCATTACTCTCACCACCATCTATTACCAGAACTTTCCCATCATCCCAATCAGAAATCCTATACCCATTATGCTTAATTTTAATAACATACACAAAGTATGTGCCTATACTCTTTGTCCATCTATCTTTATGTAGTTCTTGCCACAAATTATCCATATGAGTCCAGAACCATTGATTTATCATTACATTTTATGCATTTGCATTTTAGTTCCTGTAGGACGTAAAAATGGAGTTCCAGGCCAAAAATAAACAGCATTACGTTCATATATACCTATGTTGTAACCTTTACTGGGGAATTCTGTTTCTCCATGTGGCTTTGACCTGGTATTATTTAGTGTCCTTTTCTTTCAATCTAACTGGAAGCATGTTTGCAGGTTTCTGATGTTAAGTTTGACACTAATGTTTTTTTATCTAGTTGTATGGTTTTTATAAATTTGAATTTATATTTATTGTAGTATAAATATAGTATTTATATTTATAAAGTAGTATAAGCATTTAGCTTATTTCACCACTCTTCTGGTCCTTTAAAAAAATTCTCAAACAAGACAGAAGGATTTTTCAGAGGCAGTATTGACTGAGAGGTAAAAAAGGAAAGGTTGGGGAATAGTGTAAATGCCCAATTTCCTGTGTGTGAGGCTGCAGAATACATGAGAGGAAACACTTTGGTTTGACGTTTCTTCCAGACTGCCAGCAGGGGTCACCATTCTCTCAGAATAATTGGCTTTTTGCCCACAACAGTGGAGAGGGAAAGTTTTGAGAGGCCACCTGTAGGAGTGTAACATAATTGGGGGATGGAAGGGGTATGATAATATTTAACTTTTTTTCCCCTCTGATCTAGAGACTTGTGAATTAGATGTTTAATTTCAGAAACAGGTAACAGTTTTTTTTAACACACACTTTATATTCCTTCATCATGCTCTTAAAATGCTTTTGTTTCTCACTATAGAGGATAATGGAAAATTAATATAACGACCTTATGGTATTATAAACTCTACATGCAAATGCCCCCAATTGCAGTTAGGTTATAGCCAGTTCAGTTTTCTGAACTTTGTAAAAATCCTGTTAACAACATTTTACTCTTCGTTTAACAGGTAACTTTTTCTGAATTTGTAATAGCAGATATTGCACAGGTCTTGCTTCCTTCTAGCTAATGAAACAATGTTGACCTGAATTATAGTACTTGGCCCAGGGGTGACAGTGATGTTTACAAGCAAAGTCACTCACTAGGGTTTTCCCCAGCATCCTGTCACTATAGTCTCATTGTGTGCTAATTCTCGATTTCTACAGATCTTCCTTAAACCTATTGCTAATCTATAAAGAAGGACTTTCATTTAGGGGGATTTTTTTTCTTTTTTTTAGGTACCAGGGCCAGGGATTGAACCCGGGACCTCATATGTGGGAAGCCGATGCTCAACCACTGAGCCACATCAGCTCCCCTGAGTTGTTTTTTTCTTTGTTTTTAGGAGGCTCTGGGAACCGAACCCGGGACTTTCCCATGTGGGAAGCAGGCGCTTAACTATTTGAGTCACATCCACTCCTAGGGGAAATGTTTGAGTATTATTCCTCATAGAATCATACCTTTGTTTTTTCCCTTTCCTCATTTCTGCCTTGAAAGAAAATCATAATGCTACGGGACAGCATGTGAATAGTTAATTCCTTCCTAAGGTTGGTATTGTTAACAGAAGACTAGAATGGAGTATTAAACCAATAGATTACTTTATATTATAGCCTTTTAACACAAACCAATTTGCAGTTAGCTTGGTTCTTTGAAGTTACAGAAATTTACTTGCTTTTTTACCTTCTTATTTTAGATCCCTTCTTAAATTTTTGTTTAGAATAATCTGAATAAAATTATATTTAAGCTATTTATTTCTATCTTTTAATTTGAGGACAGGTTGGTTCAGTGTCCAGTCTTTCCTAAATACTGTTAAGTATACACATACATACACAGTGTAATGAAAAAAAGTCCCATTTTTATGGTTCTGTAAATTCTCTAGCAAGCTTTAATTTCTTAGATTAAAAGTGTTACCTTTAATTCTGGTTTCTATCTAAAATGCTTTCTTCACCTAAGTGTATGATTTTCAAAAATGGATGAGCTTAAAACATTGACAGGACTTTAAATATAAGTTAATAATCCTCTTACTTCCTGCAAAAGATTACATGATTAGTTTGGAATTTTCCTGTAGTCTGTGTTTCTAGTTTTGTGAAAATAAAGTTGGGAATTTGAGAATGGTAATGTGAGTTTTACTGTTTGATCTTCTTTTGAAACATTTCACATTCTTGAAAATAAGCACAAGAAAATTGTTTTTTTCTTTATCAAGAATTCTGGTAATTTTAAAATAACATAGATTGGGGCTTAATTCAGGTGAGTGCCAAATAAGGCCAAGCTTTTAGGGCCAAGAGTGACTTCCAGATGAAAATGGGGTGTTTGGAAGACATCGATCCAATAGAACCTGATATTGAGCTTTTTCAAAATGTATTCATCTTTGAATGATTGTTCTATTCTGTCCCCAGCTAAGGCCTGCTGCCCTAGGGTCTCCGTTGGGCATGCTCTTGGCTCTTAAAATTACTAGCAGTGAGAGCAGTGCTGCTGGTAGAGAGGGCAGCTAAGCTCATAGGTGTGATTAGGCTTTCATTTTCCAGTGCACACCCATGCACATGGCACACAGACACTCCTAATTTGCGATGAGAAGAGGTAAGAGCTAGCTAGGTTACAGTGTCATGCCTCACATCTCTTTTTTTAGCATTACTTGCCCACTAGGGAGATAGTAACAGTTATAGAAACAGTATCAAATCTCTGTGGAGTGGGTATAGCTCAGTGGTTGAGCACCTAGTTCCCATGTACAAGGTCCTGGGTTTAATCCCTGGTACCTCCTAAAAAAATCCCTATGGAATTGTTTCTTTTAAAGGAGATTTGTGTATTTAATTTTTTTTTCTTTATTTTTCTATAGCAAATTTTCTTTTTTTTTTTTTAAAGATAGATCACAAAAAATGTTACATTAAAAATTTGAGGTTCCTATATACCCCACACCTCACCGCTACCCCCCCTCCCCCATCAACAACGTCTTTCATCATTGTGGCACATTTATTGCATTTGGTGAATACATTTTGGAGCACTGCTACACCGCATGGATTATAGTTTACATTGTAGTTTACACACTCCCCCAGTAGTCTATTCAGTGGGTTATGACAGGATATATAATGTCCTGCATCTGTCCCTGTAATATCGTTCAGGATAACTCCAAGTCCCAAAAATAGCCCCACATCTGTGTGTTTAATATTAACAGTATGTTAGGATACTGACCCCCGCACAGATTTGAAAAGTTGTAAAGTCTGCATACTTTTGGCTTCAGGTGCACTGAAGATATATTTATTCAGTGGGTCCATTAAATAAAAGTAATTGTTTTAGAGGGATCTATAAGTTTTCCAGATCACTTTTGAAATGCTCAAAGTAATTATGTAATTTAATGACTAATGTGTGAGTACTTTAAAACTTGTTTTGAATGGCTACCAATTAGAATAAAATACCTTTTTTGTCAATCCTCCAGTGCCATTTACTGAATTACATTTTTTTAAAAATTTATTCTTTTTTTTCTCTTTTTTTTTTAGGAGGTACTGGGAAGCAAACCTGTAACCTCATAAATGGAAAGAAGGCTCTCAACCACTTCAGCTACATCTGCTCCCCTTATTTATGAATAATTTTAGATTACATAAAAGTTACATTGAAAATGTAGGAGATTCCCATATACCCACCCCCAATCCCACATTTTCCCATATTTAATAACATCTTTCAATAGAAGCATTACTACTAAACACGGTCTGTACATTACGTTATGGTTTACATTTTGCGCTGCACAATTTTATAGGTTTTGACAAAATGTATTTTGGCCTGTATCTGTCATTTTAGTATCATGCAGAACAATTCCAGTGTCATATTTGAGTGATACAGTAACAGTGGTATACATCTGAAAGCATACTGTTAATGAACATTATTCTTACTATCTCAGAAATTTTTATTTTTGCGTACTTCTTTGATAATTCATGTGTGTATTTGTGTAGCCAATAGTCTGGTTGTGTTATCTTTCAACAAAAACTATCCATTACAGATGCTTTTACTGACTCTGCTATCAGTGCTAAAGTGAATGGTGAACACAAAGAGAAAGACCTGGAGCCATGGGATGCTGGTGAGCTTTCTACCAACGAGGAACTGGAGGCCTTGGAAAATGACGTAGTAAGTAAAATCTTTGCACTTGATATCAGACTCTGTGGTCAGTGTGGTGTGAGTGTATCATCCAGTCACTCGGTTTTAATTAAAGTATTTTTGTTGTTGTGAATATATTTAAAGCCACAGTTTTGTTTGTAAAGAGACTTTTCCACAGGCCATAAATTAAAATATTTTCTGTGTTGTTTTACTTGTAATTTTTAAGTAGGAATGCTATTTATTCTCCTGGATGCTCATAAGTTATTTCTTTATGATTAAAATAAACCATTTTAAGTAACTTAAAAATTTAAATTGAAAACTGTGGGAAACTTTGGAAATGCCAGCATATTTGCTTTGAATGCAGAATAAGGCAGCTTGATGAAACTGGTGTCTTTAATTGTCTATTTGTCAAAATAGGACATTCCTAGGGTTCTCGTCTTAAGAAGAAGTTTTCATTAATATTTTATGGTTGGTGTGTAGATGTAGCTCAAGCAGTTGAGCACCTGGTGCTTCCCACATAGGAAACTGTGTTCAGTTCCCTGTGCCTCCTAAGGAAAACAAACAAATAACAAGCAAAAACAAATGTAAAAACCAACTCAGGAGCCAATTTCAGGGCGTCTGTGAACTTGAATGGAAAAAATCAACTTATTTTCTTTATTTTCTCTGACCTCTAACTGAAATCTAGTGTTTCCTTCATTTATGAATGTATGCAATAAATTACAGTAGTATTCATTTAGTATCACATTACAGTTGTTGCATATCTCAAAATCGCTTACGCTCATCCATACATCAAAATAATGGTAATTGTTAGACTCAGTGCTAATTGAGTGTCATAAAACTGTCATTACATTCTGAGAAGGGGCCTGTGTTTTCCCCTGATGGGCAAAAAGGTGACCATGGAACAACAAAAGTTAAGTATCCCTGTATTAAAAGAAAAAGTTACAGAGGAACAAGATCCTATTTGAATTAAAAAATAATAAAAGTTTATTGTATACTTAAATTTTCATAGAAGAGATGTGGGATAATGCTTAAAAAGCTGATAATGGAGGTAATCTATGCATAGTGCAACTAGAAGACTTTTACTTTTTACTGGATATCTTTATGGTTTGAATTTTTTACATATATTATTTAAGTAATTTCAAGGCAAGATAATTATGATTTCCTGCCCATGTGTTTTAGGGCTAAGGAATGGCTTTAGTAGTCTTACCTGGTGTAGCACTGGATGACAACCCAAGGTTGATGAATGAACTCAAATGTTAGTGTTAAAGTTGTCATTAACATTTCTTGGATGATGCTGTGCCCTCTCCTATAAGAAGGATAATGGATATGCACCATATTTTGGACCTTCCCATCTTTAAAAGGAAATTTAAAACATTAGGGCGCAAATGTGGCTCAAGCAGTTGAGCTCCCACATTGGGTTCAGTTCCTGGTGCCTCCTGAAAAAACAAAAGCACAACAAGCAAAATAAACAAAAAAACCAACTCAGGGAAACCAGTGTAACTCAGTTGTTGAATGCCAGCTTCCCACATACAGTGTCGCAGGATCAATCCCCAGTCCCTGGTACCTCAAAAAAACAAATCAACAAGAACAACAAAAAGTCAGGGAAATAATGACTGACCAGACATTTAATTTTCACCATTGAAGATTCTTCACTTCTCTACCCCTGATTGGATGATTCTAATAGATTAAAGAATACAGCTTAGGTTTTGAGAGTGGGAGTATCCTATAGTTCCCTCATTGAATTGTAGAGTCATCTACATTGAGGTATTAGGTTAGGATACTGACTGAGGCACAGAACTGCTGTTCCTGAGGTCCTTCTTAAAAAAATAAACTCTTTCTCTTGTGAGTTCATGCAGTGACTTCGTTTCACTGTCTGTGCTACCTTTCCTTTGAGCATTCCCGGCAGGAAGGAGACGATAGCAGGAATCTAATACCATGTATTCCTCCCACACTGATAGAGTGAACAGTGGTAAAAGCTGTGACTTACCAAACCTTCCTTCTCCCAAAATATTGAAAATATTTTTGCCTGTCAAAAAGCACCTCTTCTCCCATATAGACATGATCAGTGATCTCAGGAAATCTGCAGATATATAAAAGTGTCTGCACTCTACAAAAAGGTGACATAGAGAACAGGAAGAGAGAACTCTGATCTGATGTTTCATTATTCTGTGAAGTAACTCAAAGGTTTTAAACTTTTACTAAAAGCCCATCAAATAATTGTTATATGTAGTTCTTTACCAGTTTGTAGGGGCTGACAGGTAGATCAAAAGTTTTTCCTTAAAACACTGTTTAAAGAAAATCTTAATTTGCTAGATTGCTAGTATAGTATGTTAAATATTGGTGGTATAGATGTTCATATATAACTGAATTATAGAAGACAAATACTTTGTCATTTTGAAAAAATGAGTTTCATTTTCTTCTAGTCTAATGGATGGGATCCCAATGATATGTTTCGATATAATGAAGAAAATTATGGTGTAGTGTCTACATATGATAGCAATTTATCTTCATATACGTAAGTTTAAAAAGTTTGCTTTTATCATAGTATATTCTTTTATTTTCACCAATTTAAGTTATAATGTTGAATAAATGTTTCTATTGGATTTTAAGTTAAACAGTTACATGAAGTAATTATTCTGTTACAACTGTGGCTGATAAATTCCCATTAAAACAGCAAATAAATCTAGTTTCCTTATACTTGAATTTTATGCTCTAAATAAATTTTTGTTTTGATTTGTTTTTAAGTTTTGGAAATCTAAACTTGCAAAAGTAGAGGTTATGGGTTAATAGCCAATTTAACCAGTTTTTGAAAATGCTATACAGCTCTAGGGAAAGGGTAACAACAACAACAAAAAAGCAAATCTTGATTGAGAAATAAAATGAACACCTTAACTCTTATTAAAGTTTTACCAGTATTCCAGATTCTAAATTTTTTTAATAGTTGATTGTGACAGGATACAAACTATGACTTTAAAATATTCATTTGCTTTCTTTTTCTCTTATTTCAGGGTGCCTCTTGAAAGGGATAACTCAGAAGAATTTTTAAAACGGGAAGCAAGGGCAAATCAGTTAGCAGAAGAAATTGAATCAAGTGCCCAGTACAAAGCCCGGGTGGCCCTGGAAAATGACGATAGGAGTGAGGAAGAAAAATACACAGCAGTACAGAGAAATTCCAATGAACGGGAGGGGCACAGCATAAACACTAGGTATTTAAAGGAAATCATAGTGCAGTATTTTGGATACACAACTCAAGGTCTCTCTGAGAAGGTGTATATTATATTTTGTCTTTCTTTATTGTAGTTTAGGTAGAGAATGCAAATGGAATTGGTTAAAGATTCTGTTAGAGAAAGGGTTATGGTAATCTTGAAAAATATTTTTTGAGAGCTCTGTAGAGCCAAGTGTTGGATTACAATGATGAACAAACCAATGACTTGATGAACTTACAGTTGAGGACTAATCAGGTGGGGGGAATGCATGTTACATAACAGTGTGATTTGCTAGATATGAGGTGTGTTCAAAGTATTAGGAACATCCAGAGATAAGGATAGCTTCACAGAGGAGGTGACATTTTGTGGAAGGATAAGATGTGTCTGCCATTCAGAGAGGCGGGGAGGAGGAATTTCTGGTGTGGCCAGAGACACGTCCAGAAGCCTGGCCATTTAGAAGAATCTGGCCAGCTCAGGAAAATGCTACCTTTGTTTCATATGCTAGGAATTCAGAGTACATTTTGGAGGTGCTCTGATTGGAGTTGGTGATAGGAACTGAGGAAGTGAAAACAGGTTGGTCCAGGCAGTGAAGCACTTTGTATGTGAACAGACTTTGAGGCACTGATGATTAGCTGAAACTTGGAGACCAGTTAGTATGTTGAAATAATAATGTGAAAACAGGGTAAACAACTAGACCAAGGGTGGCGATAGTATGGTAAGAAGAACTGGATATGATCCTGAGGTTTCTTTGATTACTAAGTGGATTGATGGTTATATACTGGTTATAGAGATAGGAAACATGGAGCAAATTTGAGGGGAGAGATGATGAGTCCGTTTGTACAATTTATTTCATTTGAGGGGTTTTGGGGTCTTCATTTATCCATAATCGTGCTGAGAAACACCTTCATACCTGGAAGAGTAAGATAAATATCTTGTCTTCAAGGAACTCAGTTTAGAGTCTGCTGATTTGAATTGAAGTGTCCTTTGGGAGATGTTGAGACTGTGGACCTGTTAGTACAGATTTGGGATTCATTAGCATTGCTGACATTGACATAATGAAAAAGCAAAGAACAGCCAATGAGAGAAGAGGAGATCTCAGAGAAAATAAAATTGAGAAAGCTAGGCAATGAGGATTTCAAGATTATGATTCATAGAATCAGCCTATAGAAAGACCAACTAGTATTAGAATGAATACACATCTGCTTAACTTTGTGCTTAGGAGGAGAATCTGAGGAAAAGAAAAGGCCAGAAGGTAGAAATCAGGGTAAGATGGAATAGGAGTGACTGAGAGTGAGGGAGTTTGGTTTAGTATTTAACCTTCCACCTCAGTTACTTTTAGATATGTTTCATTAGTCTGGTACCAATAGTAGAAAATGATTTCAAGTCTCTCTCATTTTCAGGGAAAATAAATATATTCCTCCTGGACAAAGAAACAGAGAAGTCATATCCTGGGGAAGTGGGAGACAGAATTCACCACGTCTGGGTCAGCCTGGCTCAAGCTCCATGCCATCAAGATCCACCTCTCACACTTCAGATTTCAACCCTAATTCTGGTTCAGACCAAAGAGTAGTTAATGGAGGCAAGTATTTTAACTGAATCTATCAGTCACGATCAAATATATAGTTACCTAAATACTTAAAACAGTTTATCTATGGGATATGTTTGTGTATACCTTCCATTTCAAAATGATTTCACATTTGCTTCTGTGGATATCAGTAAAATGTTGTGTGTCAGTTGCATGTACCATACTTGGCATAATAAAATTTTCATATATAAGATAAAGGTAAATTTACCCCAAAGTCATGCACTTGAACAAAAAATACTCCATCTATAAAGAAACTGGAAACTTAGGATAGGTTCTCAATTATAAAAGTATTGGATAATAAAATTAAAACATAGTTTATATGGAAATTCCTACCTGATATGAAGTACTCAGTGGTTAATTTTGATTCATTTTCATTAACTGTTTACTTACATATTTATAGTCTACTTAACTCAAGAAAGGATTTGACATAACTTGTAATAAAAAACCTGACCAAGAGTCATGAAAGAGAAGAGAGAAATGTGCTTACAATACAAAAACAACTCTTAGTGTAAGGGTTAATATTGCAGTTATAGCAATTTAAGTAAAACAAACTTAATGTCTTTAGTAGAGAGATACTTTTTATTCTGCCTCTAAATTTGAGGTTGAATATAACTCATAGGTTGTTTTTGTATTAGGTATACTGGACAGCAGTATTGTAGGAAGTATGGCAATAAAGTAATTAATAATAGCCATCAGAGGGAGGTTGCAAACTTAAGGAAAACAGTGGGCATTCAATTTTAGTTATTTAAATTTGCGAAGTTAAAAAGATAAAAATAGAGAACACTAAGTTTCCAGTTTCATTTGTTTTCTTTGAGACTTTTCTCCAGAATTCCTCTCCAAATGAGCACTCTTGAGTATTTTCTATATTTTACTATTTGGGGGTGAAATTTCTTAGCTCATTTAATAAAGAACTTTAATGTTCACAAACATGATTTTCAAAGTAAAAAATCTGAAGGGTCCTGGGAAGTATATGATACTCAAGTGTGTAAAGAACACATATGGAGAGGAGACCTGGACTATTTCCTAAGATTTAAGGTAAGTAACATGTAATTTTAGATGTTAGCTGTATCTGACCTGTCATTAATTCTGACCTAGGAGTTTGAATTAATTTGGGGATGATTGCTTTGTTAGTTGCGTTGTTTATTAAGCAGTCTCTCAGATAAGTGTTTAACTGCATAAATTATTTATATAGAAGGTCTCTTTTTTCCCCAATTTCATTAAGATGTATGTTTTTTAAAAAGCTGATGAATATTATCCTTTGTCACTCCTGTGACTAGAGAAAAGTAGAAATTGGACTTGATTAATGATATTTCAAACTGAACCTTAGGTTCAGTATAAACTAGATGAAAATCACAGATGATTATAAGGAAGCAGTATTTTAAATTGAATATAATAATTGCTACTTATTTTCATTATGTTCCAAAAGCTAAAAATAATACAATAAATATTTTATGCCTGACTTTTGTGATTTATTGTGTGAAATTATCTTGTGTATGTCTTTTAACAATAACTTACTGAGAAGCAGTTATAGAAGCAGGATTAAGAGGCAGAGTCTTAACTGTCTTCCTCAATAGTATGTGTAGATCCTAATTAACCCTTTGGGAACGTGTATTCATTTAAACAGATTTAATTTTGAGGAGGTTAAAGTTAAATGTGAATTTATGTCAGTTAAGTTATGCTAAAACTTATCACAAATCAAATAACTGTCCTCAAAGGGTTAAAATGTACAAGAAATCATTTTTGTCATTTTACTTTTTTTCTGTTTACTTTTTCCCTCATTTTTTTCTTTAGTTTTTATACTTTCCTTCATATCATTTGTTCTGTCAGGTGTTCCCTGGCCATCGCCTTGCCCATCTCCTTCCTCTCGCCCACCTTCTCGCTACCAGTCAGGTCCCAACTCTCTTCCACCTCGGGCAGCCACCCCTACACGGCCGCCCTCCAGGCCCCCCTCGCGGCCATCCAGACCCCCGTCTCACCCCTCTGCTCATGGTTCTCCAGCTCCTGTCTCTACTATGCCTAAACGCATGTCTTCAGAAGGTACAATACCACAATTTGTTCATATTTTTGTTTGTCTTTGTTTAACTCCTTATGTGAGTTTATAATTACAAAATAGTTTCCTCTTCATTATTTAGTAACCTATAATTTCTGTATTTTAACTTTAGTTGATTAAAACTATTTCTATTAACCTTTTGTTCATTAAAGAGAGATTTAATAAGTGCTATGAACTGTCCTGAATTGTAAGATGGGGGTTAACCTCAGCTTGGTAATGATGCTCCTTTAGGGCCCCAGTCAAGACTGCCGCAGTGCCTTCTCCCTTGCATTTTACGCTATAGACAGTGGTTAATGGTAAAAGAGTGAACTTTCTTCACCTAGTCATGGATTTTTGTAGAACTATCATTTTAAAGCTCCTTGGCTGTGGCCTTTCTTGAATTACCTGTTGGCCACAGGCAGGCATGGTGGCAAGAGGGATCCTTTTTGAGAGGGACATTCCCTATAGCTGCCTGTGTGTGTGTGTGTGTGTGCGCGCGTGTGTGTGTCTCAGATTACTGTGCAGACTCAGTTTTCAGACATGTTGGAGGAGTTTAAAAATTAGCTTTGCAGTATTTTATAGTGAAAGGCTACTTATTTTGGGAGAGTGCTTTATTGAAGATAAGTTGTTGATAAAAGAAATAAGAATTTGAATCTTATAGGTGGTTTTTTTTGCTCTTGTTAAAATTAAAAATAAAATCTTGTAATTCTTACTCATTATATGATGCTAAGTTCACCATTGCTACATATCAAAAATGGATATGTTGTTAGAAAGATCACATTCTTATTTAAATGCAGCACAAAAAAGCCTATTTCCAGAATGTTAATGTCCTTTCGAAACTAGTTCAGTATATTTGTGTTAAAAATTTGATCCAATTTGTTTATTAAAATTGCAGTTAATATAACTTGTATTGGGAATAATAGTTTTCTAGCATAAACTTCTTTCCTGGGGAAAACTGTATTGGCAACTTAAAGTAAAATCATCAGATCTTGAGTGAAGCTTCTAGTCATGACCAGTAGGTTTCACTTAATTTTGTGGTTACTTTCTTACTCAAAAAATGCCTACTGGTGGCTACTATATAGAAAGTTAAATTTTGTTGAAATATTTGTTGTGATTCATTATTTGATTGTATCCTGAGACTTAGATAAAACATGACTCATTAATGAGTTCAGGTATTTTTGCTACATGAAAATGTAAGGGTTGCCCAACTATTCATGCAGAATATATCTTCTGCATTATTTAGGAATGTTGAATTTCAGTTTTTTAAACTAATTTAAATTAAAATGTTTTGTAGTCATGCAGTTAGTTGACACTGAGGTAATTTTGAAATATCAGCTTCAAAATTTAAACTATTAAATAAAGAGTTTCCTTTTTGTACAAAGAATATGTTTGGTGTCTGTAAGTATTTATATTCCCAGAAATAATTAATTTTTAAAAATTAAGTTTTATTGTGAAGCAATCAATGCCAACAGACTTGTCTTTTTTCTATCAAGAAATATAAAAAAAGAAAAGATAAATTCATATACCCAATTCTTAAATTATTCTTTGATATGTTTTATTTCCCTTTGAAAATTACAATATGTATTAATAATATGATTTTTAAAAAGATCATGTCCGTGATTAACTTCCTATTGAGGGGCACGTGTTAATTTGATGTTCTAACGAGTTTGGCAGTAGGTTGCAGGTGAAGAGCTTTGGAATCAAGGATGTGTTTGCTGCATGTCAGCACTGTTTCCACCTGATAGCTTTGTTCTCGTGCCCTGTAGCCGCCTTCAGAAATAGAAATCACTAATTGGGTGATAGAATTAATGGTGCATTATTTTGAGAATTCATGTAATACAAATTTCCTCCTCAAATGTCAGTTTTTCTGGTCTTAACATGTCACACGTTAGCAGTAGTTTTCAGCTAACAGCCTGTTAAGTCTGAGAAACTGTTTACAAGTGAGACCTGTATTGAGCTTTGGCTATAAAATTGATTATCATGGCAGAAGAGGTAGATAATCAAAGATTTTGAAGAAATTTAAGAAGGCTATATACGTTTGTTTCAATAGTATAAGAATGTATAGGGTTAACAGCCTTGTTAAATGAAATTTTTTTCTAATTTTAGAATTAATGTTTTATTGAAATCTTGGTGGTAGAGCTAAAAGTACAGAATAAAGAAAAAATTATTCTGTTATATAGCTATAACTTCTATTAACATTTTCTTTATATATGTTTCATTGTTTTATATTCTTGCAAATAATGGATATAACTAAACATGGCTAAAAAATTTTTAAAGATTCTGGCATCTTATTGCTTGATTTCTTACCACCAATTTTATCCCCTCCCTGTGTTAAAAATAGAGAAATCAAATAAAATTTGTTTATAAAACATTGTAACATTCCACAAAATAATTCTGAAAGAATTCGTATGGCCAAAAATACATACGGCTTTTTTCCCCTTTTTCTTCTGTAGAAAAACTGTAGAGAGAGGAAGAGAGAGAGAATGTATGATGTGTATTTAATGGAATAGTAGTATCGATGGACATTGTGACATTTCTATGATGTTCATTGCTCCTTTCTTAGGGCCTCCAAGGATGTCCCCAAAGGCCCAGCGACACCCTCGAAACCACAGAGTTTCTGCTGGGAGGGGTTCCATTTCTAGTGGCCTAGAATTTGTATCCCACAACCCACCAAGTGAAGCAGCTACTCCTCCAGTGGCAAGGACCAGTCCTGCAGGGGGAACATGGTCATCAGTGGTCAGTGGGGGTAGGTAATACTTGGCTTAGGCCATAAATACAGTGTTCATTTTGTAATTCTATTAGCTGTAAATAGGGCTAATATCACGCTCTGATGAATTGCAAGTGTATTTGATGCTATCTGCAAGATAGTATAACCAAGAGAATCTCCTATATATTTAAAATGGTGGAATAACCAGAAATGGGAAAACATGCATTTTATTCTGGGCTCTACCACTTATTCCCTGTAAATTAGAAAAAAATTATGTAGTTATTCTGAATTTCATTTTTCTCAGTGAGTAAAATAATCTGCATGGTTTACTTCATGGGGTTGTAATGAGATTCATATGAGGTAATAAATACGAACGTGTATAGTTTTATAAAGTGTACCACTCAAAATATAAAGCCAATATAGTAAGTGAGAACATTTAGAAGGATGGAATTTTCTTAGCAACTTTGTTCATTGATTCATTCCACAGACATTTATTCTAGGGCTCACAGTGTAGTGGGTTTGTCTAGCATCTATATATGACACTAGTTTCCAACTACTTCCCTTATGAGGAATATCAAACAAAGTAGGAGCCCAAGTTTTATCTGCAATTAACCTAAAGAATATGCTGACAGCAGCTATGAAAGTTTAAAAAAATGTACCTTGACAAGATTTTATAGTTAGGTTGACTGCTTTTGCTGCTTTGTTAATCATATTCCTTAATGTTTTGTTTTATGGTAACTATGGTAAGCAGGAACATAAAGTGATTATATTTTTTTTAGTCTTAATTTATTTTAGTCTATAGAACCTTGAAAAGAAAACAAGTCTTTAAGCTTAAACACTAAATGTCTATTTTTATTTGATATACAGTCTCCTGAGCTTTTGTAATATATAATTGTATTATCATTTTCTTAGCTGATTCCATTTTCTTCTTTGGTTTTCAGTTATATTAAAATTAGTGAGGAAATAGAATTTTTAAAAATCTTAGCTGTATTGTTAATCATTTGACATTACTCAGATGGTTTGGAAATAAATTTTAAGAGTAACAATGTGAATACAGAAGCAAGAGAGTAAAAGTTATATCCAGAACAGTGTTACAGGATTGATCTTTATTCTGACTGGGGAAGAAATGGCAATTGTTGAGTAATAGTTTCCCTCCATGGCTATTGGTCAAATATTTAAAAAGAACAAAAGTGAAGCAAATTGAACCATTTTCTCTAAACCTTTGAATTGGAGCTTTGTTAAATAGGTTAATAATGGAATATGAAACCTAGTAGAAACTTATCATGAAGTAGTATGAAATATGAAAGTAGGTTTGGATTATCTTCCCCATTTGGCTAAATTGGGTCCTTGATTTCTTTGCACAGTGGATCTTGATGTTGCAAAATATATAGGATAAGCTGTTTTAAATGTGTTTTATTCCATTAGTTAGAGGAGGAAAGAATAATCCTACTTATTAGAGACACTCCTTCTCCCCTCAGCCCTCCTACTCTTTTTAAAAGGAAACAGTCACTCTCACTTTTTAGTAGAAAATGATGCTACCTTTATCTCAAAAAGTGGCATTTATCCTGCCTTAGGAATCCAATTTCCAGCTTCATTCAAAATATTGCCATTTGGAAAGCGGACTTGGCCCAGTGGTTAGGGTGTCCGTCTACCACATGGGAGGTCTATGGTTCAGACTCCGGTCCTCCTTGACCTGTGTGGAGCTGGCCCATGCGCAGTGCTGATGTGTGCAAGGAGTGCCGGGCCACACGGGTGTCCCCGCGTAGGGGAGCCCCACGCGCAAGAAGTGCGCCCCGTAAGGAGAGCCACCCAGCACGAAAGAAAGTGCAGCCTGCCCAGGAATGGCGCCGCCCACACGAAGAGCTGACACTACAAGATGATGCAACAAAAGGAAACACAGATTCCAGTGCTGCTGACAACAACAGAAGCAGACAAAAGAAGAACACGCAGCAAACAGACACAGAGAACAGACAACTGGGGGGAAAGGGAGAGAAATAAATAAAATAAATAAAATTTTAAAAAAAATCTTCTAAAAAAATTGCATTTACTCGTGAAATTATTCATGCCTTTCAGAATTGTTACTTTTAGTTTGGGGAAAAAACCCACAGTTGTATTAATTGGTATCATTTTTCAGACATTGGGGTGGGGAGTAGAGAGTACTAGTTTAGTAGATCATGAGAGAAGGCCTCTGAGCGAGTGATAATTGAGCTGAGACTGTAACATAACTTTTCCTTTCCTTTTAGTTCCAAGGTTATCCCCTAAAACTCACAGACCTAGGTCTCCCAGACAGAACAGTATTGGAAATACTCCCAGTGGGCCAGTTCTTGCTTCTCCCCAACCTGGCATTATTCCAGCTGAAGCTGTTGCCATGCCTATTCCAGCTGCCTCTCCTACGCCTGCAAGTCCTGCTTCTAACAGAGCTGTTACCCCATCTCTTGAGGGTATGTAAGAAAGTGCTTCCAGATATTTCCATTGTTGCTTTTGGAATTGAATGGTGGAGGTTTAACATATGAAAAATGCTGTGTTGTTTTGTTTTTATTTATAGATAAATATTTGAGTGCGCTTTTTTTTTTTCTTGAATTGAACCCAGGACCTCTTAGGTGGGAAGCTGGCATTCAGCCACTGAGTTGGGTTTTTCATTTGTTTGCTTGTTGTTTTGTTTTTGTTTTTAGGAGGATCCAGCACCAAACCCCGGGACCTCCTGTGTGGGAAGTAGGCGGCAAATGGCTTGAGCCATATCCGCTCCCCTGAGTGCACATTTTAAATATTATATAAATGAAATTAGTTCAAGTAGTACCATTAGTTTCATATATATTATTCTTGAGTGTGTGTTGTTATTAGGGTTGTTAATATTCCTGGGTGATATATATTTAAATAAAATAATTGTTATTTCATATGTCTGCAAAGGAGAAAAATATAAGAAAACAAAATTGTTGAATGTTTCCCCTTTTGACTTTTTTTAACACCTAACTTTGAATTTTTTAAAAAATTTATTTTCTAGCAAAAGATTCTAGGCTTCAAGATCAGAGGCAGAACTCTCCTGCAGGGAATAAAGAAAATTTGAAGCCTAATGAGACATCACCTAGCTTTTCAAAAGCTGAAAGTAAAGGTAGAATTTTAAGAATGCTTTAAATATAATTGTAGAAATATGAAATAGTAGGTCTAATCTTATTTCTAATACAGAATATTTTTGGCCAACAGTTTTTTTCTCATATTGTGGATATTTAAATGCATAGTTTGGCAAATGCCAGAATCCATAAGTAGTATATTGAAATGAACACTTTGATAATAGACCTCATTTTCATTTCTAACACCCCGTGGTAAAAGAATCCTTAAATTTTATAGAAGGTTAGAAATAAATCTGTATCTGACAGTTCTTAATTTTTACAGGTATATCACCAATTGTTTCTGAACATAGAAAACAGATTGATGATTTAAAGAAATTTAAGAATGATTTTAGGGTAAGTGTTGCATTGGACTTACCAGTTAGAGTTTTAAGAAATAAATATTAATTGTGACTAAGGATTTTTGTATCATCCATTTATAAAAGTGCATTATATCTATATCGGAAACATTGAACCATGTGTGTAGAAAGCTAAACATTGTTAAAATTGTATTTACTTGTGCATTAAGTGGGGTAACTAAAATCATGATATTTGATAAGAGCAGTAGTTGATATCAAATGAAATAATTCTAACATTTGAAGCCACCATAACATAAGTTATTTGGTGTTCCTATGATTACTTTGTTCAGTGAAGCTAGATTGCTGTGGAGAAAGGCCAAGGAATTAATTACTAGATGTGGCAAGTGGACGATATACTGGGCCATGCTGTTCTGTGGTAGTTGGAGATTTACTCTTTATGTTCCAAATATATTAATTGGTATAGAAATCTTTTTATAATACTATTTCTCCATTTGGTAGACTTTGCTGATAGCTGTTCTTTCTTTAGCATGGTATCTTTCTTTGATGGCTATTTCATTCAGTTTCACATGGTTTACTAAAATATAACTAGATATCAAGATAGATTTTGAAACCAACTCAAGAAATCCTGAAACTTAGCTTGTGATAGGCGGTAAAAATTGTCAGCTTTAAAAAAAAGGTGACTGAATCAGAAGATGAATGAATAATAGACAAAAGGAAGCCCTTCCCCAGCCTATGTTCTAGCTCTCTAAAAAAATAATTATTTTTGTAATTAGTTTCATGTGCATTCAAACATTCTTTAAAGTATAATGTATTATTTCCTTCAACACATGTATTCAGCTTAGGAGCTCTTAGAAGTTGTTAATTAAAATTTTTTTTATCAAACAATAGTTAATACATAAAAATGATATCAAGAGAAATGAACAAATGTCATGTACCCACTTTCCAGCTTAATAAGTCAGGCCACCTACCCCTCCTCAGCTGCTTCCTTCTCTTTCCTTCCAGATAGATTGGCTTCTTTCCCATGCAGTTATTTATACTCACACTGCATATGAATATATATCTAAGCAATAGAGGTTGTTGTTTTGCATAATCTTAAATTCAGTATTTATATAATGTCATGTAGTATTCTTCCACATCTGCTTTTTTTCTTTCTGCGTTTTTTTATAGTCATTCAGTCCCTTCTTATTGTACGCTTACACGACGTTATTGTTATCAAGAAAAGAAATATTTTTACTTTGAAGTATATTGTTTTAGTTTCCCAGCTGCTAAAACAAATACCATACAATGGGTTGGCTTAATAACGGGAATTTATTGGCTCACAGTTTCCGAGGTTGGAAGGCTTGCTTTCTCCCTAGGTTGGTAATTTCTGGCTGGCTGGCAATTTTTGGGGTTCCTTGGCTTTTCAGTCACATGGCAATATACAAGGCGATGTCTCCTCCTTTCTTCTGCATATTCTCTTGACTTCTGGCTTTCACCGTGGCTTTTTTTTTTTTTTTTAAGGTACTGGGCCCCACTATTAAACTCGGGACTTCATATGTGGCGCTAAACCACTGAGCCACATCAGTTCCCCTGAGTTGGCGTCTTCATTTGTTTACTTTTTGTTTGGTTTTGGTTTTAGGAGGCACCAGGGAATGAACCAGGACCTCCCATGTGAGAGGCAGGAGCTAAACTGCTTGAGCCACATCTGCCTCCCTACCCATTTTTTATTATTGAATTGCAAGAATATTTTGTATGTTGTCTGCCAGTCCTTGAACAGATAGGTAATTTGCAAATATTTTCTTCCATCCTGTGACTTGTCTTTTCACTTTCTTAGGGTGTCTTTTGAAATACAGACATTTTGCATTTTATTTTTTCTTTTGTTGCTTGGGCTTTTGATATTATAGCTAAGAAATCATTGCCTAATCCAAGGTCATGAAGATTTACTCCTGCTTTCCCTTCCATTTAGGTCTGTAATCCATTTTGGGTTAATTTCTCCCCCAATTCCCCTCCCACCTTCCCACCCCCGACACCTCCCTTGTCTTTTTCTCATTGTTTGCTTGTTTCTTCTTTTAGCAGTTACCAGGAACCGAACCCAGGACCTCTCATGTGGGAAGTGGGTACCCAACTGCTTGAGGCACATCTGCTCTCTACTCGTACTTGGTTTTTTTGCTGTCTGCTTGTTACTGGCTTGTTGTTTTTGCTCAATGTCTTCTTATTGTCTGTTCATTGTTTACTGTCTTTAGGAGGCACCTGGAATTGAACCTGGGACCTCCCATGTGGGAGGCAGGCACCCAATGACAGCCACATTCACTTCCCTAATTTCTTTTTAAAATGATTAATTTATTTTTCCCCCTCCCCTCCATTGTCTACTCTCTGTGTCTATTCACTGTGTGTTCCTCTGTGTCTGCTTGAATTTGCATTAAGTAGCTCCAGGAACTGATCCTGGGACCTTCTGGAGTGGGAGAGAGGTGATCATCCTCTTGTGCTACCTCAGCTCCCTGGTCTACTGCATCTCTTATTATCTCTCCTCTGTGTCTCTTTGTTGCATCATCTTGCTGTGCCAGCTCTCTGTGTGGGCCAGCACTCCTGCCCAGGGCAGCACTCCACATGGGCCAGCACTCCGCATGGGCTAGCTTGCCACATGAGCCAGCTTCCCTTCACTAAGAGGCCCTGTGTATTGTATTCTAGACCTCCTATATGGTAGATGGGAGCCTAGTTGCTTGAGCCACATCTGCGTCCCCCTAATTTTTAAATATAGTATAAAAGAGGGAATCAAATTTCTTTTGCTTGTGGATATCCACTTGTCCCAGCCTCGGATTCTTTCCCTGTTGAGTTTTCTTTGTACCCTTGTTGAAAATCAGTTGACCACAAATGTGAGGGTTTACTTTTGGACTCTGAATTCTCCTCACTTGTAAGTATGTACATTTTTATGCTAGTACTTGACTTAGATATAGTGTTGTTTAAAAGACTAAAAATTCTTTGATTAAAAATATTTTAGCTATCATAGTATGAGTTCACAACTTTTGTAAATCTTCATTAATGTTTGACTGTTAAATTCCAGATAGCAGCAGCATTAAAACTCTCATCTCTTTAGGATTTATATTATTATTACTGTTTGTAGCCTTAATAGTCAAATGTATTATTAAGTGTCTCTGAATAACTCTTTGTTCCAGAAGAGAACGCTAGAAAGCAAATAAATTGTTTTTAAAAAAATTTAAAGTTGAGCTTTATTATTATTCTCTTCAAATAAACTGTTGCTATTAGCTTATATTTGTTAAGGATTTCCTTTGTGTTAGATGTTCCTCTAAGTGCTTATCCTTTAAATTTGTTAAGTCCTTTATTGTCCTAACAAGCCTTCTAAGTAGTTCTGTTATTACCTGTAGTAGGTTTATTAGGAAACTAAGGTAAAGAGAAGTCAAATAATTTGTCCAAGGTCACATGGCTAGTTAATGACAGTCCTGGCCATCTTTGTGTTTAAGCTTGTGGCAGTGAGTCTTTCTTTGGTAACTAATACAATGTGTACACAGTTAAATGTCTGTTTAATGAATGACTCATCAGAACCACCCTCATGATGTGCACATGATCCTGAACTGCATTTGTTCACAGGAATCTCTACTTTTTCACTGACACAGAAATAGGAGTACCCTATGTTCTTGTTTTTTGCCTTTGAGAACCATCTGTGGGCTCTAATGTACCTATATGTAGAGTGCTGATAGCTTTATTCATCTAAGAATCAACAGTAGTACTTTCATTTCCATCTGGTTAATGGTGTGGATTTTGGAGGCAAGTAGACCGAGTTTGAATATTGGCCCCCTCCATAACATATGTATAACATTGGAGCATGTCATCTTCTCTCCCCAAGCCAAAATAAAACCTACTTTATAGTGTTCTTGTTAGAGCCAAGCAATATACTATCTGTAAAATGCCTGGCACATCCTTTGGATTCAATAAATGCTAGTTTTTCTTCACAAAATATGGATGATTCAAAACTGTACTGGCTATTAACTTTTTTTTGTTCTTTGAGTCACATAAGAATCGCAGATTTCCTTTTGGTTTGGTATACTGCAAAGAGGAAATATAGTGGAATGTTTAAAAGCAGGAATTGTGCCTTATTTCCCCATTTGTAAAATGGCCATGATATTATATACCTCAAATAAGGCTGTTGAGAAGATTAAATAAATGAGTTGGGAAATCGTTTAGAACAGTGTTCAGTTGATAAGTGTTTGCCATTATAAGAATGATAACGATCATAAATTATTTTCACTCAAGAAATCTTGTTATAAATATTATTGAAGTCTTTTGCATTATACAGTTAGTCTATTAGGTGTGTAGCCCTTGCTAGAGATTTTTGTGAACAAAAGGAGGTTTTAATAGTTTAGTGTCTATATTGTGACTTACATTGCTAGTGGGCTCAGATAAATGCCCCTATCAACTTTTGCCTTCCTTTTCTTACTTCATAGCAGTATTGGTGATGCATTGAAACCTGACATGCACCTGTGATAAGTGCCTCAGAAGTGAAGTCATTGAAACTGGCTTACCAATTCAGAGGCTGAGATGATGGCTTGTCTCCAACCTTTAGGTGTACCTTTCTGCTGCGTAGGTCTCTGTAGCTGCTTCTCACCACTCTGGCTCTGGACTGCTGTTGTATTTGCCCCCATGTCTTCTCTTGCTGCCCTTTCCTTTTTTTTTTCCTTGTCATTTTCTTTAGCTGTCCTATTTTTTTCTGCAAATGTTAAAAGCCTTCTCACTTATTTCACTAACATCTTTGTGTTCAGTTCTTGATGGTTCTTGTGTTTTGTGCTTTCATTTTTAGCTTTGGTTTTAGAAAGTCTTATTTGATCAGCATGTCTAGTCTGGTCTCCCTCTGAATCCACCTATATTTGGCCTTCCAATCCACCACTAGTCTTGGGCAGAATGTGGTCTTAGTCCAGCCTCCATAATGGTTTCTGTAGCCTCTCTTGCCTCCCTCCAATTCATTCTCCATAAACCTGCTGCCCTCATCTTTCTGAACTAAAAATATGCTTAGTTGTATATGCTGCTTAAACTTCTTTAGTGTCTTCCTATTAACCTGAAAATTAAAATTAAAAACTAAAATCCTTAACATAGCTTTCAAGCTCCTTATACTCTTAGTTCTCATGCTTGTGTGCATCATTTCTTTTGTATATGTATCATACCCTTGGTCCAGCCACCATTAGTGTTTTTCTGTTTCATGACGGAGCAATTTTCCCCCTTTTTAAAACATTTTTAAACATGCTGTTTAATTTTCTTAGACTCTTTACTTTTCCAAACACTTCCCCCTCCCCAAATTCTTGTTTATTAGAAGTATAGGTTTACCAAAAAATCATGCAGAAAATACAGGACACAGAGTTCTCACCCTCCTCCCCTCCATTATCAACACTTTCGAGTGTGGTACATTTGTTACAGTTGATAAAAGAATATTATAATTTTAGTTTTAACTGTCATCCATGGTTTACATTGGTGCTCACTGTTGTGTTGTATGGTCTTATATTTTTTTGTTTTTGTTTTTAAATTTTTATTCTGGTAACACACATACAACTTAAAATTTCTCCTTTTTAGCCACATTAAAATATATGATTTACTGATGTTAATAACATTCACAATGTGGTGCTACCATCACCACCATTCATTACCAAAACTTTTCCATCAGTCCCAACAGAAATCCTCTAGCAAACTTTTTTTTGGGTACAAACCCTTTTATTTTTTTTTAATTAGTTTTATTGATATGTAGTCATAAGCATATAATCCATCCAAAGTGCATAATCAGTGGTATTTGGTATAATCACAGATTAAACTACTGTTTATTTTTTAAAACATTTATTCTGGTAACACATTTACAACTTAAAATTCCCCCCCTTTTAAAAACATCCACATATATAGTTTAGTGCTTTTAATTACATTTCATAATGTGCTGCCATCACCACCATCTATTACTAAAACATTATGATCAACTCATGTACAAACTACAATTTTAAGCATTGATTCCCCATTCCTTATCCACACCCCAGCCACTAGTAAACTGTATTCTAGTTTTTTACTCTATGAATTTCCTTATTCCAATTATTTCATATCAGCGAGATCATAGTATATTTGTTCTTTCATGATTCATTTACTTCATTCAACATGCTTCATTTCTTTTTATGGCTGAATAATATTACGTTGGGTGTATATACCACATTTTATTTATCCATTTATCAGTTGGGTGGGCACTTGAGTTGCTTCCACCTTTTGGCAATTGTGAATATTGCTGCTTTCAACATCAGTGTGCAAATATATGTTTGATTCCCTGCTTTTCAGTTACTTTGGTTATATACCTAAGAGTGCCAGATATTTGGTCATTCTATACTTAACTTTTTGGAGAACTACCTGTCTTCCGCAGGAGTACACTATTTTACAGTCCCAACAACAATGAATGGGTATTCCTATTTCTCTATATCTTCTTTAATACTTTATTTTCCTTTATATTTTTTTAATAGTAGCCATTGTAGAGGATGTGAAATGGTATCTTGTGGTTTTCATTTGCACTTTTCTTATGGGTAATGATATTAAGTATCTCTCCCTATCCTTTTGACCATTTGTATATCTTTGGAGAAATGTCTAGTGAAGTCTTTTGTCCATTTTCTTTCTTTTTTCAAAGATTAATTTTTATTTATTTCTCTCCCCTTGCCCGCCCCCATTGCCTGCTCTTTGTGTCCATTCGCTGTGTGTTCTGTGTCTACTTGCATTCTTGTCAGGCAGCACTGGGAATCTGTGTCTCTTTTTGCTGCGTCATCTTGCTATGTCAGCTCTCTGTGTGTGCGGCGCCACTCCTGGGCAGACTATGCTTCTTTCATGCGGGGCAGCTCTCCTTGCACTGGGCATTGGGCCAGCTCACCACACAAGCCAGGAGACCTTGGGTACCAAACCCTGGATCTCCTATATGGTAGGTGGATGCTCTGTCAGTTAAGCCACATCTGATTCCCTCTTTTGTCCATTTTCAAGTTGGGTTGTCTTTTTTTTTAATATAATTTTTACTTTATTTATTTACCTTCCACCCCTCCTCCAGATGGTTATCTTATCTGTCTGCTCATTGTTTGCTTGCCTTCTCTAGGAGACACCAGAAACTGAACCTAGGACCTCCCACATGGGAGGCAAATGCCCAGTTGACCTGAGCAGTATCTGCTCCCTGCAGACTGTGGCATCTGCTGACTTTGTGGCATCTGCTTGTTTAGGCATCTGCTCATTGCTGCAGGGTGCAGACGGCTAGCTCTCATTGTGGCAGGGTGCAGTGTCTAGCCCTTGTTGCGGTGAGTGTGGCATCTGCTTGTCTTCTTTAGGAGGCACCGGGACCAAACAGAAGGAAGTAAACAGTGCACTGGCCCACATATTCAAGTCAGTTGACTTTGCAAATGCAATTTGTATCCTTGAAGCTGAGTCTGGAGGGGGAGAGTTGGTGTGAGAGAATAAAGTTAAAATTGCCTCCTATTAGCTCACCCTTTCAAAATTAAACAAAGACCAAGAGAGAAATGGCTCCAGCATTTGACCACATATGTTTCTTCTTATGCAGTCCAAACTGTGAATGCCATGTACCTAGGTCACTGCGAAACGTAGGAATTTAATTTTTCTCCAATCAAAATTCTATTAATTTTTAAAATTTATTTTTTGTTTTAAAAATTTATTGAAGTATATCAATCATACATAAAATACATAAACAATATATGTATAGTAATAGTTGTGAATTTAAACATATATAACATCATACATGACTCCATCATACATGACTCACATAGCTGATCCTACCACCAATACCTTGCATTGTTGTTAAACATTTTTATTTTTTTTTTAAGATTTATTTTTCATTTATTTCTCCCCCCCCACCCCGTCACCTCCACCGCCCCACCCCCACCCCCCGTTGTCTGCTCTCTCTGTCCATTCACTGTGTGTTCTGTGTCTGCTTGCATTCTTGTCAGTGGCACCAGGAATCTGCGTATCTGCGTCTCTTTTCGTTGCATCATCTTGCTGTGTCAGCTCTCCGTGTGTGCGGTGCTACTCCTGGGCAGTCTGTGCTTTTTTCATGCGGGCGGCTCTGCTTATGGGGGCACACTCCTTGCATGTGGGGCTCCCCTATGTGGGGCACAACCCTGCGTGACACAGCACTCCTTGTACACATCAGCACTGCACGTGGGCCAGCTCACCACACGGGTCAGGAGGCCCTGGATTTGAACCCTGTACCTCCCATACAGTAGGCGGACGCTCTATCAGTTGAGCCAAATCCTATTCTCTGTTGTTAAACATTTTTAACTAATGATTAAAGAGCATTGTCAAAATATTACTACTCTCCAAAGTGTTTTTCCCCCAACCCCCTATTATTACTATCTTTATATCATTTATGTATGAACATACTTAAAACAATATGTATATAGTAAAAGTTGTGAACTTTCAAAGCAGACATGCATAACATCATACAGGGATACCATATAGCAACCCTCCACCAGCACCTAAAATGTATCATACGACTGTTCTTATCATGGTTTCTGAAGGAAATCAGCACTTAATCTTATTGGGTATCCTTTTTTGTTATGCATTGCTTTTCTCTTGCTATTATCAGAATTCTCTCTTTGTCTTGGCATTTGACATTCTGATAAGTATGTGTCTTGGAGTTGGTCTGTTCAATTTTTTCTCATGGGAGTACATTGTGCTTCTTGGACATAGATACCTATTTCCTTCAATAGGGTCGGGAAATTTTCTACTATTATTTCTTCAAATATTCCTTCTGCCCCTTTTCCCTTCTCTTCTCTTTTTGGGACGCCCATGACATGTATGTTTGCACGTCTTTTGCTGTCATTTAGTTCCCAGAGACTTTGTTCAATTTTTTCCATTTCTCATCTGTTCTTTTGTATGTTCTCTTTCAGAGGCCATTTCTTCAAGCTCACCAATCCTTCTGCCTCCTCAAATCTGCTATTATATGATTCCAATTTTTTTAAAAATTTCATTTATTGTACCTTTCATTCCCATAAAATCTGTTCTTTTTCTGTGTATGCTTTCAGATTCTTCTTTGTGCTTATCCATTGTCTTTTTTTTTTTTTTAATCTCTTCCCCCCATCCCCCCGGTTGTCTGTTCTCTGTGTCAATTTGCTGCATGTTCTTCTTTGTCCACTTCTGTTGTTGTCAGCAGCATGGGAATCTGTGTTTCTTTTTTTTGTTGCATCATCTTGCTGTGTCAGCTCTGCATATGTGTGGCACCATTCTTGGGCAGGCTGCACTTTCTTTCGCGCTGGGTGGTGGCTCTCCTTACGGGGCTCACTCCTTGCGCATGGGGCTCCCCTACGCGGGGACACCACTGCGTGGCACGGCACTCCTTGAGCGCATCAACAATGTGCATGGGCCAGCTCCACATGGGTCAAGGAGGCCCAGGGTTTGAACCATGGACCTCCCATGTGGTAGACAGACGCCCTAATCACTGGGCCAAGTCCGCTTCCCCATTGTAGTAGACTGTAGACTGTAGTAGACTGTAGTTGCCCAGAGAGATAGATGAGGCTTCATGCCCCCTTTTCCCCTACCTGGGACGGGGATGGAGCTGCAGGTATGGGCAGCAGTCTATGCAGTGCAGGTCCAAGATGACCATGGTTGCCCTGGTAGGCTTCCAATTATTCAGTCTGTACCAGTCAAAGGTACCTGCAGTTACCTGGATAGGCTGGTGTGGCGGGGGCCCTCCAACCTCCTCCTTACCATCATTGTGATTTTCGGTCAGCCTGGCTTCCCCTCATTCTGGGGACGGAGTCAAAATAGAGACCACTGGTCTCTTTCCAACTTGGGAAGATTCACACCTTAGCTGTTTCTAGGGTTTTACCTTAGCCAGCCAAATCCATTAATGAGTAGCCGAAATCTGTGGCCAATCTTCTCCTCTTCCCCTGTTTTTGGGAAATGGAGCTACCAATTCCAGCCACAGAATAGCTCATGGGGCAATCTATGCTGCCAGAGTAGGATGATCACCAGCCTCCACGGCTTGGCCAGTAATTTCCTAGAGAGGCTGGTATAGGTCCCCCAGCTTCCTCTCTGCTGGAGATAGGACTGGGGCCTAATCTAGAGCTGCAGTCTGATCTGGGTGGAAAGAAGCTGGTCCCTACCAGCGCTATGATTTGCAGTTTGCTCCGCTTCCCTTCATGCCAGGTGCAGAGTTAAGATGGTAGCTCCTGGCCTCTTTCTAACTTGGACAGGCTCAAACATTTAGCTGTTCTCAGGATTATACTTTAGCACAGCACGGTGAATTTACTCTTCAGTAGCTACAGTTGGTGCCCAACCCTCCCTTCCTCGCCTGTTCGGGGGAAGGAGAACTTTCAATTCTAGCTGCAAAACAGCTCCCAAGGCAGCTTGTGCCTCCGTTGGAAGATGGACACTGGCCTTCATGGCATGGAGCACTCTATTTACTAATCTTCTCTGCAGATGGGCAGTCTCCTCCTTCCATTCCTTCAAGTATGTTGCAGTATGCTGTTCTGATTTCCTAGAGCCCCCAGACAGGTGCTTCAGATAGACCCAGATATCTCTGGGTGTTTACTAACTTCCCGTAGCAGGAGCTAACTCTAGGAGGTCTGTACTCTGCTGCCATGTTGGTGGTTGTCCCCTCACTTGTATTAATTTTTGAAGGTTTGCAGCAGTTAAAGTATTTTTGCTTCTATGTATAAAGGTTAAAAAATAATTTTTTTCCCTATAAAATAGAAGAGCCACCAATTTCACCATCGAGTAATAGTAAAAATTGGGATTCTTTTTTAAATTAGTCCCAAGTGGCATTTAGAAATTTAGTTGTAGGCTACTGTGCTGACATGATGACCAAAGTGTAAGGTTGGGTTTAGTTTTGTTTTGGTTTTCTTTTCACTGTCCAGTGCTCATAGATTAAGTTTTGAAAACATTCCATTTGTAAGGCAGGGATCTTTTGGAATTCCACATGGGCATGCTCCTTGGTTTGGATGCTGGAAGGTCAGGCACAGTTTGCCAGACCCATTTCAACTACCTAGTAGTCATCAAGGTAAAAAAATTCATCTCCTTTTTGGTATTCCATTCCCTGGAAATCTTCTCAGTACCACAAGATACCTTCAAATCCATCAAATCCTTTTACAAACTGGGATCCTTCTTGTGACTTGTCTATAACAATTTCTAATATAGCTCCAAATTTTTTATAATTGTTAGCAAACCATTCCAGCAGGGGCATGCTCTTAATCAGCTCATGTTCCTGTCCTGTTTTTTTTTTTTGTCTGTGAAGTGAGATTTATCCTTCTCTTGTTCTGGGGTTAGATAGAGAATTTTCTCTTCTTATGCACATTGTTAGTGATATCTCATTATATCCAGATTTTCATAGACTGTTAGAATCTCTACAGCTCCCATTTCCAAAACCTTTAGTGTATCTTCAGCTCCACAACAGTACTTGCCCATTTCCTGAATGAATTTCACATTGGAGAGAACTTTGGTAGATAACAATAGCTTGGTTGAATCCATTTTCACCATCAAAGGAGGTATCAACTAATTTTAAAACTTCTGATTGCAATTTCTGATCAAACCTATCATATAGATTTAGTTGGGTTTTTTTCAGGATTTATTTTTTATTTATTTTTCTCCCCTTCCCTGCCACCCCCGCCCCCCATTGTCTGCTCTGTCCATTCGCTGTGTGTTTTTCCATGTCCACTTTTTATTGTCAGCGGCACCCGGAATCTGTCTCTTTTTGTTGCGTCATCTTGCTATATCAGCTCCCCGTGTGTGTGTGGCGCCATTCCTAGGCACGCTGGACTTTTTTCGTGCTGGGCGGCTCTCCTTACAGGGCGCACTCCTTGCCCGTGGGGCTCCCCTATGCGGGGGACACCTTGCGTGGCACTGCACTCCTTGCGCACATCGGCACTGCACTCCTTGCGCACATCGGCACTGCGCGTGGGCCAGCTCATCACACTGGTCAGGGGGCCCTGGGTTTGAGTCTTGGACCTCCCATGTGGTAGGCAGGTGCTCTAACTGTTCTGCTTCCTTGACTTAGTTCAGTTTTAAAGTCAACTGCTCCAGCTAAAACGAGACTAGCCGCATTTACTTTGTCCCCAGAAATAAACAGCTGCACAGCAGTCTCAGCTACTTTCCAAACATAGTTATATCCGTTTTCCATTCTTAAATGGGCAAAACGCAAGGCAGACTGACCTCTTCTACCATGTTTCTTTGGGCAATCCACAGTGAATTTGTGCAGGACTTCTCTTGTGTTTCCTTGGAGTATGCCAAAAAGTGTTCCACTATCATTTCTTACAGTGAAGCCAAAATTGCTATCCTCTGAAAGTAGCATTGTAAGAGCTTCTGTGTACAATTTGTTGTCACACAAATACAATAAGTTATTAATTGGTTTGAAAGATTCAAAGTCAGTGCTGACTTTCTTTTTCTTTACTTCTTCTGTTACAGTTTGACCGTAAACAGCCAGACCATTTGGAGGTACTTTGTTGTAAAGTTTGAGTTTTTATTGTACAGATAAAATGCCTCCCAGGACTCAAAGGCGGTTTACTCGTGACTTAATGTTAGATGCATTTCCAAAATACTGCTTTTATTTGTCATTCATGAGATCTGAGGAGGAATGGGAGGAATGATCAACAAAATCATGCTTATGCCATTGCTCTTGATGAGCTTCTTCATCTTCCAGATCTCCATGTTCCTGTCTGTGGCACTGGGGTCATCTGCCATCTTATTGCCGCCTCCTCCTTAAGGGCCCAGTCCTGGGTGGTAGGGGCTGTTCCTCCCAGGGGGTGGCTCTGATGGAGGACACGGGCTCCTTCTCTCCAGGCAGCTGCATGTGTTTCAGTCTGCTCACATGGGTCCTGTGACATCACATCACCCATCAGGGGCCAAGTCCTAGCTCTATTTGTTGAGATTATTCTTTTCCAATTGACAAGGACTTTGTACCCTTGTCAAAAAGCAGTTGGCCATAGATATGAGGGTTTATTTTTGAACTCAGTTCAGTTCCATTGATATAGTCTGTCCTTGCACCAATACTATGCTGTTTTGATTACGTGACCTTGTAACAAGTTTTTAAATCAGGAAATGTGCATCCTCTAGCAACTTGGTACTTCTTTTTCAACATGGCTTTATGTATTTGGGTCCCCTTATTCTTCCATATAAATTTGATGATTGGCTTTTCTATTTCTGCAAAGAAAGCTGTTGGAATTTTGATTGGGATTGCCTTGAATCTGGAAATCACTTTGGATAGAATTGACTTTTTTAAGATTTCTTTTTTATTTTATTTATTTCCTCCCCTTTGCAGCTTGTTTTACTCTCTACTCTCTGTGTCCTTTCACTTTTTGTTCTTCTGTGTCTGCTTGTCTTCCTTTGTTGCATCATCTTGCTGTGCCAGTGCGGGCGCACACAGAGGCCCTGAGATGCAAACCCAGGACCTCCCATGTGGTTGATGGGAGCCCAGTCAATTGAGCCACAGCCGTTTCCCTAGAACTGACATCTTAACAATCTGTGAGCACAGAATGTCCTTCCATTTATTTAGGTCTTTTTATATTTTTTAGCAATGTTTTGTAGTTTTCTGTGTATAACTCCTTTTATTTTATTCTATTTTATTTATTTTTTATAATAACAGCCTTGAAATCTTTACTGCTTATTGTTGGATACTATTGTAAAAACATGAGAGACATTACTTAGTTTGATCTTCTTAAAAACCCCAAGGAACATCATTATTCCATCTTTACAGGTGAAGAGACTGAGACTCATGTGATTATGTAACTTACTCACGATGAGTAAACGTAAATGACTTTCCTAGGACCACATTGGTGCCAGGGTGACAGTTGGGATTTGAATCCATGGCTGGCAGGTTCTTTTTTTTTTTTAAGAAGTTTTAGATTATAGAAAAGTTACATTGAAAATATAGGCATACGAGTCCTTTCTATCCTTCATTAGATTTATTCCTAGGCATTTAATTTTAGTTGCTATTATACATGGAATTATTTTCTGGATTTCCTCTTCATATTGTTACTAGAGTATAGAAACAGTACTGATTTTAGGTGTTGATTGTGTACCCATCCCTTTGTTGAAATCGTTTACTACCTCTGGTTGCTTTGTTCTGGATTTTTTGCTTGCAACTCTTAAATACCTTTGACATCTTGGACTAGATGACATTGCCATGGAGAAGCCTTCCCCTTCTATAGGTTACCTTTATTGTAGGCTCCCATTTTACCACATTTATATTTGCCACATTTTATTATTATTTGATTTCACCCAGGTGGCAAGCTTTAGGAGGTTAGAAACTGTTTCGTATTTACCATATTCAGCAGATACTTGCCTATCCTGATACATGCATGGTAGGCAGTCAGTAAATACTTAATATTAGAAGCTAGGACTTTTTGAGGACTTAGATGATTATGGTTGTGTTGTGTAGATCTCTACTATTGTTGCCTTGGAATAAAAATATTACTGTTAAAGTATGAAAAAACTTTATTCAGTATGTTTCATGCTTAAAAATTATATTGCTTTTCTGGTGCTCATGGAGAAAATTGATTATACTTAAATATTTTTTAAAATGCTTATAATTATTTCCTTTATTTAGTTACAGCCAAGTTCTACTTCTGAATCTATGGATCAACTGTTAAACAAAAATAGAGAGGGAGAAAAATCAAGAGATTTGATCAAAGACAAAATTGAACCAAGCACTAAGGATTCTTTCATTGAAAATAGCAGCAGCAATTGCACCAGCGGCAGCAGCAAACCGAATAGCCCCAGCATTTCCCCTTCAATACTCAGTAACTCGGAGCACAAGAGGGGACCTGAGGTCACATCCCAAGGGGTTCAGACTTCTAGTCCAGGATGTAAACAAGAGAAAGATGATAAAGAGGAGAAGAAAGATGCAGCTGAGTGAGTAAACCTGGAATTTAGCACATCCTGTTACCTAATTAACATTTTAAAAAGTTGTTCAGGGCTTTTAGACTGCTTTAAAACTGTCTAAACAAATTACTTCTTAAGTAAATTAGGTAATTGTACCCGTGTATTCTCCTCTCTTCCCTCCTCCACCATTTTTGTACTGTGGGGCAAAAAATCTAGGTGTGAATTAAGAAAGGCTTTTTTTTTTTTGTCAAAATATACAGGGAGTTGAAAAATGACTGACTTTGGCGACATCTCCCCTGAGTTCTAGTCAGTAATCACCTCCTGCTGTGCTACTAGGGCTAAGAACTGCCACTGGCAAGAAGAGAGGAGTATCTTGTATCCCTTCTTGGCATTCATAGTGTTTTTCATCAGAAACAATTTTCTAATTAATGGTTTGGTAGGTAGACTTAATTTCGTACCTCTGATACGTTATCTATTAAATGGACCCGTGTGGCCTAGTCTCAGAACCTAACCACCATTTATTTATACATTCTGGTTTCCAAACACAACTCCGTTACAGCTGAACTTTTGAAACACAGTTTATTGATAAGTTGAAACCTTATCAGTTCTTATTCTTGATTTGAGGTAAAAAAAATTTTATTAGAGCCGTAATTTCCCCAAGGTATTCCATGTACAAAACACCTCGTCACATTTAAAAATAATATATGCTAAAGAATAGGTGTTAAGAATTGTAACAGTTTGTAAAGGAATATTGTCTTTTCACTTCAAGTATTTGTTGATTGTCTTTGGGAGAAGCAGTTGCATGTTACACACAGGTTTAAAAAATTACTCTTTTATGACTTTTTAAAAATCAGATTAAGTAGTGAGAGACACGTGATTAACATTTAAAAAAAAAAAACAACTCTTACTGTTTCCCCTGTTTTGTCACAGTCTTTTTCTAAATGTATCACTGATTAACACTTGGTAATAATTCCTTGGTGCCAAGAGTCTTATCCCAGGGAGTCATGCCCTACGTCGGGGAGCAGTGTACATTACTTTTTTGTTTTTTTGAAAGGAGGTACTGGGGATTGAATCCAGGACCTTGTACATTAGAAGCAGGTGTCCAACCACTGAGCCACATCGGCTCTCTGGTGAGAGTTTTTTCATTTGTTTTTAGGAGGTTCTGGGGCTCTGTGGGAAGCAGGTACTCAACCACTTGAGCTACATCTGCTCACCTAATTTTTTTTTAATAGGTTTAATGCTCTCCCAGTGAAAATTATTCAAATCTGATGTATGTTTAACAGTTTTTTTAAAAATTGCCATGCTTGGAAGATTTTAGAGAAATGTATTAAGTTCCATGCATACTTCACTGGACTTCATTGTTGTTGGGGTTTTTTTCCTTATTTTTTTTTTTTTCCTGTTTTAGGCAAGTTAGGAAATCAACATTGAATCCTAATGCAAAGGAGTTTAACCCTCGTTCCTTTTCTCAGGTAAGAATTTTACTGTCTTTGAAGTAATCTAGTCTCTGAAATTTATTTATTATTGTTAGGAATATTTCTTCTTCCATACCTGCCATCTAAATTTAATTGTAGTATGCCTAAAGAACTTTTATTTTTCTTATTTGACCACTATTAATTCTGGGGGTGGTGGGTGCTGGGTGTGCAGTGTACTTTATTATGGTGTATGCCAAGGAAGGGTCCTCTGAGCCCCTCTCCTTCTTCAAGGGTTCTGGGATGGAAGCTGTGGAGGGTGGGCGATTCTCAGTTTTATGGGATAAAGTTGGAGCTAGGATTCTCTGGTAGCTGACTTCCTCTCTCTTCCTCTCATGCTATAGTTGGGGCTGGTGGTCCAGGGGGCTCTTCTTTTTCGGTCATATGGACCACAACGTCCACCACCCTGTTGCTGTAACCAAATTCATTGTTGTGCCAGGAAATGAGCTTGAGAAAGTGGTCATTTAAGGAAATGTCAGCCCTAACATCAGAAGTGGAAAAGTGGGTGTCACTGTTAATGTTGCATGAGACAATCTGGTCCTCAGTGAAGCCCAGGATGTCCTTTAGGGACCCATCTGATGCCTACTTCACCACCTTCTTGATGTCCTTGAATTTGACCACTTTCTCCTGATGGCTGGTCAGATCCATGACAGACACTTTGGGGATGGGGATGTGGAAGTCTATGCTAGTGAGCCTTTCCCATACAGCTCTGGGATGACCTTGCCCACCACCTTGGCAGCACTGGTAGATGCAAGGATGATGTTCATGGCCGTCACTCCACACTTTCTCAGAGGGGCCATCCATAGTCTTCTGGGTGGCAGTGATGGCATGGACAGTGATCATGAGTCCCTCTATAATGCCAAAGTTTTCATGGATGTAGTTGCTGACAATCTTCAAGGAGTTGTCGAACATCCCATTGTCCATGCCCATTATAAATCATGGTGGCAACAGCTAAAGGGACAGAGATGATGACTCTTGGCTTCACCCTTCAAGCAAGCCCCAGCCTTCTCCAGGATTGTGAAGATACCAGTGAATTCCACAACATACTCAGCACCAGCATCATCCTGTTTGATGTTGTTGTGGTCTTGCTCCCGGAAGATAGTTATGGGATTCCCATTTATCACAAGCTTTGCATTCTCAGCCTTGATAGTGCCTTTGAACTTGCCATGGGTGGAATCATAGTAGACCAAGTCATTGAGGTCAATGAAGGGATCATTGACGTCATCAACCTACACTTTGGCATAATTCACAGACGTCCTGGTGATCAGGCACCCCATACAGCCAAATCTATTTATTCTAACCTTTACCGTCATGTTTCAGGGATGTAGATGGCACCACATGAAAAGCTGCAGCTTTCCATCAAATGGGGATTCATAGAGAGCCAGGAAATATTTTTAAGCTGTAGAAAAGATCCTTGTTTTATACTTAGATGTTATCTTGGAGAACTCTTTGAATCTCTTTGAGTGTCAGAGAGTCTTTGGTTTATAGATGTAGCATTATCAGTGTTCTGCTTAATTGGTAAAAATAAAGATTTATTATTTTAATTTTTTAAAGTACTTTTTCCAGTTCATTAAAAATCACTACTACTATTTTTAATAATATTAATTGGTGAAGTTTTACTTCTGCTTTCTACCAAAGTAGTTTTCCTTTTATTTCAAACATGTGGAAGTTTATTTTCTATGATTTTTTTTTTTTTGGTAGATACTGGGGAATGAATCGAGGACCCTCATATATGGAAAGTAGTGACTCAACCACTGAGCCACACCTGCTCCCCAATTTCCTATGAATTTTTGTCACTAAGGAAGGCCTAGTTGATAGTAAAAATTATAAGAATTGGGAAAACCAATTCAAATTGCATTAATGGTTAAAATTCATCTTAAAGAGAGTTGAATTTTGTTTCTATTTTTGTAGCCAAAGCCTTCTACTACCCCAACTTCGCCTCGGCCTCAAGCACAACCTAGTCCATCTATGGTGGGTCATCAGCAACCAACACCAGTTTATACTCAACCTGTTTGTTTTGCACCAAATATGATGTATCCAGTCCCAGTGAGCCCAGGAGTGCAGGTAGGTCATTATAATTTGATGTTTTCTTACCCTGTCTAGTTATTTGAATTTGACACCAAGTCTTCATTTAGGTGTACAGTAACTTGAGGTAGGGATGGTACATAGACATATTTGAAAGAGGAAAGCATGCAGGTGGTATGATATTTTGGAAGTATTTCTAAATCTGAGGGTGTTTCTGGTGAAGAGCCACTGAAAAAGAAGATTTAGATTTACCGTACTTGGAATTTGTCCTTTTTATCCGAGGGTATGTTTTTGTGTTTTTTTTTAATGGCTGCTAAAGAATTGGAAGCCTTTTCAGAGTTAGGTCTCTAGCAATATAAAATTAGAAGAGAGTTCAGGCATACTTTGGAGATATTATAGGTTCGGTTCTGGACCACCACAGCAAAAGCAAATAATGCAATAAAGCATTTCACATGAATTTTTTAGTTTCCCAATGGATATGAAAGTTATGTTTACACTATACTGTAATCTATTAAGTGTGCAGTAGTATCATGTCTAAAAAAGAAAAAACATTGTACATACCTTAATAAAAATTTACTGCAAAGGTACTAAGTTAGCACATGCTGTAAGAAAAATGGCATTGATAGACTCTCTTGATGCAGGGTTGTCACAGACCTTCAATTTGTAAAAAATGCAGTATAGGTAAAGCACAATAAAATGAAGTGTGCCTGTAATAGAATACATTCTTATTGTCCTACAAGCCGAATCTTAATTTATTTTTCACTCCCTCAAGCCTTTATACCCAATACCGATGACGCCCATGCCAGTGAACCAAGCCAAGACATATAGAGCAGGTAAAGGTGAGAATAATCCTGCCTGTGTTTGCTTGTTGTCTGCATGCTGCATGAACAGAGTAACTCAAAAATGATTATGTATGTGTGGTTCAGCTTCTTTTACTTTTAATGAGTCTGTGCTTTGACTTTTGATGACCAACATTACTTAAGGTATTCAGATGTATTTTTATGAACAAAAACAGAGGAGGAGAAATACTCATGTGAGACCGTTGTAATATCCACATCCACTTCAAAAAGAGTAATTGAATTCTGGAGTTTTTGGTGTTAAATTTGAAAAGAGGTTTTGCTAAACTCATTCAGTGTTTTGCCCTTCTTATTTTATACTGACATCCAGTTTTTTTCTCTAATTCCCAAATTTCTTTTGAAGCAGAGGGCAGCTCAGTTAAGAAAACAATGTAAAAGTTCTTTTAGAGGTATGTTTCCTCATCTGTAAAATGACAGAGTTGTGTAATCTAGTATAATTTAGTAGTTTAATCTAGTTTTTTATACTTCTATGATTAAAGAACATTTTTAGAAAATACTTATTTACTTTAAAAGGAAATCTTTTACTGTTGAAAAATGCTGAAGAATTCCTTTGTACCATCCAGTTAATTGAGAAGACTCAATTGATATTTTATTTGAGAACTACTAAAAAATAGAATGATTTACCTAGAAAAAGATTTTTATTTTTTTGTAAGTATATCTTTTATATTTTCTTTAGAACACTTGAATTTTTTTGGCAAAACTAGATGATTTGAACTAATCTAGTTATATGATTAATCTTACTTTGAGAGTCTGAAAAAAAATTGAGCAAAGAAAACTTTCAATGATGTTTTGAATAAGTGTTTAATATTAAAGTTCATATTACTACTTGTTTCTGTTTTTAGTGATTACTTAAAATGATTCAGTGGGAATATTTTTATGTTAAAATATGAAAAAATATCAATGAAAGCAAGCACTAAAGTATAGCGCTCTGATTTGAAAAGAAAATACAATTAACTTAAGCAGTCATATTAATAGCGATTAAAAATTATATACTCTAAGGGAACCTCAGCCAGTTTTCTGGAGGCATTTCTAATAACACAAAACAGGTACACTACAAAGAATGTTAGGTTTGACTATGTACTGTTCTAAGAAAGTGGGAAGTAATAAGGTAGTTGCTTTCCCCATCATTCAGATTTCATGCTTATCGAGACTTTGCCATGTTTGTTTCATCTTTCCTTTGCTCTTTGCTGCAGTATTTAAAACAAATCCTAGATGTAATTGAATTTAATTCATACATACTGAATATATATCTTTTAAAAATATGGATATTTTTCTTACATGGCCAGAATGCTGTTATTATTACATTTCACAAAATTAACAGTAATTCATTGGTGTCATCTAATAACCACACATAATCAGTCAAATTCCCTTTATTGGGAAGCGGACTTGGCCCGGTGGTTAGGGTGTCCGTCTACCACATGGGAGGTCCGCGGTTCAAACCCCGGGCCTCCTTGACCCGTATGGAGCTGGCCCATGTGCAGTGCTGATGTGCACAAGGAGTGCTGTGCCACTCAGAGATGTCCCCCGTGTAGGGGAGCTCCACGTGCAAAGAGTGCACCCCCTAAGGAGAGCTGCCCAGTGTGAAAGAAAGTGCAGCCTGCCCAAGAATGGCACTGCACACACTGAGAGCTGACACAGCAAGATGATGCAACAAAAAGAAACAGAGATCCAGGTGCTGCTTATAAGGATAGAAGCAGTCACAGAAAAGAACACACAGTGAATGGACACCGAGAGCAGACAACTGGGGGAGGGAGGGGAGAGAAATAAATAAAAAAATAAATCTTTTTAGAAAAAAGACAAATTGCCTTTATTCGCTAAAAAAAATGTACTTTTACTATTTTTGAATCGAAACAAGAACTATTCTTTATTGCATTTATTTCATCTCTTATAGTTACCCTGACTTTTCCCCTCATCATTGCTTGTGGAGAAGTCATTGTGTAGTATAGCCTAAGTTCTAAATTTGTATCTTTACTTCTTGTGATTTCATTGATTACGTTCAGGTTTGACTTTTCTTCTTTGGTAAGAATACTTATATATGGCTGTGTGTTTTGTTGTATCACATCAGGAAGCACACAATATCTGGTTCTACTTTTTGTTGTGGTAGTAAGATGGATTAATAGGTTCAGGTGGCTTTAGCCTTATCCCCCTATTGTAAAATATTAACCTTTGATCTAATTTTTTTTTTAATGTGGGAAGCCAACGCTGAGCTACATTGGCTCCCCTGAGTTGGTTTTTTCTTTTGTTTGCTGTTTGTTTTGTTTTTTGTTTTTTGTTTTTCTTTTTAGGAGGTACCAGAAATCAAACCCAGGACATCCCATGTGGGAAGCAGGTGCTCAGCCACTTGAGCCATATCCACTCCCCTCATCTAATATTAATTCTTCATCTCATTGATAGATAATTGATGTTTGATATCATTATTTCATTAAGATTGGGGGTTTCTCAAATTTTAATGCACATCAAAACTGCTTGAAGGGTTTGTTTAAACACAGATTTCTTGGCTCTTTCCCCAGAGTTTCTCATTCAGTAGTTTTAGGATATGGTCTTGTAGTTTATTTTTCTAGTGAATTTATTACAAGTTACAAACCCATGCTAATGCTGTTTGTCTGGGACCATACTTTGAAAATCACCGCATTTGAGGTACGAAAATGTTGATTTTAGAATTCCCCATTTATTAGTTAGAATCATTCTTTAAAGGACTTTTCTTTTTAACTAGGGCTATTTAATTATCCTGAAATAAAATGTACAGGAAGGATAGGATAATGCTTTAAGTGCCAGTTTTCAGAGTGGTCCCCTTGTTCTTTCCAGTAATGTCTAGTGAATCATTTTTTGTTTGTTTTGTTTTACGTATGTGACTTTCTCCCTCTTCCATTATTATTTTTTTTATTATTGTGAATGCATGGCTTTTTATATATTCATTGTGTTTGTCAGTCATTCTTTTTACTGCTCCATTTGTCACCATTTTTCATCAAAATTGGCTGCCATTTCTTTTTTTTTTTCTTTTAATTATTGTGGTTAATGGTATCATGAAGCCCTGTGTCCATCATACAGCTTCACTAGTTTTCATTGCATGACCAGTCTTGGCTTCATGGATAGGCCTGCTAACCTTTTGTCTCTACTCTCCACCCACCCTATGTATTTTGTGTGTGTGTATGGCAGGTTTTGTTTCATTTTTTATTAGTGATAATATATACTCAAATATTAAAGCCAAAATTTGCCATTTTAACCATTTTTATTGTACAATACCATAGTATTAATTACATTTATAATGTAATACTATCACCACCTTCCATTACCAAAACTTTTATCACCCCAAGCAGAAACTGGGTATCCATTAAGCAATAATTCCTCATTTTCTCTTTCCCTCCACCCCTGGTAAATTCGAATTTACTATCTGTTTCTATGCATTTACTTATTCTAGATACTAAATATAAGTGGAATCATGTAGTATTTGTCTATTTGTGTCTTGCATATTTCATTTAATATAATGTTTTAAGTGTTCATCAGTGTTGTATCGTGTATCAGAACTTCATTCCTTTTTATGGCTGAATAATATTCCATTGTGCATATAGTCCACATTTAATTTATGCAATATTCTGTTGTTGTATATGTGGGTTATTTTCACCTTTTGGTTATTGTTAGTGCTATAAACACTGGCATACATATATTTATTTGAGTCCATGTTTTCAGTTCTTTTGGGAGTATACCTAGGAATGGAATTGCTGGGTCATATGGTAATCTTATGTTTAACTTTCAGGAATTGCAACATTACTTTTCACAGAGGCTGCATCATTTTACATTACCATCAGCAATGCATGAGTTCTAGTTTCTGTACATCCTCACCAACACTTATTTTCTGATTTTTTTTTTTTTTTTAATAACACCGTTCCTAGTGGGTGTGAAATGGTATCACATTGTGGTTTTAATTTCCATTTATGTGATGGCTAATCATGTTGAGCATCTTTCCATGTGTCTTTGGGCTGTTTGTGTATCTTTTTTGGAGAAATTCCTCTTTAGGCCCTTGGCCGATTTTTTAATTGGTTTATCTTTTTGTCGTTGTTGTAAGAGTTGTTTATGTGTTCTGGATATTAATCCCTTATTCACATGTGGTTTTAAACTACAGTTATCCCTTCCACATTGCAGGAGTTGGGAGCATGGCGAAAATCTGCCTAAAATGTTTTGGCCCTCCCTTCATACCAGAGAAGAAGTTTGAATTTTTTCTTTTTCTTTTATGGGATGTTTACAGTACCTTATTGTGGAAATTGGGTTAAGGATTATACAATACTACATATAAATTTTTATGCATTTCTGAGTTTCAAAACTTCTCTCATCGGCTGGCCTTCACATGTCAACTGTGGCTTCTGTAAAACTTCCCAGAAATTCCCATTTAATTTCTTAGGCCGACCCACAATATATTGAAACCATGATGGAAAAGGTCAAAATGTGGACTTATATTCTCCCATCCTGTAATTTGTTTTAGTTTCTTCATAATTTCTTTTGAACAAATTTTTTTTATTTTCAAAAATCAAATTTATCTGTTTTTCTTTTGTTCATGCTTTTGTGTCATATAAGAATCAGCTAAATCTCAGAACATGAAGATGTTCTCCTATGCTGTCTTCTAAGAGTTTTATAATTTTAGCTCCTATATTTAAGTCTTTGGTCCATTTTGAGTTGATTTTTATATATAGTTTGTGGTAGGGGTCTAATTTCATTCTTATGCAGTTTCCCCAACATCATTTGTTGAAGATTATTATTTCCTTTCTCTACCACTTGTACTCAGTTCCCTTCTCAAAAATTATTTGGCCATAGATATGTGGGTCTATTTCTGGACTTTCAGTTCTGTACCACTGATATATTTGTCTTTCTTTGCACCAGTACCACACTGTTTTGATTACTGAAGCTTTTGTAATAATGCTTGAAATTCGGATGCCTGAGTCCTCCTGCAATGTCCTTTTTCAAGGTTGTTTTGGCTATTTGGGGTCTAGCAGTTTGAGATTATTTATAAATTCCAAAAAGAAAGGTTATGTTTGTAAACTGGTCTGTTCCTCTGGGCATTATACCCTTTGATTGTATTAGATTCAGCTGAGATGTCTTTGATTGAACTATGTTAAGATGAGGTATTTGATTTGACCACATCAGTAGGGTGTAACTCAGGTTAAGTCCCCGCCTGCTGGGTGGGCTATCTAAACGGACATTCACTCAAAAAGACACATGGAAGAGGAGAGAACTTGGTCATTTCTATTCTGTCATGTGACAGAAAGGAAAAGGCCCTGGAAAGAGAGAGGAGCCCTATGCCATCTGTAGCTGAGAGGAAGGTTGAACCCTCATAGAGATCAGCAACCATCTTGTTTCTACACGTGCCAAATTACTTTGGGTAAGAAAAGAACCTTGAGTTGGATAAGTTTTTGGGCCTTCTGTAAGCTTTTACCACAAGTAAGTACTTTTTATAAAAGCCAACAGAAAAAGTAACATACTCATAGTAATAATATTAACTCTTTCAATCTGAGAACATGGAATGTCTTGCTTTTTTTTTTTTTTTTAAGTAAGATTTTCTTTAATTTCTTTCAGGAGTATGTAATTTTCAGTATACAAGTTTTTTGTATCCTTAGTTAAATGTGTTCCTAGGGATTTTAATTTTGTAGATGCTATTTTAAATAGAATTGTTTTCTTAATTTTCTCTTCAGATTGTTTGGTGCTAGGATATATGAGAATTGACTTTTGTGTGTTAATCTTGTAGTCTGTTACTGCTGAATTCATTTATTATCTCTAACAATTTCCTGTAGATTCCTTAGAGGTTCTATACATAAGATCATGTTGTCTGCAATGAAGATAGCTTCACCTCTTCCTTTGCTTTTTGTTTCTTTTTCTTGCCTAAATGATGTGGCAAGAACTTCTAGTGCAATAATAGTGAATAGTGTTGGTGAAAGCAGTCATCCTTATCTTGTTCCTGATCTGAGGGGGAAGTTTTAAGTCTTTCACCATTGAGTATAATGTTAGCTATAAGTTTTTCGTAAGTGGCCTTTATCATGTTGAGAAAGTTTCTTTCTGTTTCTACTTTTAAATGTTTGGTAGAATTCACCACTGAAGCTGGACTTTTCTTTCATGCAAAGTTTTTAACATTATTTTATTGGTTTGTTGATATTTTCTATTTCTTCTTTTTAATTTAATTTTTATTTTTCCCCATATGTCCCACCCCCTCTATTTCTTCTTGAGCTGATTTAGGTAACTTTTTTTTCTAGGAATTTTTGCATTTCTTATATTTAGTCTGGCATGCAATTATTTATATTTTCTTTTTTTTTTTTTTTTTAAAGATTTATTTTTATTTATTTAACTCCCCTCCCCTCCCCCGGTTGTCTGCTCTCTGCGTCTTTTTGCTGCATCTTGTTTCTTTGTCCGCCTCTGTCATCGCCAGCCACACGGGAAGTGTGGGCGGCGCCACTCCTCGGCAGGCTGCCCCCTCCTTCGCGCTGGGTGGCTCTCCCTATGGGTGCACTCCTTGCGCGTGGGGCTCCCCCACGCGAGGGACACCCCTGTGCAGCAGGGCACTCCTTGCGCGCATCAGCACCGCGCACGGGCCAGCTCCACACGGGTCAAGGAGGCCCGGGGCCTGAACCGCGGACCTCCCATGTGGCAGACGGACCCCCCAACCACCGGGCCAAAGTCCGCTTCCCTATTTATATTTTCTTACAATACTTTTTACTCAGTCGGTAGTGATGTCACCATTTTCCTTTCTGAATTTTAGTTATGTGCATTTTCTCCTTTTTCCTTTGTGTAGCTAAAAATTTGTCAGTATTACTGATTTTCTTCAGAATACCAACTTTTTGTTATGTTTATTCTCTCAATTTTTTTTAAGATTTATTTTATTTATTCTCTCCACCCCTGTTGTTTGTACTCAGTCTGCTCTCATTGTCTGCTCATTGTGTGCTCTCTCTGTCTCCTTGTCGTTGTCTTTTTTTTTCTCTTGGAGGCACCGGGAACTGAACCTGGGACCTCCCATGTAAGAGGGAGTTGCCCAATCACTTGAGCCACCTCTGTTCCTTACTTGCTTTGTCTCTCATTGTGTTTCCTTGTTTTGTCTCCTCATTGCGTCAGTTTGCTGTCTTCCTCATCTTCTTTAGGAAGTACCAGGAACCAAACCCCACACCTCCCATGTTGTAGGCAGGCCTCCGACTGCTTGAGCCACATCCACTTCCCTCAGTTGTTTTTCTATTCTCTATTTCATTTGTCTCTAATCTTTTTTTTTTTTTAGATTTGATTTGTTTGTTTATTCTACGCGCCCCCCTCTCCCCATTGTTTGTGTTCTCTCTGCTTTCTGTGTTCATTCACTGTGTGTTCTGTGTGTTCATCATCTCTTTAGGAGGCACTGGGAGCCACACGTGGGACTTCCCATGTAGGAGAGGAGGCACTCAATTGCTTGAGCCACCTCTACTTTCTGTTTTCTTGTCTCTCTCATTGTGTTCCTCTTTGTGTCTCCTTGTTGAATCAGCTTGCCATGTCAGCCCATTGCACCAGCTCGCTGTCTTGCCAGTCTTCTCCAGGAGGCACTGCAACCGAACCCAGAACCTCCCATTTGATAGGTGGGCGCTTAATTGCTTGAGTCACATCTGCTTCCCTCTATTCTAATCTTAATTTTTTCCTATCTTTTGGCTTTGGGTTTACTTTATTCTGGTTTTTCTAGTTCCTCAATATGTAAAGTTTGACTGTTAATATGAGATGTTTCTCCTTTTTTAATAGACATTTATAGCTATAAATATTCCTCTAAGCACTGCCTTTGCATAAGTTTTGGTATGTTTTGTCTTTGTTTTCATTTGTCTCTATGTACTAATTTCCCTTATAATTTGTTCTTCAACATGATTGGTTAAGAGTGCACTGTTTAATTTTCACATACTTATACATTTCCCATTTTTTCTTCTGTTATTGATTTCTAGCTTCATTCCTTTTTGATCAATGAAGCTACTTTTTATGATTTTAATATTTTTCAATTCTGTAGGCTCCTGTTGTACCCAAACCTATGGTCCATCGTAGAGAATTATACATATACGCACTTGAAGAGAATGTGTATTCTGCTGTTGTGTCATGAAGTGTTCTATATATATAGGTTAGATCTGGTTGGTTGATAGTGTTTTTCAGGTCCTCTCTTTCCTTATTCATCTTTTGTTTAAACATTCTATTCAGTGTTGAAAGTCATGTATTGAAATCTCTGTTGGTTGTCAAACTATTTCTGTCAATGTTTGCTTTGTATATTTTGGTGTTTTGCTGTTTGGTGCATGTATGGTTTTAACTGTTAGGTCATTTTGTTGAATTGACCATTTATCAATATATAATGTCTTTGTGAGTCTTGCACCATTTTGTCCTTCCTTTTCTCCATAATTGCCTTTCTTTGGGTTTAGATGACCCCTTTTTTAAAAAAGTTTTTATTTACTTTATTTTTATTTGTCCCCCTGCCCAGATAGTTCTATCATCTGTCTGTTCATTGTTTGTTCACCTTCTCCAGGGGATACCAGGAACCGAACCCAGGACCTCCCACATGGGAGGCAAGAGCCCAACACCCTGAATCACATCCTCACCCCACAGGCTGTGGTGTCTGCTGGCTTATGGCATCTGCTCATTTAGGCGCCTGTTACTTGTGGCAGGTGCGACCTCCAGCTCGTTGTGGTGGGTACTAGCAACTGCTCATCTTTAGGAGCTACCAGGACCTCCTATGTGGTAGGCGGGTACCCAACGATTGAGCCACATCTTCTTCCCTAGATGATCTTGTTCATGAGCCATTTTGAATCATGTATCCTTTCCTTTTGTGTAGGTTGTTAATATATTTTCTTTATGATTAACATAGGGATTCCATTTAGCATACTAAATCTATTACAGTTTAGTTTGCATTGACCCCAGTGTGTCTTTAATAATCTACACATTCACATTATCTAATTCCTTCCATACCTCCATTTTATGTTGTTCATGTCACAAATTGCATCTTTATGCATTGTATTGTGTGCACAGCAACAAATATTTACAGTTATGGCTTTTTAAGCATTTGAATTTTCAGCTTTATGAGAAGTAAAGGACAGCATTACAAGTGAAAACTCAAATAATCACTGGTGATCTTTGACGGTTCTTCCAGAAATGAGATACTGTCTAATGTCCTTTCCTTTCATCATGGAGAATTCCTTTTAACATTTCTTTTAAGGCAGGCCTAGTAGTAAAAAACGTTCTCAGTTATTGTTCATTTGGCAGTGTCATAATTTCTTCCCCATTCTTGAAGGACAACTTTGCCAGGTATATTATTCTTAGTTAACAGGTTTTTTTATATGCTTTCACTGATTTCTGGCTTCCGTGACTTTTATTGAGAAATCAGATGTTAATCTTATTAAGGATCTCTTGTATGTGTGACATGTGGCATATGTATATTCACACACACACTCAGCAAGTTATAGGTTCAGAAAAATCATTCATAAAATACAGAGTGCCCATGTAACTCCTTTTATTAATACCTTGCATTAGATTGGTACATTTGCTACACTTGGCAAAAGAACATTTTTATAATCATATTATATGAACTGTAGACCATGGTTTATGTTAGGGTCACTGTTGGTGGTGTACTCTCCTGGGTTTTTGTTTTTGTTTTTTTCATTTTTAGCTAAAATTAAAAAGACAGGGCGGCGGACTTGACCCAGTGGTTAGGGCATCCGTCTACCACATGGGAGGTCCCTGGTTCAGGCCCCGGGCCTCCTTGACCCGTGTGCAGCTGGCCCATGCGCAGTGCTGATGCGCGCGGGGAGTGCCCTGCCGCGCAGGGGTGTCCCCCGCGTGGGGGAGCCCCACGTGCGGGGAGTGCGCCCCATGGGGAGAGCCGCCCAGTGTAGAGGGAGGTGCAGCCTGCCCAGGAGTGGCTCCCCGCACACAGAGAGCTGGCACAGCAAGATGACACAACAAAAAGAAACACAGATTCCCGGTGCCACTGACGACAACGGAGGCGGACAGGGAGGATGCAGCAAGTAGACAGAGCGGACAACCAGGGTGGGGAGTGGAAGGGGAGAGAAATAAATGAATAATCTTAAAAAATAAAAATAAAAAGACATAACATAAACACAACCTAAAATTTCCCCCTTTAACCACATTCAAATATAGAGTTCAGTGCTGTTAATTACATTCACAGTGGTATGTTACCATCACCATTCTCCATTACCAAAACTTTTCCATTACCCCCAGTAGAAATCCTCTCCCAATCAAGCTTTAACTCTCTGTTCCCTACCTGGTACCCAAGTCCCTGATAACCTATTTCTGACTGTGTGAATATTTATCCTTTTGTGTCTGGCTTATTTCATTCAACATGATGTCTTCAAGGCTTAATAATGGTGTGTTATGTATCAGAACTTCGTGGGAAGTGGACTTGGCCCAATGGATAGGGCATCTGCCTACCACATGGGAGGTCCGTGGTTCAAACCCTGGGCCTCCTTAACCCGTGTGGAGCTAACCCTTGCGCAGATGCTGATGCTCACATGGAGTGCTGTGCCATACAGGGGTGTCCTCCATATAGGGGAGCCCCACGTGCAAGGAGAGCTGCCCAGCACGAAAGAAAGTACAGCCTGCCCAAGAATGGCACCGCACACACAGAGAGCTGACACAACAAGGTGACGCAAGAAAAGGAGACACAGATTCCCGGTGCTGCTGATAAGGATAGAAGTGGTCACAGAGGAACACACAGTGAATGGACACAGAAAGCAAACAACGGGGGGGGGGGGGGAATAAGTTTTTAAAACCTTAAAAAAAAAAAAAGAACTTCTTTTCATGGCTACATTTTGAGTTAATTTTTGTTTTGTTTTTTTTTTCAAGATTCATTTTTATTTATTTCTCTCCCCACCCCACCCCCCACTCCAAATCTGCTCTCTTTTGTCCATTCGCTCTGTGTTCTTCTGTGTCTGCTTGCATTCTCAGCAGCATCGGGAATCTATCTCTTTTTGTTGTGTCATCTTGCTGCGTCACCTCTCTGTGTTTGGAGTGCCACTCCTAGGTGGGCTGCACTTTTTCGCATGGGGTGGCTCTCCTTGTGGGGTGCACTCATTGCGTGTGGGGATCCCCTACGTGTGGGGAGGTGTCCTACGTGGCGTGGCATGGCCACTCCTTGTGTGCAGCAGCACTCCATGTGGGTCAGCTCACCACACAGGCCAGGAGACCCTGGGTTCAAACCCTGGACCTCTTATATAGTAGGCAGACACTCTATCAGTTGAGCCACATCTCCTTCCCAATTTTTGTATGTATTAAGATAGAAGTCACCCTTCATTCTTTTTTGCACGTCGAGATCCAGTTTTCCCAGCACTATTTGTGGAAGAGACTATCCTTTCCGAATTGAGTGGACTTGGCTGTCTTGTTAAAAATCCTAACAACAAGCGAAAACAAAGAGCAGGTGAGAGAACCATCTCAGTGTTTTTGGGGTGGAGGGAGTCAGTTGGCAGGGAGCAGATGTAACTCAAGTAGTTGAGTGCATACTTCCTATGTACGAGGTCCCAGGTTCAATCCCTTGTACCTCCTGAAAATAAAACAAAAAAGCAAACAAATGAAAAAGCCAACTCATTGGGGAGCAGATGTAGCTCTGTGGTTGAGCACTTGCTTCCTCATGTCCAAGGTCCTGGGTTCAATTCCTCGGACCTCCTTTAAAAAAAGTCAATTTGCCATAAATGTATGCGTCTGTCTCTAAAATATCAGTTTGATTCCACTGGTCTGTGTATCTGTCCTTGTGCCAGTATCGTGCTGTTTTGACCACTACCTCTTTGTAACGAGGAGTAATACTGGGAAGCATAAGTCCTTGGACTTTTTTTTTTAAAGATGGTTTTGGCAGTTTAGAACATCTTACACTTCCATATAAATTTTTTATTTTTATTTATTTCTCTCCCCTTCTCCTCCCCCCTCCCCCGCGCCCCAGTTGTCTGTTCTCTGTGTCCATTTGCTACGTGTTCTTTTTATGTCCGCTTCTGTTTTTGTCAGGGGCACAGGAATCTGTTTCTTTTTGTTGCGTCATCTCTCCGTGTGTGCAGCGCCATTCCTGGGCAGGCTGCACTTTCTTTTGCGCTGGGTGACTCTCCTTACAGGGTGCACTCCTTGTGCATGGGGCTCCCCTATGCTGGGGGCACCCCTGCGTGACAGGGCACTCCTTGCACACATGGGCCAGCTCCACATGAGTTAAGGAGGCCCAGGGTTTGAACCGCGGACCTCCCTTGTGGTAGGCAGACGCCCTATCCACTGGGCCAAGTCTGCTTCCCTCCATATAAATTTAATGGTCCAGTTTTCCATTTCTGCAAAGAACTCTTTTGCAATTTTTATTGGATTTGTGTTGATTCTGTAAGTCATGTTGGATAGAATTGACATCTTGACAATATTTGGTCTTCTAATCCGTTAGTATTGGATATCCTTCCATTTATTTAGGTTCTTCTTTAATTTCTTTTAGCAGTGGTTTGTAGTTTTCCATGTATAAGTCCTTTACATTCTTGGTTAAATTTATCCCTAGACTTTTTATTCTTTCAGTTGCTGTAGTAAATGGAATACTTGATTTCCTCTTCAGATTATTCATTACTAGTGTTTAGAAACATGATTTTTTTTTCATGTTGGTCTTGCACCTGCCACATTGCTGAATTCATTTATTAGTTCTAGTAACTTCGTTATAGATTTTCCCAGGCTTTCTGTAAATAGGGTCCTGTCATCTGAAAATGAAGTTTGACTTCTTCATTCCCAATTTGGATGCCTTTTCTGTTTCTTGCCTGTTGCTCTGGTTAGAACTTACAGTACAGTGTTAGATATCAGTGGTGACAGTGGGCAAGTGTTTTTATGAAGAAGAGGTGCTGGATTTTGTCGTGCCTTTTCTGTATCAATTCAGATGATCATGGGATTTTCCACTTTGTTCTTTTCATATGATTATTAAATTAATTGATTTATGTTGAACCACCATTCCATACTGGGATGAATCCCATATTATTCAGTGTATAATTCTTTTGATGTGTTTTTGGATTCAGTTCGGTAGTATTTTGTTCTGTAATTTTCTTTGCTTGTGGTATCTTTATCTGGCTTTGGTATTAGGATTATGTTGGCCTCCTAGATGTGTTCCCTCCTTGTATTAGTCAGGGTTCTCTAGGGAAACAGAATCAACAGGAGATATCTATAAATAGTATGAGATTTTATAAAATTCTCTCACGTGACCCTTTTAAAGCATTCAACTGATTGGATAAAATGTCACTTATTACTGACAGCAGTCTCTTTGGTTGATTATAGATGTTATCAGCCATCTAGCAGTAAACTCACTGATAACTAAAGTCCATAAATGTCCTTCTATTAAAATTACCCCAGTGCTTACTTGATCAAACAACGGGGCACAATTATCTGGCTGAATTGAAACATTAGCCTAATCAGCACACTTCTCTTGCATTTTTTTAGAAGAGTTTGAGTAGGATTGGTGTTAATTCCTCTTCAAATGGTTGGTAGAATTCACCAATGAAGCATTCTGGTTCTGGGCTTTTCTTTTGGGGGAAGTTTTTTTATGATTGATTGAAGTTCTGTGTTTATAATTAGTCTGTTGAAATCATTTATTTCTTCTTGAATCAGTGTAAGTTGTTTGTGTGTTTCTAGGAAATTAACCCATTTTGTCTAGGTTGTCTAATTTATTGGCACAAAGTTATTTATAGTGTGCTTTTGTGATCCTATTTATTTCTGTGGGGTGAGTAGTAATGTCCTCCTTTTCTTGTCTGATTTTAATTATTTGCATCCCCGCTCTTTTTAAATTTGTTAGTCTAGATAAGGGATTGTTAGTTTTATTGATCTTTTCAAAGAACCAACTTTGATTTGTTAATCCTTTCTGTTGTTTCTATTTTAATTCTCTATTTCATTTAGTTCTACTCTAATCTTTGTCATTTCTTTCCTTCTCAGTTTTGGTTTAGTTTGCTGTTCCTTTTTTAGTTCTTCCAGGTGTGTGGTTAGGTCTCTTATTTGAACCCTTTCTTCTTTTCTAATGTAAACCTGAAGGGTTTGCTATAAACTTCCCTCTGAGCACTGCCTTTGCTGTGTACCATAAGTTTTGATATATTGTGTTCTCATTTTTATTTGTCCCAAAGATATTTCCTGATTTCTCTTGTGATTTATTCATTGACCTCTTGATTTGTTGTATGTTATTTTAACTTCAATGTAATTGTGAATTTCCTGCTTCTCTACCTGTTACTGATTTGTAGCTTCATTCCAAAGTGGTTGGAGAAGATGCTTTTTATAATTTCGATCTTTTTATATTTATTGAGACATGTTTTGTGATCTAACATGTAGTCTGTCCTGGAGAATGATCTATGTGCACTTGGGAAGAATGTGTATCCTGCTGTTTTGTGTATATCTTTTAGGTCTTGTTCATTTATCATTTCAAGTTCTCTGTTTCATTACAATCTTCTGTCTAGATAAAATATCCATTGATGAACGTGCTATAGTGAAGTCTATTTTTGTAGAGGTATCTATCTCTCCTTCCCTCTTTTCTTTCCCAATATACCAGAATTAATCATTCCAGCATGCCTTGTGTATAGTGCACACGAGTCCTGACTTAATTCAATACCTCCAGCTTCATGCTCAGCAGGTTAAATACTAGAGTAGTCTTAAGCCAAAGAACTCTTCCCACAAAAGTAGATCATTCCACAGGTCTCTTAGTTCTAGTGAAATTCTTGAATTCCTAGGGGAGGAAACCATACTTTTGGGGGGCATGTGGGGAGCCAAAGTGCTCCTAAAAATCAACTTGTCATACTTCACATCTAACCAAAATTGGTTTCCAATTTAAACTTAGAAAGACCCTAATGTACAATGTACAATGACTCTACACGCATTACAATCCTTAGTCCTAGGCAGAGCAAAACAAGTCAACCATGAATAGAGGTGATGAGGAGAAACAAATGCCATTTTTATAAGAGTTCTTTCTCTTAAAAAAAAAAAAAGATTTTGAACATTGATGTTTCCTATTTACAATCACTACCAACCGCCAACATTCTGCTGTAACATAAAGTTTTGCATTTTATTTTGTTTTCAAGTTATAGTTGAGGAAACTTAAGTCAAATTTTTCTCAAACAATATCTGTAAATTCTTTGTGCTAGCACCATGTCTGTTCCATAAACTACTTAACCAGATCCCAGTTCTCTGGCTGTTGGCTTTGATTTATTATTAAGAAAACCCCCAGGGAAACGGACTTTGGCCCAGTGGTTAGGGCGTCCGTCTACCATATGGGAGGTCCGCGGTTCAAACCCCGGGCCTCCTTGACCCGTGTGGAGCTGGCCATGCGCAGCGCTGATGCGCGCAAGGAGTGCCTTGCCACGCAAGGGTGTCCCCCGCGTGGCGGAGCCCCACGCGCAAGGAGTGCGCCTGAGAGGAAAGCTGCCCAGCGTGAAAAGAAAGAGCAGCCTGCCCAGGAATGGCGCCGCCCACACTTCCCGTGCCGCTGACAACAACAGAAGGGGACAAAGAACCAAGGCGCAGCAAATAGACACAGAGAACAGACAGCCAGGGGAGGGGGGGGGAATTAAATAAATAAATAAATCTTTAAAAAAAAAGAAAGAAAGAAAGAAAACCCCCAGCTCTGCTTTTAGGATAAACATAAACAATTTAGTCCCTTGAACAGAAACAAAGTCACTAGAGCACTCTCAAGGTTACCATTTTCTCCTTGACTAAAACTGATATGGGAAATAGACTGTCAGCACAACTTTTAAGTCACTGCCCAGAATCCTATGTGTTGGCCAATACTGCCAATTCTAAATACAAGTGAGAAGACAATTAGCTTCTTATTTCTCATATACCACCCAAACTTTCCTCCAGTCTCAGTTATTGCATAGAATTCAAATCTCTGTGTGCCAGTGATTGGGATGTGAGATAGTAGTGTCTATTTTGGAAAGATGTGGATAGGTCATACTTCCTGTAGCATATTCCAAAGAGGCACAGAATATGGGTGTCTTTTAGGGCTGGCTCATGATATACTATAGAGCTAATCCAATACGTACACAAAGGGAAATAAAAACAGTGCAGAGTTCCCATTTTATTTTTTATTTCCTTTATTTATTTCTCTCCCTTTTCCCCACCCCCACTCCCCCAGTTGTCTGCTCTCTGTTTCCATTCGCTGTGTGTTCTTCTGTGACTGCTTCTCATCTTATCAGCGGCACTGGGAATCTGCATCTCTTTTCATTGCGCCATCTTGTTGTGTCAGCTCTCCGTGTGTGCGGTGCCATTCCTGGGCAGGCTGCACTTTCTTTCGCACTGGGCAGCTCTCCTTATGGGGCACACTCCTTGTGCATGGTCTCCCACATGCGGGGGACACTGCTGTGTGGCACGATACTCCTTGCATGCATCAGCACAGCGCGTGGGTCATCTCCACACGGGTCAAGGAGGCCCGGGGTTTGAACCGCGGACCTCCCATGTGGTAGGCGGACACCCTGTCTGTTGGGTCAAGTTGGCTTCCTGTGAGTTCCCATTTTAAAGCCAAACTCCTTTGTCTAAAAGGAGGCTCCCTTACTTGAGAACTTTTGCCCTGTTAGGGTTCCCACTAGGAAACCCTCGTGTCTCAAGGCTAGTTACAGGATAGCCAGGTAGGGTACGGATGGCTGTTGGTAATTGGCAGATGGGCAACCTAGTAATTGTTTTAAGTTGCCATCACTACCATAAGGACCTGGCTTGTGGTTGCAGGTGACATAGAGGGCATATGAGATGATGATTTGGTCTGTCAGCATGTGCAAGGCCAAGAGGGCGAGGTGCGGTCAAGTGTCTGCCTCCACTCATGCCTTATGAGGCACATGGCTCTCGTTCACTACCCTGCAAAGGATCATGAGGTGATCATACTTGTTTCTTTCCTCTTCGGCAAAGTGGTGCTGAAGGTAGGTCTTCAACTTCCTTTGCTGTTCAAGGATGTCTGGGAAGGTGATGAAAACACAGAGCATATGTAATGTAGAATTTTGATTTCTTCATGTTGCAGGCGTTGAAGTCCTGCATGAGAAGTTTGCTCTAATTGAGACATTTCCTACCCTAATTTCTTCAGGATTCTTGGTGATGAGTCTGTTCTGCAAATGGTGAAAACCTTCCTCAAAGTCTCCATACACACTTTCCCCATTCACTGTAGGGTAGAAGTGTTCAAATACTTCTGATTCAGATACTTATGATTACTGGAGCAATCATAGAAAAAAAAAAAGGCCGCAAATCTAGGATGATTGAAGAGAATCCACACATAACTCACATTGACTCCAGATAGAGTCAACAAATTTCAGCTCCATATTCCTCCTGTTTTTTATTGGAGAAGGAAATCAGACTCCAGGGATTAGTGTCTATGCAGGCTCCCACTGGTTTCTGGACATAAGCCTCCTTAACTGAATACTCCTTCTAGCAGGAAGTTGAGAAGGCTATACAGAACCATTTCTGACCAGTTGAGAAATTTTGCCTTGATTGGAAGAGTAAGAGGTCCAGTGTTTTTTTGTTTGCTTGCTTTTGTGTTTGTTTTAAGATTATTTTTCCTCATCCCCTTGTTGTTTGCATTTGCTGTGTCTGTTTTTTTTTTTTTTTTTCAGGAAGCACTGGGAACCAAACCTGGGACCTCCCATGTGGGTAGGAGGCACGTATTTCCTTGAGCCACCTCCGCTCCCTGCCTTGTTGTGTGTCTCATTATGTTTTCCTCCTTGTGTCTCTTGTTGTGTTCATCTTGCTGTCTTGCCCGTCTTCTTTAGGAGGCACTGGGAACCAAACCTGGGACCTCCCATATGGTCGGTGGGAGCTCAATCACTTGAGCCACGTGCACTTCCTGAAGTCCAAGTTTTTGTAGCCCAAGCAGTTGACCTGACCAAGATGTGGCCACTTGCAGAGCTGTTAAGACAGAAGGGCTTCCCTTTGATGTTGCCTCCTCTAGCCAACTGTGGACAGTCTGGACAGTATCCTTTAGAGTTCTCTCCAAGGTTGGAGAGTTACCCCGTCCATGGATTGGTACAATCCCAATTAGGACCTCCTGTAGCCAGCATCCCTGACTCCAGTTCAGCACTCTGAAGGACACGCAGTCAGTCTCCAATACTACTGCTCTCACCTGCCATTTTAGGGAAACTGGGCAGCAGAAGAGGAGACAACTAAAGCAAATCCTTGACCTGGACAGCTCCCAGCATTAGCGAAGTGGTCACTAAAGCCCAAGGCAGCAGCACCAAGTGAGCCTTCTTTGCTGATTTTAATATTCTGTCGTCGTCCTTGGCACTGGACAGGTTTATCCAGCGTTTATTTGTTTGCTTTCATCCTGCTTTTGGTGTTCTTGGATTTATATATTCCTGTCTTCCATCAGATTGGGGAGTTCTTCGTTCTCCTTCTTGTACTGCTGTTATGTATATTTTGGCATGCTTGATGGTGTCCACAAGTTCCTTAGGCTGCGTTCTTTTTTTTTTTTCCTTTCCTTTTTCTTCTCAACCTGCACAAGTTGAATTGTTTTGTCTTTGAGTTCACTGATCCCTTCTGCCTCCTCCAGTCTGCTCTGAACCCCCCTGTTGGGTTTTTTACTTCAGCTCTTACACATTTCAGTTCAGAATTTCCAATTGATTCTTCTTCATAATTTCTATCTCATTTTGTTCATATGTTGTTTTCCTGATTTCTTTTAGTTCTTTGCCCATGTTTTCCTTTATTTCATCAATCCTATTTATGAGAGTTGTTCTAAGATATTTGATAAGTAATTCCAGAGACTGAGCTTCAGAATATTTTCCATCCGTTATTTTTTTTTCCTGTGGCTGGGCCATGCTTTTCTATTTTCTTGTATATTTTATAATTCTTTGGTTGAGAACTAAACATTCTGAGTATTATGTTATGGTCTCTCTGGAAATCTAGTTCTCCAACTCTTTAGTTTGCCAGACTAAGAACAAGAAGAATAAAAAAGGAAGGAAATAAAATGGGAAGGAGGGAAGTAAAGAAAAAAAAACAAGGAGAAAAAATAAGCTCACTGCCTCTTCAACTCTTTTGTTTTGTGCTGGTATGAAGCACAATCTATTACTGTTAAGGCTGAAGCCTAGAACTGCATCCTCCTAGTCCCTTAGGGATCCTGCAGAACCAGAACAGTGAAAGAGAGAAAGAGAGAAACCAACCAGAAAGGAAGAAAAGAAAGAAGATGTCCCTGCAGATGCTGTGATAAGGCGAGAAGATGCTGCTTTGGAGAGAAACTAAGGCTAGCACCTGTGATGGGCCCTCAGAGGTCTGCCAGATTACACAAAAGAAAGAAAAAGATGAAACACAACCAATGAGAAGGTGTACTGGGTCTTTAAGTCTTGGTGGATATTGGTATGAGGCCAGAAGCCACTGCTGCAGAAGGCTGAAACCAAGGCTAGAGTCTTTAGGGATCTACCAGAAGAGAAAATGCCACGTTTTTTTCCTTTTCAGAAATATAAAAATTCATATTGACGTTTCTAATTCAAATTAATATTGCCAGATTTTTGCTGCTTTGACTTTGTGCGTGTGTCTCTTATTCTCTTACACTGAAAATCTTGGTTACTATAAATAGAAACTATCCTGTAACAAATTGTCCTAGAACTTGGTGGTATAAGACAACAAACATTTACTACTTCATACTGTTTCTGAGGCCTAAAATCCAAAAGTAGTTTTAACTAGGTGATTCTGCCTCAGTATCTCTCATGTGATTTCAGACAAGATAATGGCCAGGGCCACAGTCATCTGAAAACTTGATGCAGCTGGAGGACGGGCTTCCAAGCTCACTCATAACTATTAGCAGTTGGCTAGGGTTCTTTGCCACATGGCACAGCATTGCTCATGATATATCAGCTGACGTGAATTATCTTAAAATGAATATTCAGAAAGAGACAAACAGCTTCTGTTTAGGTATGTTTTATAATCCAATCTCAGAAGTGACATAACATCAAGTCTGCCATATGCCATTAGTCCCACAGACCAACCCTGGTACAATGTAGAGAAGGGATTAAACAAGGGTGTTAGTGCCAGGAAATGAAGATTATCAGGGGCCATCTTAAAAGTCAGCTTATTTATATTTTTCCACAATTTGTGTAAAATATTTTTCATACTTTTTGTTGTATAATTGGTATACTGTGGGATAAAATTTAATATTTCTTAATAGTATTACTTGTTCTTAGTATATATTTCACTAAGCATGTATAGTCAAAATAGTTTTCTATAGTTGCTAAGTGGTTATGTCATCAACTTGATAAATGGTTTATCTGGTAGAATTCTTTCATTTTTTTTAGGGATTGGTTTTTATTATTTACTTTCATTTTTTAACCACAAATTACTTACATGTCTTCAAAGTAAAAATTAGGTAACAAGATTCGTTTGAGGTTGTGCTTCTATCCCAGTCTCTCCTACCCAGGACCTTCCATCTTTGCCCGATAAACGATCTTTTTTTTTTTTTTTTTTAACTGTCTATTATTTAATGAATATACCCACACCAAAACGTCCCCACAAGAATGTTTTTAAATGCCTTAAATAAAATTACAAAGGAAATTAGTTACATATATTGAAATACAGTTTCTAAAATTAAAAAAAGATATAATTTTAGACATTTGTGCTTGTTTCTTAATACATTAAATAATCCAATACATCAAAAATACAGTAAAGTTAAATTTTATATTTTAAAGACATGTTAGTGTACAGGCTGTTGTTTATATTGAATAAGAACATAAAATTGTGGTGTAGTATTTGACAAGGCAACATGCAAATCATGTTGGGCATCTAATTGAGTTCGATTTTTTGTTTTCATTGTTACAACTGTTGAGAATCCGAGTTCACAAAGGCATATTGTTACAAATGGAACCAAAGCTTCCATAGCTCACTTTACAGGGATAGTCTTCTCACAGGGAACACCAGAATTCTCCAAGGCTTTTTTGAGTTAAACTCCAATTGTAGCAAGTTTTTTTCCTAAGGTGAGTGAGTTCATCTTTGGTTAAGTCAACATCTTTGATACAGTTTATATCAGAAAGAAAAGGATTGCAGATCCATGGTTCCATTTTCATGCCATCAAGATAGAAAAAACTTTTAAAAGAGTTCTGTAATGTTTCCAGGTGCTTGCAGATACCTCTTTTCCAAAAAAAAATGGCAGAGAATTTTGTACTTCAACTCCATCTTGGTAAAGCACTTCCTCAAACATTGGAAAGTTTGCAAGAATGTGCAAACTCTGTTCTTCCATATTGATTACTTAGCTAAGACAGCTTGTAATACTTAAGTTGCATTCATAATGGTGACTTCACGACATTGAATGGAAAGATATATCTCAATTTTTTTCTCAATTTTATTTTTTTAAAGATACATAGATTATTACAGAATGTTACATTAAAAAATATGAGAGGGAAGAGGATGTGGCTCAACTGATAGAGCATCTGCCTACCATATGGAGGGCCCAGGGTTTGATCTCCAGGGCCTCCTGACCATGTGTTAAGCTGGCCCATGGCTCAGTGCGACCGTGCACAAGGAGTGCCATGCCATGCAGGGGTGCTCCCGCATAGGGGGCGCCCCATGCACAAGAAGTGCGCCCCACAAAGAGAGCCGCCCCACATGAATAAAGCACAGCCCACCCAGGAGTGGCACCACACACAGAGCTGATGGAGCAAGATGACACAACAAAAGAGATCTTGACATAGTTTCCCAGTGCCGCCTGATAATGCAAGAAGTGCACAGGAACACACAGCAAATGAACAGAGAGAACAGACAGTGGGGGGGGAGAAATAAGTAAAAACTTAAAAAAATATATATATATAAGAGAATTCCATATATCCCACGCATCCCACATCACCAAATTCTTTGATCAGTGTGGCACATTCGTTTCATTTGGTGAATACATTTTGGAGCAGTGTTACACAGCATGGATTATAGTTTACACTGTAGTTGTAATACATCATTTAAAATTAAAGCTCCCCACAAATAAAAGCAAATGCATGTTTGTTTATATTTTTAAGTAGCTTATTTAGATATAATTAACATACCATAAAATTCACCTTTTCAAATATGTCATTCAGAGGATTTTAGTTTATTCAGTGTTGAACAACCATCATCACAGTCAAGTTTGGAATGGTTTCAGCATCCCTCATACTATTTAGCAGTCACTCCCATTCTTTCCCCCCCCACTCCTTTCCCTGTGCTCCTCCTAATACCTTCGGTACACAAATCTACCTTTTATCTCTATATAGTTTCCTATTCTGGACATTTGATATAAACGGAACCACATAGTGTATTTTTTTGTGACTGGCTTTCTCTTAGCATGTTTTTTAGGTTCATCCATGTTGTAGCATATATCATTACTTCATTACTTATTTTCATTGAATAATATTCTGTAGTATGGATATTTCACATTTTGTGTATTACAGCCTTTCTAGTGAGTGTGGTTTTGGTTTGCATTTCTTTGATGACCAATGATGTTGAGCTTATTGTGTTTATTACCCATTTGTGTATCTTCTTTGGATAATATCTATTTCTATTCAAATACTTTAAAGTCCATTTTATCTATATTTTCTTTTGTTGCTTATGCTTTTTATTTTTTATTTTTTTGTTTTGTTGTTATGCTTTTGGTCTCATATGAGAAACCAGTGTCTAATCCAAGGTCATGAAAATATACACCTATGATAAGTTCTAAGAGTTTGTTTTAGCTGTTATATACTGGTCTATGAATCATGTTTAGAAGTTTTTCTCATTCCTTTTTTGTTTATTTTATTAGACTTAAAGTGTTTTCTTTATGTAGTAAATACTTCTCTCTGTTGAAAGAAAAATAAGTTCATTTTATCAAGTTTTCTTGTATGGTTTGTGCTTTTGTTTTCTATCTTTGCATAGTATAAGATTGCAAAGATTTCCTCCTATATTTTCTTCCAGAAGTTTTATAGTTTTCGAGTTCCTCCCTCCCCCACCACCCACCCCAGGTTCTTTCCTTTGAATTTTGAATTACAGTTTTTAAGGTTTTCCTCTCTCCCTTGTAGTAGAACAATTCAATAACTTTTTCTTCTAGAATTTATGTAATTTAATGTTTTTCCATTTAAACCTCTGTTCCATTTGGAATTTATCTTGACATGTCTAGTGTAAGGTATGAATTCAATATAGGATTTGCAAATGGCTATCCAAAAATTTTTTTTTAAACCAATCATATTATTGTGTAATTTATATTCAATAAAATACATTCATGTTAAGTTTATATTTTGGTCATTTTTGACAAATGTCTTTACTCCTGTAACTACCTCTTCCTCTCTGACTTCAAGCAGTTGCTTTTCAGTCTTTTGTCACTATAGATTAGATCAGTCATTTCTAGTTTTTTATATAAGTAGCATCCACAATATATATATCTTTGATTCTGGCTTCTTTTACCTAACTTAAAAATTAAGAATGTTTCACATTGTCACATGTATTTTATTTTCCTATCTCCTAAAACAAATACAAGACAATGAGTTGGATTAAGAACAGGAATATATTGATTCATGATTTCGGAGGCTTTCTTCCTGGTGTCACTATATTCTGGATGACCAGCAATCTTTGGATTTCCTTGGTTTTTCTGTCACATGGCAATGTTTTCTTTCTTCTTCAGGTTCCTGTTGACATCCAGCATCTAGCTGCTCCCCATGGCTTCTCTATCTGACTGACTTTGACTTTGCTTGTATAGTACTCCAGTAATCTGGATTCTTGAAGAAATATTATTTACAGTGTATTCACACATGCCAGAATACAGACCAAAACCAAGAATATGTCCAAATAAGGGTCCTAAATTCAGTCTACCACAAAGTGTATCAGTTTACTCCTTTTTACTGCTGATTAACATTCCATTTTATGATTATACCACAATAGCCTAATCATTCATCACTTGGTAGCATTTGGGTTATTCCTTTTATGAATAAAGTTGCTAAGAGCATTTACGTACAACATTTGTGTGGGCATATCCTTTATTTCTCTTACTTAAGTACCTAGAATAGGTATTGCTGAGTTGTATGGTAAGTGTGTGCATAAATTTAGAAGAAACTGGCTGGTTAATTTTTCAGTGTGATGGTATCAGTTTACATTATGATTAACCAGCTATGTATGAGCATTTCAGTTATTCCACATCCTTGTCAACGTTAGGAACTGTCCATTTTTTAAGTTTTTGCCTGTCTAATGGGTATGTGATTGTTTTAGTTTCCTTGACTACTCAAGTAAATATGCAGTGAGTTGGCTTAAAGCACCGGAATTTATTAGTTCATTGTTTTGAGGCTAGGAGTAATCCAAAATCAAGATGTCATTAGGGAAACGGACTTTGGCCCAGTGGTTAGGGCGTCCGTCTACCATATGGGAGGTCCGCGGTTCAAACCCCAGGCCTCCTTGACCCGTGTGGAGCTGGCCATGCGCAGTGCTGATGCGCGCAAGGAGTGCCGTGCCACGCAAGGGTGTCCCCCGCGTGGGGGAGCCCCACGCGCAAGGAGTGCGCCCGTGAGGAGCCGCCCAGTGTGAAAAGAAAGAGCAGCCTGCCCAGGAAAGGCACCGCCCACACTTCCCGTGCCGCTGACGACAACAGAAGCGGACAAAGAAACAAGACGCAGCAAACAGACACCAAGAACAGACAACCAGGGGAGGGGGGGGAATTAAATAAAATAAATAAATCTTTAAAAAAAAAAAAAAAGATGTCATTAAGCATCAAGAAGGCAGTGCTCTTGCTTCGGGTATAACACAAGTTCTTTTCTTCTACTAGTTTTATGGTCCTAGATTTATATTTAGACCTTTGTTCCATTTTGAGTTGATCCTTATACAGGGAATGAAAGCAGGGTCCCCTCTTTCATTCTTTTTTTTTTTAAGATTTTTATTTTTGTTTAATTCCCCTCCCCTCCCCCGGTTGTCTGTTTTCTGTGTCTTTTTGCTGCGTCTTGTTTCTTTGTCCACTTCTGTTGTTGTCAGCGGCACGGGAAGTGTGGGCGGCGCCATTCCTGGGCAGGCTGCTCCCTCCTTTGCGCTGGGCGGCTCTCCTTATGGGTGCACTCCTTGCGCGTGGGGCTCCCCTACGCGGGGGACACCCCTGTGTGGCAGGGCACTCCTTGCGCGCATCAGCGCTGTGCATGGGCCAGCTCCACACGGGTCAAGGAGGCCCAGGGCTTGAACCGCGGACCTCCCATGTGGTAGACAGACGCCCTAACCACTGGGCCAAAGTCCGTTTCCCCCTCTTTCATTCTTTTGGTTATGAATATCTAGTTCTCTGAGCACCATTTGTTGAAAAGACCAGAGTCTTGTCCCAGGAAAGTGGACGTGGTAGGTTTTTCAAAAACCAGTTGACCATAGAGGTGAGGAGGGTTTGTTTCTGGACTTTCAGTTCTCTTCCACTGATCAACACGTCCGTCTTCATGCCAATACCATGCTGTTTTGACCACCATAGGTTTGTACTATGTTTCAAGGTCTGGTCCCACATAGCTCTTCTTTTTAGAATGCTTTTGGCTATTTGAATGTACTTTCCCTTCCAATAAATTTAGTAATTCCTTTTCTGTCTCTTTAAAGAAGTCTGTTGGAATTTTGATGGGTATTGCACTGATTCTATAAATCAGTTTGGGTAGGATTGACATCTTCATGATATTTAGCTTTCCAGTTCATGAACATGAACTGTCCTTCCATTTGTTCATGTTTACTCTGATTTCTTTTAGCATTGTTTTGTAGTTTTCTCCATATAGCTCCTGTACTTCTTGGTTAAACTGATTCCAAGGTATTTGAGTCTTTTCGTTGCTATTGTAAATGGAATTTATTCCCCTATTTCTTCCTCAGATTGTTCGGTACTAGTGTGCCAGGAACAGTACTGGTTTTTGCATATTGATCTTGTATCCTGCCACTTTGCTGAACTCATTTGTTAACTCAAGTACCTTTGTTGTAGATATTTCAGAATTTTCTAAATATAAGATCAAGTCATGAGCAAATAGAGTTTTGCTTCTCTTTTTCGATGCATTTTTTTACCCCCCTTTCTTGTCTAATTGCTCTGACTGCTGGAACATCTTGCAAAATATTAAATATCAGTGGTGACAGTGGGTATTCTTGGCTTGTTCCCAATCTTAGAGGGAAAGCTTTCAACCTTTCCACATTGAGTGCAGTGTTGGCAGTGGGTTTTTCATATATGCCCTTTATCAAATTGAGAAACTTTCTTCTATTCCTGTCTTTCAAAGTGTTTTTATTAAGAAAAGATTCTGGCTTTTTCGAATGACTTTTCTACATCATGATCATGTGGGTTGTTTTCTTTCAGTTTGATAATGTGGTATATTAACATTGATTTTCCTGTGTTGAACCAGCCTTGCATACCAGAAATAAATTTCACTTGGTCGTAATGTATAAATCTTTTGATATGTTGCTGGACTCTCATTGCAAGTATCTTGTTGAGAATTTTTGCATCCACGTTCATTAGAGAGATTGGTCTGTAATTTTCTTTTCTTGTGTTGTCTTTATCTGGCTTTGGTATTAGGGTAATGTTTGCTTCATAAAATGTGTTGGGTAATTTTCCCTCTAAGTTTTTAGAAGTGTTTAAACAGGATCGATGTTCATTCTTTTCAAAGTACTTGGTAGAATTCACCTGTGAAGGGATCTGGTTCTGGACTTTTCTTTGTTGGAAGAAAACATTACTGCAAAAACCAGTAATGTTCCTGGCACACTAGTATTGAACAATCTGAGGAAGAAATAGGGGAATGAATTCCATTTACAATAGCAATAAAAAGACTCAAATACCTTGGAATCAGTTTAACCAAGAAGTACAGGAGCTTTATGGAGAAAACTACAAAACAATGCTAAAGATGTTCTAAAGATGTTGACTGATTCAAAATCTTTAAATGTGATTGGCCTGCTAAGTTCTTGTATTTCTTGTAGCATCAGTGTAGGCTGTTGGTGCATTTCTAGGAATTTGTCCATTTCATCTAGGTTGTCTAGTTTGTTGGCATACAGTTCCTCTTAATATCCTCTTATGATCCTTTTTATTCCTGTGGGGTCAGTCATAACCTTGTCCCCTTTTGTTTCTGATTTTCAAAATTTTTATCTTCTCTCTTTTTTCTTTTTTCTTAGTCTAGCTAGGGGCTTGTCAATTTTTTTTATCTCAAAAAACCAGCTTTTGGTTTTCTTGATGTTCTGTATTGGGTTTTGTCGTTACTGTCAATTTCATGTATTTCTGCTCTAATCTTTATTATTTCTTTGCTTCTGCTTGCGTGGAGATGATTTACTACTGTTCTTTTTCTAGTTTCTGCAGTTGTTCAGTTAGATCTTTGATTTTAGCTCTTCTTTTTTAATATTATAGGAGTTCAAGGATATAGATTTCCCTCTCAGCACCGCCTTCATTGCAGCCCACAAATTTTGATAACTTGTGTTCTTATTTTCATTTATCTCAGTGTATTTACTAATTTCACTTACAATTTCTTCTTTGACTCACTGATTGTTTAGGAATATGTTGTTTAACCTCCACATATTTCCAAAATTTCCCTTTTTTCATCTATTATTGATTTCTAGTTTCATTCCATTATCATCTGAGAAGGTGCTTTGTATAATTTAAATCTTTTTATCTTATTTATTTATTTTTCCCCCCTCCCTCCATTGTCTGCTCTCTCTGTCCATTTGCTGCGTGTTCTTTCTGTGTCTGCTTGTATTCTCATTAGGCAGCTCCAGGAACCGATGCTGGGACCTTCTAGAGTGGGAGACAGGCAGTCTTTCTCTTACGCCACCTCAGCTCCCAGTTCTGCTGTGTTTTCTCATTGTCTCTCCTCAGTGTCTCTTTTTGTGTCATCTTGCTATGCTGGCACTCCTGCACGGGTGGCACTCTGCATGCGTTGGCCAGCTTGCCTTCACCACCCTGGACCCTCCATAGGGTAGACAGGAGCCCAACTGCTTGAGCTACATCCATTTCCCCCATTCTTTTCTTTTTTTGTCTCAGAAGGTACTGGGGATTGACCCCAGGACCTCATACATGGGAAGCAGGCCCTCAACCACTGAGCTACATCTGCTCCTTAATTGCAGTCTTTTTATATTTATTGAGACTTGCCTTGTGGCCTAATTTTGATTGGGGTACACTGTGCTTCTTGGACATGTAAATTCATTTCTTTCATGACATTTGGGAAATTTTCAACCAGTATTTTTTCAAATACTCTTTCTGCCCCCTTTCCTCTTCTTTCTCCTACTGAAACTCCCATGTAGTATTGTGATTCTTGTTATCATTTACCTCCCTGAGCCCCTGCTCAATTTTTTCCATTCTTTTCTCTCTGTTTTTCTTTCTCTTCCAGCTGTTCTGACATCTGCGTTTGTTACTCCTTTTTTCTGAAAATTTGAGCCTGCTGTTATATACCTCTGTTGTTGTTTTTATTTATTTTTTATTTCTTTTTCTCCCCTTCCCGCCTCCCGCCCCAGTTGTCTGTTCTCTGTGTCCATTTGCTGCATGTCCTTCTTTTTGTCCGCTTCTGTTGTCAGCGGCACAGGAATCTGTGTCTCTTTGTTGCGTCAGCTCTCTGTGTGTGCGGCGCCATTCCTGGGAAGGCTGCACTTTCTTTCGCGCTGGGCGGCTCTCCTTACAGGGCGCGCTCCTTGAGTGTGGGGCTCCCCTATGCAGGGGGCACCCCTGCGTGGCTCGGAACTCCTTGCGTGCATCAGCACTATGCATGGGCCGGCTCCACACGGGTTAAGGAGGCCCCGGGTTTGAACTGTGGACCTCCCATGTGGTAGATGGATGCCCTATCCACTGGGCCAAGTCCGCTTCCAACCTCTGTTTTTTTATTTTTTGTTTTTGTTTTTTTAATCTCACCTATCATGTCTTTCATTCCAGTGAACCCTGTTATTTTCTGTTCAGGTTTTCAAATTCTCCCTTGTGTTTGCTGGGTGTCCTATGATGTCCTTTATCTCTTTAGCCATATTGTCTTTCAACTCATTAATTTGATTTTGGAAATAAAGAACCTTGTTGATTCGTTGTCTCAAATCTGGTGTCCTATCTGGAGCTTTGATATATTCCTTTGGTTGGGCCATTTCTTCCATGTTCTTAGTATTATAATTTTGTGCCCTTATCTAGGCATCTGATTATGATAGTGAGTTTACTCTGCTATTTAACTTCTCTCTCTTTTGTAGGAATTTAATAGCTGGAGACTGTTACTGCTGTTCTTTGGTTCTTAGTTAATTAGTTCTTATTAATTAATTATCTCAAACTCTACTTTCTTCTGGGGCTTTGATATATTCCTTTTCTTGGGCTGTATCTTCTGTTTTCTTATTATGGCTCAATTTTTTGCTGATGGCATCTGATTAGGATGTAGTTTACTGTACATCTGTAGTTTACTCAGATGTTCAATTTCTGTCATAGGGATTTAGTGGTGGGAGGGTGTGTGTTACTCCTGTTCTTTGATTCTTGTTTCAAGCTAGATCATTAGTATTATCCCTGTTAGTTGCTCAGACCTGGCACTGGACTCAGTAATGGACTGCAGGCCTACTTCCAAGGGCCTTGGGGAGGGAGGCTGTGAAAGCAGCGGGGGGCAGCGAGCCTCTATTACTCATGCACTCCCTTCTTTGGCCAGCAGATGGTGCTCTTTGGCCACCCTCTCATTTCAAAGCTTGGTTAGAATGTGTTTGCTGTAGCATGGACCACGTCTTGCCTGAAGGCTAAGAGCCTCACAATTTAAACTTTCTCAGAAGCTGTTCTCCAGCCTTTGCTGGAAGCCCCCTCCCTTTTCCCTATAGGAACTAATTCTACTCGCCTGTGGATCCTCAAGAACCAGTTCTGTTGGATAGGTGGGGAGGGTGACTGAGAGGTCACCTTTCTCTAGGCCCCGCCAACAGTGGTGTGGCCCTGCCAGCTGGAGGGGCTCCTGGGGCACAGCAGGCCTTCGTTGGCCCTAGGCTACGTTCCCCACTTCCCTGTCCTGCAGAGTGGATCCTTGAGTCCCTTGGTCTGTAGCCATCAACCTGGCAAAAGAGAAAAGGCAGCCAACTCAATGGGAGGAAGTATTTGGAAATCACATATCTGAGAAGGGTTTAATATCCAGGATATATAAAGAGATGCTGCAAGTCAACAACAAAAAGACAACCGATTCAGAAATTGGCAAAAGGCTCGAATAGACATTTGTCAAAAGAAGAACTACAAATGGCGAAAAAACACATGAAAAAATGTTCACCATTGCTAATGATTAGAGAAATGCAAATGAAAGCTACAATGAGATATCATTTCATACCTATTAGAATGGCCACTCTTAACAAGACAGAACTATAAGTGTTGGAGAGGATGTGGAGAAAAGGGAACATTTATTCAGTGTTGGTGGTGATATAGAATGGTACAGCCTCTTCAGAGGACTGTTTAGCAGGTCCTAAAATCATTGAACATAGATTAGCCACATGACCTGGCTATACCACTACTGGGTATATACCCTGAAAACTGAGAGCAGTGACAGATATTTGCACACCAGTGTTCATAGCGGTGTAATTCACAATTGCCCAAAGTTGGAAACAACCCTAGTTTCCTTCAACTTATGAATGATTAAACAAACTGTGGTGTATACACACAATGGAATATTATGCAGCTGTAAGAAGAAATGAGGGGACCGAATGTGACTCAAGCAGTTGGGCACCCACCTGCCACATGAAAGGCCCGGGTTCAGTTCCTGGTGCCTGCTATAGAAGAGGAGCAGGACAGCAATTTGACTGGATGGACTGGCTCAGCAAGCTGACTCCACAAGATGATGGAACGAGAGACACAACAAGCAGGAAGCAGATGTGGCTCAGGCAATTAGGCACCTCCTTCGCACATGGGAAATCCCAGTTTCAGTTCCCAGTGCCACCTAAAAAGTAGTGCAGACAGAAGGAATACGCAACGAACAGAGAGCAGACAGCAAACGCAAACAGGAGGGGAAGGGGCGGCAAAATGGATAAAAATAAATAAATCTTCTGAAAAAAGAAATGAAGACATGAAGCATATGACAACATGGATGAACCTGGAAGACATTATATTGACTGAAACAAACCAGACAGAAAAGGACAAATATTGTATGTTTGTGTTGTTGTGAACTAAATATCTCATATAAACTCATGGTAGTTAATAAGAAGAATATGGTCACCAGAAAATAGAATGAAGTTTGAAAATGGAAAGCTGAGAGTTAAACTTGTACAGAATTGGTAAAAAGAATTTGTGTTAATCTTTGGAAATGAATAGAAAATCTGAAAGCACAACATAATGTTTACAACTAGCAGTGCTATTCTATGGATATTTCAGTGATTAAAAGACTGAGGTCATGTATATTATGAAAAGAAGAGCTAAAAAAATATAACATGGGGCTATAGCATAGTGAAACCTTATGAAATACGAGTATGGATAATATTGCAAATTTGTTTTTCTTTGAAACTGAAAAAAATGTTATGTATATTAGTATTATAAAATGTTAGTATCAGATGAGAAAAAAAATATTATGCTAAGTGAAAGAAACCGCCACAAAATAGTACATATTGTATGATTTCATTTATATAAATGTAAATATAAATTAATTTATAAAGATGGAGGTAGGTTAGTGGTTATGTAGGGCTGGGGAAGGATAGAGTAGAGAGATTGAGAGGTGACTTCTAAGCGGTTTGGAGTTTTCCTTTTTGAAGCAATGAAATCGTTCTAAAATTTTTTGTGATGATGAATGCACAACACTGATTATACTAAAAGCCATTGATTATACATTTTGGATAGATCATATGTGAGACTATGTCTCAATAAAATTGTTATAAAGGGGAGTGGATGTAGCTCAGTGGTTGAGTGCTGCTTCTAATGGATGATGGCCCAGGTTCAGTTACTGGTACTTCCTAAAAAAAAATCCTTTTGTGGAGTGGGTGTAGCTCTGTGTTTGAATACACGCTTCACATGTACAAGGTCCCAGCCTCAATCCTCGATACTTCCATAAATAAGTAAATAAAATAAATGAGCAAAAAAAGAAAAGGTAATGCTTTCTTCCTGAAGATTTGTATTCTGGTGCTAGCTGCTGGTGCTCTTGGCCCCTTGTCTTCTGGGTTCAGGTGAATTTCAGTTTCTTGCTACTTAAGGCTTTGTCTCTCTGAGTTTGAGTTTCATTCTACTTATGAAGGACTTGAATAATAGGATTAAGACCCCTCCTGACTGAGTTGGGCCATACCTTAACTGAAGTGACCTCATCCAGGGGTCCTACTTAAAGTGGATCCACACTCACAGGAATGAATAAAACATGTTTTTAATTTTCTAATCACCACAGTTATGGTATCTCATGTGTTTTTTTATTTTCATGTCTCTGTGTATTAGTAATCAGTCATACACAGAGATACTGATCATGACCATCTTTTCATGCATACATTGGCTATTTGTTTATCTTCTTTTTCAAATTGTTCATTTCTCTTTCCCATTTCAAAGTTGGATTTATTTTCTAGCTATGAATTGTATTATATAATAAATACAAATTCCTTATCAGATAAAGGTATTGTGAATATTTTCTCTGAGTCTTAAGGCTTGCTCTTCATCAGGTTTTGTTTGTTTTGAAGAACTGATGTAGTTCATTTTTATGAAGTCCCATTTATCAAATTTTTCTTCCATGGTTCTTTTTTTTCTTGTGCATACCCTAGGACATATATATATTTGTGTTCATGAATATTTTGTTTTCTTCTCATACTAATGGTTTTATCTTTTACCTTTACCTCTCACAAGTTAAATTTTTGTGTAGGTCATGAGAAAACAGTTGAGATTAATTTTTTTCTGTTATGGATATCCAGTTTTTCCATCCCCAAATTGTTTCTCCTATAAATTATCTTAGCAACTTGATAGAAATTAAACAACCAAATACATTTCCGTCTGTTTCTGGTCTCTCTTTTCTCTTGTGTTGATCTGTATATTTGTCCTATACCAATATTCTCTGTCTTAAATACTGTTACACTATAATAAATCTTGAAAAAAAAATTTCAGAATTGGTTTTGTTATTCTAGGTTCTTTGCATTAACATTTTAATTTCAGAATCAGTTTGGGATTCTATAATGAATCTGTAGGACAATTTTAGGGAACTACCTTTTTTCTTTTTTTTTTTTTTTTTCTTTTTTTTTTCCCCTCCTCTTTCTTTCTTTTTTTTTAGGTACTGGAGCCAGGGATTGAATCCATGACTTTTCCCATGTGGGAAGTGGGTGCTAAACTATTTGAGCCACATCCACTCCCCTTTTTTATTGTCTTTTTAAGAAACTGCATACATTATCAGAAACAAGTAATAATTTAAATACCATACAGTTTATGTATGTACAAAACCTAGACCACTGCGATCCAGTTTGGGTTTTTTTGTTGTTGTTGTTCTTTTAAATTGTCTTCTTCATAAGCTGTCAACTGTTAAATTGTAACACAGGAGAGGGACTTGATGCTCACCACATTCACTCCTATACAAGGACAAACTGTTTTTTGGGTTTTTTTAGTGTATTTATTTGAAGATACATAGATCACAAAAAATGCTACATTAAAAAATATAAAGGACAAACTATTAATATGTACAGACACCCGGTTAGCAACTGGCAAAAGCAACAGGTTTGGAACTTAACTGACAAGTCGGAAGAAAAAAATCATTTAAGGTGATCTCTCTGCTCACTGGCTGAGTACAAGGAGATCCTGAAATTCCATTCATCGAAGTACACAGCCTGGATTCCATTCAGCAAATCTGGATATACATTTATAAAGCAGGAGAAAAATAAACCCAGAGCTTGTCATCATATTTATGTCACATTTTTTATTTCTCTTATTTAACAGAAAGACTGAAGTTTTAAAAGTTTTACAGGGCTGTTTGAGACCCTTTTTGTTCCATGGACCCCTTTGCCAGTCAGGTGAAAACCACAGACCCCTTACTAAGTCCAAATTATACTGTGTATTATTTAATAAAAATATTGTCCCCACAAGAATAATATTTGTTTTAATTTCAATTTAACCTCATGGACCCCTTGTTAAGAATCCCTGCTTTAGAGAGAAACATGTCAGCAATTTTGAAAAAGCAGGTAGGCTGATGGCAGTCTGTTCTGTTAGGGGAGGAGGTGGGTTGAGATAATGTTTAATTTTGAGAGAGAAACATTGATTTAAGAAACATCTGATTTTATCTCTCATGCTACTCAAGGTGACAGAATGCTAATTGGGAATTTACACATGCAAAATCTTAGCTTTAAACTGAAAGGGGTTGTGTTTTAAACTATTTTGTCCTCTTTTTTTTCCAAATTAATGTCAAACTGCAGTCTTTTAAAGTCACACAAATTGCTTTTGTTATCATAACAATGTCACAAAAAGAAAAAGCTGGGAGAGAGAAATTGGGATAGATTTCTATACAGCCCTCCAGGTTTTAAGAAAGTAAAGAAACAGAGGGGGGAAGCACCTGTGGCTCAAGCAATTGAGTTCCCATTTACCATAGGAGGACCCAGGTTCAATCCCTGGGACCTCCGGTAAAAAAATAAAAAGGTGTCCCCGACCTGTGCCCTGTGCATAGAGGCTTAGGAGAGGCACAGGCCCCTGTACAGCAAGGCAATGTACCAAAAAGACAATGATGCAACCAGATAGAAGAAGAAAAAAAGAAACAGGAGAGGGTCCATCCTTTAGTCTTGGGTATTGGTGAGCTTGTCTCAGCGCTGCTTGAAATAAGCTTACAAGAGCCCATTCCTGTGGTGGGTGAACGTCTAGTGGCTTGGGAGGGGCACACTCCTGACTTCATGCCAATGATTTCTGGAAAAGTGCGTTCTCCAAAAGAGAGCTGTGTATTGTGTTCACTTCCCTACAGGCATCAAATGGACTGCAACAGGGCATTTGGGGGATAACATAGACTGTTGCCTGACTGTTGCAGGGAAATCAGTGTTCCTGGGGATTCTAAAGGGCCTGAGAACCAAGGCCAGCATAGAACCTGTTGCTGTCTAGTCAATGAAACCATTTTCCTTAAGGGAAAAAGCCCTACTTTTTGGCCAGGGGAAGGCCTGGATGGTAGACTAGGGCACTGCCTAAAGCTGGCAAGGTGTCCACCTCCTGGAGTATGTGCCCTCTTAATATTGAACTGTCTGATCCATAAACATGGTATATGTCTCCATTTCTTTAAGTCCTCAATTTCACCAATATTTTGTAGTTTCAAGTATGTACATCTTGTTAGAATTATCCTTAAGTATTTATATATATATATATTTTTTTAAGATTGATTTATTTCTCCCCCCTTCCCCCCACCTCCCCCCACCCTGTTTGTCTGTTCTCTGTGTCTGTTTGCTGCACCATCTTCTTTGTCCCCTTTCTGTTGTTGTCAGCGGCATGGGAATCTGTTTCTTTTTGCTGTGTCATCTTGTTGTGTCAGCTCTCCTTGTGGGCGGTGCCATTCCTGGGCAGGCTGCACTTTCTTTCGCGCTGGGCGTCTCTCCTTACAGGGCACACTCCTTGCACGTGGGGCTCCCCTACGTGGGGGACACCCCTGTGTGGCACGGCACTCCTTGCGCACACCAGCGCTGTGCATGGGCCACCTCCACACGGGTCAAGGAGGTCTGGGGTTTGAACCGCGGACCTCCCATGTGGTAGACGGATGCCCTAACCACTGGACCACGTTCGCTTCCCTATATATATTTTTTTAAAGATTTCTTTCTCCCCCCCCCCCCCCCACCCCACCGTTGTCTGCTTTCTTGTGTCCATTCGCTTTGTGTTCTGTGTCCTCTTGCATTCTCGGTGGACCTGGGCAGGCTATTCTTTTTTCACGCAGGGCAACTCTCCTTGCTGGGTGCACCCCTTACGCATGGTGCTTCCCTACGCAGGGGACGCCCCTGCGTGGCATGGCACATCTTGTGCACGGCAGCACTGCACATGGGCCAGCTTACCACACAGACCAGGAGGCCCTGGGTTCGAACCCTGGACCTCCTGTATGTTGGGCGGATGCACTATCAGTTGAGCCACATCTACTTCCCTACATTTTTTATTTATTCTACTGTGAATGATCTTTAAAATTTCAGCTTTTCTTTGCTAGTATGTAGAGTTTTGTATAGTGACCTTGTATCCTGTTGCTTTGCTAAGCCCAATTGTATTCAATTCCTAGGGCTGTCCTACCACAAACAGGGTGGCTTACTACCGAAATTTATTCTCTCACAGTTCTGAATGCTAGAGGTCCAAAATCAAGATGTCATCAGGACCGTGCTCCCTCCAGAGGCTCAGGAGATGAATCCTTTCTTGTCTTTTCCTAGCAGTCTTTTGGTGTTCATAAGCATATAATTGCATCAATCCAATCTCTGCATCTGTCTTCAGATGGCCTTCTCTATATCTTTCCAAATCTATGTCATTAGATTGAGGACCCATCCTAATCCGTTATTACCCATTTTAACTTAATAGCACCTATAAAGACCCTGTCTTCAAATGAGGTTACATTCACAGGTAATGAGGGTTAGGACTTCAGCCTATCTTTTCTGGCAAACACATTTCAACCCCTAACATCATTTATTGCTACTTGTACCTTAAAAATTTCATTTCTGTGTAGATTATCACATCCTATGCAAATAAAAAGTTTTGCTTTTTCATCTCCAGTCACTATGACTCTTACCTTTTTTTGTCTTATTTCACTAGCTAGGTCATCTAATTCCTTAATGAGTAGCAGTGGTGAGATCCTTGCTTTGTTCTTGATTTCCGGGATAAAGCACTCGCTTTCACTATTAAGAATAACATTAGCATTAACTATGACTTTTCTTTTTATAGATGACCATTATATGCTTGAGGAAGTTCCCTTCAATTCCTAAATTTCTAATTTTTTTTTGTTCTTTTATCATGAATGGTTGATAAATTATATCAAAAGCTTTTTCTTTATCTATTAATGTGGTCATTTGGCTTTGTTGTGAGCTTTTCTATTACTTACATGAATTGCATTGACTCATGCTTGAGTATTAAAAAACGGACTTGGCCCAATGAATACAGCGTCCACCTACCACATGGGAGGTCTGCAATTCAAACCCCGGGCCTCCTTGACCTGTGTGGAGCTGGCCCATGCACAGCGCTGATGCACACAGGGAGTGCCCTGCCACACAGGGGTGTCCCCCGCATAGGGGAGCGCCACGCGCAAGGAGTGCACCCTGTAAGGAGAAGGAGAGCTGCCCAGCGCAAAAGAAAGTACAGCCTGCCCAGGAATGGCGCCGCACACACAGAGAGCTGACACAACAAGATGATGCAAGAAAAAGAAACACAGAATCTCGGTGCCACTGATAAGGATAGAAGCAGTCACAGAAGAACACATAGCGAATGGACACAGAGAGCAGACAACTGGGAGGAGGGGAAAAGGAGAAAAATAAATAAAATCTTAAAAAAAAATACCAGCCTTGCAATCCCAGGATCCTGCTTTGTCATGGTGAATTATCCTTTTTAATATTCATCAATTTAAATTGATAACATTTGGTTAAGGAAGTTTTTTTTTTCCCAGTGTTGATGATGTTGGGGGATATTGGTTTATGGTTTTCTTTATTTGTAATGTCTTTGTATGTTTTGGTATCAAGATGATGCTGGCCTCATTCTCTTTCTCTTTCCTTTGAGAGAGTTTGTGCAAGATGGATATTATTTTTTCTGTAAATGTTTGATAGAATCCTCCAGTGAAACTATCTGAGCCTGGGATTTGTTTGTGCGAAGGTCTTCAATTACAAATTAAATTTCTTTGTAGATAAAGGATAGTTCTGGTTCTGTTTTTGCTTGAATCCATTTTGCTGATTTGTGCTTTTCACAGAATCTGCCTATTTAAATTTTTTTATTTATTAGCATAAAGTTGTTCATAATATTCCTTACTTTATTTAACCTTTTTTTCTTTTTCTTTTTTTTTTTTTTTAAAGATTTATTTATTTAATTCCCCCCCCCCCCTCCCCTGGTTGTCTGTTCTTGGTGTCTATTTGCTGCATCTTGTTTCTTTGTCCGCTTCTGTTGTCGTCAGTGGCACGGGAAGTGTGGGCGGCGCCATTCCTCGGCAGGCTGCACTTTCTTTTCACGCTGGGCGGCTTTCCTCACGGGCGCACTCCTTGCGCGTGGGGCTCCCCCACGCGGGGGACACCCTTGCGTGGCACGGCACTCCTTGCGCGCATCAGCACTGCGCATGGCCAGCTCCACACGGGTCAAGGAGGCCCGGGGTTTGAACCGCGGACCTCCCATATGGTAGACGGACGCCCTAACCACTGGGCCAAAGTCCGTTTCCCTAACCTTTTTTTCTAATGTGTCAGGCATTTTTTGTGTTTGTTTTTTTAATTTAAAAACACTATCAAAACACTTGATGATATCACACTAAATCGTATGTATATAACCAAAATCTCATACAGGAAGACAGCATAAGTTCCATTCTGAATTGACTTGAATTCTGGCCTTCCTCTTGCCATGTGATAGAGTTGCCACCCTTGCTAATAAAATTTTTAGCTTTATTTCCCCACCACAGTGATGACATGAAGCACTAAGAAATGATGAGATATTTATGTTGCACAAAGTCTTCTTCCTGGGGAAAGTGTGTGTATTCCTATGTGACATGGCAATAAGATGAGGATTGGCAGCAGTGGAAACTGGGACTTTCCTTATTCTCATTTTAACACACATAAGTGTAGAATTTCTACTCATTTTTTGTGCAAATAAATCAAGAACCTAGGAAAAAAGAGACGTCTCCATGCTAAATGTGACTTATCTTTGGAATTTTTCATTTCATTAAGATTTTCACAAAATATAAAGCTCAAACATAATTGCTACATCCATTACAAAATAGAATCAAATGAGTGGTTAGTACACAAAATGATCTTTTGCATTTTAAAAAACATGAATAACAAAGTTCAAGGTTTTACAATTTCTTTCTGTGTGTGTGTGTCTTTTTAAGGTTTTATGTTGCAGTCCCTCCATTAATGAGTCCTTGTACCCTGCCACCAGGAGTCAGGCTACTCTGCCCACAACAAAGGCAGGCCACTGTGGATGCCTTACTGAGGGCGCATATACTGATCTGTGTTGCTTCAGCCTGTTAAACTAAATGATCAAACACCCTCCAGCCAGTTCCCAGTTTCATTAGTTTTCTTTCTACTACAAAGTAATTTTAGAAAGGGGTAAGTTTCCAGCAGCATTCAAGATGAATCATAAAGAGTGAGAAGAGAAAAAAAAGTTTTTTTTCTGAATAGCATTTCTTTCCTTTTATCCAGAAAAACCCAGTAACCCATACAGTTTAAATGGTGGTGTGTACAGAAACATTTTTTTTCAGATTAAATAGTGTTGAGAGTAAAGGTGATTTTTTTGATTGGGTATTTTAGAAGAGGTTAAAGTGGAAAGGTTCATGTTGGAAAAACACGACTGGAAGTACATCTCCCAACACGAGTCATCTCTCTTGCAAGACCCGGGGGCGGCAGAGAGCCAGGGCCGCCTGCCTTGGGAATGAAATCTCAGGAAAGACTCTCTAGCAAACACTAACCTGTTCTGGGCCCAGTTTGATCTTGTCATCCAGCTTTCACTGCTCAGTGAGGAGTATTGACTTCATTTTCATAAAATACTGATAATCCTGGAGTTACTCCTCTAAAAAGTAATTGGCCAGGGTATGCTGACTACCACCTGTTCCCTTCAATCTAGGTTCTCTTTGAGTTCCTGGGCATCCTTGTACCGCTCAGCCAGGACTTTCCTTTTCTCATTGAGGGAGCTCCTTCACCAAGGCATCTTCACCAAGCCACTAAGCACATTCTTAACATGACCAGGCACCCTGAGAGGAAGAGCAACAGGTTTACCACCTTGTCCAAATCTTCTTTGAACATCTTGTACTTGTCAAAGTCATTGGGCTTGCAGAGATCACTGATCAAAGCCTTCACCTCTTATTCTAAAATGTTATTGAGTTTGCTGTCCATCAGTAAACTTCCCTTTGTCTCCCTGGAGCAAGATTACCTTATCCTTTCAGTATTTATAGGACCTATAGTGATATTCCATATTTCATTCCTGATAATTGGTAATTTGTTTTCTCCCCCTTTTTCTCTAATAACCAGTCATACTAGAGACGTAAAATTATCGATCAATGCAACCAAAAGGAAAATGTTTTTCCACTTTCTATTTAACTGATTTTTAGTCTTTATCATTTCCTTTTACTAATTTTAGTTTAATTTCTCATCCTTTCTCTACTTGATTGCTTAGAACATTGATTTTTAAACTTTCTAAACATAGTATTGGATGCACCCCAGGAATCTGATATGTAGTGTTTTTGTTTTTATTCAAACTGTTTTCTGACTTGTGATTTCTTGTTTGACCTAGGTTATTTAGAAGTGTTTTTAGTTTCCAAATATTTGGGGATTTAAGATGTATTTCAGTCACTGATTTTGAATTTTAATTATATTACAGTCAGAGAACAAACAGATAAGCCATTTTCATATTGTAAGTGCCCATGTACAAGTTGAATCTATTTTTGGATTTTCTATATCGTTCTATTACTCTGACTGTTTTATTTTTATTTTAAATTTTATAATAAAAATTTTCTGACATTATCAGCTGATGGCCAATCACGGTTTATTCATACCTTCACCCTCTTACCCCTCCTTCCTTCTATTTTTTTTGCAAATCTTAGGCATCATTTCATCCGTGAATATTTCACTGCATATTTTTTAAGAGCTATGGACTCTTTTTAAAAATATATATATATATATCATATCATAGTAATTTAGTTATTCTCTAAAAATATTTAAGCATTTATTCCTTAATATCAAATATCCAGAGTTCAAACTTGCCTTATTATCTTATAGAAAATCTTAATAGCTGATCTGAAAATTTTTTTGTATGAATTTTGCTGATTGTTATGTTTAAAGTGGTCCTTTATCCCCTATAATAACTGTAAATTGTTATTTACTAGAAATAGATAATAGAGGCTTGATAAGATTAGATTGGATTTTTTTTTTTCCTGAACCAGAATGCTTCAGATTATTCATGTACTTACATTAGGAATCATATAACGTCTTGTACCTCTTTTTTTTTTTTTTTAAAGATTTATTTATTTATTTAATTCCCTCCCCTCCCCCGGTTGTCTGCTCTCTGTGTCCACCCGCTGTGCCTTGTTTTTTTGTCCGCTTCTGTTGTCATCAGCGGCACGGGAAGTGTGGGCCACGCCATTCCTGGGCAGGCTGCGTTCTCCTCCATGCTACGCTGGGCAGCTCTCCCTACGGGTGCACTCCCTGCGCGTGGGGCTCCCCCACGCAGGGGACACCCCCGTGCGGCAGGGCACTCCCTGTGTGCATCAGTACTGCGCATGGGCCAGCTCCACATGGGTCAAGGAGGCCCGGGGCCTGAACCACGGACCCCCATGCGGCAGACGGATGCCCTAACCACTGGGCCAAATCCGTTTCCCATCTTCTTTTTTTTTTTTTTTTTTTTTGATCGTAGGAGTAACCAGTGGGTTTCTACCAACCTTTATCCATGTAGAATAGTTTCCCAGTAGCTGTTCCCTATTCATTTTCCTTTTTTTTTTTTTTTAATTAAAAAAAAAATTTTCCCCTCCCCTTCTTCCACCTTGCTGTTTTTGCTGTCTGTGTCTATTCGCTGTGTGATCTCTGTATCTATTTCTCTTTTGTCTTCTCTTCTCTTATCTTTTTCCTCTAGGATTCACCAGGATTCCATCCTGGAGACCTCTGATGTGGAGAGAGGTTCCCTGTCACTTATGCCACCTCAGTTCCTGGTCTCTGCTGCACTTCACCTTGACTCCCCTTTGTCTCTCTTTTGTTGCATCATCATCTTGCTGTGACTCACTTGTGCAGGCACTAGCTCACCGTGCGGGCACTCGGCTCACCACACGGACACTCACATGGGCACTTGGCTTGCTGTGCGGGCACCCACATGACGTGGGCACTCAGCTCACCTCATGGACACTGGCTCACTACGCAGGCACACTTTCTCTTCTTTTTCAGCAGGAGACCCAGGGATTGAACCTGGGTCTTCCCACATGGTAGGCGGAGGCCTTATCACTCAAGCCACATATGCTTCCCCCTATTCATTTTCATAGGTAATCATTGTCTAGCCCTGTATCCATTGTTTAATTAGGGATTGTAAAATGGTGGCATTCTGCTTCTTTCATCTGACTTTCTTTGATTATTAGATGTATTATTTTTAAAGACAATAGTTTTGTGAAGAAAAGCTTTATCTCATCAGACTCTTTGGTTACCTTGAGATACAGTTTGTACATGAAAGGATTTAGGAAGTCGTGGGTTTGCAGAAAATACAGTTCGCATACTGCCACCACTGCATTAATGTGGTACCTTTGTTAAAATTGATGAAGGAATGTTATCATTGTACTATTAACTATAGTTCATGGTTTACATTTGGGTTCACTGTGTTATACAATCCTATACTAATAAAAAATTATTTTATTCTCATAACATATATACAATTTAAAATTTTCACTTTTAGCCATATTTAAATACATAATTCAGTACTGTTAATTATGTTCACAGTGTTATGCTACCATTACCACCATCCTTTACTAAACTTTTCCAGTAATCCCATGAACTTGTGGATTTTAACATTTAATTTATTGGTTGACATTTTTATTAGGATCACATTAAATTTGTAAATTAACCTAGGGGAGAATTGATATTTTATGATGTTGAGTCTGTCTGTCCAAAAACAAATTATGTCTTTCTACTTGTTTAAATCTACCTCTTTATGTTCAGTAGTATTTTGAAGCTTTTCTCTTAAAGGGTTTTGTATATCTCTTCAGGTTATGCCTCAGGTTTCTTCTCTTTGTTTTGAGGTACCAGGGCTGAGGATCGAACCCAGGACCTTGTATGTGGGAAGTGGCACTCAACCACTAAGCCACATCCACTCCCCTGAGTTGTGTTTTGTTTTTTTTTATTGTTGTTTTTAGAGATATATTTATTTATCCACCACCCCAATTCCACCCCCATGGTTTGTGCTTGCTGTGTCTGTTTGTTGTATGCCCCTCTTCTGTAGGAGGCACCAGAACCGAACCTGGGACCTCCCATGTGATAGGCCTTTCCTCAATCGCTTGGGCCACATCCGCTCCCCTCTTCTCTTTTTTGTTTTTAATATAAATCTATTTGTCTGTATATGAAGACTATTGTTTTCTAAATGTTTATTACCAGTCCAGCTACTTTACTAAATTGTAATCATTTTTAATGTCTACCAAATAACAGGCAAAAACTCAAGGGCTATGTTCCGAAATGCAGCCATGGATTGTTTAAGGCCTATCTTTTCCGCATGGGCGTAGGGCCTCTGTATAAAACTACTTTCCTCATCCTATTGGTACATACTTCAGAGTTATCTTTTTTTGCAGCCTGTGAGAGAACCGGAGTTTAAAATATCTCAAAAGTCAAGAACTTAATTAACAAAGATAGAATTTCCTAACCTTGGTGCTGTTGACAGTTTGGGTCATATTTTTGTATGGCGGTAAGGGGTGGTATTCTGTGCAATGTCAGATGTTTAGCAGTATCGCCAGTATACCCAGTAGATGGCAGTAGAAACTTTCTTTCACCCCAGTCATGACAACCAAAATTTGTCTTCAGACCTTGCCAAATGTCCCCAGGGTAGAGGTGGTGGTCGGACAAAATTATCTTCAATTGAGAACCATTGAATAAGGAAATGGCTAAAGTATGGTCCATCTAAATTGTGGTTTAAGTTACAATTAAGGTAGGTTCAATTAGGAAGGGAAAAAAGGGCATAACTAAAACTATTATAATAGTCTTTGTACATCTCCATCTAGAAGATGATCTAGAAGGCTACATACAGTAGTTCATATTGGGGAAGAGAATGTTTGGAAGGGGATTTTTTTGCTTTGTCTGAAATTGTTTGAATTTTTGACACTAGGATTGTATTCAAGTTATTTTTGTAATTTTTTTTAATTTTTAAAAAGTAAACTTGGCTGACTTTTTCACCTTTTACATGTATATTCGGGTAATAATGAGGTATCAAAAAAGCAGTGATGAGTGAATAGGTAACTCAGCTTAATTAAGCAAACTTTCATCTGATAAAAATATTTGAGTTTGGGGCGACTCTTTACTAAATTAAACTGCTTTTTTTTCTCTTTGTTCTGTTGTGAAGTTTTGCTTTTCCAGATATATAAAAGAGTAGATCATTAACTTTCCCAGATTTCTGCAGCAGTCATTAAATTTTTAGCCAAAAGTTTAAAATATTTAAAATAAAAATCATTCTTTGAAGAAATTGGCAGTTACTTGTATAATCAATTCTAATGATTGTATGGACATTGCAAGTCATGCATTCTTTCTGCCTCATACCTTGTAAGCAAGGAGGCTATGGTACCTTCCATCGAGCAGCTTGGTTGACATCACACCAAAATCATCACATAGTAAGTGCTGACATAGACATGTGAGGAAAAGGTACACACCTCTGTGACTAGCTCTTTTGGGGGAAACTGGGAAAGACATTACAGAGATGACAATTGAGCTAAAGTTCTTCTCCAGAGCTTTACCAGAAGTATCACAGGCCGAAATCGGTATAGAATAATATAAAAAAATATAATTTTAAAAAAGTGTTCTCATTTAGAAACCTGCTACATGCTAGATGATGGTGTGTTTGAGAAGGAGTAAGTTATATAGGGATTCAGTAGTGGAAAACTAAGGAGGAAGATAGCAGTAAGCTTAGAATTGTGTCTGTTTTGGCCTTTTTGTCATGCTTTTGTTTTTCTTTAAATGAACCCAGTGTCTTTCCCTAGCAAGTGGCATAATTTGGTGTATTGAACAGGTTTAGGTATCCTCGTGTCCTATGGCAGAGATTTAAAAAAATAGATTATCTGAGAAGTTGTGCAAAGGAAAAGTAATTTCAGAATGATGTGAGATAGTGTGTTACAGGGACTTGATTGAGTCTCAGTTTCGTCACATAAAGAGTCACTCTCTGAGGAAGTTACTTTCAGGCCGAGAGCTAAAGGACAAGTCAGAATTATCCAAGCCCAGATTTGGGGAACGGTGTATGAGGCTGAGGAATAACATGTGATAGGGAATCAGCACAAAGTGGCCAAATGGTGGTGTGAGTGGTGTAAGATAGTGTTGGAGATGCGGGGAAGCACTTGTCTCTAATACCAAATCTTCTTTTGTCTGCAGTACCAAATATGCCCCAACAGCGACAAGACCAGCATCATCAGAGCACCATGATGCACCCAGCCTCAGCAGCAGGCCCGCCAATTGTAGCCACCCCACCAGCTTATTCCACACAATATGTTGCCTATAGTCCTCAGCAGTTTCCAAATCAACCTCTTGTTCAGCATGTGCCACATTATCAGTCTCAGGTAAGACTGAGATGACCTACTATTTTTGTTCAATTTAAATAATACTGATTTTAACTTTTAAGGTAGTAAAGGGATTTTTCCTTTGTATTTTGTAGCTTTGTGTTATGGCAGGATAGATGGTAAAGATTTGGGAGCCTTATTTAGAGGGTTACTGATCAGTGTATTTGTTCTAGGAAACAGTTGAGGAAGATACTAGAATTTTCACAGAGTAATAGAGTTGGTTCTGAAAACCATCAAGTTAAGACATCTAACAGATACTCATTTGGCTCATTTGTTATACTTCAATGGTTTTTTCTTTATTATTACTTTTTCTGAACACAGCATCCTCATGTCTATAGTCCTGTAATACCGAGTAATGCTAGAATGATGGCACCACCAACACACGCACAGCCTGGTTTAGTATCTTCTTCAGCAACTCAGTTCGGGGCTCACGAGCAGGCGCATGCGATGTATGGTAGGAAACACTTTGTCTTTTTCAGTATGTGTAACTATTCTAAATTTCTTTTAAAGCTTCGAAAAGATACTGTTTAAGAATAACTTAGCCTTTTATGGCATTGAAGGTTAGAAACTAAAAGATGAAACATTTCTACTCTTAACCTGCTTTATAAGGCCTTGGCAAATCATTTCTACTTCTGTACCGGTCTTCAAATGCCTTTTCTTTCTTTTGTCAAAATGTCATAATATATGTAATGGCAAAGCATCTTTTGGGGATAAAAGTTTCTTCCTTCTCCTCCTCCTCATTTGGTGTACAAACTGCCTAAGGCATGCAAGAAGTTTGTACCATAATTAAAGCATAAAAGCACTCTGCAAAATTAAAATATTCAGCTTCATTCCTTGCTCTGGGGCCACTGACATTACATTTTCATTATTATTTGTTAAAATGATATTATGTTTCGGCATCATGCTGTGTGTCAAGTGGTCAAAATTGTGGAATATTAGATCTATTTGAGACATCATTTGCATTTTTAATATGATCAGTATAAACAGAATGGTAAACTGGAAATAAGTATCCTTCATAAAATTAAATATTATTTATATATGAGGAGACTAAGCCAAAACAAAAATCTTAGTTTTGTGGTCAGATAATTTCATGCAGGTCAATTAGCAGCTGTCTAACATATTAAAAGTAATATGGTTTTCATTAAGAATTTTTTTAAATTTCCACTTATATCCTGTTATAGAATCTGTGGATTTTCCCCTCTTATGTTTTTCAAAATGTTCCTTTAATTAGTACCAGCTTTATTAAGATGTTAGTTTTGTCTTGAACATACTTTCTGAGAACTCTTGTACTATCACTTAAGTTTTCCCATTGGCATTTCAGTTTTTTAGGGGGAGGAGATAAAGTTTATTCACACAGTTGAAAATTGTACCACTGTGAACATGAATTTAATAATTATATGCCTCTATGTGGAAATTCTGCTTTCTAAACCATCTTTACATTTTAAAAAATATACAAGAACGTAAAGATTTTGGTTTTTAGCTTTAGATGTCTTTAGTGAACGTGTCTAGGCAATAGTGAGTTCTTTGAGAGAATTTACAGATTTTTGGCAAACTTCTATTTTTTGCGATATTACTGCTTTCTTTTAATACTGTCTGCTTGCTCATATTTTTTAGTAATGGTTTTTAACTTTACATTAGTTAAGAAGAATAGGACTCATATAACCCACAGCTTATACTTTCTTCTTGGAGGAACTCTTGTGACACACAGGTTTGTTACTCATAGGTGATTAAAGGCATATTTATAGACTAAGTAAAAGTCTGACCTTGATTTTCCACATTATCAGTTTTTAAAACTTTTTATTGTTGATTATGCATTTTAAATGCATTTAAATGGTGTAATAGCTACATTTTGGAAAACGTTTCTTTCAAAAATCTCATTTGTAACTTGAGAAATAATCTGACAGGTTGATTTGGTTTACGGATTTGGTTATGATCATCTGTCATTGGCTTGTCTTTAGTTGCCTTAGCCAAGACTAAGTCTATGTGAAAAGGCACCATTGATTCTTAAGGCTGGTTTTTATATAACTTGTATACATTTCAGCAATTTTCCAACTTGCTAAAGTTTTAGATGAAATGTTCGTTATGATTCTTTATACATTTCTGGTGCATATTTCATCATTTAACAAGTGGTAAAAACATTTATTTCGTCTCATTTTCTGGCATGCTTGCCTTGGAATAAGATTTAAAACTTCTGAGCTAAAATTTCCAATGCTTTTAGAGAATAGCTATTTCTGTACCTATACTTTTGAGACACTGTATAATGCTGAGATATTAAGCAGAATCTTTCTCCTCATTGTGTTTACTCACTGCCAACATCTGGCTTTGTCTTTTGAGTGGATGTTCATTGTAGTAACAACCTGTATAGTAAATACTGTTTTTGAGATACTAATGGTTGTTATAACTACCTTCCCAGAGCTTTTACATTTGAAAAGCCTTTGGCCTTGGACCCTGAAGTCCATTCAAGTATGGGTAAATAGAAAATATTGCAGAAAAACCTCACAAACAAAAACCCTGGACCTAATGTCCAGTCAAATCTGGAATGAATTAGTCATTCAAGCTAGTTCTTTCATGTGGGGAGAAAGTTGTTTAACCAAATCTTAACCTACTCCCCATTACAAAGGTTGTATTTCATTCAGGTTTGTTGATGGGACAGGCTGTGGTAAGGCTGTGGGCTTGGCTAATGGTTGCTGGTTTATCAAGGCTCTCTTTTGAGTACTTGAGATCCTAAAAAGAACACTAAAAGATGAATCATTTTGTTCTTTCCCATCATAGGCCATCATTTAATCTGCTAAGGCAAATTCTTTGTTGAATCTTCAGTAATTTATTTGAATTATTTAAGGTCTTTGGGAGCCCAAAATGGACAATATAAATAAATTTTGTAAGAACATTCTTAAAAACTAAGAAAACCTTTACATAGAAATGTTAGTTTTATACTCATCTTCTTTGAAAAATTTATATTTTACATTTTTAAAGCAACCAAATACTCTGAGTGTGAATTACCTTTATTTTTTACTGCCCTCCCTAGATTTTTAAAACTTTTTATGCAAACAGAAGAAGAAGTGATAATTACAGTTTCCTGTCATCTTTGGTCAATCATTTTTATGTCCATAGCAGAAATGCTTTGAGAATTTAAGTATGCAAAAACAGATTACTGATAGTTCAGTTATCAGAATAGGAGATGTATACATTCTGCATCGTTGTTGATCTTCCAGTCTTTCTAGCTATTTTAGAAAGGACTTTTGGCACATGATTCATCACTTTGACCTGTACTTTGAACATTGCCTTCACCTCCTCCCTCCCAAGAATTACTTCATGTTTCCCTAAAGTTTAGTCTTCTGAGTCATTTAATTTTATTGAAATTACTATTTCAAAAATAGTAATAATGAAATTTTCTCTCTTAAATATTAGCCACGGAGAGTTTTATCCATTTTGGTTTGTTTTTTGGTAGTTTGATGCAGATAGATTAGAATATAGAGCAAGCAAAAAGAATTGAAATGTACCCGTTATCCATTATACCTCCACCTGTTAACATTTTGATGTTAACCTTCCAGGTGTACTAACATGCACACACACACAACACACATAGACCCTGTGTTTCCAGACATGTTTTAATAAGAAATTATAACATTCCCGTGTTTTAATATTGTCTTTATGTTTCTTAAACCTTGGGATCCACTACCACATACCTTATAAATATCTTTTGGAATAATGACATTTCTATAAATAATGCTTTACAAAATTAGTATTGGGTCATTTTGAATAAAACTTGGTAAATATTGTTTTACTTTGGTACATTATTTAAGTCAAAGTTGTTCAGTGGAAAGCCATGTTGATCTTTTTATTCAGTAATGATTTCCTTTCATTTAAGCAAGTCAGCATGTGAAACTTGATATCCCAATAAGAAAAGTATCTTTTGATTTAGCCCTATCTTATTTAATTCTATAACAATGTTTTATAATGCTCGTCATTTCTTGTAAAATAAGAATGAATTATGCATGAATACAGAAAGAAATTACTAAATATGTCATCCTTTCCAGAAAATTAGGAAAATGCACACCTCAAAAGGCTAATTTACCTTTCTATTTCCCAAATTCAGCATGTCCCAAATTACCATACAACAAGGAGACAAGCCCTTCTTTCTACTTTGCCAGTGAGTTGGGTTTTTTATACTAATTTTAATTTTACAGTAAAACACTTTTTAAAGAATACGTATTAAGGGAGTAGACTTGTTGGACTATATTTTCCTTGTGCCAGACTAAATCATTAAAAATTGTATATCTATAAATCTGTTTTTAAAAAGGAAATAAAACCCAGCTTAAGAAAGCTGGAGTTAATTTTAAAAATTGACTTGTTTCAAGAAATTAATTTTTGCATACCAAGCAAACTTGTGACTACTTTGGCAATGCATGGTACTTCCCTTGTTCAGAGAAACTTTTCCTGGACAGCTAGCTTTGTTCATACCAAGCTACCAGCTTGGTTTGAAAAACTTAAAACATCAGTTTCCTTCGTATCCTGATGAGAAGAAATTTATCCTTCCTGGGACTTCTAGGAGAAACATTTCTTAATTTAGTCTTTGAATGACTGAAGGCTTAAAATATTCAGGTGACAGGAACCTCGGAATGTTTCTTGTGCTTATTAAGCTAGAAAGCATGACCCTAGCAGTTTGGTTTCTATGAGAGATTGTCTTTGTCAGCACAGGCCCCCTCTCCCTAACTGGTGAAAAGGTGTAAGTGGTTGCTCCATGATGGTGAAATTCTGGGCAGTGCTTTCTTTGGAATATGAGCTTATAAGGAGTGTTTCCTCTATTTGTGGGACAATTTTTTAATAAGGCTGATCATAGACTTTGGTTGGATAGGAAAATACTAACTTGCAGAAATCCTTTAGAAATGAATGCTATTAAAATTTCTGCTATTAATATGTGAACTAGTATACGTCTAAAGGATACTAAGGGTGAGAATTTTGTGTTAGCGATCTAAATTTTTAATTATTTTTCAGTGACTCAAAGTCTGATTCTATTAAATATTGCAGATTTAAGAAAGCATTTAAAATGTTTGACCTTAGATTTCTATTTATTGTGCCATGACTTGGTATCCAAAAATAAGTTAATAAAATAAGGTGTGTTTATTTGGTGCTAGGAAATGTTAACAAATTTAATCCTTTAATAGATGCTCTTTAAAAAGGAGTCTTGCTGTATGTATATGCTATTGAAGGGAAACTATGTATGTGATTATAGTATGTAAAAGCCAGTACCAGTAACTTTATTTTATTATGTACTCAAATTGAGGTCTCACATGTAGTTATCCTCACCATCTTACTGTCTCTGTTAATAGTTTTCGGAGTCACTTTCCTGGTAAGTAGCTAAAAGGTCCTTTATCATCACATCTAAGCATTAACTGCCTTAGCACAACTTCCCCTAAAAGAAACTCAGTACTTTTAAAAAAGAAACTAACAGTTGGGCCACTATTGGTAATTTAATTTGCTGCTTCATTCCCCGCACCCCACCCCTCATCCCCAAACCATTTTGTCATGGTTTGGTCTGGTTGTCTTTAATTCACCCTCTAAAGAGTTTTCAACTTGGCCTTTATATCTCTTTTTCTGAATTTAAAGTTGGATTAAAAAGTTGGAAGATTTTTTTTTTTTTTTTTTTGGATTTAAAGTTTTGCAGTGCTGGCAATCTTTCATGACTTGTGTAACAACCAAGTTCAAAATGGCAAATACACAACCAAGTTCAAAATGGCAAAACCTAGTTACAAATTAAACTCAATCTTATGGACTAAAAATTGGTTTTAAGATAATGGCTTAGGAAACTACTTTTGGAATGTAGTTAGTGTTACAAGGATTTGGCCAGTGGCATATTTAAAATTGTAAACATTTATATTAGGGATCACACTGATTAGGGAACTCCTGGACAAGGTCTGGCCCTTAACTTTATTTCTTAAGGTAGAAGCAATCCTTCTTTCACTGGCAAACCCAGAAGGTTTCCTGAAGGCTATTTAAATTTTGTAAGTAGAATTTTAACTGATAAGTAGCTATATCAGAATTTCAAAAAGAATTCACTTTACTATTGACCTCTCTGAAATCTTCAGCTGAAATGAGCATGTATAACAAAGCAGTTAAATAGTACACTCAGCTCAGAATTTACTGCCCTTCACTATGCTCTTCTCCTTTTCTCTGATTATTATATTTTTTCCTCTTTTACCCTGTCTGGGTTCCTTTCTCTTGTCTCTTTCTTTCTTTTTCTCCATCAACCTTTCATTTTCTTCCTAACCCATCTTTCTTTGTCTCATTCTTAACTAACCTTTCAAGGACCCAAAGTATTTTTTATATATATATATATATATTTAATTAAGGTATAAATTTCACATTTTCCCTAACTAGCTACCCAGTTTTTGTATGGTGGGGAGTGGGGGCTTTCCTGAATAAGGTACTTGCTTTTGTTTTTTGTTTTTTTTTTTTTTTTTTTTTTTTTTTTTTTAAAGATTTATTTTATTTATTTAATTTCCCCCTCTCCCCTGGTTGTTTGTTCTTGGTGTCTATTTGCTGCGTCTTGTTTCTTTGTCGCTTCTGTTGTCGTCAGCGGCACGGGAAGTGTGGGCGGCGCCATTCCTGGGCAGGCTGCTCTTTCTTTTCACGCTGGGCGGCTTTCCTCACGGGCACACTCCTTGCGCGTGGGGCTCCCCCACGCGGGGGACACCCTTGCGTGGCACGGCACTCCTTGCGCGCATCAGCACTGCGCATGGCCAGCTCCACACGGCTCAAGGAGGCCCGGGGTTTGAACCGCGGACCTCCCATATGGTAGACGGACGCCCTAACCACTGGGCCAAAGTCCGTTTCCCAGGTACTTGCTTTTGGATCTTCTGAGCTAGAAGATGAACAAATGAAAATAAATTTTATATGCAGTTTATGATGATTATATTGCAGCTCCTTAATTTTTCTTGTATCACTGTGCCTTTTACTTTAAGGGTGTGTAGGTAGGGAAAGGATGGGCTTTGTGGTTTTTTGTTTTTGTTTTTGTTTAAACAAAAGTATATGTAAATTGACTCAACATGAGTTACCTGTAAAGTGTGTGCTATGCAGAGGAATTAAAGTATAGATTAGAATACTGTTTTTGTTTTTAATTTAAAGATTTTATTTATTTATTGCTACCCCCCCCTTCCATTATCTGCTCTCTGTCCATTTGCTATGTTCTCTTCTGTGTCTGCTTATAATCTCATTAGGCGGCTCCGGGAACCAATATTGGGAACTTCTGGAGTGGGAGAGAGGCGATTACTCTCTTGCGCCACCTCAACTTCCTGTTCTGCTACGTCTTCTTATTTTCTCTCCTCTGTGTCTCTTGTTGTGTCATCTTGCTGTGCCAGCTGTCCATGTTGGCAGGCACTCCTGAGCAGGGCAGCACTCCACGTGGGCCATCTGGCCACACAGACCAGCTTACCTTCATCAGGAGGGCCCTGGGTATTGAACCCAGGACCCCCCATTTGGTAGACGGGAACCCAATTGCTTGATCCACATCCACTTCCCTAGGATACTGTTTTATAGCTTTTCAACATTGGTAAAGCACTTTATTATCACAGAGGTGCCTCTAAAAATGCATAGTAAAAAAAATTCTTCATTCTTAATTATTCTTTTTGCGATGGCCATGTTTTTGTATGTAAAAATTAATATAGCACCTAAAGTTGTTTATTATTGCTTTTTAAATATTCTTAATAATGTTGCTTAGAAGGTAATTAAAAGTAAAATTTAACATTTTCCAGAACAAAAGTTTCTTGACTAAGTATAGTTTAAAAGAATTAGAGGTGCTATTTGGGGACCTCATATTTTTTTAATGTAACATTAAAAAAATAAAATTTTTAAAAAAGGAAATTAGAAATTCTGAGGTTATGTACTCTTTCTTTATAACCCCCACCCACCCCATAAATAGAATTTGGGATTTGAGTATTGCTTTCCCTCCAAGGGATTTAGTATTACTATAGATGAAACATTTAAGATGCTTTTAACGGGGAAGTGGGGGTTGATGATGCTGATGATTTGAAAATAAGAGAACATAAATGACTCCTAGAGCATTGCCATCCAGGAGTGCTTTGTACAAATATGGTGGTGGTCTATAAACTGCACCATGCATTAACCACCAGCTACATGTCACTCTTAAATACTTAAAATTTCATGTCCAAAGCTAATGAGCAGCTGAATTTGTAATTTTATTTAATTTTAAACATTTTAAGAAGCTTTATGTGGCTAATGGCTATTGTATTAGCATCACTGTAGATACATTTTATCCTTGTTTCATTTTAAATATTAATTATTTATTTAAAAATAATATTTTAAGATGTGTATAAAATTTTTATAGGAACAGCCAAATCAGGCTCAAAATTAATAAACATTTTTGTCAAGTCTTTTCCCCCTCTATTAAACCCGGTCAATGTCTATACAACTTGGGAGAGCTGAAAGTAAACTTAATGGGTATGGTGGTGAAAGATGGTGTTTTACTCAAACCAGTGAGGTAGAAGAAAGACTACTTTTGTAGACTTACAAAGCTCAAGAAGTCAGTTAGCATGTCAGTTTTCCAAGAGCTAGAAAAAACAATAATTCACCCTTCTTAAAAAATACTGAGAGAATTGGTCGCAGTTTTCCTTGTTAATATGTTCTGGCTTATGTTAACTCTTAGGAAAATTTTCCCAGTGCTTTAACAAAATGGTTTGGTTTTTTTTTGTTTTTGTTTTGTGTTTTGTGTTTATCTAATCCGGCAATTGAGGAATATTAATGCCAGCTGTGGTGTTGGCCTTGGCTGCACAGGTGATCCTACCACTGGCTGTTTGCCTCACCTGCCCCTCTTTTACATTTGCAGTTGGGGAGATTACCAGTTGGAGTGGAGTATGGTGGCCCTTAGCCATATGATGTCAAGCATTACAGAATTGCTTTGTGTGCCTAACCCTCTGCATAACATTTACATGGAACAACCCAGAGTCATCTATGTTAGTGATTCTGAGCAGCCTTGCCTATTAGACTGCTGGTACCTGACCCCAGAGCAGTGCTTGCTTTTCTCCACTTTAAGTTCCCTGTATGTCTATATTTGCTAACATATTGTTTGAAGAATATGAGGAACTATTTTGGAATTGTTTCTCTGTATGGGTTAAGCTTCTAAGGGAATTTAGGTTAAATTTCTTGAGTAGTCTGAGAGTCATCTCTTGATACAGGTGTGACTTGAGAACCCCTCTGAACTCAGCTCACTACTACATCATGATTAGATTTGTCTCCATGTGTTATCAAAGTCACTAGGAGCAATTAACAAATCTTATTGTGCTTTTGACTCTCTTAATAGCTGTTTTTGGAAGGCATGGGCAAATGAATTTGTTATCTAATCTCCCCATTTTGTACCAAGGTATGTCCCATGCTGAGATTTTTTTAAAATTGGCTTGGATTAAATTGGATTGTTCTTATCTTTGATGAACAAATTTTCACTGAAACGGGCCCATCATATTTTGTCGGAAGATACTCTAGTAATATCCCTTCAAAAAGGGTGGGGCGCTGTGAAGGGAGTTCTTTTTTTACATTGCATAGGTAATTTCATCTAGTATATTCTATAAAGCAAAAATCTTTGAGCCAGGGTCCAGGGAATGAAGAGACAGAATGGCTTCTGTGATCAGCCAAAAGACACTGTGGTCATTTGGACCTGACCTTGCCATATACCAGTGGAGACACTATATAATCCCTTCTCCCAGCCCCAGGAGAAGTCTGTGCCCACGGGATACTGTGCCAGTTTCAGGGCAGTAGCATGGTGAGGTTAGCCAGATGATGGCCTTGAGCTAAAATGTGAGAGAGAGAGACAATGTATATGTACATGTAATTGTTGTTTCTGACTATGCCTTTAATTTGCCTTTTCAGGAAAACATACTGATTTATTTTAAGAGTAAATTCAAGCTAATTGTATTTTATAATATAATATATTCAGTTATGTTATCACATGAATTAAATGCTAGTCTGATTGTTAAAGAATAACTTGACTTTTCCCCCTGCCAAGAAAATGGATGGTTTAAATGGAGTCATATATAGAGAGATCAGTAATGTCATAGTTTAGATATTGTAACCGTCATGAAAGCTCAGTTGATGAGTCATGAATAGTTGAGAGGAGAAATTAAGATAATCACATGCCAGTTGTATACTCTCCTTTTTCTTTCACTTCAGTTTCTACTGGCTCCCTTGCTCAGCAGTATGCACACCCTAATGCTACCCTGCACCCACATACTCCACATCCTCAGCCTTCAGCTACCCCCACTGGACAGCAGCAAAGCCAACATGGCGGAAGTCATCCAGCACCCAGTCCTGTTCAGGTAAGGAGAAATTAAGAAGCTTTTACAGAATCACTCCCTCATTTTATTTCCCAAGTGATTTCTTAAGTGCCAGGCAAAGTGCTAAGATGTTAGGTACTGCATGATCAACACACATAGCCACCTCATATAGCCTGCATACACTTCAGTAGGCTATGCCTCCCTGGGGTTTCTAATCACAGTAAAATCCATAATGAAAATGAGGTGATTGGATAAGTTCTTGAAACTATCAATATTGAAAAATCCAGTTTAACATAAAGTAAGAAATGTGTTTGGAACTTATTTTTTATTTCATTCCTAATGTTTAAGTGATAAATTTTTTGCCTGTTAGCATCTTTAATCATGTTTGGTAATTGAGGCAGTTAAGCATCTCTGATATCTGTAAATTTTCTAGGGCAGTAAGGAGTCTGTTTTTCCTCTGGTTGGTTGAGGGCGGTCTGTAACTGTCAGGCTGAGAATCAGGCTTCTGTACCACCCAGAAAGGAATTTCTCAGGACAAGAGGTATTCCCTGGCTCTGCTTTTATTGCCCTGTACATTCTCTTGTTTTCCAGAGCTCCTCATCTTAGACAGGCCCAGGTAGAGCCTGTCTTCATGTGCAAAGTACAGCTTTGTGTATAGCCCTCAACTGCTCTTCATTAAAGAAGTTTTTCTGAATTCTTTCTTTCCCATCATTTTGCAGCACCATCAACACCAGGCCGCCCAAGCGCTCCATCTGGCCAGTCCACAGCAGCAGTCAGCCATTTACCATGCGGGGCTTGCACCTACCCCTCCTTCCATGACACCTGCCTCCAATACGCAGTCGCCACAAAGTAGTTTCCCAACAGCACAACAGACCGTCTTTACGATCCATCCTTCTCATGTTCAGACGGCATATACCAATCCACCCCACATGGCTCACGTACCTCAGGTAAACCAGCTTTAGCCAACTTTCTGTGAAGATCAAGTAGAACATGAAGGTTAACAGATAAGCAGCAAAGAGCCAGGTGAAAGCCCTGTGTGTGATGCCATTTGCCTGTCTCCCTTTCCCTGCTCAAATATATGTGATCTGGCCCTAAATGAATGTTTGTGTGGTTTTGTAATGGAATCAGTGGAGTTGCTGATTGGTCAACCCTTTAACATTTCCCAACTGAGACCTTAAAAATATCTGGACTCTGGAATGTAACATAGTCCTTCTTTCCTTCCTGTGTCTGCTTTGCTTTGTTTATATAACTTCACTGCTATATAAATATACACACACACATATAATATCTCACGCACATGCGTGCTCTCGCTCTCACTCTCACTCTCGCTCTCTCTTCTCTTTGTCTCTCTGTCTCTCGCACATATACACCCACCTACCCCAGCCTGCAGGGAGGGTAGGTCTTCACGTATTCTCAGCTCTCTTAAGTGACTGCCCTGGGCCTGTCAGCTTGAATATTAGTTACACAAGTTCTAGACAGTTCTCTCCACTGGTTTTCCCTGGCTTTTCGTACATCTGCTTTGACCTTATGTTGTACTTCTCACAAGGGCTTGGCCTTGTACATTGGTGCAGTGTACCTAGAAGCTGGGAGCACCTGGGTGGTCCCATATTTCTTAAAGAGCAGCCCTGAAGCACTTGGAGCTCATCTCCAGTATAAGCTTCTAAAAGTTGAAAGGTATGTTTGCCATCTCAGTGGTTGCTGTCTCTGCATCAGCTGCTGAAAAAGGTCTCATGCAATCCGGGGCCAAGTTGAATTGTCTCCATGAGGAAGAGCTGCCCTGAAGTTGGGCTCTTAATGCTGTCCTTGAGGCCCTTCCTGGGGCTGTTAAGAGTGAATTGGATGTATTTGATGTTTCTTTTTGCTGCTTTTTAATAAAAATCTCTCAGGTGGGGTCTAAGCTAGACCCACCTTATTGAATTCCTTTTCATGTCAAATAGTGTGCCAGTGAGGTTCTGGCATGGTGTGTTGTCTGAGACACACCATCTGGCATGTCGTCTGGCATGGTGTGACTCACTTGGATCTAACTCTCAGAAGGCTGCTTTGTAATTAGAGTTCCACAGCTCTGGGAAGTTTGGACTTCCTTAACCTGCAGAGTTCAGGTTCTGTAGTGTAGTACCCTGCAGTTGATGATTTGCTTTTGATGGTGGGGTGGGGAGCTGTTTGGTCAGGTGTAGGCTAGCAGGTTTGGCTGAATCAGGAGCTTCATGAGAGCTGGGGTCCTGCAGATGTCTTGCAGAGGCTGGCGGCTAAGTATATATGAAGGTATATGTTAGCTGGGGTTTCTGAGACTCATTTTCTGTGTTTTTGTGCTGAAAAGGTAAAAAGGTTAACACTTGTAGGGAAGCCCAGATATGGCATGGGTCCAGTTGAATATGTGCGAGAGAGTAAGCACAGCATTTCATTCAAGGCTTAGCATGGTCTTGAACAGTGCACATTATGGGAAGCAGGAAACTAGGGTTCTTCCTGACCTTGCCAAAACCCCTGCAGAGTTGGGATCCAGCTGTCTGGGCTGAGTAAAACCACCTATTCAACTTGATGGTGAGACCATGTAACTTGATGGTGAGACCATGTGGGACTCGTGATCACTTGGTACAGGGACACAGGGTTGGCTCAGATAATTTTAAATTACCCCTCCCATCTCACTGGAGCCATTAAATGTTATTCCTCCTTGCTTGCCACCTCCCCCCATCCCATCAACATATCTTCTGACAAAGAAAAGGGGATCTGAGGGTCTCTTCTCTTACTGCCCTGACTCCTTCTTCACTGAGGTGTGCTGGTGAGCAGGCAAGAAGCAGAGGGGGGAAGAGCAAGCTAGGAGAAGTCTTAAGTAATCCAGAAAATGGGATTTGACAGTCCCTGCTTTTATAATGTAACAATCTGCTTTCCTATATGAAAGGGATATTATCTGTAAAACTTAACGCCCCACATGGAAGCCAGATCCTGAATCATCATTGCATCTTGCTTCATATTTAGTTGGTAAAGCCACCCTTGGATCGAGGGTCTAATCTTCACGAAGACCTCACCCCATATGTAGAATCCAGAGATCAGAAATATTGAGGACTAGGACATGGCAGCCCTGACTTTTACCCAGGCTCATTTAGTGCCTGCTCCCTCAACCTTGTAGGATTTGCCAAAGGTTGAAGCATGCCTGTCAGTCAATTGATGATCCATTAGGGAGTGTTCCCAGAGGAAAGAAAGGGCCCACCATTGCCCTTTCCTGAGAGCCCCAGGCGAGTGAAAGGAACATAGTTGACATATTGTATAAGCCGGAGATGTTGCCTGTATGCGTAAAAGAGCTCTCTGTTTCAGGCTCATGTACAGTCAGGAATGGTTCCTTCTCATCCAACTGCCCATGCGCCAATGATGCTAATGACGACACAGCCACCCGGCGGTCCCCAGGCCGCCCTCGCTCAAAGTGCACTACAACCCATTCCAGTCTCGACAACAGCGCATTTCCCCTATATGACGCACCCTTCAGGTGAGGCGTGTGTGTGCAGGGGCCGCCGGGGCACCCCAAAGCATTCTGCTGGCACAGGTCAGATGGCAGGCAGGGCCAGCACGTCAAGCCCTGCATTTCAGAACCAGCAAGACCCGTCAAGAGTGCGCACAGTAGAGACCGTGATGATCAGCTCAGTGTCAGGGCCTGAGGTTTCTGGGAGCCGAGTCTGTGTGTGTTCTGATGGTATACAGGATTTGGCTGGATGAGAAGCAGCAGCAGCATTCTGTGTAGCTGATGCATGCCTAGGACTCAGTTGGCCTTCCTTGTTATGATAGACTGGACAGGGCAGTGTTTTCCTTCCTGAGTCCCAACAGTCTGACATGTGGGGGGGTTATTACCATGGCAGAGTTTGATTGTAGCTCTGGAGACTACTACTGATGAGCAAGTGCTGTGGATGGATTGGTTCTGAGTATAGCAGTAGCCCCAGTCTATGCCCTGGCAGGGAGAGAATGCCCTGCGATTGTGCTCTAATCCTCGATGGCTGCCATGGCATTATTTCAGTCTAACTTTTTACTCTGAAAGCAATATTGGTGCTTGGCTAATATTTGGGGAGGGGGGACATTGAGGCCTTTTTTCTACCCCCATGAGCAACAGGTCTTCTGGGAGTTTTATCTGAAATGGTTTTACGTCTGATTGGTTTGTTTCTATCTACCCATCTACCTCTTTCCCCTTTGGTGCAGCTGGGAGTAGGGGGATGTGGGAAGTGAATTTAATTTTGAGTCTTGTTCAGATAGCCAAGGCTAGTTTACAGTCGTATGCTGCAGAGATGGTAGGCTAATACGTGGTGTTGCCAGTTTTCTGTTTAAATATTCACTTTTCTTTTTTACAGTACAAGCCCACCACCAGCAGCAGTTGTAAGGCTGCCCTGGAGGAACCGAAAGGCCAAATTCCCTCCTCCCTTCTACTGCTTCTACCAACTGGAAGCACAGAAAACTAGAATTTCATTTATTTTGTTTTTGAAATATATATGTTGATTTCTTGTAACATCCAATAGGAATGCTAACAGTTCACCTTGCAGTGAAGATATTTGGACCGAGTAGAGGCATTTAGGAACTTGTGGGCCATTTCCATAATTCCATACGCTGTTTCAGAGCCCCGCAAGTACCCCAGCTCTGCTTGCTGAAACTGGAAGTTATTTATTTTTTAATGACCCTTGAAAGTCACGAACACATCAGCTAGCAAAAGAAGTAACAAGAATGATTCTTGCTGCTATTACCGCTAAAAAAAAAAAAAAATCAAGACTTGGAACGCCCTTTTACTAAACTTGACAGAGGTTCAGCAAATTCTTACCGTCAAACTGACGGATTATTATTTATAAATCAAGTTTGATGAGGTGATCACTGTATACAGTGGTTCAACTTTTAAGTTAAGGGAAAAACTTTTACTTTGTAGATAATATAAAATAAAAACTTTAAAAAAAATTAAAAAATAAAAAAAGTTTTAAAAACTGATAATCAGTTAGTGTGTGTTTGTGTAAGCTACTTCTGTTGGAGGATACTTAATGTCAAGCCAGGAGGGTGGGCTGAATGTGTTTTCTTAATATCCTGGAAGGTAGTTGTCAAATGATTTTTCTTCTTCACCTTTAGTTCTGGTTCAAGGTATCTCTAGAAAAAGACAAGACTGAGATATTCTCTTTGGTGGATTAGAGGTCTGCTTCAGAAGGAGGAAGGCTGGCCAGAGTTGGGCAGCACTGAAATTCCACATCCTCAGGCTGACGCTGATTCTGTAAGCTTCCTTTTTAATATCTGCTGAACCAAAATGGGTGTCGGTAGTCCAGAGTTGTCCCAATTTCAGGCATCTGTCTGTTTTACCAGTAGGGGGCAGGAGACACTTTTTTTTTTTTTTTTTAACTGCAACAAAACACTCCAGAGGCAGAAAGGCTGAAAAGATGCAGAGATGTGCAGAGTAGCTTAATGATGTAGACCCAGGAGCATTTATTATTGTCCCCAAATTGTGGAAGGACAACAAAGGGAAAAGCCAAAAAATGAGCAGGGTTAGGATTTTAGAGCCTTTAAAGATCGCAGCAACAAATTTAAGATTCTAAAATTTTTTTAATTCACTTATAGCAATTTGTACATTAGAGCAAAATTTGCATTATTCAAGAATAAGTTACTTGTACAGTACATAAACAATACATAAAAATTTGCCAATACCTTCTGCCTATAACAAGATGAATCCACTTTCTGTGTGACACTGTCATTACAATGTGCTACTTATTCCAACCAAACACTGGATGTCAGATGTCTTTGTTAAGAGACAGTGGATAATAGACTATCAAGTTATTACTCTGCCTTGTGGGAGAATGTTAGAGCTAACATGACATTTGCAATGAGACTTAGCCCTGAATAAGCAGGAAGGAATTTCAGTCAGAGTTCAAGGCCTTGACTTTATTTAAGTTAAGAAACTGTTGTGTAAAAATAGTGTTCTCTGGCCCAAGATTTTAATGATTGCTATTCCTTTTTCCTACACGGTCCAGAAATGATCAAAGGCAGAAGATTTTTACCAGATAAAGCCATATGGATTGCTGGTCTAATATTCAAGGCAGGTTAGTTGACTTAATTCTTTGGTGCTGGTGTCTTAGTTTTAAAAGTTCAATAAAGTCAGATGAAGGAAGTGATGGTGCTGGGAGCTCTCAAGCTATACTTATTTCCTGTAATCAGAGATAACTGGAGGGCTCGTGGTGTTTACTGCTCAGAGCCTTGGCTCTTGGTGGAGATTGCTGGTTTGGCCCCACACCCCCAGAAGCGGTCACATCAGGACTGCAGGGAAGTGATGGAATGTGCTGTGACTGTGGTGGGTTAGCTGCAGCCAGCAGGGAGGTACCTACCTCACACACCACCACCTACAAGAGCATCTGGGGAAGGGGGTGTGAACATTTCAGACTGAAACAGTCTTGCGGTAGGTGACTTCCAATTCTCTATCACAGAATTTGAGCTTATACTTCGCTTCCAATGGGTCAGAGCTGCTAGTTTGACATACCTGGTTTGCCTCTCGGCACTACCTGAGAGATATATGTTGAGAGGCTGCTAAGAACGAGTGCCCATCGTTTGAAAACGTCATATTGCAAATGCTTAAACTTCTGGCTGAAGAGAGTGGTTAGGTTCAGTTATCTACTCAGCACCCCTTTCCTGTACAGAGGGGAGGAAAATCGCCACCGTGTCTTCCTGTGATGAACTTTCTGTATTAAAAGTTGCTTACTCCTTTGGTTCTTACTTTTCTGTAACTTATGTACCCTGTTCGACACATAGGAAATAAAGGCAAGCCAGGTATTCTTAGATTTCTAAGAAGCAAGTCTGGATCAGGTTTGGATCTGCTTTACAGTCTGTGAAAGGACCCAGGATTGTTGGTTTTAAAGGTGGCTGCTTGCTCTTCACCCCACCTGTCCCCAAAAAGCTCTAAAAGCAAAAGAAAGACTGGCTCTAAAATTAGAGAATGGCTAAAAGGAGCAGACCAAGCCCTCACCCTTGTTAAGGCAGTCAGTACTGTGGGTTTTAGGCTGAGGTTTCATTTTAGCCTCTGAGTGATGAATCTATAAATGTTAAGCTGTGCTAAATTCCCACTTTCCGAGAAGCCACTATAGTGAGCTTGGCCGCTGAACTGAATGATTCTGCTGGAACCCTGAGCAGCTGACTATACTTTGTCACTGCCACCCTTGTTTCTGAGCCTCTACACTAAAATTCTGGGAGGAGCCAGCCCCCAACCCCCATGAATTGTATCACTTGTGAACCGCAAGTATAGATAAGAGATTGAATTTCAGGGCCTCCCTGGATGTTGGAGATTTTGTGCTCCGTGCATATATGCACACACATTCTTAATCAAACACTTACCCATGAACGGAGCAATAACCAGCTAGAACAGAACATTTATTGTGGGCTGTTAAAGGAGTTTCTCAGTAGCTATGGCACCAGCCTTCTAGCTTCCATTTTGGCTCAAGAATGAACCCAAAATCCACCTGTGTAATAATTCATTAGAAGCTTGGGGGCCTCTAAGCCAGTCCTGTTGGTGAAGTAGTTACTAGAAAGGACCCAGGACTCTTTCTTCCTTTCTGTTTGTCATTCTACCACCCCACCCCCGATTAATTTAACTCACCCTAAAGCTGCTGTAAACCAGAATCTGTTTTATTCATAAGGCACCAGAGTAGAACTGTTCCTTGCCACCCTCCATATTTCAGTAAATAAATTCCCTGAAAGGGTGACGGGCTTCACTTCTCTGCATTTAGGAAGGACAGTGGCTACTCAGCAGCAGGTGACTGTCCTGAGGATTTAATAAGACAAGGAAGCCAGGCATCTCGGCTTGGACCATGAACTAGTCAAATAAGATTTGCATAGCTGTCTCTGACTACAAAAATCACATGAGTATTAGTTGAAACAGTGCAATGAAATAAGCAAAGGTTTAGTTTTGAAACCTGAATCCTTTAAAAAAATTAATCTGAGGTAAAATGTTTAAAATTGATTTTGACTTTAGCTTGTTCCTCTGACAAGAGCTTTGTCCTAAAGCTGAGAGTAGAAGCAGGATTATGTGTGGTCGTCTGTGCCGTGGGTATGGCTGACTTGCCACATGGACCTAAGCTACAATGGGAAAACCATGAGAATCCAGGGCTGTTAGTGTTTTGGGCTTCCTGATGCCCTCCCCTTCCCACCTACCACCCCCCCAGTAGAAAATCTGTCATCAGCTGTGACAATGTCAGTGAAAAAGAGAACAAATTACCACTGTAAAGCTCTGGCCTTCCCCCACCCATCTTCTCTCCTAAGAGCAATGGGGGCTGGTCGAGGACCCCAGGGTAGGAGCCAGTGGCCTCCGTGAACAAGAACTACATCTGTAAACAATAAGAAGAAAGCCAGGTGGTGGGCAAAACTTACAGGAGGCCCTTCAACAGGCCAAATAGAAGGGTCACATCCAAACTGGAAGGAGCAGTTAACAGTGTCCCTTAAATCTCTCTCTGGAAGGAAGGAAAGATAGTTACATTCACGAGTTCCCATCTCTGCTTGTGTTCCTCGGGTGTGTCGCTGAGGCCTTGGACCCCTCGCTGCCTGTCAGAGAGGTGTGTATTGGTTGTCTATGGCCCGCAGTCGGCTCCGGGAAGATGAGTCCAGTTCATAGTCTGAATCCTGGGTCCGACTCACAGGCTCTGGCTCCGGGTGCCGTAGGCTGTTGGCCAGTTCCTCAGGTGAAGGCACCAGGTGGAAGATCTGCTCTGGGGATGAGGATCGGCCTGGGACACCCTCCAGGCCGAGTCCCCGGGGACAGCCAGAAGAATTAAGATGGGGAAGGCCCAGCTCTGAATCCCAGCGAGAGAGGGAGAAAGGGAACAGGACAGTGTTGCAGGAACCTGGGAACAAGTGACCAAGAGAGAGATCACACGGTGAGTCTTAATCAGATAGGGGTTAAGTGCTTTGACATGACATAAAATTCCTGGGCCTGCAGGAAGCTCTTATCTAATGCCCTGCTGCTCTATGCCACCCACCCTCTTTATTGATGGGCATTAGGGTCACACCTGCTGGCTGGGACACACCTGCCGGCTGGGAGATGACTACCACATAGCTGGAGAGCCGGACATCGCAGGCAGCGCCGCACTCAAGCGGGATGGGCGAACGCTGAAAGTGGTGCAGCATGTCCAGCACTGAGGGGAAGTGCAGGTGCTGCACTCGGCACTGGCCCCGCTCAGTCAGGGACAGGCGCAGGTGCTGCAGGAGAGAGATGTTCGGCTCAGGGACTGTTGCCCAGCAGCCTTGGAAAACCTGTTAAGGGGCAGCCCATCTGCCTTGTCCCTTACCTTGGCTATGCCCTGGAAGTTGAATGTGAGCACATACTCCCCACGCCGTGTCTCACTTTGCCGTACCAGGAACACTCCATGAGCATCAGGGCCCTGCAGCTGAACCAACTGAGCTGCCTTCACTCGAGAGATGGGGCCATGGAACCAGGGATAGCAGGACAGGAAGTGCTCAGTTTTCTGACAGGCTGGGTCCAGCAACCCCCCAGGAGAAGCACCTGGTAGAGAAGGTAGGTGATAGCCATCTGTGCCCTGGGCTGAGGCTGGGTTCCCACAGACCCAGGGGACGAGACCTGACTCCACTCACCTTGGTTAAGGGAATCTGTGCTTCCTCTTGGGGAGCTGGACATGCCAGGCTCTAGGGTTGAGGAGATGTGCATCTCTGGGTCTGTACTCTCCAGCCTGCTGCAGAAGAGGCTGGGGTTAAGGCTCTGGGCAGGTCAGGGATAGCAGTAAAAGCTCTGCTGGGATAGGGGTGGGGGGACAGCCGCAGACAGACGACAGCAACTAAGGCCTGGGGTCTTACCCTCGGCCTATACACTCCCGGAGCTCAGCCATCCATGAATTCAGCTGCTGCTCGTCTCCCACCTCAAAGATGATGTCTGTCCGGTCCTTCACCTGGCAGGGAGGAAGGGTACAACCTTGTGGGTCTGAGGTGTGTGCTTCCCACACCCCGGGGGTAGGAGCTGTTTACTCACCTTCAACACAAAGGTGTAGAAGTTGTCGGGCATCTCAAGGCGTGTACATTGTCGGACCTCTTGGATGCTGGAGCAGGCTGTTTGTAGCTTGGGCTTTGAACTCTATGAGACCAAGAGGGGGCACTCAAGGCTTGTCCCTGGTGGCTCCTTTCCCCAAGGCTAGCCCTGGCTTACAGGAGCCTCCAGAGAGCCCTTGGCCTTTAGCTTCTTCTATGCCAGTCGCACACATGCATTATGATCCTTAGAAACCTATGCTGGCTGAGGGCCAACTCTCCCAACCCCTTTGCCTGTCCCTGCAGGTATTCCAGCTTGGCGTGTGTGTACAAGGATGTGCATTTCTCTTCCCCCCAGTGGAGAAAAGAGCTGCTCAGGCTGTTGACTTCCTCGGCACACCAGGTTCAGAGAAGGGACATGAGGATACCCAACCCTCATTTGAGGCCTTTGTTCTCAGCTCCCCACTAGTGCAAGTCTCCTAATAGCAACCCTAGGAAGTAAGTGGCCTAATAGCAACCCTAGGAAGTAGGTACTATCACCACATCTTAGAAGAAACTCAAAACTTGGAGGTAAAGTCATTTGACTGAGGAAGGGGCAGAAACAGCTTTTGAATCCCTATTCAAAGTCCAGCCTAGAAACTCAAATCCCCACACCTACCCTAATTTCTTCTTCATAAGTGTGTGGGACCTTTCACAAATATACCCAAAGCCCGGCATGACTGGCTTAAGTCACAGCCAGCTGGAAACTCAGAAAACAAAACATCAGGCCATGGGCCAGGACTCTCCCAAGACATCCAAAGCACCCAGGCTTCACAGGGGGTAAGAAACGGCCACCCCTCCACTGTTCCCATCTGTCTCCACTTCCTCCTGTGATAAGCCAGTAGGAATGTTATTTCAAGGTCAAGGTCATGAGTTAATCAATAGCTGCTTTCAACAGAAGCCACAAGAAGAAAGAGGGCCTAAGCCAGAGAGCTCTTTCGAAGGACAAGGAGATAACCCAGGTGCTCCTGGAAAATGCCACCACCCCTACCAAGTCCACACGGGGGGTGGGAGAAGGGTGATAAGTAGCCCAAATGCTCTTACCACAGTGGCTTTGGGGGATCCAACCTTCACCTCCTCTTCCCAGAAGGACCCATCTTGCACTACCTTTACAAAAGTGGTACAGGAGTCCGTCCCCAACACTACATGCTAAACTTTGCTTTCGATGATGGTCCCAAGGCCCAGCAAGAGAGGACTGAAACCCTTAAATTCTCCCCAGAGCCTCCAGCACTGCTCTCATCAGTTGGACACAACAGGTCCATGGGAGTAACCAGCAATTCTAGTTGCTGGTGGTTTTTAGGGGTTGCCTGCATCCTAGTGCTGCTCACACATTGCCACACTAGATGTGAGGGGACGTGGCTTGGAAAAGTTATGCAACTAGTAAATTCCCAGCCTTGAGTGACCATCACAGCCGTGCTAGAGGTCCCATGGTAGGGCAGGGCAGAGCACTGAGGCTCACAGGGAGAGGAGCCTCTGCTCAAGAGACCACTTCTCAGAGCCTCTATTTCCTGTCTTCAAAATGGGTAAGGTACCAAAAGGCTACTTCCTTCTCACTGCTTGTCCTGAGGGCCTTGCCTGGTCTCCCACCCTCCCTGCTATCTCCAGGCTCTCAGGATCACTGCGAGGAAGCCAGCCAGGCCAGGAGGGAAACAGGCCTCCTCTCCTTTTCAGTTCCCCTCAGCCCTGGCCCCAGTGTTAGTGCAGAGATTAACCAGCAAAGCCACTGGTTTCACTCCTGCCTGTGGGGTTCTCCTTGTCAGCTCCCAGCCCCACCCACTCCATACAGAAGAGGCGCAGCTGACAAACTGCTGACCGGGCAGGCAATGGGGAAAGAGGATTTCCCCAGCCCTCCTCACCACAACGAGACCTGGGGGCACAGATAATGGTAAAAGTTGCCCTAGCTTCATTTGTCTGCTAGCTGAGCACATTACAGGGCTTCCTCCCACTTACTCCTCAGGGCAGCCCTGAGTGAGTGGTACTCCAAGTGGACCATTTCCCTTGCCTGGAGCCACACAAGGGAAGAGTTAGAACTGGAACCCAACCTGCCAAGGGCCAGAGCCAATGTGTCTAAGCACTGTACTGCCTGGCCAGAGGGATGTCCTTGAGCCTGTCCTGAAAGGAGGTCCTAGAAGTCCACTCCCCCGGGAGCCCCTGGCTCCAGTGTGGAGGGAGGGACTAGTGCATGCCCTCGGGGAGCCGTTCCCCTCAGCTCTGTGATTAGACCAGAGCCCAGAGGAGCCCAGACTGGGGGTGGGGGTGGGGAGTGGCAGTGGCTCCAGGAACTCCAGGAGGCTCAGGTGTCGCCCCTCCCTTTTCCTGTGCGCTGCAGGTCAAGCCCGGCCTGCAGGTCGCTGATCTCTAGAACCACCTTAGAGTCACACTCAGTGTAGGTGAAAAGTCAAACCTTGTCGTGGTGGTAGCCGAATGCTGTCATCCCCCTGGCAGCCAAACAGCTGGTTTTGGTTTCTTACGGCCACTGCAGCACCAATTGGAAATAACTTGGATTTTTTTGTTTGCTCTGGCTGCTGGGAAGCTCGAAGACAGCCACTCTGATAGTGACCCAATGGTAGGGCTTGCATTTTTAGGGCTAACTTTACCTTGGGCTTTGTAGTTCTCTTACCTTTTCAGTCCTGGCTCTCTCTGTGTAACCTGGTAGGAAGGGGCTGGGTCCTCCATACCTTAGTTTCGTCATCTGTAACTTGGAGTTATTTAATAGTTCCTTTCTTTGCAGGACTGGTATGATTGGGCGAGCTATTGCAAGCGAAGGGCCTGCCTGATAAGCAACTATTATTAAGTTTCCAGGCTGGGATCTGGGGCTGGCCAAGGTGGGTAAACTCGGCTTGGGGCCACTATAATATTACAAGCTTCCCCTCTGAGAGGCCCAGAAGCTGGGCACATACAAGCTTTCACAACCTTACAGACCCATTGTCCCCTTTTGTAACATGTTCTTTTATCATCCTACATGAAATTCACATGTAATATGACCTACTTACATATTCCTTTTAACTGGAAAATAAAGGAATGAAACTTACATAATTTTTTTCCTAATAAAACAAGTTCCTTTTATGGTCTGAGAATTCTAACCCAAAAAACTATGGGCTCTGGGAGCCCACTGGCCCCTGCTCAGGTGGGGACTTGGGTCTGTCCACTCCATCTTCTTCTGCCATGACCTACTTTACAACTTATATTAAAACAAAATAACATAACTAGGCAGACACCTCAAGCTTGAAAGATCAGGAACAGAGGGCCAGGAGCCAGAGATGGCCCTTTCAGAGTCTTCCAAGGCCCTGGGTGGTTCCCTGTTCTGCCATATCCCTGTGACAGTCTTGAATGGGGAGTTGGCCAGACCCTCACTAGTTCCAAGGGCTGATGTTCCAGCTGGGAACAAGATATGCAAGAGTAGGGGAAGGATAGGAAAGGTGGTCCTGGATGAGGACCAACAAAACAACCAGCAAATTCCAGATCCCACATCTAAATCATGACTGTCCCCCCCCTTCCCATCCCTAGCCTAGAACCTGGAAGTGATGCTGCCTGAACGAAGGAATGGAAAGCTGAAAAATTGTCATGGAAAATGCTCAAGTCTTACTGATCGATATAAAAAAGCCAACCCATAAAAACAAAAAAAAACATGTTCCAAAAAATATTTTGGTCAGGTTATAGGGATACCAGAGAGGAAAGAGTGAAACAACTCAACTCGAACCACAGAGTCTCGATTGCCACAAATGTGGCTCTGTGCTCCCTACCAGCCAGTGAAAATGGACAGCAGGGTGGCTCTCATCTCCTGGGCTTGCCACCTAGGCAAGGAATGGTTAAAAGGAACTGCGGGTGTGGGAAGCTCTTGGGGAGAGGCCCACAGTGGGGGTGAAGACAGGGCCTTGAGAATCCAGTCTCAGCAATGCTCATTCTGCTCAGGAGCCCCTCTTCTGGGGAGGCTTTTCTAAATTGTCTCTTCTTCTGGCTCAGATTCAGAGTCTGTTTCCACAGCTGTCTTCCTACCATGGACCATGGGCTCCAGAAGTCCTGCTTGCTATACTGTCACCTTTGTGTACTTTGCCAGGGCACAGAATAAGTGTCTGTAAGTGTTCACTGGATACACAGACACCAGAGGCCCAGGGAGGAGCAAGAGCAGACGTCCAGGGGCCTGCAAAGTATGAGCCAAAACAGGATGACAGAGTCTACTGTGGCCAGCAGTGACGCTAACATACCCTTCACCACCACCATTTAGTGAGCATTTACTGTGTACTAGGCATGTGAGCTTGGAGTTCAAATATTTCAAAAAGGTCTCAGAAATGAGCATTGTAACACCATCCTTGTGAAACCTGCTGGCATCTATACTCAGTAGAGGCAAGGCTAAGCAGGGTGCAGCCCATCCCCATTGGGGGCGGGGACAACAGTCAGGAGCCAGGCAGCCCAGAGTCAAGTCTCGGGTAGCTGCCCTGGCACCCCCAACGCACACTGTGGGGTGGTCAGGCCAGGAAACAGTGACATCCTGAAACCCCACTCCCAATGCTCCAGAATCCAGGCCCCCGCCATCACTTGTCTGCACAACTCCGGCTTCCACTGTGCCTCCTACAGTGTGTCACCTCACACCAGCCAGAGTCCAACCACATCCCTCCTCTGCCCAACTCCCACGTGGAACCCATCTCACTGAGCAGAAGCTCTCACCATGGCCCTTGAGGCCCTGTATTGTCTGGTCCTTGTCACTTCCCTGACCTTGTCCTCTGCCTCTTGCTCGCTCTGTTCCAGCCACACTGGTCTCCACTGTCCCATAAAGACATGAGGCATGCTCCCACCTCTGGGCCTTTGCTCTTGCTATTCTCTGTCTGAAAGGCAGTTCCCACACTTCTCCATTCTGGCTCCTCAGAGTCAGGTCTCAGCTCAAATATCACATCCTCAGGGAGGCCATTCCTGAGCAGTGTCTAAATACATACACCGTCCCCCTCGCACAGCAACCCTTGATCTCCTACCCTGGACGGAGCGCAGGGCTCTGCAGCAGGCTGGTCTTGGTTGCTGCGGCATCCCTAGCACTGAGCACAGAGCCTGATGGGGTAGAGGTGCCCAATCGCATTTCTACAGCAGATACAGTGGTCCTTCTGGGTGCTGGGGACTCTGGGGGTACAGGGTACGTGTGCCCCCTCCCACCGCAGAACCCCCACTCCAGTGAGGGCACTAGAGGATTGTTAGGGATCCTTCAAGGCAGGGTGATCAGGGTGAGGAAGGAGGATGTGCAGGTGGCTGTGGGAGCCCCAAGGGGCACCTGAAGCAGGGCGAGGGGCTGGGGAGAATCGGGAGAGGATACCCCAGAGCAGTGCTGCTATCGATCTCATGCTGTAGGCAGGGAGAGGGAGGACCTGACAGGCAAAACCACTTGACCCCACCCAGTCCTGGAGCTGGAGGCTTGGACCTCATCTGCATAGTCAGGCCCAGAGCCCATAGCACTTGGCCACCATCCAGCCCCCTGGTTCTTCCCACGCCATGCTCTCTCCCACCACCAGACCTTTGCAGGTGGAGAGGCCCTGTCTGGTCCAAACTGCAGGTCTCAGGAAAGAAAATGTCCCTTCCTCCAGGGAGCCTACCCATACCACCCAGTCATGGTAGGTGAGATTTCTATGCCTCTCCCTCAGCATGCAGTTCATCAGGCTGGGCCATAACTTCCTAATGATGCAGCTACCTCCACCATCTGACTGGGAGTTCCTATGAGGATGGGACACCAAGTCTTGTTCCCAGCTGGGGCTCAGCACTGGGTATGGCCCAAAGGAGATGCTTGGAGGAGGGTTATCGGATGGGTAGATGGGTGGTTTGCTGGCTGGGGCCCCCAACCCTCAAATATCCTGGGAGTAGAGGAAGAAGGGGAGGACAAATGAGTTATCTCATCCCCCCTTTTTGCCTGGCTCCTTTGGGGGAAAACTCCAGGCAGTGAGCCAGTTCCCAGGGCTGAACGAACATTGGAGCCACTGGCTACAGGTCACTTCCTCACTCTGCTCCCAACCAGGACCCCAAGTCCAACACTTGCCCTCACAAGCCCTTCAAATGCCTTCTTCAGCCACTTTTTGCCCTCTGTGGGACCCTGAAAAATCATTTTGCCCTCTGTTGCCTCATGCCCTCCCCCCACACACACAACAGGAGGTGGGGAGAAACTTCCAGAAAAGCCACATTGGCCAAGTCAGCCCCCTCACACACAAACACACACCCTTTCCTGGCAAGCAAGAGCCTCTCGATGCCAGAAACAGACTGAGAGGCAATCTGAGCTGACCCGGAAACAGGCCTCCCCAGAGCCGGACAGACAGGCAGAGACAGACGGGGTGAGTGAGGCAACCCCCAGATAGAGCAACCCTGATAAGGCAGAGTCCCCTCAACCTTGCTTCCCTCCTCCAGGCAGGTGGCGCCCCGGGTTCACACAGCTAGAGACCGAGTGGGGCTGGGGAGCGGCGCGTGGGGCCTGCCTTCTGAGGAGACCCTGCGTGGAGCTAGTGAGATGCTGGGGCCCAGGCACGTGGGGGCAGAGCAAGCTCCTCAAGTCCCCAAGTGCTCCCCCATGTCCAAAACAACCTCGGGTGGAATCAGTGACACAGACACAAAGTCCCCACCCAGAGACCACCCCCACCTTGACAAAATGTCAGTGATGGGACACAGAGCCCTTTCTCAGGTACTGTAGCAACCTTCCCCCAGTGGGGACAAGCGCCCAAAGGCAGAGACCCCCATAGGGGGACAGCTGCGGGCACCCTGATCTGCCGAGCAGGTGGGTGTGGGGGGTGCCCATCTGCCCCCGCCCGGGCAGCTGTGGGGATGGAGGGCACTTCCCACTGAGGCTGGCCTGGGGGGCCACACCCAGGGCTGGGGGGTTGCGAGCATTTGCTCCAGAGGGACGGTGAGGGCCACCTAGGAGGAAGCAGGGCATGGAGGGAGGGGAGGCCGACGGCCCCACCCTTACAGCCCGGCCGCCTCCCCCACCTCTACCCACGCTCTGCCTCCTCTCAGGCCACCACCGCTCCTAGTCAAAACCTTTTGTTCTCGGGGGACAGGTGAAGAAAGTGTCGGACCCAGGGGCTGAGCTGCGGTGAAGCATCAGTGAAGCAGCGCCCGTCACGGGCTGCGCGGCGCCACCTGCCTTGCTAGGCCCCAGCCAGGCTGGACTGCCGCATCCGAGCAGAAGCTGCCCCCTGCCCCCTGCCCGGGCAGTGCTCAGCATGGCACCCAGGAGGCCCGGCCGGCCTGGGGTGTGGGGCAGGGCCCAGCCAGACCCCACTCCAGGCCAGTTATAGCCCCCCCCACCTCCACCACCCACTGCAAACCAGCTGCCACCAAGCAGCCCACGCCTTGAGACCACATCCTGCTCCCAGCCGGCCGCCAGGAATCCTCCCTGCCCCCCGCGGCGCCTCAGCCCAGCCCCGCCTGTCCCGGCTCCACACCTTCATCTCGCAGTGCCATTCCTGGCTCCTCCAGTCCCAAGGGCACCCTGGACTGCGCGTGCCAGGCCGTGGCCAGTGCCTCCAGGCAAGGGAAGCCATGGCCCCGAGGGACCAAACCACGAGTCCAGGCCCCTCAGCGAGGAGAGGCCAGGCAGGCTGCTGCCCCTCCAGAGCCTTCCCCTGCGCAGGGTGTGCCCTGTGTGCTTTTACAAACGCTTAAGCAAGGTGCCACCAAGAAGAGCAGAACAGGGCCCGCCTGAGCCTGCAGGAGCTGAGGGACCGGGGTCGAGTCTGCATGGCATCTGCTGGAACAGCTGGCCAGCCCCTCAGGAGCTTGAAGGGGTGCCGACGCCCCTGGCTCTGCTGCAAATGCAGAATCACTGGGGGCGCCCTTCAGGGTGAGGCCCCTGGGTGAAGGGCCGGACACCCAGACAAGGGTGGAAAAAGCTGTGGTTAAGAGATAACCTCTCCCCGGCCTCAGGCTGGGGGATCATACCGACAGAGTGGAAGGGAGCGGGCTCCAGACGGCCACCATCTGCCTTCGAAGAACGATGATTCAGAAGGAGAGGTGAAGGCAAGGGCCCCTGGGGCTGGAGGGGGCTGCGGCATTGCCAAAGGGCTGATGCCCTCCGAGACAGCTGAGCAGAGCCTCGGGCCGATGGGGAAGGGAGCTGAGGCCAAGGGCCAGCCAGGTCACAGAGCCCCGGCCTCTGCCCAGCACCACAGCGGGTCACCCGCCCTTGGGTGACTGCTGCTATCTTTAGCTCCGGTTTAGTGAGTGCTTTCTATATCATCTGCCTTTACACCCAGCATCTCACTGACATCAAACAACAACAGGAAATCACACCAGCCACAAGAATAAAAGCCAGCTGGATTAAATAATTAAAAGTGAAAAGTGAAACCAACACAGAACTGGAATAAAACCTAACTAATAACTGATCTGATCCCAGGGTGAGGAAGGCCTTTCTAAGCATAGAAAGCAAACATCGAAACCATAAAGCAGGGGTTCTTAACCTTTTTTGTTCCACAGACCCCTTTGCCAGTCAGGTGAGAACTATGGACCCCTCACTCAGTCCCCACTATACTGTGTATTATTTCATAAATACATCACAATCGCACCAACACATTCCCACAAGAATAACTTTTTTTCTTCATTTCAGTTCAAGCTCATAGACCCCTTGTTAAGAACCCCTGCCATAAAGGAAAAGATCACTGTTTTACTGCTCAGAACTTAAAAATCTCCATATGCCACGAAACTCAGAAAAAAACAACAGAAAAGTCAAATGGCAAACTAGGGAAGTATTTGTAACATGTGATAGAGGGGTAATGTCCATGCTACATAAAGAGCTCTTGCAAATCAGTGAGGAAAAGGTAGCATGTGCAGGAGAAAGCATGCAAAGTACATGACCTGAGAAGTCACCAAAAAATGTGTATGACCAGGAAACCGGAGAGAAACAGTCAAAATCCCTAGAGGCAGAAAGGAGACTGGGGTGGCTGCTGGGAGCTGGAGGGAGGGGGAAATCAGGACTAATTACTGATAGTTATGGGGTTTCTTTTTTAGGGTGACAGAAATTTCTGGAGTTAGATCATGGTGATGATCATGAATATACTTAAACCACTGCATAGTACATTTTAAAACTGATTTTTATGTGAATTATGTAAAAAAAAATTTTGGAAAGAAATGGTCAATCCTGCTCATAATCAGAAAGGACAAAAGAACCAGTTTTCACCAAGTTAGTGGGCAAAGGTTTTTAAAATAATAACCAATGCTGGCACCACTGTGGGAAAAAGATGAGTATAACTTTTCTGGAAAGCTATTTAGAAAAGGATATAGCAAAAGTATTAGAAATCACTAACGAGCACATGAAAAAGTGTTCAACATCATTAGTCAATAGGGAAATGCAAATCAAAACCACAATGAGATACACTTAACACCCACTAGGAGGGTTATAATCAAAAAGACAGACAATAAATAAGGGCTGGCTGCTGGCGACGTGGAGAAATCGGAACCCTTTTACACTGCTGGTCAGAATGTAAAGTGGCAAACAGGTAGCTCCTCAAAAGGTTAAAAATAAGAGTTAAATATGACCCAGCAATTCCACTCCTAGGAATATACCCTAGAGAAATGAAAGCATATGTCCACACAAAAACTTGTATACAAATATTCATAGCAACATTGTTCATAGGAGCCAAAAAGAGAACACAACCCACGTCTATCAATTGATGAAGAGAGAAATAAAATGTGGTATAGCTAAACAATGGAGTAGTATTCAGCAGTTTTTTAAAAATGTTGATCCATGTCACAATATGGATGAACCTCAAACACATGATGCTAAGTAAATGGAGCCAGATACACAAGGTCACATTATATAATCCCATTTATATGAAATGTCTAGAGTAGGCAAGACAGAAAGTAGATTTGTGGTTCCTTGAGCCTGGGCGAGGGTTTTCTTTTTTTGGGCAGGGATGTGGAGAATGGAGAAGACTGCTAATGGGTAAGGATTTCTTTTTGAGATGATGGAAATGTTCTCAAATTAGATTATGGTTGCACAACTCTAAATTTACTAACAGCATTGATTTGTACACTTTAATGGGCCAATTTTATGGTATGTAAATTATATCTCAATATAGCTGTTAAAAAGAGATACAGTGGGAATTATTAGAAGCACACATAAACCCTTATACCCAGCACTTCCCCTTCTAGGAATTTAGCCTAAGGAAATAATCAGAGATGGACAAGATTTATATGCAAGATGTTTGCCACAGGGTTATCTGTACTAGCAAAAAACTTAGAAATGACCAGAATTGGGGGGGGGGGGGGGAGGGAGTGTCTAGAAAATAGTGGGGGCTGTATCAATTTATCAAGGCCTATCTGTGAAAATGGGATACCGTTCATCCTGTAATACACATGCTCCTTTGAAAAATATTCAATAGAGAAAAATATTCAAGACATGTTAAGTGGAAAAAAAAAAGGTAAAGTAGTATGAAGAATACTGGCCCCACAAGGGCAGGATTTTTGTCCATCTCCAGGGTCTAGACATGTGCCTGGCTCACAGCAGGGCCTGCAGAGAAAACTGTTGAGTGATTAGCAAATTAATGGCTGAGAGGACCTCAGTTTTGGAGGAACATTTCAGCAAAGAACACCAGGGGAGAAAAAAGATTACAAAAGACATCTGCCCAAGTGGAAATGGTGGGTCTCTCCAGATATAGGTTGTTTTTAAGTTAATTTTCTATAATTTCTGTGCAAGCTTTATTAATTGAAAAAATTCAAACAAAAAAACTCAAGTATTAGGAACGCAAAGGTGGAGGCCCTCAGCAAGCAGAGGCAGTTTCCTAGAAAACGTCACGCTTTTAGATGAGACCAAGCAGGGCCCCCGCTTCCAGAGGGCTCCCGGCAAAGAGGCTTCGTGGGGACTCAAGCGCGGCCGACCAGCCGGGAGGGGGGCCGGGGGCCGCGCAGCCAGCGAGATCCGCAGCGGAGGAAGTCAGCGGCCGCCTCTCCAGCTCAGGGGGGCGATAGGAAAAAGGGGTGTGGGGCCCCAGAAGGAAGCTGAGGGGCCCCTCCTGCCTTGGGGAAGGAAGCGCAAAGGCTGCTGCTCAGAGCGCAGAGCCCTCCTGTGCATTTTGGTTTCCTTTTTCCATTCACAAAGAAGTGGGCGGGGGATTTCCAGCAGCCGCAGCCTGCGCCGCCCCCAGGGCACAGCTGGCGCCCGGGCCGGCGCGAGGGTCCACCCCGCCGAGCCCCGCGGGGTGCCTGGCCCCCGCTGGGCGCGGGACCCCTCCTGCCGCCCCCGGGCGGGGACGCTCGGCGCCAGGCCCTGCCCCTGCCTGCGTGGGGCTCACGGCCGCTCGGCCTCCCGTCTTCCAGAACGCGAGACCGAGGTCCAGAGAGGCCGAGGTCTCTGCCCAGAGCCTCACAGCCACTGACCCGGCGTCCAAGCCCGAGCCTGGCCCTGTCTGTCCCGCAGGGCCCGCCCCTCGCGGACCCTGCCCCCCCCCGGCCACCAAGCCCACAACTCCGCGGCGAGGACCGGGTCCCAGCACCTCCCCACCGTCACCGTCCTCCCAAGAGGGACAGACAGACAAGACCGTGGACTTCTGAGAAGCTGAGGACCGCCGAGCCCTGGGGTGGGAGAGGGGAGGACGCCCCCGGGGCCGCGGTGGGCGATGACGAGCTCGCCGCCCTCCCCGCGGCCCCGCCGCCTCGGGGGCACTTTCTGGCCTGTGGATTCAGAGAACTGGAGCTGAAAGGAAGCGCCGCGATACCATCTGCCCGCGGTTTCGCCGTGGTTGGGGGTTTCTTCTAAGCGGCAAAGCAGTTTTTCAGAAGTTCTCTTCCACGGCACCCCAATAAGGGGCAGATGGGGCGGCTCCGTGGGCGGCTGGGGGCCCCGAGGGAGGGAGGGAGGGAGCCCGCCCCCCCCCCACCAGGCCCTGAGGGCGCAGAGCGAGGCCCTGGGCTGCCCCTTGCGGGCGCAGGGGGGGCGGGGACCCCCAGGGCCACAGCGGGGACCCCCAGGGCCACAGCGGGGACCCCCAGGGCCACAGCGGGGACCCCCGGGCCACAGCGGGGACCAGGACCCGCTGAGCCTCCGAAAGCCCACCTGCCCCAGGACACCTGGGCCCTGCGGGACCTGGGGGTCGGCCGAGCCGAAGGGGGCGGGCGGGCAGGCGCCCCCCTCTCGCCGGGACGTGGCGTCAGCGCTGCGTCCCCATCGCGGGGCTCGCGGTGGCCGCTTTCAATTCATGAGAACGCCGGCGGCCGCGGAGCCCCCCGCCCGGGAGGAGCCCCCCACGTGCGCGCGGGGCCGCGGCGGGGCCGGGGGGCGTCCTGGAGGAGGGGGCCCGGGCGGCTGGCGCCGGGGGAGCCCGGGAGCGCCCCGCCTGCCCGCTGCTTCCTGCCCGGCCTGGGCCTCCGCCTCCCACGCCGGCCTCCGGGAGGAAACCGCCAGGCCTGGCGGCCGCGGCCCTTTCTTTCTGCTTCCTCTTTCCCACACGCGGGGGCGCGGGCGGGGGGCTCCCCGCAGCCCCAGCCGCCCCGCCCGGCCCCGGGGCCACGGCCCGCTCCTCTCGCTTCCCCAAACCTCTGTTTCCTCATCTGTGAAGTGGGTACAAGGGCAGCGCCTACCCTGAAGCCTCACCCAAGCTTGCCGGGGCACCTACTGTGTGCACGCACCACAGGGGCCACGCGCGCCGGACAGGACAGTTCCTGGCAGACCCCCGCCGGCGCCCCCCAGGTGCCCCCCCAAACCTCCAGCCCCCGCTGCGCCCCGCTGGGCTCGGCTCTGTGGTGCAGGGCTGGGCCGCCCCACGCCTGGGCTCCCGCTGCCCCCAGCCACCCAGTCAGCGCGCGCTGTGGCCACGGCCCCACAGGCGGGCGCTGCCACCACCCCCCGTTTTACAGATGAGGAAACTGAGGCCCAGCAAGGCTAAGTCTGGTGCCCATGGACTCCCAGCTTGAAAGGAGCCGAGCGGGCTCTGAACACCTGCCCGGCCGGGACCCTCCCCCTGGCCGGGACCCTTGCCCGGCCGGGACCCTCGCCCGGCTGGGACCCTCGCCCGGCTGGGACCCTCACCCTGGCTTCCGGCCACTCTGAGGCCCTGCAGGCCCCGCCCCTGCGGACCAGCCACTCCCTCCTGGACAGACTCCTTGGGGCACCTCCTGGACAGACTCCTTGGGGCACCCCCTTTCCTCTCCCTCCCGGCCACAGCGGAGGGCGCAGCGGGGAGCTCTGGGTCCCACAAGTTCAGTGCCAGGTGTGGGTGGAACACCGGCCAGGCATCCCCTGGGCCTCAGTGTTCCCGTCTGTAAAATGGTGGCACCGCACAAGGTGGCTACAGGGAGCCTTTCCCGGGCTAAGAGCCCAAAACAGACGCCCCCTGCCCAGGTGAGACCCCTGGCAGAACGCCACCGAGACAGGCAGGGGCGCAATCTTCTGCGAACTCGCTAGGCCCGGGGAGAGCCCGGCTCGGCTGCCCAGGTTCCAGCCCCGACTCGGCCACCCACGAGCGGCGCCATCTCGGCCAAGTCACTTATCCTCCCTGGGCCTCAGTTTCCCCGTATGAGGATCAAATGAGTCCAGCTCAGGGAAGGGCCGGGGATGTAACCACCGCTCAATAAACGTTCAGTAGTGGCTGGACTCCACCGTCTCCCCACTGTACAGAGGAGGGAAACTGAGGCTCAGCCCCCAGAACTGCCAGGGCTCACGGACCACCGCAGCGAACCCAGCCCTGAGCATTTGGGAATCCAGACGCCCAGCTCCCAGGGAAGGCTCTGCGCCAGTCTGCCCGCGAGCCTGCCCCCCACGGCCCGCCCTCTCGGCTCTCCCCCTGCAGCGGCCCCGGCAGAGCCAGACGGGCGACGCCGGGGACGCGCGCCACGGTGGCCGGGTCCGCCGGCTGACGCGAGAAACCAGGGTCGGGGGCTTTGTGTGACTCTCTCTCCCGTGTTTTTAAAGGCTGGCAACCGCCCCGCGCTTGTGTCCCGCGGGGCCGCTGTGGGCTGGCAGACCTGGGCCGGCGCCCGGCAGCGCCCGGCGGGGGGCAGCGGGCCCGGGCAGCCCCTGGCACGTCCCGAGCGGGCCCCTGGACCTCTCCCCGCCTCGGCCTGCTCTCCGCCGCGGGGCCGGCGGCCTCTCCTCCCGCGAAGGACTCGCCGCCTGGTCAGGGCCTCGCCCGGCGCGCGGGGGGCTCACTCTGGGCTGGGGACGTTCCGCTGCCCCTTCTCGCCCAGCCGGGGCTCTCGAGGCTGTGGGAAGGAGGGTCTTTTGGGGGAAGCATCACAGCCAGTCCCAGAGGTTCCTCTACCCCGGCCCACCCGGGCAGCCCCAGGCAAGCGCCTCGGGCCCTCTGGGCCTCAACCCTCTGGCTGCTCTCACCACTGTGCTGTTTTTATTTTTTTATTTCTCTCCCCCCCCCCCCCCCCCGAGTTGTCTGCTCTCTGTGTCTATTCGCTGTGTGTTCTTCTGTGTCCGCTTGTATTCTTGTCAGTGGCACCAGGAATCTGTGTCTCTTTTTGTTGCGTCACCTTGTTGTGTCAGCTCTCCATGTGTGCAGCACCATTCCTGGGCAGGCTGCACTTTCTTTCGCGCTGGGCGGCTCTCCTTATGGGGAGCACTCCTTGCGCGTGGGGCTCCCCTACGCGGGGACACCCCTGCGTGGCAGGGCACTCCCTGCACGCATTAGCACTGCGCATGGGCCAGCTGCACACGGGTCAAGGGGGCCCGGGGTTTGACCCCTGCACCTCCCGTGTGGTAGACGGACGCCCTAACCACTGGGCCACGTCCGCCTCCCGCCGCTGTGCTGAACCTGAAGCCCCCTGCCACCTCCCCCCGCCCGCCTCGCTCGCTCTGGCGGCCGCTGTCCTGGCTGCGCCCCGCGTTCGCCGGGCTCGTGCCCACCGCAGGCCCCTGCACGTGCCGTTTCCTCAGCCGGGAAGTCCTGGGCCCGGGCCCCTGGGGTCGGCACCACCCGCCTGCCGAGGCTGCAGCAGGAGCGCGCCCCGGACCAGCCCCGGGGGCCCCCATCCAGCCCCAGCCTCAGGACGCCCTCCCCCCTGCCGCCCTCCCGCCTCCCGGGGTGAGGACACTGAGGCTCTGGGGGCAAGTGGCCGGCATGGCCGAGGCCTGCCGCCGTCCCTCTCCCGGGTCCTGTCCTCCGAGCCCCCCACCCTGGCCGGGCTCTCGTCTGCTCCCTCCGCGGCCGGGCGCCCTCGAAATGTCACAAGGCAGGTCTGGGGCCGAAGCGCAAGGCCTTCACCTCCCTTTTCCCTTTTGTTTGGAGCCGCCCCACAGACCTCACTGGGGTCACAGATCAGAGGTCAAGACCGCCCACGTGCAGGCGCCCTCGTCCCAGCGGCTGGACGCTCTGCCCGTCCGACGATCCTGCAGGTCGTGGAGAGCCAGGTCTGGGCCCGCAGCGCTGCCCGTGGGGGAGGGGGGGCAGCAAGGCGCACCCCCCGTGAGCCCAGAGCAGGGCCTCGGCGGCACCTGCCGACCGGGCACTGCCAACGAACCCACGCCTCTCAGCCCCCAAGCCGCCCCCCAACCAGCAGCCCAGCTGTCACTCACGACCCCGTCTCTTACAGAGGAGGAAACCGAGGTTCAGAGTGGGGCCGCCACTGGCCCACGGCGTCTGAGCTGGGAGCGACGCTCATTCACGATCCAAACCCAGGTCCACCCCACTCCCGGGCCTGGCCTCAGACGGCTGCTTCTCCGCAGCGGGGTTTGTTAAAGCGCAGCCTCGGGGAGCCCCACGGCCCGCAGACGAGACGGAGCTTGGGGCCGCCGGGTGTCCTCCACCATTTCGCAGCCTCTTGAGATAAATGATGAGAAAACAGAGGTTTTTCCTGCACTCAAGTTCCTCTGACAGCTTCCCACTGCATGTGGGTTCAAAGGCTCCCTCCGCACAAGCTCCCGCGCCCGTCTTCCCGTGCCGTGCTCCCCCACTGGCCCCTGGGGCTGCGGTGAGGCCTGGGGCTCTTCCACCAAAACCCCGTAAACAGCCCCCCACCTCGGGCCTGGCCGTGCTGCTCCCAATGCCCCAGACATCCCGCCGACCGACTCGGGCGATGGGCTCTCCTGCAGACGCGGCAGGGGCGTCAGCACCAAGACGTGTGCTGTGGGCGTCAGGCTGCGGCCACGGGCCAAGGCCACTGCGCCCAGGGCCCAGCACACACCTCCACCCGGCGGACACCAGATTTAGGATGGAGGCAGGCCCGCGGCCCAGCGGGAAGAGCGGATCGCGTCAGCAGGCGGAGCTGGGACGGCTGGGAGTTCACACACACGAGAAGAACCGCAACCCCTACCTCACACCAAACACAAAATCTAATTCCGGGTGGATCACGGTCCGAGATGCGAAGGCCAAAACAGTGAAGCTTCTGGAAGGAAAGACAAGCACGGATCTTGACAACCCTGGGCTGGCAAGGCCTTCTTAAACAGGCCACAACAAGCCCAGCCCTGAAGGAGAGAAAGCGACCAGCTGAACCTCGTTAAAATTAGGAACCTCACTTGGGGGAAGTGGCTGTGGCTCAAGCAACTGGGCTCCCCGTCTACCATCTAGGAGGTCCAGGGTTCCATGCCCAGGGCCTCCTGGTGAGGGCAAGCTGGTCTGTGTGGCGAGCCGGTCCAAGCAGAGTGCCACCCCACGCAGGAGCGCTGGCCCACACGGAGAGCTGATGCAGTAAGATGACGCAGATGACGAGAAGAGACACAGAGGAGAGACAATAAGAGATGCAGCACACCAGGGAGCTGGGGTAGCACAGGAGAATGATCGCCTCTCTCCTACTCCAGAAGGTCCCAGGATTGGTTCCTGGGGCTGCCTAATGAGAATACAAGCAGACACAGAAGGACACACAGCGAATGGACAGAGAGAGCAGACAACGGAGGGAGGGGGAAGATATAAATCAATCAATCGTTAAAAAAAAAAAAAAAAAGAACCTCAGTTGGTCAAAAACCCCCATTAAAGGAATGAAAGGGCAGCTCACTAAGCAGGAGAGACATTTACAGTACAAAGGAAGCGAAGCCAGAAGATACAGTTTCCATTCATCAATGAGAAAAAGCCCAAGAGACAACTCTATTTGAAAACAAAACCAAAAACAGGCACTTAGCAAAAGAGCACAATCCACAGGTCAAGAAACATGAAGGGAGCAGGTGTAGCTCAAGAGGTTGAGCGCCTGCTTCCCATATAAGAGGTCCTGGGTTCAATCCCCAGTACCTGCAAACATTTTTTAAAACTTTTTCAATTAAAATATGAAAAGGTGCTTAACCTCGTGAGTCCCTCAGGGAAATGGAAATGAAAGCCACAGTGAGACAGCCCGACGAGACTGGCTAAAATGCAGAAGACTCTGAGTACCCCGCGCTGCTGAAGATGTGGCGCCTCTGGAACTTTCATAACCACTGGTGGGGATCAAAGTGGCACGGCCACTTGGAAATCAGCGGGGCGGTTTCTTAGGAAGCTACAAAGTCAGGCAAGCACTCAGCATATGACCTGCCAATCCCACCACTGGGAATCTCCCCGCAAAGTACAGCTTTTATTATCGCAGCCCCAAAGCAGGAGCAGCTCAGCTGTCCGGCGGCGGGCGTCCCTCGTGGGGCAGTCAGCAGCAAAAAGGGGCGGCTCCCGAGCCCGCAGGAGCAGGACGAATCTCAGAGACGCTGGGCTGAGGGGGAGAAGCCAGACACAGAGGCTCCCTGTCAGCTGACACGAAGTTCAAGAACACCGACGTCTAAGCCTGCGGTCTGCGCCGGGGGTGGGGAGCCGGGGGTGGCACAGGGGAGCCCTGGGGCGCTGGCTCACACGTGTGCACACACGCAAACTCCCTGAGTGTGCTCCTCAGAGGTACCCGCCGCGAAGGTTACGAGGTCACTGCACGCAAGAGGCCTCTCTGGCGACACCCCACCCCACCCCAGCCTGACGGGGCCCCTCAGTGTCCCTCCCGGAGGCCCCCGACTTTCCCGCAGCACAGTTGGCGGTGTTCTTCCTTCGACAGGCCCCAGCAGAAGGCCTGCGACGCAGCAGGTGCTCGGCAAACACCTGTCGAACCGAGGGACGGACCAGTCACTGCGGGTCTCCTCCACCTGACCGCAGGCCCCGCAGGGCTGGGCTCGGTCTCTGTCGCCACGCCCGAGCACACAGAGGACCACGACAAAGAGCGGGAATGAAACGAAAGCCCCACGGTCCCATCAACTTGACGCCGAGCTCGCCGGTGCGACCCTTGGGCCTCCGCCACCCGGCAGGAGTTACGTCTGCCGCCAAAGGACGACATTTTCTAAAAGCTAAAGGAATTCCACAAGCCCCTGGAAATGAAACTCCTGCTTGGCATGGTCAGTCTGGGTCGGGGTTTTCAAGGACTGGCCTGTCACTAGCCCATGTGGGAATAAAAAAACACACACACGACATCCCTGGACACAACAAAACCCCCGGCCCAAAACTCTCCAGAGCCGTGTAGAGCCATCACAGAGGAGGAAATTTCAAGACTGGAGGAGACGGGACAGCCAAATGCAATATGGGATCCTGGAACAAAAGAGGACATTAGGGGAAAACTGGGGCTATGCAAAGAAACTGTGGGGCGTACCCGCGTGGGTTGCTCACTAGTAGCATACATGCCATAGTAGCTATGCTGTTAGGGGAGGCTGGCTTCACTCCTACGGGAACTCTCTGTACGACCTTTGCAACTCTTCTGTACATTTAAAATCACTCTGGAACACAAATTTCATATAGAAAACAAACCACCCCCTCTCCCCGGCCCGCCAGGACGCGGTCCACTAGGGCCGCGCGCTCCGGCGGGGCCCGGCAGCCTGCCGGCAGCGACACCCCGCGCACCCGCCCCGCACTTACCTTGGGCGGGTCGAAGAGCTCGAGCACGCGGTCCGCGCCGCCGTCCGCGCCGCGCCGCAGCGCCAGGCGCCCGCGCTGCCAGCGCGCGCCGCTGTCCATGGAGGCGTCGTCGGCCAGGCTGTACCGCAGCGCCGCCTCCTTGAGGGCCTCGGGCGGCGGCTCCCGCGCCAGGCCGCGGGCCAGCAGCTTCCTGGCCAGGCCGCGGGCCGGGGCCTCGCCCGCGTCGCCCGCGTCGGCCGCGCCCAGGCCCGCGGGCAGCTCCCCGGCCGAGCGGCGGCGGAAGAGGTGGCGCAGGCTGCGGCGCAGGTGCTGCAGCGCGCAGGGCGCGCGCGCCGGGGCCAGCTCCTCCGAGCTGCGGGCCTTGGGCAGCGCGGGCGCGGCGGGGCCGGGCCGCGGCTCGGGGGGCGCGGGCGCCTTGGCCGGGGCGCCGCGGCCCGGGTCGCGGTAGTCGCGCGCGGCGGGGGGCGGCGGGGGGCGCGCGGGCCTCGCGCACCTCGCGGCGGAAGTGGCGCTGGAAGAGGTCGGTGAAGTGCAGCGAGACGAGCTCGGCGCGCAGCGGCGCGTGGTGCGGGTGCTCGCGGGCGAAGCGCCAGTACTGGCGGGCCAGCTCCCGGGCGGCGGCGGCCGCGTGCAGCTCGCAGAAGTCGCTCCAGCCCCGCGGCGGCGCGGCGGGCGGGGCGGCCGGGGGCGCGCAGGGGGCCGGCGACGGCTGCAGCGCGGGCCCGTTCATGGCCGAGGGCGAGCGCGGGCGGCCGGGCTGCAAGACACGGGGACAGGGGACAGCGGTCAGCGGGCGCCCCGAGCCCCGCAGCGCGCCCGCGTCGTGGAGGGCGGGAGGCGGCACGCACCGCCGGGGAGCGAGGGGGACGCCGGGCGGAGGGCCGCCCCGGGCTTCTAGGAGGGACGGCTGGGCGCCTCCGCACGCCCCCGCTCCGCTCGCGGGAGCACCGGGTCCTCCGGGGCACGTTCTGCGGCGGGAGAGGGATGGGGGCCATGGGTGCCCCCGCTTCAGGGGGTCACCGGGACACTCGCTGAAGGCGAACAGCAAACCGCAGGCTGCGAAGCGCTCGGGCCTGGGTGCGTGGAGCACGCACGCCACCAGTGGCCACGCGTCCCCCGTGGGGAAGGAGCTGACTGGGGCGAACCATCCAGCACCTGTGCCGACTGGAGAGCAGCCGGACCCGGGTGCGGGAGGCCGGGGTGGGGGCCGCAGCCAAGGAAGGTGGCTGAAGACCGGTTAAGACCCGGGAGCCCGGGGCCCGGCTCTAAATCCCAGCTCCACCACGTGCTGGCAGTGCGACCTTGGGCAGGCGACCTAACGTCTCTCTGACTCCGTTTCCCCAAAAGTAAAACGGGGGCCAGGATGCGACCTCCGAGGCGTGGGGTGAGGATTGACTGAGTCAATTAACGTGAAGGCGTGAGAACCCGGGACACCCGCAATGGGGGCCGGCTGTCGTTATTTAGATGCTATAGTGACAGCGTGGGTTATAGGTGCTAGTAAAAATAGATATAAAACAGCAAATTAGAATAAGTTTAAGGAAGCAGATGTGACTCAGCTGATAGAGCGCCCACCTACCATATCTTGACCTGTGTGGAGCTGGCCCATGTGCAGTGCGATGTGCACAGTGAGTGCCCTGCCACGCAGGAGTGTCCCCACATGGGGGTGCCCCACGCACAAGGAGTGTGCCCTGTAAGGAGAGCCGCCCTGCGTGAAAAAAAGCACAGCCCACCCAGGAGTGGTGCTACACACATGGAGAGCTGACGCAGCAAGATGACGTAACAAAAAAGAGATGCAGTTTCCCAGTGCCACCGAGGGTGTAAGAGGGCACTGAAGAACACACAGTGAGTTGACATGCAGAGCAGACAATGGGGGGAGGGGGGCAGGGAGAGAAATAAATTGAAAGAGAAATAAATTGAAAAAATAAATCTTAAAAAAAAATCTAAAAAAAATGTTGAGTGGATGTGGCTCAAGCAGTTGAGCACCCGCCTCCCACGTGGGAGGCTCCGGGTATGGTTCCCAGTTCCTCCTAAAGAACAAACAAACGACCAGCAAAAAAAAAAAAAAAAAAAAAAAGGAGCCCTGGGGGGTGGGGGTGGAAAGAATAAATTAACAAAACTCATCAGAGGTGCAAAGGTACTCCCTGCTCTGATGCGGGCCACTCAGGAGAGGCGGGGGCCCTTGCCTGTGCACCCCAGCTGGGACTCCCATGTGTCCACCCTCTGCCCGTCCTTCCTCGGGCACAGCGCGGGCACGGTGGCAGCAGGGCCCCCCAGGCTCTGCTGTCCGCGGTGCTGAACGGCCCTTCCCTCCCTCCGAAGCCCGGCAGGACCTGGGCACCGGGGGTCACATCCTCAGGACGGGGAGTGAGGCACGCCCCCCACCGCGGCACGAAGCCGGGCTCGCGGAGGCCTCCTGCAGGAGCAGCAGCGCCCGCTCACGCCCGGAGAGGCGACAGCAGCGAGGGGCACAGGCTGCTCCGCCTCCCGGGCCGGGTGCCCATCCCAGCTCCACCCAGCCCCTCATCCGCCCCGCGAGTACCACGGAGGGCCTGCTGCGCGCCAGGCGCCCAGCGGCAGAGGCGGCGGACAAAGGTCCCTGTCCCCCGGCGCTCGCGAGGCCGCGTGGCCTCCGACGCGGGCTCCCCGTCTGCCGAGGGGGGAACAGCCTGGCATCTGCCTCCTAAAGCAACGGGGCTCCAGGTGGAGACTGGGACCCGGGACTCGGGGTTCTTTCTGCCCCACCCCACTCCACAGGCCCCTGCTCTTCATGCGGCACGTCAGGCTGGACAGAACCACAAGGACGAGCTGCCCCCGCCACCTCCAGGCCGCTCTGGTGAGCCCGCAGCCGCCCGGCAGGAGCGCGGGGCCAGCGGTCGGCGGAGGGCGCCCTGCATGTGGGAGGTCGCTCGGAAAAGCTGCCAGGCGGGAGGGAAGGGAGCATCAGGCTCTGCCATGGCAACGACCCCCTCCGCGAGGAGGGACGACCTGTCCTCGGCAGGCCCTGCGGCCACCGCACACCCGGGCTCTGGCAGGGTGGGCAGGCACTGTCCTCGCAGGCTGAGGGTCCCTGAGAGCTCTCAGAATCCAGGCCCAAGCTCCCGCCCCACCCCTACCCCGCGTGGCCCTGCGTGATCCGTCCCCGCCCATCTCTGCTTCTGCGTCTCCCCACGCCTGCCCCGTCGCATCCGCGGCTGCCCACCAGGCTGGCTGCCCCGGGCCTTTGCACGAGCTGCCACCCGCCGCTCTCTGCCTGCCTCCAGCCTCACACCCCCCCACTTCAGAGAGGCCTTCCCTGAGCTCGCCATCCGAGTCGAGGCCTGAACTTGCCCTTCACCCGCGGCACACATCACCACCCGGTGTTCGTGAAGCGACTGTAACTGTGAGCTCGAGGCCGGAGCCACTCTAACTCCAGTCCCTGGCATGCAGCAGCTCAATAAATGCTGAATGAATGAATGAATGAATGAATGAATGAATACAAGAGGTCGGATGGAGCTGCAGCCCCTGGCTCCCAGGCAGCCAGCACCTGCCCGCGGCCACCTCCCGCGGGCCAGCCTCGCTCCCGGGCACCCCGGCCTTGGCGTGGCGACCCCGGACGTCACAGCCCCCACACCCCGGCTGCAGGCTTGGCGCCTCCCCCGCCGGGCGCCCCCCGCGGCGCTCCGCCCCAGCCCCCCGCGCAGCCCTGCCCCGGCCAGCCGCCACCCTAGCGCCTGGCAGGCTCCCGACGCCCCGTCTTACAGGCGGGGAAGCTGCAGCCCAGAGCGCCCGTGCCTGGTGGTTAACAGCCCCCGCCCGGAAGGCGCCCCAAAACACCTGCGGGGCCCCCGAGCGCGCGCCCCGGGGTGCTTTCTGAGGGATACGGGCCGGTGGCCGGTGAGGTGTCGCGGAGGGACGGGGGGGGGGGGGGCGCCCGCCGGGGTCGGGAGCCAGCGCCTCCCCGTGCCTGCCCCGGACCCCAGGGGGTCAGGAACGCAGCCACCGCAGCAGGCGAGCAGACAGCAGTGACAAGAAACGACAGGACCCGGTCGCGCCGACGCGCCCTCGTCCGGCCCCTGGGGAGGGGTCATTGTGCCCGCTTAGGGCAGTGGCCGGCCCAGGACCCAAGGGCCAGCAAGGGCCAGAGCTGGGCTGACCGTGGGCGACACTGCTGTCCGCCCTTCTCCCCAGACCTGGGCCTGCGCCCCCGAGGGCCGAGAGGCCCCTCCTTCCTGCCGGGCCTGGCAGGGGTGGCCCCGCGAGCCATTAGCGGGCCTGCGCTCGCGCCAGGCGGGCAGCGTCCCGGCGGCCTCTGGGCCCCGACCCCGCTGGCCCACACGGAAGGCTCCAAGAAACCAGCCGAGCCCCCGCTGCCCCCCTGCGGCCCCGCCACGGAGGAGCCCCCAACCAGAGCTGGGCCCAGACCCTGCCACCGTCACCTGCTCGCCGGGTGGCAGGGAAGAGGGACCGTCCCTGTCCGCCTCAGTGTCCTCCTCTGCTGCTGGCGCCGCCTGGCGCGGGGCCCGTGCGGCCGCGGCCCTGTCACTGCTCCCGTGGGGACCGCTCCTGGAGGCCCGCGACAGCCGCAGGCGCGGCCCCGTCCCGGGAGCCCGAACAAAAGGCCTTCTCAGGGCAGGGGCGCCCGGCAGGAAACCGGGGGGGGGGGGGGGGGGGCTGCGCCAGGCCGCGGGGAGACCTCCTCCCCGGGGCCCGGGCCAGGCAAGGCCCTCTGCTGAGCACCTACTGTGTGCCAGCTCTTGGCAGGAAGCAGTTGCTACCTAATCGCCCCCTGGGGGGGGACCCAGGAGCCCCCCAGGCTTGAGCTGGTGGTGTGGGAGTGGGGTGGGGGTCTTGGGGGGCCCTTCTGTGCTGGGGCTTCCGGCAGCAGGGCGGCAGCCAGGGGGATGAGCGGCCATCGGCGCCGGGGCCTTCTCTGGGCTAATTCCCGGGGATCTGGAGCGGAACTCCAGGGGCTCCGGCTCACCCGCTCAGCCCCTGGGGCTGCGGGCAGGGAGGCTGGCAGGTGGAAGCCGCCCCTGCCCCAGCGAAGGGGGTCTCCAGGACTCCCCCGCCAGGTACGGGACAAGGACGCCGTGCAAAGACCTTCTGGAGCACCCGTGTGCCCCCTCAAGCGGCAGCACTAACTCCACACCCAGACCCCAGCCGGGGGGGGGGGCCAGCCTGCTCCCCCGGGCCGCGAGCGCAGAGCCCATCTGGGTGGTCCCGAGCGCCAGCTGAGGGCGCCCTGGGCAGGGCCTGAGCCCCCCGAGTCAAGCACACCCACCCCGAGGGACCCCCACCAAGGGAGGCCCTGGACGGCTGGGAGACCCGGCCTGCCCGACGTCACCCACGACCCCCAGATCCGGCTTCTCCCGCCCGGTAATGACGCGGCGCGGTGAGCTCGCGTGTCTCTCAATTACCAGGCCCGGGTGCAGAGAGCCTTGCCCCGGCTGCGGGAAGTCCACCCGCGGGGACCTGGGACGCTTATTTGTTTCAATCCAGGTAAAATCCACAGAACCAAAATTCACCATTTTAAGGGAACCATTCAGGAGCGTTCAGGACATTCGCAACATGGTGCAACCATCCAAAACATCTGACCATTCCAGAACCTTTTCATCAACCCCAAAAGAAACCTCACACTGGGGGAGATTTTTTTTAAAATTGCGGTTAATGACGTTAGCGATCCATTGTGTTGTGTGCATCCTGGGATCCGGCTGAAAAGCCCTCGGCAGGAAGCAATTGTTAATTAGTTAATAACGTTACATAGAAGTTAAAGTTAAAATTAAATTAAAATGAGCCAGCCCAGGTTCCCCACCCCCACTGTAGGGGAGAAAAGAAACTCACCCCCCTTCTGTGAGCCTGGTGTGGTGCCCAAGCCATCCCACCTAAACAGCCCCACTGTGGTAGCATCATGGCCCAGTTCTCTAGCTGAGGAAACTGAGGCTTAGAGAGAGAAAGTGACTCACTCACTGCTGAGAAGTGGCAGAGTCAGGAGTCAAAGTCAAGCCCACAGCTGACAGGTGTTGGGACAGGAAGTCCCATGCTTAGGAGGGAGACACCTCCTCCAGGGAGGCCCCCGGGCTGACTCTAGACCACAGGGAGCGTTTCTGTCGTCCCCGCCCACAGCACCAACAGCCCCGGAGCCCAGACCCGCTGCCCAAGGAGGCCCCAAGAGTTGGGGGGACTCCAGCTCACACTGCCCGGTAGGCGGCCTGCTGTGCCTCCACACCCCCGAGCTGGCCGGATGCCAGAGGTCCGTGGGAAGAGGCGGCCCAGGCCCCGGGGCCTTGGGGTGTCTGTGGGGTGCGCTCTGCCCTCCGACTCCGGGGCCGCCACAGGGCCTCGGTGCAGCGTCCCTGGGGTCACCCAGGAGCCGGCGCATTTATCAGGCCCGCGCAGTCCGCCAGGACAGGAAAACGTCCTCGGGCTTCTTCTGCCCCAGCCCCGCCTGACACCCCCGCCTGGGGCCTCCGTTGGGGGCGGCAGGGACCAGCCCCCCAGGCCCGGGCCCGAGGGCCCGAGGGGGAGACCCCGAGGAAGCCAGGCCTCGGGGCTGGTCCCCCGCGCCCACGTGCCCCCCTCCCGCGAGGCGCGGGGGGCCGCGCTGGCCGCACAGGCCCCCACGTCACAGGCCCTCTTTGTGTCCACCGCCCCCCCTGGTTCCCAGGCCCCCCCCCGGGCCCCCCACCCACCACCCTGTGAGTCAGCTCCCGGCCGCGCGGGGCACCGACTTCCTCCCTCCCAGGCCTCCCCGGGGACGCGGCCCGGGCAGCGCTGGCCGGCCGGGGGGGCCGCATCCGGGCGGGCCCCCGGGGGCTCCGGGCCTGGCTCACGAGGAAGCCCGCAGCGCCCCCCCGCCCCCGCGACCCCTGACGGGGTGGCGTGGGAGGAAAAATCTTCCAGCCATCTGCTCAGCTGCCGGGCTTCCGGCCGGGGCGGGGCCGGGGCCGCCGGGGACCTGCTGTCCCCGGGAGATGCCCCCTGCCCCGGCCCGGCCCCGGGGGGGGGGCCAGCGGGACCCTTGGGCCCCAACCGCGGGACACCAGCTGCTCGGGATGGGGGGGCCAGCTGAGACCGCAGTCCTCGGACCTGCCGGGTCCCCCAGGGGCCCCCGGCCCTGGAAGCACGGAGGCTGGGGCGCAGGGCTCCGGGGCCCACTTAGGCCTGACTGAGTCACCTCCCCGGGACAGCCTCCCTGCCTCAGTTTCCCCGGGAAGGGCGGGTGGCTGGGAGCGAGGCGTGCACTGCACCTCTGGAATCTCCTAGACAGGCTCCTCTCGTCCGCCAGAGGGAGGCAGCCTCCTGCCCCACCCGGGCAAGATGCTGAACGGCTGGGAGCCACCGAGGACCATTCCCCAGGGAACCTGGCCATCCAGTGCCATCCCCTCTGGGGCGTTAACAGCAGCCCACGCGGCATGCAGGACACCGTGCGTGCTTCATCCTCGCAAAGCAGCTCTGCCAGGTGGTAATCATTATCCCCGTTCCATACACGAGAGGGACCGGACGCAGCTCAGAGAGGTTATACAGCCCGAGGTCACACAGCCAACACAGCTCAAGTCCCTACTCTGTGCCAGGCGTTTTACCGCCACCGTCCCGGAGAGGTCGACCCTGATGGCTCCCACCGGGCAGTGAGGCTGGAAAGGCCCGGCAGCTTGCCCAAGGCCTCCCGACTCTAACGGAAGCTGGCAGAGGCCCGATTTGGGCTCCAAAGTCCAGGCTGCTTCCAGGGAGAAGTGGAAACTTAACAGGAAAGGCCTCTTGCTCCGACTGCCACAATGTCTGCGGCCACCGCCACTTCCCAGTCCAGGCCGTGCTGCGCGCCCGAGGGCCTGGCCCACCAACACCCCGGCGACCCACAGGGTGGCCAGGAAACCCCTTCGGGGAGGCCCGGGGAATTGGAGGGACCAGCCGAGGGTTCGCGGCAATCAGAAGGGTTTGGGGAACACACAACCGGGCCCCAAAGGCCTTGACAGCAAAGGGAGTGGGGCTGCCCCAGGCAGGGGGAGGCCCCTCTCACCGAGCCCCTCGTGATGGGGGAAGGTGCCCTGTCTCCCCACACTGGGACGGGCAGCTGGGGGACCCCTGCCAGTACCTCCTACCCCGGGCAACCCGCCCCACACCCCTGCCCTCCAGGAGGGGGACCCAGGCGGTGGGGCACCCGCAGCGAGGGGAGCTGCCGCTGGGCCGTGCCTGCGCGGCCTCTGCACACCCGATTTGATGTAGACGGGTATAGACGGATCAAGCCCTGGAGCTAGAGGCGGTGGGCGTGGGGGAGCAGGGAGGAAGGTGAGGGGGGCTAATAGCCACCACAAAGAAGGCGACGGCGCCCTGGCCGGCCGTGGGGCTCCTGTGGCAAGAGCCCCTCTAAGCGCCCTCTGTAAGTCCCCTCGTGGGTGCGTCCAGCGGCCCCGAGGTGGACGCTGTGCTCACGCCCGTTCCGCCGGCTGGGCCGGGTCTCCACCGCAACCTCGCCCTGCGTGTTCCCAACGCTCCCTCCGAAGACTCAGGGAACCCCGGGTCTGCGTGCACGGGGGGCACCCAAGCGAGCCGCTGGAGCAACATGCCGAAGCCGGAACAGCCGCCCCGGGACGGCAATGCCAAGAGTCCCCAGACGCCCGGAGCTGCCGCAGGCAGAGGTGCTTTCACACACGGCCCTCGAGCTCTCCCGCACACCTGTCATCGCCCCATCGTGCAGGGGAGACCCAGGCTCACCAGCAGCACGTGCCCCACAGCCCCAGCCGGGAAGAGGCAGCGGGAGATTCGAACCCCCGCCTCCAAGACTCTCCTCCTGTCCCTCCTTGCCCTGGCTGAGCCGCTGCTACTTCCCTTCCCAGCTGGCAGCCTCTGCCACCGCAGGGACTTGCAGAAGTTCTAGGAACGTTGGCTCAGAAGCATCCCTGCCTCCCCCCGCCCCAAGTCCCCCAGAGAGGAGCTGGGGGAAGAGGCTCCCCAAAAGCGTCTAACAAACTCAGCTTCCCTGGTCCCTTGGCCCCTGACCCCGGCCCACCTGAGAGGCCTCTGCCTGCGCTCCCCCATTAGAGCTGGGGCTCGGGACCCCGCAGGCCCCGCGAAGCCGGGGATGGGATGTCGAGGAGCGACTGGCACGGTGTCCCCCCGGGGACGCGCCGGGAGGGGCCTCCAGGTGGGACTGTAAACGGGGAGGCCGGGCTGGGGGACAGGGCGACGCTTGTCTCCCAGGGCAGGGCGGTGGGGGTCCCCGCGGCCTCCGGGCCTGCGCGAGCAGCCCCCACCCACCACCTGATTTCACTTCCTCCCTGCCGGGCCTGGCCGCGCGCCTCCCGGAGGCCCCCAGCTGCAGGCAGTGACCTCCTCACCTACATCATCGCGGCCGGGAAATGGGGAAGAGAAACAGGAGAATGAGGAAACTCGAGAGAGGAGGAGCGGGACGCGCCGCCAGGCCCCCTCCCCAGTTCCTCAAACGCGGCCGCGCCCCGCGAGAGCCCCCCGGCCCCCGGGCGCGGCGGGGAGGGGATTTCTGCGGCAGCCACTCGCGGTCTCCAAAATACCCCGGCGGGGGCGCTGCCCTAGAAGGTCAAGGCCACCCCCCCCCCAATTTGGGGTGCGCGGCGGGTATTCCCCGGGAGCCCCACGTCCCCGGCGGGGTGCGGTGGGGCGGGGAGAGGGGCTTCCGGAAGCGGGGCGCTACCCTCCCGGCCGCACGGCCCCGCCGTGGGGAGGGGCGGGGTCGCCCCCCTGCCCGCGCCCTCAGTTTGCCCGCTTTCGCTTTCGGGAGCCCGAGGGTGACCCCGGCGCCTCCCCCGCAGGCACAGGGGGGCTGCGGCCCCGGCGGGGCCACTTTGGAGGGGGCCTGGGGGGTGGCCACGCCCTCCCGCCCCCCCCGCATCCCCGACACGTGGGGGGGGGGCCGCGGGCGCTGGGGAAGGGGCGGCCCCGGTGGTCCCCCCGAGTCGGCGGCGGGACAGGACGTGGGGTCCGCGCAGGCCGGGGACGGGCCCCCTCCAGCCCCCCCAGCCCCGGCCGAGGGGCGCCTTTACCTGAGACGGAGGGGGTCCGGGCCCGGCTGGCCCATGGCGTCGCGCGCCCCCGGCCCCCCGAGACCCCGAGGGCGCGGGCGGGCCCCCCGCCCCGAGCGCGTCCCCCCGCGCGCCGGCTCCGCGCCGCGGCTCGCCCGAGCGGGGCTCAGGCAGGAAACCCGGGCTCGGAAAATGGCCAGCGCCTCATCATTTCCGCCGCCAGCGCTTGACAGTTGCGGGAGGATGCGCCCCCGGGCCGCCGGGGAAACTTTGCTGCTGCCGCCGTCGCCGCGGCGGGCCGCGACAGTCCGGGCGGGCGGCCGGGCGGAGGCGGTGGCCCGGGCCCATGCCGCCCCGCGCCGTTATGTAAAGAGGAACCCGCGGCGCGAGCGGGGCCGGGCGGGGGCAGGCGGCCGCGCGGGGCGGGGCGGGGGGCGGGGCCGCGCGGAGCCACGCCCAGCCCGCCCCCGCCGCGGGCGCGCTCCGGAGGGGCGGGCCCTGCGAGGGCGGGGCGAGCCTGGCTCCGCCCACCAGTCCTGCTCCTCCCCTCTGGCCCGTCCTGATCCCCCAGGCGTGGCCCGAGAGGGGTGGAGCCCTGTGAGGCCACGCCCAACTCGCCCACCTGCCTGGCGCCACACTGCCCGAGGGCGTGAGGGAGGGGCGGGGCAACCTTGGCCCCACCCACGCAGCCTCCTGCAGGCCGCGGGGGACCTCAGCGCGGCGGGGCGGGGCCAGTGGGAGGTGGGGCCAGTGGGAGGCGGGGCCGTGGGGGGCGGGGCCAGTGGAGGGCGGGGCCGGCCGCTCCCGCGGGGCGCTTTGGGCGCGTGCCGGGCCTGTGGGTGCAATAGCAGCCGCGTCTTTCATCATTAGGCGGGGAGGGCGCCCCAGCTCGCCGGCCCCATCGCTCCGAGACTCAGCGGAGCCGACGCGCAGCGGCCCTGGCGCCCCCATTCGGCCCCTGCCCTGCTGGAGCCAAGCTGGGTCTCCCCTCCAGGAGGGGTGCCTCTTTCTCCAGGAAGCCCTCCCGGACGGTTGGCTCCCACTCCCCTGGGACTCCTGCCGTCCTCTCCCCCGGGCTGCTTTCGCGTTCTCTACGGACCTGCGAGGGGATGAAGTCGACAGTGCGGTCCTCTGGTCTGGGGTGGGGCCACGCTCTCAGCCAGCCTCTCCCGGTACACGCGGGAGGGCGGAGGAGGGTCTGCCTTTCTCCCCCTCCCCAAGCAAGAAGCCAGGCCTCCCGTGAAGGGGCCACGCACCCACCCCACCCCCCCCATGCCACTGCCTCGCCCTTACTAGCCTTGGGCAAACGACTTGACCTCAATTTCCTCATCTGCGCGGTGGAAATGAGGGTCCCTCTGGCCCGGGTTGTTGTGAGGATTAAATAACTGCCTGTGAAGCAGCTAGCCTGGGGCGGGTCCGGGGCAGGCCTTGCAGCTGCAGGCCGGAGTTCCAGAAACTGGGGCTGTCCTGACTCAGGGGGCCGGGTCTCCTGGATCCCCGGAACCCAACTACCTCGAGGACACGGCGGGGGAGGACTGGGAGTTCCCGCTTTCCAGAAAGCGGTACTGGATTCCCACTGCGGGCCAGGCACTGTTCTCGCCGCCCGGGCCGCCACCGGCAAACGCCTCTGCCCTCGAGTTGCTGACATTCTAGTGAGGCAACGAAGAGGCCGCCTAAATAAGTCGGGTGCTTTTTTAGGAAGAGGGCAAACCAACTGTGGGATGGAGAGTGGGAGGGGGCTGTCCGAGACTGGAGGCTGCCGGAGGTCTTGGCTGAAGCTAACATTTGGGCTGAGGCACCCGCCACCACAGGGAGGAAAGAGGCAGGGCTGAAAGGTCTGAGGGAGGGCCATTCCAGCCCCGGAACTGCCAGTGCAAAGGTCCTGGGGTGGCAAGAAGATTGGTGCATGTGTGGAAACTCACGGAGGCAGTGGTCACACCTAGAGAGAGATGAGAAGGGTGACGTTGGAAAGGTGGGCTCATCACCTGGAGGCTTGAGGGTCCCGATGGAGGGTCTGGGAATGATCTCGAGGGCCCTCTGGAGGGTTTTGAGCAAGGGAGGAACCTGCGGGGCTTTGGGTTCGAGCTGCACAGCCTGGAGTTGGCACCCCGCTGAAGAGGGGTCCCGGGGAGGCGCCCACAGCACCTGAGGGTGCGGAGTGGGGGTGGGGGGACATCAAGGGAGGCCTCAACGGTCACCCCATTGAACGCCCAGGGAGACCGAGGCCCCGGGGGGCGGGCACGCCCCCGCCCGCGGCGGCAGGTGCAGCGTGGCCCGCGCGCAGGGGCGCAGGGGCGCGGGGGCGCGGCGCGGGGGCGCGGGGGCGCGGGGGCGCGGGGCGCGGGGCCGCGGGGGCGCGGGGCCGCGGGGGCGCGGGGCGCGGGGCGCGGGGGCGCGGGGGCGCGGGGGCGCGGGGCGCGGGGGCGCGGGGCGCGGGGGCGCGGGGCCGCGGGGCGCGGGGCCGCGGGGCCGCGGGGCCGCGGGGGCGCGGGGCGCGGGGGCGCGGGGCGCGGGGCGCGGGGGCGCAGGGCGCGCGCCCGCCGGGGCGCTGCAGGCTGCCCGCCGCAAGCACTTTCCCTCCCGCCGGCGGCCGGCGGCGCTGCTGACTGAAACGGCGACCTGCGGTTCTTCCCCTTTTTAATCACTGCTCCAGGCTCCGCTCGCCGCCAGATTTCGCGGAGGCCCGCGCGGGTTTCCTCCCTGCTCCACTCCTCGCCCCGCGTCTCCTCCGGGGACGCCTCGACGCTCGCCCCCGCGGCCAGACGCCGCGCCTTGGGTCTGTTTTTCTGGGAGAGGGGGGACACCGCGCCCTCCGGACACCCGAGGCCGCCCCGGCGCGCCGGCAGCGACTCGGGTTTTCTCTTCCTCGAGCGAAGCTCCTCCCACTTCCTGGGCCCCGGAGGCCCCTGGAAAGAGGGTTCCGTGAGTTCCCACGACCCGGGCGCCGCCTCCCGGCAGGCCGAGCCCTCGACCTAAGGTGCACACCCCCAGGGAGCCAGCACCTGCCGCTCGCCAGGACCCGGCGGGAGCCACCCTGCCCGGGATTCGAGCCAGCCGACCCCTGCTGGCCCGAGCCTCGAGGCTGGCCTCCCGGGAGAGCCACGACAAGAGGTAATCAAAATAAACGCAAAACGAACGACAGGCTGTTAACAGGGTGGATAATAATGAACATGATCTTGTTAAGAGATCCAGGTTAATACCATTACTCACTAGTTACAGGATTAATGATAATAGAATAGGCTACAAAACAATAACAGATATAGTGATAGCAGCGTTTTAATGGTAAACAGATCTAGGATTAATAATAGTACGATGAACAGTTTGGGGTTTATTCTGGGCCATCCGTTCTCTACACCAGTTCTGACCAATGGACCTTTTTACGGAAGTGGAAATGTTCTGTCTGTGTCGGGCAGTCAGGTCACCGCTAGCCACAGGTGGCTCTTCAGGCCTTGAAATGTGGTGGCCGGTGCCACTAAGGAGCTGAGTCTGTGATTTCATTTCATGTTAATCAATTAAGATGTCTATAGCTGCACGGGGCGGCTGGCTACAGGACTGGACGGTGCAGCTCTGGGCATTTATAAACACTGGCTCATTTCATCCTCACCACGGTCCTGGGGCAGGCCCTGTGCTGACTATTCCCACTTTACAGAGGACGAAACTGAGGCCCTGAAAGGTGATGTCATTAGCCTCCATCGGAGGCTCTCCCCACCTCACGAAAAGGATGCCGTGGTCTGAGGGGCCCCGTCATTAAGGACCAAAGCTCTGGGGTCGTCCAGGCAGGTTTGGAATTCTCTGTTCTGCTTCTTCCTAGCAGTGTGGTTACTTAGCGTCTCCTCATCTGTAAAATGGGAACCATCACAGCGCTGACCCGACGGGGTGGGGGGCAGAATTTGATGAGAAAACAGGCATTCAGGGCTTTTGGTGGGGGGGGGGGGCTGCTTCCACTGAGCATGTGCCCAATGAAGAATGTTGCTTGTAAACTGAGCCTTAGAGTCCTGTGTCCTTCACGGGGTGGCTGGGAAGAGTGGGGGCCCTGTGGGGAAGAGACCCTCACGCCCATTTTACAGACGAGGACACTGAGGCTGGGGAGGGAAGGCCTCTGTGTTCACGTCTGCAGCACGTGCTTCTGCAGGCCCACCTTTGCCTCCTGGAAGGAAGCCTGGGCCCCAGGGGAGGCAGAGGCCTGGCAGCCTAGAATTCCGCCCCCTCCCCAGCCGGGCAGTGGCTGGTTCTAGAGCTTTCCAGGCCTGGGTTCCGATTCCACCACTTCCTGCTGGGCGACCTCCAGCGGGATTCCAGCTCCCCGCAGGAGCCTCAGTGTCCCCCGCTATAAAATGCATATGGTGGTAGCTGGGTGAAGAGAATCCAAGTCGCGTGGGTCGCCGGGTCCCCAGGTGGCGGCCATTGAGGGCTACCTCTGCAGCTCAGCGGGGCTCCTAGCTCTCCCCACCCCGCCTTCCCGCTCCCAGTTCCGGCCTGCGCCCTCCCGCTCCCTCCCAGAACGCCCTTCCCCCCCATTCACTCCCCAGAGGCCCCTGACCACGGGCCGCACGGCTGCTCCCAGCCCCACGCGGGCGCCTTGGGACTTCCTTTCCCTCCTCCGCTGGCCGCCCCCTGACTTCACACCAGAGCTGCCTTGGACCTGTTGGAAACTGAGGCACAGTGGCCTCACAGGGAGAGACAGGCTGTTTCCACGGCTGTGCCTGCACCCTAAGGAATGCAGTAATTAAGAGTTCCCCGCCCACAGGAGGAAGCTGTGAAAGGCTGAAAGAGAAGATGAGCACATACTTTTGTAGTAAATAGGACACTTAGACTTTGTACCTTGAGGTAAGATTTTTTGAGTTCTTAGTAATGCTAGTAGTTAACTGCATGTTGCTGCTTGTTGTCACGTAGACTGGGATACACAGGGAGCCCCTCGTAAACAATAAAGTTGTCTGAGGAGTCTCTACTCGCAGACCCCCTGATCCCAGCTCGCTCATTCTTTCTCTTTGTTTCCTTCTCCCTTTTCTCATTCTTTCTTTCCCAATACCCTTCAGGTCCAAATCTCCAACATGGACCTGTTTACTGGGGTTTCCTCCCCCACCTGCATTAGGAGGCAGCGCCACCAGGACAGGCACTTGTGCCATCTCCTTCACTCTTGAATTCCTGGCACTTAGCAATTTCCTGGCACGTAATAGATGCTTGTGGTGGTTAAAAATATGTCCAATTGGGAAGAGGACGGGGCTCAACTGGCAGAGCGCCCGCCTACCACATGGGAGGTCCAGGGTTCAAACCCCGGGCCTCCTGGCTGGTGTGGTGAGCTGGCCCACGCGCAGTGCTGCCGAATGCAGGGAGTGCCGTGCCAGAGTGTCCCCCGTGTGGGGAGTCCCACGCGCAAGGAGCGCGCCCCGCATTGAGCTGCCCCACACGAGGGAAGCGCAGCCCGCCCAGGAGTGGCGCTGCACGTATGGAGAGCTGGCGCCACAAGACGACGCAATAGAAAGAGACACAGATTCCTGGTGCCACCAAGAATTCAAGCGGACACAGAGGAACACGCGGCAGATGGACACAGAGAACAGACAACAAAGGGGGAGAGGGGAGAGAAATAAATAAAATGAATCTTTAAAAATTTTTTAAAATTAAAATATGTCCACTAAAACAAACAAAATGTCCATACCTCCCTTCAAAAGGTGGGGCCTAATTCTCTTACCCTTGGGTACAGGCTGACTCGCTTCTAACGAACAGAATAAGGCGGAAATGACACTGCCTGACTTCCCAGACTAGATCACGAAAGGCGGGGCAGCCTCCTCCTGGCTCGGCGCACCTGCTGCCGAGAGGCCGGCTGCCGTGAAGTAAGGACGCGCGGGCAGCCTCGCCGAGAGCCCACCTAAGGGGAACCCAGGCCTCCTGCCAACAGCCAAGGTGTGCGCCAGCTCAGAAGTGGACCCTCCCGCCCCATCAGGCTTCAGACGACGGCACCCCCTGCCCATGCTTTGACGACCACCTCGTGAGGGACCCTGAGCCAGAACCAAACTGCTCCTGAACTCCTGAGACCACACGAGATGAGAAATGTTTGCTGCTTTAAGCCGCGGAGTTTGGGTTTAATTTGTTATGCAGCCATAGATAACCGATACAGAGCTCAAGAAGGCTCTCAGGTGTAAGCAAACCCTCCCTGCCCAGCGGGTCCAACCGAGGCTGGGAGGATTCAGGAAAGATGCGTCTTGGCCAGAAGAGAACATTATACAACCGGGTCCCTCCCTTTTCTGCCTGGGCTGTCAGAACTTTTGGTGCCAGACTCCTGGGCTCAGAGTCGAATCCACTGAGCTCGGGTGCCTGTTGTCACCTACTCCCGCTGCTTCCTTCACGCGGCTTTGGTTCCATTTCCTGTCCTTCCAGTGCCTTTGACGCTAAACTCACCACAAGTCCTTGCCTCAGAAGATAAACAGTATTTACAACCCTGACTCCGTTACCGGAGACTTCCACGGAGCTGGGGCCTGGCAGGCTTTACCCTTCCATGCCCGCACGAACGGTTTGCTCCTTCCCCGCCTTTCAGGTGAGGAAACCACGACACCTGGAGGTGGAGGGACGCCCCGGAGGCCACACCGCAGCCACGTGAGCCGAGAGCCGCTCTGGAGCCAGGGCCTAGGTGAGGCGGAGCCCCAGCTTTTTAAAAAAAGTTTTAAAGATTTACTATTTCTTTCTTTCTTTTTTTTTTTTTTCCTATTTATTTATTTCTCTCCACCCCCACCCCACCCCCGCCTTGTCTGCTCTCGGTGTCCATTCGCTGTGTGTTCTTCTGTGTCCGCTTGTGTTCTTGTCAGCGGCACTGGGAATCTGTGTCTCTCATTTCTGTTGCGTCAGCTCTGGGTGCTGCGCCACTCCAGGGCCGGCAGCGCTTTTCAGGCGCAGCGTCTCTCCTCGCAGGGTACGCTCCGGGCACGTGGGGCTCCCCTACACGGGGGACACCCCTGAGTGGGGCATCAGCACAGGATTTGAACCCTGGACCCCCCCTGTGGAGGCGGAGGCTCTATCCTTGGGCCAGATCCGCTTCCCAGGGCCCCAGCTTTACCGCCCGCCCCGTACCCAAGGAACAATGGTGACAGGAAGCGCAGAACTCGCAGGTCCCCTGGGAGCAGCGGGCGCCGGGCCGCGGCCTGAGCCCCCCCGCGCAGCCACCGCCTTGACCCCCCAGCAGACCTGGGAAGGGGCAACGGTGCTTCCCGCCCTCGGACACAGGAGGAAACTGAGGCGGGAGAGGTGACGGCGTGCGGCTGGTCCCGGCCCGCAGGGGTTCACCCCGGGGCGCCCGAGTTCCCAGCTCGGCCCAAGGACCCCGCGCCCCGGCCCCGCGCCCCGGCCCCGCGCGCCGCCGCGGGATCCGGCTCCTGCGGGGACGGGACTCCGCGGCCCCCGCCTCGCCCAGCATTTTCGCGGGGATCCCGGTGAGGAAGGGCCGGAGGGCGCCGCCGAGCACCCACACCCAGCGGCTCCAGCCGCCCGGCCCGGCCCGGGCAGCCACGCTGCGCGAGCACGCGCCAAGCCCGGGGGCGCGCCCTGCGGAGGCCGCGCGCCGGGGCGGGGCCAGCGCGGGCTCTGGCGCCCCCTGGGGGCTGCGGGGCAGTCGGGGGCTGCGGAGCCGCCTCCTGGGCGGACTTGGCCCTGCTGGACGCCTCCTTCAGGAAGTCCTCCGCACTTGCCCCCAGACCTTCCTAGAAGCCTCCTGCCTCCAGGTTTCACGCCTCTTGGCCAGCGTCAAGGGCCCCCGAGGTCGAGAGGATAAGTTAGAGCATGGTTTAATGCTTGGATTTAAATTGCCGAGTCACCCGGGGCAAGTAGCTTGGGCTCTCTGAGACTCCGTTTACTCATCTCTAACATGGGAATAATGGATGGCTCTGCCTCGTCGGATTGTAGGGAATATAGTAAGTAAAAAGTTCATGCAGAAGGGCCTGCTATACAGTTAGTGCTCAATAAACGTTGGCTTTTGTTATTATTTATCATTATTTCCAAAGTACAAACCTGATCACGAACCATGTCTCCTGCTCCTGCTCTAAATCCTCCATGGCTCCCCATTACCTTCCGGATAAAATCCAAACGCCTCTGCCTGACACACCCAGCCTCTTCACAGCCTCATTCCCAGTGGCTCCACGTCGGGACAATACCCACCTAGCACGCTACACTCCAGCCACACCGGCTTCTCCCTGTCCCCTGTTTCATGCTTCCAGACCTTAGCCTGGGCCGTTTCCACTGCCTGGCACTCCCCTTCCTGCTCCTCTGCTTGGCAAACTCCTATCCATCCTTCAGAACCACCTGCAGTGTGACCCCTGCCTGAAGTCTCCCCCAGTCCCAGGGGACTTGCCTGGTGCCTCCTCTGGCATCCCCTTTCTCAAGCCACAGACGGACAGAGGGCTTGCCCTTCACGGTGCAATTATTCCTTACTTCTCTCTCTCCTCTGCCAGCCCCTGAGCCCCTGAAGGGTAAGGCTGGCATCTCGCTCCTCTGACTCCCTGGTGCCCAGCACGAGCCTGGCGTATAGCAGGTGCTCAGAACACTGCATGTTGAGAAAAAACAAACAGGCTCTCGTATCTGTGGACGGAGATTCGAAAGCAGGGCCTGTGATGGGAGCCTTGGTCTTCATTGCTGTAGCAGTGTAATATTATTGATGAATTCCAAAAAGAAATACTGGATTATGCTTGTAATCTGATCTGTACCTGGACATGATTGAGTTATGATTAGGGCATTGAGTCCCCACCCTTTGGTAGGTGGGACTCACAGATAAAAGGCATGGCAAAGGACAGAGTTGGGGGTTTCTGATGTTGGAGTTTGATGCTGAGGACTGAAGCTGGAGCCCCAGGAAGTCAGCTCACAGAGGAAAGAGAAGCCAGCCCTAGGAAGGAAGGAAACTTGAACCCAGAGAAAAGCAAACCCAGGAACGTAGGAACCCAGGAAGCCTGAACCCTCGCAGACATCAGCAGCCATCTTGCTCCAAATAGACTTGGGTGAGGGAAGCAAATTATGCTTTATGGCCTGGTATCTGTAAGCTCCTGCCCCAAATAAATACTCTTTATCAAAACCAACCAACTTCTGGTATTGTGCATCAGCACCCCTTTGGCTGACTAATACAACTGTCACGGTGGTTCGAACTCTCTGAGCCTCAGTTTCTTCATCTGCAAAATGGGCATTGAGAAGAGCACCTGCCTCACGAATTCCATTTGTGAGGAGTAAATGAGGTTATGTGTGGAAAGCACAGGACACTCGATAAGCGGTGCTGGTTTTTATCAGCCACTCCTGTTCTTGGGTCCTTCCTCTCCACCGAGTGCATGTCTGGGAGCAGCTCAATCCCCCTCCCCCTGTGTTAAAAGAAGCAGGTAACATGGAGACTCCGGTGGTGGGTGAGGCACGTGCTTGCAGGAGCTAGAACGACCGTCTGTCACTGCTACAAGGTGCTCATACCATGGGGAGAATACAGGGAGGGTAAATTATGGACTGTAGTTAAAAGTAATATTGTGATATTTCTTCATCAGTTGCCACAAAGGTACTGTATCAACGCTAAGGGTCGACAAAAAGGGGATATAAGGGCGTGTGGGATTTTTCTTTTTGAAGTAGTGAAAATGTCCTCAAATTGACTGTGGTGATGACAGCATGACTCTGTGATTCTACTGAGGGCCACTGAGTGTGCCCTTTGGATGGATCGTACAAAACACGGAACTGTGTAACAGTGAATTCTGCTGCGAACGATGGACTGTGGTTAATGTTACAAATCTAAGAATGCTCTTTCATGAATTATAACCAATATACAACACTATTACAAGGTGTAAATGATAGGGGAAAATACACCTAATGTAAACTATGGACTATAGTGAACAGTAATATTTTAATATTCTTTCATCAAGTGTCACAAAGGTACCTCCACTTACATTAAGTGTAAATGTAAATAAATTTATAGAGTGGGAATTAGATCGGGGTCAGGGAGGGCTGGGCAAGGACAAAGGAGTAGAGCGGTGACTGCTCCGGGATGTGGGGTCCTTCTGTTTGGGGTAAACAAACTCTTTTAAAATCGATTGTGGTGATGAATGCACACCTCTAAGCTACACTAAAAGCCATGGATTGTACACATTTGATGGATTGTAAGGTATGTGAATGTATCTCAATAAAACTGCTTATACGGGAAGCAGACTTAGCCCAGTGGTTAGGGCGTCCGCCTACCACATGGGAGGTCCGCGGTTCAAACCCCGGGCCTCCCTGACCCGTGTACAGCTGGCCCATGCGCAGTGCTGATGCGCGCAAGGAGTGCCCTGCCACACAGGGGTGTCCCCCGCGTAGGGGAGCCCCATGCACAAGGAGTGCGCCCCATAAGGAGAGCCGCCCAGCGCGAAAGAAAGTGCAGCCTGCCCAGGAATGGCGCCGCACATACGGAGAAATGACACAACAAGATGACGCAACAAAAAGAAACACAGATTCCCGTGCCGCTGACAACAACAGAAGCGAACAAAGAAGAATACGCAGCAAATAGACACAGAGAACAGACAACCGGGGCGGGGGGGGGGGGGGGGGGAGAGGAGAGAAATAAATAAATAAATCTTAAAAAAAAAAAAAAAGAAGCATCAACGTGTTTGCTGAAGGAGCAGGAACCGGGGGAGTTTGGGGCCAGGCTGTCGTGGGTGCGCAGGTCGTGTCGCCTCTGGGTGGCAGGGGCCACAGGCCGAGGGGAGGAGAGTGGGACGCCTCTGGCAACACTCGCAGAAGCAGAAGCGGAGGGCGGAGGGTGGGGCGGGGAGCCCAGTCCCGGGTTCCGCCTTCCCCGAGCGCCGCTTTCTGGGTGCTGGGACGGCTCCCGGAGCGCTGGGCGTCGGCGGGGGTGGCTGACTGCCCTGTCCTGGCAGCAGCACCTGCTTTTCCACTCCCTCCGGTCCGAGAGGTTCCCTGGGGATGCCTCTCCTCCCCTGGCCCATGGGATGGGCGGCTGCCCCCAAGGACCAGTGGGACTCAAGTCCAGGCTTGGGCGGAACGATCAGATAAGACCGTCTTTCGTCCCGCTGGTTTGGGGGCCAGGAGGACACACGCTTGGGACTTCCGGGGGCCAGCTTGCCCGAGAACGAACCTACTCAGAGGAAAGCAAAGCCGAGAGACAGAGAGTCCCGATGACAAGGCCTGCGCACCTAGATCCAGCCATACCTGAGACATCCCTCCTGACCTTCTCAGCCGCGTGAGCCAGCCACTTCCCTCTTTGCCCAAGGCCTGCGTGTGCAGCTCTTGGCCATGTGGCTACTGAGCGACCCCTGCCCGAATGTGACAGTGGGTCTTCCTAGCAATCATACCCCCCGAGCGACCCTCATGAGCCTCTCACGTCTGAAGCGGGAGCCTGGGAGGGTGGTGGGGCTGGAGGCTCGGCGCGCCGGGGGCCGGGGCTGACGGGAGCCGGGCCCACGCGGGGAGGCCGCTCTTGCCCGGCTCCACCTTAGACCCGAGTAGAACCAGCACACCCCACGCGGGCAGGACGCGCTGCCCGTCGGGCTTCGTTGAACCCCTAGTATGTTCCGGGCTTTCTCCCAGCACTGGGGACACAGAGTCTGTTCCCATGCCGGACACAGTGACAAGCAAACCCTTAAATAAATACAGAGCGGCAAGCGAGGAGTGGCCACGAGGTCGCCGAATCCTTCCATTTAAGGATATCGGGCCCAGAGAGGGGAAGCAACTGGCCCAGGGGCACAGGACTACTCGGATTCCGGGCTGGGATTCGAACCCAATTTGGTCTCACACCGAAGCCTTTTCGTTTCTCTTAATTTCTTATAAATCTTTTATTGGGATGAAACTCACATAATGCAAAACTCCCCGTGTTGAAGTGAGTGACCCTGTGCCTTCTACGCCGGCACCCGCCCCCTGCCTAGTCCCGGAGCATCCCCACCACCCAGCGGGAAGCTGTCCCCACCAGCGGCCCCTCCCAGGCCTGCCGCCCCCCCCGGCCACCGCCCGCACCTCTCGGTCTCCTCCGTGGATCCACCTGCTCTGGACGTTTCCTCTGAGTGGACTCGTACAGCGCGGGGCCTGTCGTGGCCGGCCGCTGTCACTCGGCTTCGTGTCAAGATTCATCCCCGTTGGAGAGGGAGTCAGGGCTCCAGCCCTTTTTTTTTCTTTTTTTCTTTTTTTAAAAGATTTATTTATTTATTTAATTCCCCCCCCCCCCTCCCCTGGTTGTCTGTTCTTGGTGTCTATTTGCTGCGTCTTGTTTCTTTGCCCGCTTCTGTTGTCGTCAGCGGCACGGGAAGTGTGGGCGGCGCCATTCCTGGGCAGGCTGCTCTTTCTTTTCACGCTGGGCGGCTTTCCTCACGGGCGCACTCCTTGCGCGTGGGGCTCCCCCACGCGGGGGACACCCTTGCGTGGCACGGCACTCCTTGCGTGCATCAGCACTGCGCATGGCCAGCTCCACACGGGTCAAGGAGGCCCGGGGTTTGAACCGCGGACCTCCCATATGGTAGACGGACGCCCTAACCACTGGGCCAAAGTCCATTTCCCTTTTTTTTCTTTTTAATTTCTGGTTTTTTATTAGAGCAGTCGTAGGTTTACAGAAAAATCATGCAGCAAGTTATAGAAAAATCACGCAGCAAGTGCAGAGTTCCCATCTACCCCGCACACACACAGCTCTTCCGACGATAGCCTGCATTACGGGGTACTTCTATTGCAATATTATTACGAAACAACATTATTATAATTACACCATTGACTTTAGCCCACTGTTTACATTAGGGTTTACGCTTTGTCTCTTTGTGTTGTACAGTTCTACAATCTTCTTTTTTTTCTGGTAACTTATATACAACCTAAAATTTCCCTTTTTATCCCTGTTCAAATATAGAATTTGGTGATGTTAATCACAGTCACAAAGTTGTGCCCACATCACTGTCATCCACTGACAAAACAGTCCCGTCATCCCCGACGTACCAATTAATCATGAACTTCCCGCCCCTTGTAACTCCTATTCTAGTTTCTGACTTATGTATTTGCAGAGTCTGTGTATTTAATTTAAATGAGATCTTACAGTATTTGTCCTTTTGGATCTGGCTTGTTTAATTACAAATGGTACCTTCAGCGTTCACGCACGTGGTAGCATGCACCAAACGTCACTCCTTTTTATGGCCAAATAATATTCCATTACGTGTCTAGAGCACATTTTGTTTGTCCGTTCATCTGTTGATTGCTCTGGGTGGCCTCCACCTTTTGGCACGTGGGACTAATGCCGCTATGGCCATCAGTGTGCAAAATCTGCCCGAATCCCTGCTTTCAATTTTGGGGGGTATATACCTAAAAGTGGGGATTGCCAGGTCATATGGTAATTATGTGTTTAACTTTCTGAGGAACTGCTAAAGTGTTTTCCACAGCGACCACCATTTTACATTCCCACCAACCATGTACGAGGGTTCCTACTTCTCCACATCCTCTCCCACACTTGTTATTTTCCATTTTTTAAATAGTAGCCATCCTAATGGGTATGAGAGGCACCTCATTGTGATTTTTAAAATTTATTTCTCTCCCCTCCCCCCCCCCCCCGTTGTCTGCTTTCTGTGTCCATTCGCTGTGTGTTCTTCTGTGACTGCTTCCATTCTTGTCAGTGGCACCAGGAATCTGTGACTCTTTTTTCTTGCATCATCCTGCTGCATCAGCTCTCCGTGTGTGCAGCGCCATTCCTGGGCAGGCTGCACTTTCTTGCGCGCTGGGCGGCTCTCCTTATGGGGCGCACTCCTTGCGCGTGGGGCTCCCCTATGCGGTGGACACCCCTGTGTGGCAGGGCACTCCTTGCGCGCATCAGCACTGCGCATGGGCCAGCTCCACACGGGTCAAGGAGGCCCAGGGTTTTTTTGTTTGTTTGTTTTTTAAAAGATTTATTTATTTATTTCTCTCCCCTCTCCCCTCATCCTGGTTGTCTGTTCTCTGTGTCTATTTGCTGCATCTTCTTTGTCTGCTTCTGTTGTCAGTGGCATGGGAATCTGTGTCTCTTTCTGTTGTGTCATCTTGTTGTGTCAGCTCTCCGTGTGTGCGGCGCCATTCCTGGGCAGGCTGCACTTTTCTTCGCACTGGGCGGCTCTCCTTACAGGGCGCACTCCTTGTGCGTGGGGCTCCCCTACGCGGGGGACACCCCTGCGTGGCACAGCACTCCTTGCGCGCATCAGCACTGCGCATGGGCCAGCTCCACACGGGTCAGGGAGGCCCGGGGCTTGAACCCTGGACCTCCCATGTGGTAGTGGACGCTCCATCAGTTGAGCCCAGTCTGCTTCCCTCTTTGTGGTTCTGATTTGCGTTTCCCTGGCAGCGAATGGCGCTGAGCATCTTTTCACGTGCTTGTTGGCCATCTGTACATCTTCTTTGGAGCAACGTTTATTCAGGTCTTTTTCCCAGTTTTTAATGGAGTTGTTATCTTATTGTTTTTCATTTTTGAGTTGCAGGAGTTCATGTCTTCTGGATATGAAGTCCTTATTTGATATATGGTTTCCAAATATTTTCTCCCATTCTGTAGGTTCTCTTTTTACTTTCTTGATAATGTCTTTTGATGGATGAAAGTTTAAAAAGGTTTTTTTTTTTTCTGGTCGCAGGTTTTTCCAACAGAAAATCACCTCCTGCTCCCCCTCGACGGAGGCGGCCCCAGCGCCAGCCTGGGCTGCTGTCGGCAGCAGGGGGCCCCAGCGCTCCATCGTGAGTCTCTGTCACCGTCCCCAGCCCGTCTCCACGACCTCAGGGGCAGGGGCAGGCCCTGCTGGCCCGCTCCCAGGAGCACCTTCTCCTGGACGCTGTTCCTCCACGGCCTCGCAGGACCGCGTGGCCTTCGCGACCCGAGCAGCGGCCGCACTCTTGCCGGCCGGCTTGGATGCTTTGGCACGTGGTCGTCCTTTGTGGCCAACGTCGCCAGCATTCGTCAGCGGCAGTCCAGTTCTTCCTGGGCATCAACATCGCGGCGGTGGCCGGACCCAGGTCAGGGCTGAAAAGTTTTTAATTTGGATGCAGTAATTTACCTGTTTCTTTCTTTGTTGCTTGTGCTTCTGATGTAAAGAATCCACTGTCTAACGTAAGGTCCCGAAGATGTTTCCCTATATCCTCTTCTAGGAGTTTTATAGCTTTATTTCTTATATCTAGGTCTTCGATCCGTTTTGAGTTGGTTTTGGTATATGGTTTGAGGTAGGAGCCGACCTTCATTCTTTTGCATGTGAATATCCAGCTTTCCCAGCACCATTTGTTGAAGAGACTATTTTTTCCCCATTGACTGGACTTAATAGCTTGTCAAAAATCGAATGGGGGAAGCGGACTTAGCCCAGTGGTTAGGGCGTCCGCCTACCACATGGGAGGTCCGCGGTTCAAATCCCGGGCCTCCTTGACCCATGTGGAGCTGGCCCATGCGCGGTGCTGATGCGCGCAAGGAGTGCCCTGCCACGCAGGGGTGTCCCCCGCGTAGGGGAGCCCCACGCGCAAGGAGTGCGCCCCGTAAGGAGAGCCGCCCAGCGCGAAAGAAAGTGCAGCCTGCCCAGGAATGGCGCCGAATACACGAAGAACTGACACAGCAAGATGACGCAACAAAAAGAGACACAGATTCACACACAGCGAATGGACACAGACAGCAGACACCCGGGGGGGGGGGGCGGGGAGGGAAGAGAAATAAATTTAAAAAAATAAATCTTAAAAAAGAAAAAGAATGGCTGGGGAGCAGATGTAGCTCAAGTGGTTGAGTGCCTGCTTCCCATGTATGAGGTCCTGGGTTCAGTCCCCAGTACCTCCTGAAATCAAGCAAACAAACAAAAAACCAGCTCTCATTGGGGAGCAGATGTAGCGCAGCGGTTGGTGCCTGCTGCCCACATGAGGTCCTGGTTCATTCCCCAGGACCTCCTAAAAAGAAAAAAAAAGTCAGTTGGCCAAAGACGTCTATTGGTCCATTGGTCTATGTGTCTGCCCTTGAGAGCACTTCATTTCTTTTAATGGCTAAATAATATACCATTCCTATGGGTAGCTTATTAATTTTAAAAACGAAAACATTTTAAAATTAAAATTTACCTTATGTTTTGATTTGCCAGGTAATGAATTACTTGTTTTCCAATTTTTCTAATACTCAAAGATGTTTGAACTGCCAGTCAAAACGTGTGTGCTAACATGTTTGTGTGCTAACATTTACTGAGCACTTACTATGTGCCAGGAGCTGTTCTGAGGGCTTGATATTATTACTCAGAGGGGCAGCAAGATGTAGACTCAGGCTCCAGACTGCCTGGATTCAAATCCACTTGCTCTCTGGGGGACGTCAGGCAAGCCACTTTGTGTCTCTGTGCCTTGGCTTCTTTTTTTTTAGATTTATTTTTTATTTATTTCTCTCCCCGCCGCCCCCCCCCGCCCCATTGTCTGTTCTCTGTGTCTGTTCGCTGTGTGTTCCTCTGTGACCGCTTCTATCCTTATCAGCGGCATGGGAATCTGTGTTTCTTTTTGTTGCATCATCTTGCTGCGTCAGCTCTCTGTGTGGGCGGCGCCATTCCTGGTCAGGCTGCGCTTTCTTTCGCGCTGGGCGGCTCTCCTTACGGGGTGCACTCCTTGCGCGTGGGGCTCCCCTACGCGGGGGACACCCTGAGAAGCACAGCACTCCTTGCGTGCATCAGCACTGCGCATGGGCCAGCTCCACACGGGTCAAGGAGGCCCGGGGCTTGAACCGCGGACCTCCCATGTGGTAGACGGATGCCCTAACCACTGGGCCAAGTCCGCTTCCCTGTGCTGTGGCTTCTTTATCTATAAAATGGGGGTAAATTCTACCTATTTCACAGCATTGTCCTGGGAAGCAAAACACATAGCAAGGGCTCTGGAAACGTTACCTATGATTCTTTTCTTTTTTTTTTTTCATTTCCAAAACATTTTATTGAAGTCCACCATTCATACATGAACACGAATAAACAATAAGTATATAGCGGAAGTTGTGAACTTAAAAAACCAACAGGCATAACAGCCTGCGGGCTCCCTGCATCGCCCCGCCACAAGCACCTTGCCTTGTTGTCATTCGTAACAAATTACGGAAGAACATTGTCAAAATATTACTACCAGCCATAGTCCATCGCTTCCATTTGTGTATTCTCCCCCCCCAAACCGCCCTATTAACCTTTTTGTTCATAAACCATACAATTTTATCTAAAGTGTACCATCAGTGGCATTTGGTATAAGCACCAAGTTGCACATTCATCACTTCCATCAATAGAGGAGCACTTTCATTGCTCCAAAACAAGAAAACAAAACCCAAAAAACACACCACCATCATACCTGTAGTTTAGCGCTACTAATTCTAAACGCTGCGATGTACTTGGACCATTTCTATTCGTTTCCAAACAGCCCTCTCCGCTGCTGCAAAGACAGAGCCCCGGCTCTCCCTTCCCAAGCTCACGCTCTCCGCGGGTGACTTATGTCCTAGCTAGCAGCTCCACGAGTTGGTGCGTTGTATTTAGCCCACAGTAGGGAAGCCACGTAGCTGGGATTCTTGAAAACGGTCATCTCACCTTGGGAGGAGGCGATGAGTCTGCGGCTCCGCAGATCAGGCGCGGCGGGGGGAGGTCGCGCAGTTTGCAAATGGCCGAGCCGGGATTCGAACCCCGTACGCACAGCAAGCCAACCCGTTAATTTCCAGCCCGAAGCACCATCCGCAGGTCAGCAGCCAGGGGCTTGATGGGCCTGGGGCCGGGCCCCCCCCCCCCCCGTCCTTCTGCCATCTGGGACTAGCTCGGGGACACGCCCAGCAGCCCACCGCCCTTCCCGTCCTGACCTGGTCAGTGGGAAGGAAAGCAAACCCCACTCAGTGGGGCCTTTTGGACTGGACGAGGGCGCGCTTCATTTCAGCAGAGGGGGCTGTTGGTTTTAGCCCCTCAGGGGCTGGCATGAAGGCAGGCAGGGGTTCAGGTGTCTGAGGCCTGGGTTCGAGTCCAGCTCTGCCACCTCCTGTGCGACCCTGGGCACGTTGCCGACGCTCTCTGAGCCTAGGCTTTCTCAATCTCCCAGGGCTGAGGACTCGGGGTGAGGGTCCCTGGCCCGGTTCTCCCGGGCAACAAGGAGGATCTGAGAGGACCCATACATAAATGATGGCGGGGACAGGAAAAGCGGGCTTCTAGAATGCTCCGTTTGACGCCTGCAGCAAAATTCACCCACACCTAGAAACCAGGGCGGCGGCGGCCCCAGATGAGGTGTGTGTAGGGAGGAGGATTTCAGTTCCACGCTGGGAGCCGGTCCTGGCCGCTTCGGGTGGGGCAGCCGCAGTGGAAGGGAGCTTGGCCTTAGACAGAGCGCAGAGGGGGGAAGGGGTGAGGCGGGGAGGCGGGGCCTGGACACGACATGGGCCCTGGGCGCCCTCCTGGAGGACCAGCTCGGGCACTGAGTCATGCCACCAGCCTCCGATGTGCCCGGCGCGCAGGCCGACAGATCCCGCGGCAGAGGAGGCTTCCCAGGGACACGAACCCCAGATGCACGTGCTGCCCTCGGCTCTGCCAGCTTTCCCCCTCCCGCAGAGGAGCCCACAGGTGTCCTCGCCCTCACCCCTCCTCTCCTCTTCCTGTCTGCTCCAGTCACCCCCGCCTCCTGGGCCACCCTTCCTGCCTCTGAGCCTTTGCATTGGCTGTTCCCTTGACCAGGAAGGCTTTTCCCTTCAGATAGCTGGACGATACGTGCCCTTGTTTCCTTCAGGTCCTTACTCAAAAGCTACCTTCACACCTGGTTAAAACGTCACTCCCCATCCTTATTAAGAATTCATCTCCTCCTGCCCTACTTTACTGTTCTCTTGGCTCCTAACTTCATCTAATAGCTGTCGTTATTTTTTCCCTCTGGCCAGGGAGGCCGGGGGCGCGTCTTTGTTCCTTGAACTTGCCTCTCTTGCGCCTGGGACACAGTAGTGCTCAGAAAATGCTGGTGGACGGGGAAGCGGATGTGGCTCAAATGATTGGGCTCCCGTCTACCATACGGAAGGTCCAGGGTTCGACTCCTGGGGTCTCCTGGTGAGGGCAAGCTGGCCCGCATGGCGAGCTGGCCCGACTGGAGAGCTGGCGCAGCAAGATGATGCGACAAAAAGAGACACAGAGGAGAGACAATAAGAGATGCTGCAGACCAGGAAGCTGGGGTGGCACAAGACAGTGATCGCCTCTCTCCCACTCCGGAAGGTCCCAGGATTGGTTCCCGGAGCCGCCTAATGAGAAGACAAGCAGACACAGAAGGACACACAGCGCGTGGACACAGAGAGCAGACAACCGGGGAGGAATACAAAGAACGAATGCCTGGGGGAGCAAAGGCGTTCAGCGCCACAGGGTGGGGTCGGAGGCTTGGGAGGCTTCCTGGAAGAGGCGATGGCCGAGTGAAGGACGATGAGGGGGTGGCCAGCTGAGGGAGGTGCAGGAAGAGTCTTTGCAAGAGCCACGTGCAAAGCTCTGGAGCACAGTGCATTCTGGGAGCAGGCAGCAGCAGGCGGCTGGCTGAGGGGTGAGGGCAGGTGAGGGCAGGTGAGGGCAGGTGAGGGCAGGTGAGGGCAGGAGCCGCGTGCCAGGAGGCTGGGGGGCGGTCTCGGGGGCTGGGGGGAGTCTGGGCTTTATCCTGAGGCAACGGGAGCCACGGAAAGGCTTTGAGCAAGAGCGTGCCACGGCTCAATGGCCTCGGGGTTCAAGAGGCTCCTCGGGCTGCTCTCTGGCGGTGGGTTCGGGGCCGGCGTGCCCGCAGAGACGCCCGAGAGGAAGCTGCGGCGGCGGGCCTGGTGAGAGACGGCGGCCTGGGGGGCGCGTGCTGCCAGACGGAGAGGTGGGGGAGTCCAGGGGTGGTTTGGAGGTAAAATCATCAGGATTCGGTAACACCCAGTTGTGGTGCCCACATTCCCCCAGCACCCTCTCCAGCCCTCCATTCATAGCAGGAGAAAGGTGGAAACAACTCGCACGTTCATCAACCGACGAATGGATAAACTAAGCGGATAGACAGTGGAATAGTACTCAGCCGTAAAAAGAAGCTAAGTTCTGATCATACTAAAACGTGGGTGCACCTTGAAAACATTGTGCGAAGTGACAGGCAGACACGAAAGGTCCCACCTGGTACGACTCCATTTACACGAAAGGTCTAAAACAGGCAAATCCCTAAGACAGAAAGCAGATTCGTGGTTGCCCAGGGCAGGGAGCCTCGGGACAGGAATGGGCCACAGCAGCTGACACGCACGAGGTTTTCTTTGGGGGTGATAAAATGTGATAAAAATGTTTTGGAACTAGATAGAGGTGATGGCTAAACAAGACTGTGACTATACTAAGTACCAGTGAAATTTCACTTTAAAATGGTTAATTTTATGTTGCATGACTTTCACCTCAATAAAAAGAAAGAAGGAAAGAAAGAAAGAAAATTTCTAAAAAGGATCCCCCCAAACAAACAAAAAAGATTCCGTGCCTGGTTTTTTTTTTTTCTTCTCTTTTTTCTCTTTCCTGCTTGGCTCTTGCTCTCCAACTTCCACCTTTTTCACCCATGTCCACCCTTGTCTCCAGCATGAGGGGCTTTGAGAGCCAAGACTCACCGATCCCTGGAAAAATTTCCCCCACACCAGGACACAGATGCTCACATGCCTGGCATTTTCCTTTTCTTGTGAGTGCCTGGATTTGAGGAAATTCCAGCTTGCCTTTCCTGCCAGAGGAATTATGCCAGCATCAGGTACAGCTGGATCCAGGGGCTGAGCACCTGCCCCTCTCCACTTCTCGCCCACTCTCCTCTGTGCTGGCCTCACTCTCAGGCAGGTTTGCCCCTTTCCCCTTAGCAAGGTCTCAAGTCGGAGCCTCTCTGGCCTTGCTTGGGTCACAGGGCCCCCATCACCACGGCCAGGGCCACGGACCAGGTACGAGACCTCTGGCTTCCCTGGACACCGTGCAGGAGTTGGCTCCGCAGAAGGCAGAAACCATCCATTCTCCATGAGACCCGCTTCCCCTGAGCAAAGTGAGGCCTGCGCAGGAGGCGTGCCCCACATCGTACGGCCGAGTCCTCCACTCGATTTCCAGCCCTTTGCGCACGCCCTCGGGTCAGAGGCTCCAGGACTTCCCTGACTGCGGTCGCCGTGATGGACTCAAGCCTGCCTGCGGCACGTTAGGCATACACAAGGCGCTCATATGTGTTCATTGACAGCGTAATGGAAGGGGGGAACCCAGGCCGGGAGGAGAGGGTGGGAAAACCCCACCCTGCTGGGCAGGCCTCACCCAGGGCTGGGGGGGAAGCTGTCGTCCCGTGGGAACTCCATCTAACAAGCATTTGTTGAGCACCTACTGTGTGCCAGGCGCTCAGGATACAGCAGTGCTGAAAGTCAGAGTTCCTGACTTCATGGGGCCGCGTCCCAGGGTCGTGCTCCTATCATCCCTTAAGCATTTATTGAGCACCTACTGTGTGCTAAGGACTGAGCTAGGCTTCAGGTATCCAGTGGCAAGCAATATGAACGAGGCCCCTGCCCTCATGGGGACGCTAAACAGATAGATAAACAAGGAACGTCTCAGGTGGGGACGGGGGCTGTGGAAAAGCTGAAATCGGGGCAGGCCGGTGATGATGGGGATGGCCACGGAACAGGGAGTCAAGGAGACCTTCCTGGAAGAGGCGAGGTTGGCTCTTTCACAGGTAACCTGAGCCTTTTGGCAGGTTTGGAAACAAACCCTTGGGAAGCGGACTTGGCCCAGTGGTTAGGGCGTCCGCCTACCACATGGGAGATCCAGGGTTCAAACCCCGGGCCTCCTGACCTGTGTGGAGCTGGCCCATGCGCAGCACTGATGCGCGCAAGGAGTGCACCCCGCAAGGAGAGCTGCCCTGCGTGAAAAAATACAGCCTGCCCAGGAGTGGCACCGCACACATGGAGAGCTGACGCGGCAAGATGACTAACAAAATGAGACACAGATTCCTGGTGCTGCTGACAAGAATGCAAGCGGACGACAGAAGAATGCGCAGCGAGTGGATGCAGAGAGCAGACAATAGGGGCAAAGGGGAGAGAAATTTTTTTAAAAATCTTTAAAAAAAAAAAACAAACTCTTTTTCTGAGTCCTGGTTCCAACTTTGTGAGAAACCCAGGCAAGGAAATGTGCCTTGACTCCTCCCTGCCCTGACTGCCCACTTCCCGCCTGTAACCATCTCAGAACTGTTTTCGAATCTGTCCCCTTTTCCTCTCTCACCTGGACCCAGCCACGGCAGCCAGCGACCTGTTTCTGACAGGTTTCTCTGCTCCTGCCTCCCTCGTCGACGAACACCCCCCCCCTCCCCGGGCAGCACGGCCGTCTGGACTGGGTGTACGCTCCTTCCCAGGGCCCGGGAGGCCAGCGGTAAGGAGCCAGGTAGGAACCTAGAAGGAGGCTGGGGAGCTACTGAGCACGTGCCCTGCACAAGGGCGGATGCCATGTGCACATGGGTACCCAGTTTCCAGAGCTTCTACATTTTCCAGAGAAGTTAAAGCACAGGATTAAAAAAAAATCTGTTTTATTTTTAAAAATAAGCTTTATTGGTACATAATCTTCATACAATAAAATGCACCCATTTTGGTCAAATGTGTACACTTGTGTAACCATCAGCATCTTCAGATACAGAATATTTCCATCCCCCCCAAAGTTTCCCTGTTCCCCTTCCCATTAAGTCTCCTCCCATTTCTGACACAGCCTCAAGCAACTGTCGATCTGCTTTCTGTCACTGTAGATTAGATTAGTCCTTTCTAGAATTTATATGTAATGGGATCATGTATGAGATCACTTTTGTGTCTAGTATTGTTTGCTCAAGATCTCAATGTTTGCGATTCATCCATGTGGTTGCATGTATTGGTAATTTGTTTATTTTTTTACTGCTGAGTAATATTCCATTGTATGGATGTGCCACAGTTTAGCCATTCACCTGTTGATGGATGTTTAGGTAGTTTTGTTTCCAGTTTTGAGTTTTTTTTTTGTTTTGTTTTGTTTTTAAGATTTATTTATTTATTTAATTCCCCCCCTCCCCTGGTTGTCTGTTCTTGGTGTCTATTTGCTGCGTCTTGTTTCTTTGTCCGCTTCTGTTGTCGTCAGCGGCACGGGAAGTGTGGGCGGCGCCATTCCTGGACAGGCTGCTCTTTCTTTTCACGCTGGGCGGCTTTCCTCACGGGCGCACTCCTTGCGCGTGGGGCTCCCCCACGCGGGGGACACCCTTGCGTGGCACGGCACTCCTTGCGCGCATCAGCACTGCGCATGGCCAGCTCCACACGGGTCAAGGAGGTCCGGGGTTTGAACCGCGGACCTCCCATGTGGTAGACGGACGCCCTAACCACTGGGCCAAAGTCTGTTTCCCTAGTTTTGAATTTTTAATGAAGAAAGTTGCTATGGACATTTGCATACAGGTCTTTGGATGGACGTGTTTCCATTTCTCCTGGGTAAATACTTAAGAGTGGAATTGCAGGGCTGCACGGTGAGCATATATTTAACTTTATAAGAAACTGACAAACTTTTTTCCAGAGTGGCTGTATCACTTTACATTCCCTCCAGCCCTGGTTGGAGAGCTCATTGCTCCACATCTCATCAACACTTGGGTATTGTCAGGCTTCTTACTTTTAGCCTCCCTAGTTGGAGTACAGCAGTATCTGATTTTGTTTTAACGTCTATTTCTCTGATGACTAATGAGGCCGAGCATCTTTTCATTCCTTATTAGCCATTCATGTATCTTCTTTCATGAAACATCGTTTCAAATCTTTTAAAAAATAGATTGTTTGGGAAGCGGATGTGGCCCAAGTGTCTACATGTAGGAGGTCCAGGGTTCAATTCCTGGGCCTCCTGGCGAAGGTAAGCTGGCCCACATGGTGAGCTGGCCTGGGCGGATAGCTGGCCCAAGCAGAGCGCTGGCGCAGCAAGATGATGCGACAAAAAGAGACAGAGAGGAGAGACAATAAGAGACGCGACAGACCAGGTTGCTGAAGTGGCACAAGAGATTGAGCGCCTCTCTCCCACTCCGGAAGGTCCCAGAACCGGTTCCCGGTGCCACCTAAAGAGGAGAAGTATTAGTCAGCCAAAGGGGTGCTGATGCAAAATACCAGAAATCTGCTGGGCATTATAAAGGGTATTTATCTGGGGTAGGAGCTTACACATACCAGGCCATAAAGCATAAGTTACTTCCCTCACCAAAATCTTTTTGGAGCAAGATGTCTGCCGATGTCTGCGAGGGTTCAGGCTTCCTGGGTTCCTAGTTCCTGGGGCTTGCTTTTCTCCGGGTTCAAGGTTCCTCTCTTCCTGGGGCTGGCTTCTCTTTCCTCTGAATGCTGACTTCCCAGGGCTGCAGCTTAAGTCTTCAGCATCAAACTCCAACATCAAAACTTCAACATCAGAAACCCTCGCACCAAAAGCTCCAACTCCGTCCTTTGCCATGCCTTTTATCTGTGAGTCTCTGCCCACCAAGGGGTGGGGACTGGGTGGGGACTCTACACCCTGATAACTCAGTCATGCCCAGGTACAGATCAGATTACAAACATAATCCAATATTTCTTTTTGAAATTCATCAATTATATCAAACTGCTAAAGAAGACAAGCAGACACAGAAGAACAAACAGGAATGGACACAGAAAGCAGACAGCGAGGAGGGGAAGGAAATAAACAAATAAATCTTAAAAAAAAATGGATTGTCTATTGTCGAGGTGTAAGAGTTTATAGTATGTATACATGTGGAATTAAAGTACTTCGTCAGAAATATGTAGTCAAGTATTTTTTCTTAGTCTCTGGCTCACTTTTTCCTTTTCCTGATGGAATCTTTCGAAGGGCAGAAGTTTCCCATCTTCTTGAAGTCCAACTTTTAATTAATGTGTGTGGTTCATGCTCTCTGAGTCCCATCTAAGAAATCTTTGTCTATTTCAAGGCTACAAAAGTTTTTCCCTTTTTCCTTCTAGAGGTTGTGTAGTCTAGCTTTTATGGTCAGGCTATGACCCATTCCACTTCAATTCTGTGTATGTTGTGAGGAAAAGGTCGAGGCGTATTTTCTCCCTTCGGGCGTGAACGTGCTTTCCCAAGGGTGGAATTTGTGACCAGTCTCGGTTCCTTTAAGAACGTTTCGGGAGGCAGGCCCGCAGGGGTGTGGCGAATCCGGGGGCGTGTCCGGTCCTGGCTGGCCAATCCGAGGGCGGGCCGGCGGCGGGGGCGGGCCCGGAGCGGGCGGGCGGCGGAGGGTTAAAGGCGCCGCTTCCCGGGGCGCGCCCGGCCCGGCCGTCCCCGCCCGCCTGCCCGCGGCCTCCGTCTCCCGCGGCTGCGCCGGCCGCGCTGCCCCGAGACAAAGCGCCGCCGGCGCGGGCGTGGAGCCGGCCCGCGCCCCCCCGCCCCGCCGCCGCCCCCGGCCCGCGCCCCCCGCCCCGCCGCCGCCCCCGGCCTGCGCCGCGAGGTAAGCGCGAGCCGCGGGCGCCGTGCGGGGAGGGCGGGGCGCGGGGGCCCCGAGTCCCGGCCGCAGGGGGGGCCGCCCGGGGGCCCGGCCCGCCCTGGGAGCGCCCCTCGGGCAGGGGGCGCCTGGGGGGCCCGCGCCCCTGCGGCCGCCCCGGGGGGCTCCCGGCCGGCGCCCCCCACGCCCCCCGACGGGCAGACCCCCCGGGGCCAATCGCGGGGCGCCCCCGGGACCAGCCCCGGGCCTCGGGCCTCCTTTCTTTGAGTCCTCCCTGGTGAGGGCCAAAATGCCTTGCCTCAGTTTCCCTGGCTGCTCTGCCCCTGAGCCCGCCCCCTGCCTGAGCGCGCTCCCTGCCCGGCGTTTGGCAACGCGGCCTGCCAGCCTCGGGGCGTCCAGCCCCCTGGAGGGCCGCGCCAGCGCCCCTGTGTCTGGAGGAGGCTGGCACCCAGGGAGTCTGGCGTCCTTCCCGGACCCTCTTCACAGCTCAGGGCCCAAAGGTGAAGCGCCCTGCCCGGGGCCTCCCGCCTGCCGCGGGGCCCAGGCGCCCTCCAGCCCTGCCCGGCCAAGGCGGTGGAACCAGCAGCCGTGCCGCCCTGGACTCTGCACTTGGGAAGCTGCTTGGGGCGACACACCCGACCCGGCGCCCCGACAGCCTCTGGGCATGGCTAGAGCGCAGCGCCCGCTGCTTCCTGGCCTCCCTACTCTGGCGGGCGGGAGGAGGCAGTGGCCAAGGGCGAGCTGGTCCTTGTGCTAGCCCTTGACCTTGGGCGGTGGTGGGTAGGGGGGCCGCCAGTGGGAAGGAAGCGCCTCTTCTCCAGGCGGAGCCCAAGGTCAGCCCCCCCCACTTGGGCTGCTTGTCCAGAGCATGGGATTCTGGGCCCACATTGCACCTTAGGGCAAAGTTACTTAACTTAACTTCTCTGTGCCCATTTCTACGTCTGTGAGTTGGGGGAGAACAAATCCTTTCTTGCGGGCGGCTGAGAGGTTCCATGCAATCAGCAGGTGCTGGCACTGGTGACAGGCCAGGCGCTGCTTCAGGCACAAAAGCCCTGCCCTTCCGGAGCAGGCGAGGATGACTAGGGACCTGCAGGTGCAGGTGCAGGAGAGTGACGGGGGTGGTCAGAGGTGGCCACCCCGGGGAGGGGTGGGGAGGGGACAGGGAGGGCAGGGGCCCTGCGCTAGGAGTGCGTCGGGGTGGCAGGAGCTGAGTGCACCAGGGGAAAGGCAGAAGGGGAGGAACTGGGAGGCCACAGGGAGCGCAGAGCGGCCCACAGAGGAGTGGGGAGCCGTGGAGAGATTAGAGCAGAAGAGGGTGTGAGCAGCTGTCATTTTAGCGGGATCCTCAGGGTAGGGGACGGGGTTCAGCGGGCCAGGGGAGGGGGCAACAGTGAGAAAGCGAAGGGGCTACTGGTCTGGCCCAGGTGAGCGATAACGGGGGCTGGGAGTGGGCAGGAACACAGTAGGTGCTCAATTAGTGCTCAGCCCCATCCAGGAGTCTGGGGGAGCCGGGCAGGAGGGCCTTCAAGGGGCCGTCTCTGGGCCACAGGGAGTGGGAGGCAGCCTCGCCCACTGTAGGGGACAGTCCCCGTGCTTGGCACCCGGCCAGGTGTTGGGAGGACCCTGGGGACAAAATCTATGGGGCATCTCCAGCTAGAGGGGAAGGGCCCCTCTGGCCCCTTGCATCGACCCCCCCAGCTTGGCCGGTGCTGGCGCCTCCGCCGGCCGCCTTCCTGGCCTGCATCACTGCTCTTGGGACTGCCTTTGTTTCCCTTTTTGGGACTCTGAGCCGCAGACCCCGGGGGCCCTGGCGCATCCTGCCTCCTGTCAGCGGCTGCCCTTCCTCAGTCCCTCAGTTCCTCAGCCAGGCCCTGGGCTGCTCTTCTCTTGGCTCCGTGCTGGCAGAGAGAGTGCCAGCGTGTTCCGGCCCCGCCCCGGGAAAGCACCGCAGGTGGGGAGGGCCTGTGCCCAGCGCCATCACTGCTGTGACCGGAGAACCCAGAGAATCCAGGGGTGGCGGGAGCCCAGAGGCGGCGGTCAGGGGCGGCTTCCTGGAGGTGGTGTTTCTGGTGGAGGGGAACAGCACGGGCAGAGGCCAGGAGCCCAGATGAGGCCTGTGGGCCAAGGGAGGAGTCTGGACCTGAGGAACTGGGGAGCCATGGATGGTGCAGGGGGGAGGCAGAGAGGGAGATGAGCCAAGAGGCCCCTGCGGCCGTCCAGGCGAGCGACGAAGCGGGCCCAGGTTGTGGGTGGCAGTGGCGGAAAGCCGGCCTCCGATTTGGGCGAGGTTAAGGGGGCGAAGCCCGGGCCGCTCCTTGAGACGAGGCCCAGGGGGCCGAGAAGGATGACGTCAGCCGCCCCCCTGCTGACCCCGCCTCCCACGCCGTCCCTGTCTCACGTCAGGGCGACCCTGACCAGGTGCTGTCGTGATTCCGGTTTTTCAGATGCGGAAACCGCCCCGGGAGCCTGCCCAGTCCTGAGGCTGCGGAACTGAGAGTCCAGCCCCAAGAAGAGCCCCCGAGGCCGGAGCTGGGCAAGGGGCGGGAGGTGAGTGGCGGCCTAGGGGGTAGGAGGCAGGTGGGCGAGGGCACCTGCGAGCGGTGCGGCGGGGCCCACCTGGGGCTTGCTGGAAGGGTGCCGCCCGAGTCCCGTTTTACAGGCGCAGAAGCAAGCTCAGAGAGGGGCAGTCTGGGTCTGAGGTCACACAGCTCCGGGGGACACCAGGGCTCTGACCCCGGCTCTGCTGTCAGGTTGGCACAGGCTGGACTCTGTTCTTAAACCATGGCTCGTGGCACCCCCTCCAGGAAGCCTTCCCTGACTGCCTGGGCAGACGAGGTGAGGTGGCGAGGAAAGCGAGGGCTGGGCTCAGGCGGGCCGGCGGGCCCCACCGCGGCTGGCTGCTCCCAGGAAGGCGCCACCCAGCCCTGCCCAGGCACCACCCGCGCAGGGGAAGGAGCGTTAGCCGAGCGCCTGCTGCGTGCCGGGCACTTTAACATACCTTGCCTTTTGAAAGACGCAGTTACCGTCCCACACAGGGCGAGGCTGTGAAGTGGGAGCACGAAGTCTGGCCATGAGGAGCCCAGAGGGGAGCCGTGGCCAGCTGGGGACCCTGTGCCACCTCCACATAAGTCCTGCCTGGCCAGTTTTGCCCCTGTCATGTGCTCCTTGGGGAAGGTGGGTGAAATGGCCACGTCCAGGTGCACAGAGTTCCACTCCTCTAAGTTAGGTGGGCGCGACCCCTGCCCCGTCCCCGCCCGTGAGGGGCATCCCGGGCACCTGTCTTTATCTGCACTGCGTCCTACCAGTCTCTTCTTCCTCTCCTCGCGCTGCGCCAGCCCCACTGCTCTCCCAGCACCTCACACCCCAGAGAGGCTCCCACCTCACAGCCTTTGCACCTGCTCTTCCCTCGGCCGGCCTGCCCTCCCCATGGCTCCTCCCATAGCTCCTCCCTTACCTCCCCCCGGGCGCCCCTCCCCTGCCTTATTTTTTCCCACAGCAATTCAGAGCGTCTGGCAGGCCTGTTTTACCCATTCGTCCGATAAGCACCTGCTCCCTTCCCAGGCCCTTGCCACCAGCATGTCAGCACCATGGGTGGCACCTTAGCTGGCTTCTTGGCTATCGTCCCCCAGTGCCTAGAACAGTGCCTGGCACGCAGTGGGTGCTTAGCAAATATGTGATGAATGAATGAAGCCCTACAGCCCTGTTTGGGGCTCTGGGCCCCCACTTGATGGACGTGCGAATCAAGGCCGAGTCACAGAATCGGGAGAGCGGGGAGCTGGAGGGTCAGCTGGGCGGGGCCCTGGAGGATGATGGAAACAGTGGGCGCCTGAGCCTCAGCTCTGCCCAATTTGCTTTGTGACCTCGGGCAAGTGCTTACCCTCTCTGTGCCTTTGTTTCCCCATCTGTCGAACGGGAGCACCCTAGTCCCTGCCACCTGAGGTTCCATGAGTTAATACCCGGGAACGCGGGGCGCGCAGCAGGAGCCCGCACGTTGTTTTGGGGGCGGGACAGCAGGCTGGCTGCCGGGGCGAGTGTGGGGTCTGCTCCTTCGAGCCGGGTGAGCTCGGGCAGGCCACCTTCGCTCTCTGGGCCTCAGTTTCCACGCCTGCGTCGGGGAGGTGGGAGCGGCGGCAGGCTGGGCTCCGTGACTAACGCGCTTCCCGGGTGCGGGCTGTGCCCCGCGCCCCCCCACCCCCCGCAGGCCCCGGCCCCGCCGCCATGAAGCTCAACGAGCGCAGCCTGGCCTCCTACGCGACGAGCGCGGCGCCGGCCGACAACGCGGGCTTCCTGCACAAGAGGGGCGGGCGGCACGCCGCCTTCCAGCGCCGCTGGTTCGTGCTGCGCGGCAACATGCTCTTCTACTTCGAGGAGCCGGGCAGCCGCGAGCCGGTGGGCGTCATCGTGCTGGAGGGCTGCACGGTGGAGCTGGTGGAGGCGGCCGCCGACTTCGCCTTCGCGCTGCGCTTCGCGGGCCCGCGCGCGCGCACCTACGTGCTGGCGGCCGAGAGCCAGGCGGCGCTGGAGGCCTGGGTGAAGGCGCTGTCGCGCGCCAGCTTCCACTACCTGCGCCTGGTGCTGCGCGAGCTCGAGCGGCAGCTGGCGGCGGCGGGCGGCCCGGCCCCGCGCCCCCGCGCCCCCGCGCCCCGGGACAACGGCCGCGCCGCCTGGAGCGCCGAGCCCCGCGCCGAGCCCCCCGCCGCGCCCCCCGCCGCGCCCGCGCCGCCGCCCCGCGCCCCGGGCCCCGCCGCCTTCGCGCAGCTGCACGAGCGCTACGGGCAGGAGGTGCGCGCGCTGCGGCGCCGCGGGGGCCGGGACCCGCAGCCCTGACCTCGCGGGGGCGCGGCGGCCGCCCGCCTGCCTCGGAGGGGGGTCCCCGGGGCGCCCCAGCCCGCCTCCCGCCCGAGGCCCCGCACGCCGGCGGGACGCGCGGACAGACAGACGCCCAGCCGGCCCCGCACCCCTAGCTCGGCCGCGCGGGTGGAGGGGCTGGCGCGGCTGCGGGCGGCTCCCCGCGCCCGGCCCAGGTCGGCGGCTCCCGCTGGGTGCTCCGGGCCCGCCCAGGACCCGCGCCGACGCCCGCGCAGCGCCTCGCGCGGAGCCTCCGCGTCCCGCAGCCGCGCCCCTACCCGCGGTGCTCTGGCGGGGAAACTGAGGCCTGCGGGAGGGGCCGGGGCCCCCTTCGCCTCACTCACCACAGTGCCGGCCCTCAGGCCCGCGGGGATCGCGGGGCCCAGGCTGGGCCCTGTTTACAGCCCTCGGCCCGCCCCGGGCGGCCCCTGAGGGCACCTCCACCCCGGTCTTCCCAGAAGGCTGCTTCCCGGTGGCGGGCGCAGACCTCGGGCCGGGACAGCGCGCGTGCCCGGGGACAGCGCGCGTGCCCGGGGACAGCGCGCGTGCGCGTGCGCAGCCGAGGCCCCGGGCTCACTGCTGGCTCAGTGCTCGGGCTCTCGGGCGTAACTTTGTTTGTAAACCCTGAGGGTGTTTCTCCCTAGGGACAGAGCTTGGGGTTTCCACTGCCTCCTTTCCTGCTGGCTGGACAGAGGGACGCGCGGCCCAGATGTGGGCTGGCGGGTGGGGTAAGGGCCCCGGGAGGGCCAGGAGCTTGGCTGGAGAGAGCCCCCTTTGGAGAAAGGCCGGTCAAGAGGGAACGTCGCGGGTTCTTTGCCTTCTCTCTCGCGGGCACGTGCTCCGGGGTCGTGGTACTTCCCCATCCCCCTTCCTCAGAGTCCCGCTGGTGCCTGGGGGGGGGGCTCGTGTCCACCGGCTGAGGGTCTCAGAGCCCCGTGTCCTGGCCAGAGCCGGCTGGCAGGGGGAGGCGTTACCACCGTCCTGGTGCAGTTGACAAACTCGAGGTACGGTGGCCCCGGGCTCCGTGGGACGCGCTCCCCCAAAGCACAAGACGAGGTCAGGCTGCCTCCGGGGTAGGGTATTGCGCAGCCTGGCAGGAGATGCAGGGATTAAAATAAACACGTTTGTCCGGGAATGGCTGGTCTTGTCATTTTTTACGTGCTCCTTCCCCCCTCAGAGCCAGGAGCAGACCCCAGGAGGACAGGGGCGAGTGTGGGCTGAGGGTGCCCAGGCCCCATGCTCTGCCAGGTACATTTCTGTCAGGCATATGTCGGCCCCATTTTACAGATGGGGAAAGTGAGGCTCACAGAGAAGTTACGAAAGCTGTTCAAGGTCACACAGCTAGGAAGTATCAGAGCAGAGATGGAAGCTTGTGGTGCAAGGACAGACACTTTGGGAGGACTGGGCGGGATGCCACATGGCAAAGTTCCCTTTCAGAGGGTGGGGTAGGGGAGAAGGGGAGGGTCTGAAAATCACGTATGGGAAGAGACCCGAGTTGGGCGGGACATGAGAGTTGATCCAGCTCAGGGATGGCAAATGGAAGAGTCAAAATGTGGCTGTCCTCACGGTTCAGTTCCACGTGGCCGCCCCGGGGGCCTGGAGTGAGGAGGATTCTGGCACCAATCTGAGTTCAGAGGGAAAGCCCTGTGATCGATTAGTGATGTCTGCTGTGAGCACCGGGTGGGTGGCGGCAGCGTTCATGTCCTCTAGCTCAGACTCATGGAGCCTGTTTGCTGGGCTAATGGGTACCCGAAGGGGGATGGAAGGGAAGGGGCTGGCCCGAGGCTGCCCAGTGTGATGGACTAGGCCCTAATATGGACTCAGAGCTTGGTCACGGCCCTGGAAAAATCATGCACTTTCAGGAAAATGTGGTTTCAGATGAGGAACCAATTGCCTCTGATCTCCAGAATAAGCAACAAAAAACCTCGAGGTCAGGGAATCATGCCACTCATGTGCGTGCTGAGTAATTCCCCCCACCTCTCCTGGGGCCCTGGCTGGCAGGTGGGGGCTGGGGAAGTGCGCGCCACGCAGGCTGACTCGGTGCCGCCTGTGGCCTGACTCGGTGCCGCCTGTGGCCGGCCCCCACAAGGCCTGGGGACACAGCAGGGGGCGGGCTGCCCTCACCCGCCAGGTGTCTTGGGGTTGGATTGTTCCCACTGAGCCAGCAGAGGAGGGGGTGGGACGGAGAGGAAGTTCAGTCACTAGGTAAGTGCGCGTCCACCTCCTGCTATGCCAGTGCTTGCCTCTGACCCAGGGTGGATGTTCAGGGCACGAGTCTAAGGGGACTAAAACATCCCAGGAGCACGACAAGGTTAGAGGAAATCGTTTACCCCGTCTTCGGGGAATTCCTTATGTAGTCAGAATATTCTGAGAAGCCACCTGAGGTAGGAGGTGAAAAGCTCAAAGAGGGCACTCAGGTGAGACGTTACAGGTGGCTCCCCAGCGTCCACCCACCCTGAGTGATTAGTCAAAATCCAGTCCCTTTGCTTTGCAGGGATTAGCCACTAAAAAGTGCATTTGTGACCCAATTTTGGCCAATGAGACATGAGGGAATAGTCCTCTTGCTTCTGAACAGACACACAATAAAGAGCTCCTTCATTCTTCTCTGGAGGGAAGTTGTGTCTGTGACGCCTGGAACTGAGGCAGCCGTCTTGCCCCCATGAGGTGGGTCCTGCTGAAGATCACGGCCCACACGAAGGCTGGCACACACTTGGAGCATCCTTGAGCTGCTGAGTCCCCTGACCCAGAAACCTGCCTACCCCTGGACGTCCTGCTCTTTGAGGTAGTAAACGCCCCTGTTGTTTAACTCTTTAACGCTGGGGCTTTCTCACTGCCTGCAGCTGGAGGTTACGTGGATAAACCTGAGTGACAGCCGCTGGCACCTGTAAGCAGGGTGGCTCCAGGTAACTCACTGGAGGCTGTTGCTGGCTCAGTGGGAGACAGGCTGGGGCTAGGGTTGGATTCCCTGAGACAGCAGAAGGGATGCCTTCCATCTCTCCTCTGAAGGAATTGTTGAAAGTGTGCCATCCCTACGGGAGCCTGCCTCGCTTCCGGCAGCACCTTGCACCGTCTCCAACGTGACTGTCCTCGCCGCCCCGCCCCACGTCCCTCCCCAGCTCACCTTGCCTCATCGTAGGTACGTCATGAGAAGGATCCTGCTACGTGCCCAGATTTCTAAAATCTTGGCATCCAAAAGGAAGTTCTTTCACCATAGACAAAGTCATAGACTGCTGAAGCCGAAACGCAGATTTTGCACTTTCCGATGAAAACTTTTTAAAAAAACTGAACCTTTTTTCTCCTGGTTAGAAGACGGTCGCCGGGTCCTGCGCGAGGGGCTGGCTTGCCCGTGCTCGGGGCTCGCGGGGGGCCGTTCTCGCCAGGCACGGCTAAGGGTACAGCCTCGGAGGCGCGCGGCTTCGGGCCGGCCCGGGGGCTCTGTTGCCAGTTCTTCTCAAGTTGAGGGGGCAGCACCCTTCCTGCCCGGGTTTTCACCCCTAGGCTGCAGCTGTGAGCACGGAGACCACCAGCCCCCCGTGTGTGCCCGAGGTGCTAATCGCTGCCCCCACCCCGACTCCAGCTGTGCCAGCCAGTCCCGGGGATTGGGAACTGGGAGCCCCGAGACCCAGCCGCTTACGTGGGCGCATGACGGACGAGGCGGCCATTTGGGGGCAGCTGCGATTTGAGGGGGAAAGGCTGCGCCTCGGGGAGAGCACCAGAGCCGGGGGCTGAGCTTCCCGACCGCGGGTTTCCACGCTGCCCTGGGCCCCGCCATCCGCGCGTCTTTACGTGCCCGGCGCTGCCTTTCAGTCCACCGCCCCGGGTACGACTCGGCACCCAGCGGCGTGGCGCCTGCGCTCCCGTCTCCCTCCGTTGCGTCCTGCCCAGGGCCTGGGTGCCGGGGCCTGGCCCATCCAGCGCGGCCAGGGGAAACCACGCGGGTTAGCGCTGCCTCCCGTTCCCCGGCACCCAGGATGCCGGGGCCCTCGAGCCTTCACTGGCATCTGAATCGCCTGGCACGCTTTGAAAATGCAGGTTCGGAGCCCTGGGCCTGGGGTTCTGGGTCAGTAGGTTGAGGCGGGGCCCCAGGAAACAGCATTTTGAGTGGGATGAGGAATTTAAGGACCCTGTCAGGGCCCACTAAACTTCAAAGAAATTTATGGGGCAGTGTGGGGTCGGCCTCCAAGACCGCCCGCCTCCTGGCAGCGCAGGCCGTGCTGTGGGGGAAGCAGCCTGGGGACCCCCAGCGGCACCGACTGCGGTCGAGCGAGAGCCTTCTTTTTTTTTTTTTTAAAGATTTATTTATTTATTTAATTTCCCCCCCTCCCCTGGTTGTCTGTTCTCTGTGTCTTTTTGCTGCGTCTTGTTTCTTTGTCCACTTCTGTTGTCGTCAGCGGCACGGGAAGTGTGGGCAGCGCCATTCCTGGGCAGGCTGCTCCCTCCTTCGCGCTGGGCGGCTCTCCTTACGGGCGCACTCCTTGCGCGTGGGGCTCCCCTACGCGGGGACACCCCTGCGTGGCACGGCACTCCTTGCGCGCATCAGCACTGCGCATGGCCAGCTCCACACGGGTCAAGGAGGCCCGGGGCTTGAACCGCGGACCTCCCATGTGGTAGACAGACGCCCTAACCACTGGGCCAAGTCCGCTTCCCGCGAGAGCCTTCTTGGGAGAGGATTCTCCAGCCCCAGAACTGCCTTCAGAAGCGACGCCAGCTCCCGCTGTCACCTCCAGTCAAGCCACGCCCAAATTCCTGACCCGCAGGGCTTGTGAAGGGTATTGTCGTTCCAAGCCACTACGTCTGGGGGGTACTTTGTGCAGCGACAGACAACTGACTCAGGTAATATTGCCGTCCTGTCCATTTTACGGACCAGGACACGGAATCTCGCTGAAGAGCCTGATGATCATCTGACTGTGGAGAGTCACACCCGGGCCAGGCTGGTGAAAGCCAGTGCCGTTAGTGAACAACTGCACCCAAGGGAGACAGAGAAAGTCACAGACCATTAAGGAGCTCAACTCTCTCTCAGGGTTGGAAAAATCCAGACCTGGAGTAAGGCGTGACCTTAGCCAAGGTCACCCAGCAGGTCCTTCTGGGTGGTGACCTTTGCCCCATCCCCACTGCTCTTAGGCTTGGAGGGGTGACTAGCCGTCCCTGTTGGCTTCCTCCTCGCAGTGAATTCAGGGAGCCGGGCACTAACAGCTCAGTTTCCATAGCAACACACGCCTAGTTGACCCTGGAGCACTAACTCTTTAGAGTAATCCCGCCCCAGTAGTCAGGGTCCAGTCATCTTAAAGAGCAGGTGAAAGCGGGCTTTGTTCTTTCACGGGGAGGTGACGGGAGGCGGGGCTGGTGGCCTCACCGGAGAGGCTACAGTGGGAGGAACAGAAGGGGGGGCCGCGGGCGGGCTGTCCTTCCTGAGGCAGTCACTTCCCCAACGCAAGCAAATGGGACCTCCTAAACGTGTGAATCTGACCGCGGCAACCTCTGGCCTCTCGCCTGCCATTGCCCCCCATGCCCGCAGGAGAAAGGCGCATTTTCCCAATATGCCCAACATGCCCCTCAGTGCTTATCCTCTCTCCTTCCCCCTTTTCAAGTTCTGGCCTCCTTTCCCTGTTCTTGTCCCTTTCGTGCTTTCTGTCCTCTCTGCCTCCCTCTACTGCTTCTCCTCCCTAACTTCTGTCTCTTGGTTTGAGCTGAGATGCCCCTTCCTCCAGGAAGTGCTAAGCGCACAGTAGGTACTCAGTACATACTCATTAGCTGGATGAACAGTTTCCAGATTGCCCCCAAGTCAGCTCTCTGCTCTCCCCTATCCCCCGACCCCAGCCCACCTGGAAACCTTCTAAAACCTTCCTTTCTCATCCCACCCACATCCCTCCGTTCCCCCCCTGCTGGCCGTTGGTTCAAAAGTCAACCACCTTATGAAGAAGATGCCATCACTATCACTGCCACTTTGCAGATGGGGAAACTGAGGCACAGACAGTTTAGGCATTTGCCCAAGTGGAGCCAGGATTGACATGAGGCCGCCTGGCTCCACGATCGTGGCTCCCATCTTCCTCTCCTGCCCCGAGGAAAGGCTGGCCTGCCTGAAGTGCCCTCCAAACGCCAGGCCCTTGAGGGGCTAGCTCGGCCCCCCGGGGCCCACGGGCCTGGGCCTTCACCCGCCGCCCTCCCCTCCCTGGGGTGGGGGTGGCCGTGCGCCCCGCGGGGCCGTCCTGCCGGGCTTAGGGCAATTCGTTACCCTTACCCACGCAAAGGCGATCAGTCACTTAATTCCCACTGCGAGGACATGTGGAAAAACAGGCCACAGGGAGGTTTCCAGACGAAGGGGAAGGGCCGTCTTGGGGCTCCACGTGCCCTTGGCTCACGGGTGAGTAATACTTGGTGCCACTTCAGGGACTTCCTTACATTAGTGGTGCAAGAAATAAAACCCTTCTGCGGCCTGATGCACAAAGAATTGCCACCAGTGGGTTGAACGAATCTGACCCTATTTCTGACAACAGCAGCCACTCTCCACCGAGCTCCACGTGCGTTATCATGCCTCCCGCTAGCCTTTTGCGCTGGCTCTTGTGATATCCCCGTTTGGCAGACCAGGAAACTGTGGCGATGTGTGGCCCCCTTGCCCTTTTCCCATCCATTCCTACAGTCCTCTGGGGTGGGCACAGCTTGCAAATGGCTTGGTACTAGGACCATGGCCTGTGGCCACTGATTTAAGCATGGGGCACAATCTTGGGTCCTGAGTACCAGGCCCCAGAGTCTAACCTGCTTCCATCCTGCTGCACCGAGGGGGAAAAGTGGATTCCGAAGCTTCCATCTTCCTTTGCCACAGGTGAAGACCGAGGCACGTCGGGAGCGTGCGCCCCATCTAAAGGGGATGGCCATTCCAGCTGGCTGCTGTCACGGTGGAACGTGGGCCCTGTGTGGACAAATCTTAACATTTTCAAGAAATGCTGGTTATCGAGATTTTTATTTGACATGTCCCCATATTTGCATATTGGGAAACCAGTATTTTTTAAAAAAACATCTGAGGGCCAGGTTTGCCCCCTAATTTGCGCCCCCAGTTCCAGAACAAAACAAGCAGGACACCCAGGTATTATTATACAATTCTGTATTTAGCGACTCGTTTACAGAACTTGTTCCTTTTGTTAAAAGTTTAAACAAAGTTCATCTCTCATAGAAACAGTTTCGTGTTTTGTTTTGTTTTGTTTTTCCCCATTATAGGACGTGAACCTGACAAAGTTGTTCATGGGTCCGCTTAGCTTTAAGTACAACAGGATTCCCGTGTTCAAAGGACTATGCTAAGTGCTTAATCAAACCCCGTCACACTAAAGCCAAATTTTAGTTCTCTAAGAATCGTAGTCCGTGTGTGAGCCTGGGTTTCAACGTTGTGTTGGTTTCGGCAATAAAAAGTGGTGTGTTCCCCACGGTTGTCTTGATTGTGTCGGGACTGTGGTGGCTAAAAGGAGATGGTTCGTTTGTTCCAGATTTTCTTACTCTGAAAATTGGTCACTGTTTCCTATTGTCAAAATATAAAAATACCTTCATCTGGATAAAAATGTATACAGTGGAAAACTCTTCAATGCATAGCCTGGGTTTGTCTGGAAAAGGAGGTTTCCACCAGGATTTGTGTTTTTGATTGGTGTAGAGATTGCCGCCTGGGCTAGTTGCATGAGAGTTGCAATTTCTGGAACGGCTCTTAATTGTCCCCTCTGGTCACTGGGTTTTGCCAACATGGTTTCAAAACACTCACTGCATCCCTCTCTCTCCCTGGTTTTGGGTTGGCACCGATTTTGACCATCTTTTCGTCGTCATTCTGGAGTCAGCTGGGGGTCACCCAAACTCAGCCTTCCCACAGAGAGCGTGGAAAAGGAAAAGAGATGGAAACAAGAGGTTCAACAGCCAATATGGTGGCCATTCCATCCAAACTGGGAAAGCTCCCTCTGGAGATCAGGACGAAGATGCTGAAGGAAGGGCTTCACTGTGTGGGGGGCTCTTTGCTCCCCAAATGGCCGTGCATCGGAAAGCAGGAGGGTGGACCAAGAAGTTGGGACGCCGTGGGCGTGCTGCAGTGAACCGGGCCTTCTCACTCTAAGGTGCAGCGCGCCACCTGGACACAGCTGCCGGTCAACTCGGGAGAGACGGCGAGAGGGGGAGCCGGGGGCCCGTGTAGTAATTTACGCTTTCGGTGCTTTCTGCCAAACTTCAGTGCTTGTGGAATGACCAAGGCTGTTACTTTCTTAAAACACAAGGAGAAGCTGGGGCAGTAGTCCTGCTCTGGAATACCCAGCAGGGACACATCTGGGCCGTGGCCCCGATCCACACTGGGGAGCGGGGTCACCCTGGCTCAAGCGCCCTCCCTCCACGCACCAGCCCCATGCCCAGCTTCCAAAGGATCTGGAAACACGTCTTGTCCAGGGGTGGCACCCGATCGCCGTGGCTCACAGGCTTCTAACTAGCGGGAACGTCAGCCGTCCGCCTGGTACCACGCTGCACCTCGCCCAGCGTGGCGGGTCCGCGCTGCCGCCACCCGTCTGCGCGGCGGCAGGCGCCTCCTGTGTTCCCGAGGTGGCAGAACAGGCCACCCGCAGGAAACGTCCTCTACGGCATCGCGGGTCCCGTTTAGAGTCTTTCGGACTTTTCTCTTTTCAGCACGGTTTCTGGAAGGGCAATAGTCACGTGGTGTGTCTCACAGACAGATGGGGGGGGGGGGGGGGGAACCGCGGCTTGGAGGTTACCTAAATTTTGGTCAAGTCTTAAGAGTGTTTTGTGATGGCTTTGAACAATCATCTTTTAATCTCATCTAGTGGCAAAAAAAACGACACAACTTCAGTGTATACTTCGCAACAGTTGTGACAGCATCCTGATTTTATAACTCTCTGTAATATCAAAACAGCGTCAGCTGGGAATAAATTCCAAAGGATCCTTTATTAAAATAGCTAAAAGAGGTCTATAAATATTTCTTTCTTTCTTTCTTTTCTAAAAGAGTTGGAGTCTTCAGGGGAGCACGTGGCGCCGCTTCACTTCTGCCGCCTGCGGCCGGGGTGGGCCCCGCCCCACCCGCTCGCTCGCAGTCGGTGGGACTAGGGCGCCGCGGGTGCGGCGGGCGGCGGGCTCAGAACTCCCACTCGAGGGCGTCGTCGCGCGTGGCGGCGCGCTCCAGCCGGTGGATGATGCTGTTGAGGTTGGCCATCTTCTCGTGCCGCCGCTGCAGCGCGGGGCTGACCTTGGCGCCGTCGGCCGCGGGGCTGGCGCTCGGCACTTGGGCGGGGGGCGCGGGGGGCGAGGCGGGCGCGGGCGGGGAGCGCGCGGGCGACGCGGACCGCGCCAGGCCCGGGGAGGCGGCGGCGGCGGGCGAGGCTGGGGCCGCCCCCGGGCTGCCGCGCGCCGCCTCCGAGGCCGACCTCCGGCCCGGGGCGTCCGGGGGGCGCCGCTCGCCCGCGGCCTCCGGCGCGGGGGGCGGCCAGGGGCAGTCCGGGCCGGGCCCCCCTGGAGGGACGGGCTCCGGGGCGGCCGGGGGGAGTCCGGCGGGCCCCGGCGGGGCGGGCTGCGCCTCCCCGGGGGGCCCCGGGGCGCCGGCGGGCTCCGCGAAGTCCCGGGGCTGGCCGCCCGCGCCCTCCGCGGCGGCGCCCTCGGGGTCCTCCTGCTTGATGCTCACGCGGGCGGCGTCCTGGGCGGGCAGGGCCGGGGCGCCGTCCCCGGGGCCCTGGCGCGGCTGCAGCTCCGTCACCGGCGGCTTCTGGTCCTCCGGCTCCGAGCCGGGGCTCGGCGGGGTGGGCTCGGGGTGGGAGTGGCCCGGCGGGAGCGCGCCGGGGCCGCCGCTCGGGTCCAGGTCGGGCTCGTCCTGGGTCCCCTCCACCAACATCTCCCGGCGCATCCGCGACCTGGGGCAGAGAGGGCCGTGAGCGGGGGCTGGCGGGGGGAGCCCGGCCTCGGACCCCCGCCCACCTTCCCTGGGCTCACTGGATGCCGCGCCCCTTGGCCTGCGCCATCTTAAGTCCTCTCAGTAACCCCACAAGGGGGTGCCCTTCTCCCCACTTGGCAGAGGGGCAAACCAGGCCCAGAGACATTAAGTGCCTCCCCCAAGTCACACAGCCAGTAAGTGGCCGAGTCTGGGACTTGAACTCAGGACCGTTGGATTCCAAAGTTCCTACTCTAGACCTGTGCTGTCCAGTACAGTAGCCGCTGACCACACCTGGCTCTCGAGTAGCTGAAATGTGGCTCGTCTGAACTGAGGTGTGCTGTAAGGGTAAGAGACACACTGGATTCTGCAGGCTTAGTACAAAAAATAAATAAACATGAACTATCTCATTTGTAATATTTTTATATTGATTACATGTTGAAATTACTACATTTTGGACATACTGGGTTAAATAAAATTTACAATTAAAAGTCATCTTTTATTTTTTTTATTTTTTTAGTGTGGCTACCAGGAAATTAAAAATTTCATGTGGTTTGCACTGTATTTCCATTAGCCAGCACTGTCCTAGGACATTTCTCAAAGTCAAACCCAGATGTATTTTGTTGGACTTTAGTGGCAACAACCTCCTGCCTCTTTCCTGGAGGGACTCTTAGATAACATCCCAGAAGGGAAACAGAGGCATGGAGCACGGACTTGCCGAGGGCCACCACGACGCACAGGGGCAGAGCTGGGACCAGAATCTGAGACACCAAATTCCAGCCCCAAACCCACTCCTCCTCGCTACAATGGCCTCCTTGCTGTCAGAGGGAAACTTAGAGTCACGAATGATGTAAAGCAGGAAGGCGTGGGAATGGGTCTAGCCCCATTCATTATTTTCCTAAAAGCAAATGAGGTCCAGAGAGGTTAAACGACTAATCCACGGTCACAGAGCGGCTTGGACAATGGCATTACCAGGGTTTCTTCGGCACCCTCCGTGCTGGAGCTCTCTGTCCATTTATATCAATAAGAAATCCTACCTTATTCACATACGATACTAAGACTCCTCCGTTATAAACATAATAACGGGTGCTTACTTGTGCCGGCACTGGCCCCAGCCCTTGTGACTACTTCATTGCTTTCTCTTGATCGCCTTCTGAGGCTGCTAGTCCCCCTCCCACTGATGCGGCTGGGGGAAGGGACTGCCTCCGGCCGGGGCTCGGGGGTGGAGCTGGACTTGAGCCCTCCGGCCTCGCCTCTCCCCCTGCCGCGCTGGGGGCTGGGCCCCGCCAGGCCCTCGACCTGAAGGAACAGTGAGGGGTCAGCTGGTCCAGCTCCCTGCTCAGTCACCAGTCCCTGCAGAGGAGGGGCCTCTGCCATTTCCCCCAGCCCCCTCCAGAGGGAAGAGCCTGGGGGGCCGCGGGGAGCCCTGTGCTTTCCGCTGAACTGGGGTTCGAGGGAGCTTTGGGATGGCCCGAAGCCTGAAGCTCCCCTCAAGTACTAGATCCTCATTAAAATGGGAGGGGCCAAATAGAGGTTGAGAGTCACTCCCCCCTGGATGCAAATCGGGCTTTTCAATCCCTGACTCCCGAATCTGAAGCGGGGCCTGCCTGGGGACTTTCCGCAGAGCTCCTGATGCCTGCTGCGGTGGTAATAGATAGGAATGCAAGTGCTGGTGTAGCCGCGGCCCTCCTGCGGGCTCCTAAGAGCTGCTAAGGCAGGGGCTGTGTCTTGTTCTCTCCGCTGCTCAGAGAACAGCGCCAGGTGCCCAAAAGACATTCATCCAGTGGAATAAAGTAACTCCCTCTATTTATAGCTTTTTGAGAGTAATTGCTTTTGAGAGTGAAATTCCCTGTGGTTCTTGGTACAAACTTGTATTCATCCTTTAAAACCCAGCTCAAATGCCACCTCTTCAGTAAAACCTTCCCCAGGCAGAATGCCTGTTCCCACAACCCCTTGTTCCTGCCTGTTTTCTAGCATTTATTAGGTGGTACTGAAGTCACCTGGGCAGGGATGACATCTTTGAACCCCTGTATCTCTAGACTCTGCCTCACTGTGTATATTCAGTAAATATTTGTTGAATGAATATGCTAGATAATAATGATGTGTTAAGTTCTTGGGGGAGGCGAAACGGGAGAGGATGTCCCCGTATCCCCCAGGGGAGTTGGGAGAAGTGGGGAAGGCTCTAAGGACCTATGTCATTTGCTCTTTGCATAGGTCCTGTGCATATGTCTTTTCTATTTGCATATGGCTCCAGTCTGAGCCAGATAATAATATTTTATAATGTGTTTACACACAAAGTTCTTTTCATTTGAGCCTCAATACAGCATTATGGGATAGGAATTAGGTTCCTCATCTGTAAAATAAGGATGCTACTCAGAGAGGTAAACTGACTTGCCCAAGGTCACACAGCCAAGGCAGGACTTGAATTCAGGTCTGTGGGATGCTGAGGCCCAGGCTGAGGAGAGTGCTCCACCTTTCCAGTCTCTTCCTTCCTCTTCTCCCTTGGGGATCAAGGACCTTCCTTCTGCCCCTGGAAAGGACTCTCTTCTATGGTATCACGTGGACATGAAGACGTTTCCTGCTAAGGAAGCTTGGAGCGGGGTGCCTTGGAGCGGGAGTGCCTTGCAGAGGCCCCTGAAGTTCCCCCATCAAGCCTTCTCCACCGGGGTCTCCTCAGCCGCCTCAGGAAGCCCCTGGGCAGTATCCTGGGGCACTGACTCACCCGGGCGATGCCCCGAGCCAGGCCTGGGCCTAAACTCCCAGGAAGCCGGGCGCCCTGCAGGCCAGCGGCCCGGGTGGGGCTGGAGAGTGGGAAGGGCGATGGCTGGAGCAGCGTAGAAGTGAGTGCTCCCCGGGGCGCCAACAAGAGGCTCAGCGGGCACCTGTGGGTCCGCAGGCTTGGCCCCAAGACCATGCCCTGCCCCTTCTTAGAGGCAGGCAGAGCAAGCTGAGCGAAGGAGCAGAACAATCACCACGCTGGCCCGCCGCCCTGCACCGCTGTGTGCCGGGGGCTGTGTGTCAGGGGGTGAGCCCACCGCCTCCTCAGGGCAGCTCTCTGAGGTGGATCCTGCTACTGTTCCCATTTTATAGGTGAGAAGGCTGAGGCTCGGGGAAGGGAGGCGACGTCCTCAGGGCCTGGCAGCTGGAAATGGGGGAGCTGGGCCCGACATCAGGCCTGCCTGCGTTTCAAACCCAAACTCCTGGGCAGTCCAGTCTCCCTGTCTCCCGAGGCCGCGCGGGACCCCGCCCGGGCCCGGCCCACCCCCCGGCCTGCGGGGGCCCCCACCTGTAGTTGTGGAACCAGTTGATGACGGTGTTGGTCTTGAGGTTGAGCTGGAAGGAGAGCAGCTCGATGGTCTGCTGCGAGGGGTAGGGCTCGAGCTGGTAGGCCCTGCGCAGCGCCTCCTTCTCCTCGGGGGCCAGCACCACTCGCGGCTTCTTGATCTGCAGGAGGCTCAGGTCCTGGGGCTGCAGGCAAGGGCTGGGACATTCGGAGCGGGTGGCTGGAGACTCGCTGTCCGAGCCGGTGCTGATGAGGCCGTACCGGCGCTTCAGGTAAGCTGGAGGGGGCGGGGCGGGGAGGGGCTGCTGAGCAGCGGCTCGCGGGCCTGCCGCGCCCCCGGTGGCGGGGTCCTGGGGCCGTGGCTGGAGGCGCGCATGGCCCCCCGCCAGCCGGCCCCCCAGAGCCCTCCAGACTTCGGGGCCCTTCCGAAGCCTCGTCTGGCAGCCTCCCCCCCCCCAGGGTGCTTTCCTTCCAAAGCTCCCCAACCCCTCTGCTGAGAAGCTCGCCCTGGCGGCCCCTGCGGTCCAGTCGGGTTAGCGTGCGTAAGGGTGCTCGGCAGGGCACCTCGCACACAGGAAGCACCCAACACGCAGGCATCATGGCACTCTCTCGCTTGTCAGAAGTGCCACTGAATTTCAGAACAGCTGTTGGGGGACACTGATTTAAATGAACTCTTTAGTCATATGATGCATCTTGACCCCAAGTCATTAAAATGTGAAAAAAAAGGCTATTTCCAAAGGGAGGAGAAAGGTATTTGCCTCTCTTAACCCTCAGAGCAGAGCTCCAAAGCAGATGCTTTGATTTTCAGATGTCGACCAAGGCCCAGAGAAGGGAGGCAACTTGCCTGAGGTCACACAGCCAGGAAGTGGCAGGCCAAGTTCTCAACTGCAGAGCTGTCTGATGCCAAAGCCCCAGCCGTGGCCCTACTCCATGCTGCCCCTCACTGCCTGGCTGGACCTGGGCCTTCACTGGGTACCACTCTGTGTGACTCCGCCATGAACGACGCCTTTGCCACTGCTCATCTTAGCTCGCCAGTGTGCGGCTGGGCACACAGCAGGCGCTCAACCCCGGCTCATGCTAGCAGGGATAGAAGATCCTCTTGGCCAGTGCAAGAACCTGCACTCCCCTTGCCTGCTCCACGAGGGTTAAGGACTCTGGTTTGCTGGGCCAGCCTTGGCTGCGTAGAGTGTGGGTAAGAGGCAAAGGTGCTGTGCCGGGAGCTGAAGCACAGAAGGGGGATCAGGAGGAGAATGCCCGGGGAAGATGCAGAAGACTTGGGAGTAGCTGCGGGGTGTGTGGAAAGGTCCTGAGAGCCACGGGGTGCTGGCATTCTCACGGGAGACTTAGTCAGGATGTGAGTGTGCTTTCAGTTAGATTATGTTGCACGTGGCTGCTTCTTGCAGCACCATCCCAGGCTGAGGCTGGGCCCGGCGCCCTGGGTTGACTTGGGTTACAGCGAGGCTTGGTTTCAGTGGGAAAGTGCTGGGGCCCAGCCCCTGCCCGAGGCTTACCTTTCTTCTCCAGCTTCTTCATGTCCCTCAGCTTCTCCACATTATGGGGGTCACTGAGCCACAGCTGCATGCGGACAAAGGGCTCCCGCCCTTTCAGGCTCAGCTTGTGCCAGGGCTTGGGCCGGGACAGCAGGTCAGACACGGAGCCCTGGGTCAGGCCCAGGATGCTCTCCCCGAACAGCCGCTGCCCTGGGGCGGGGAGAAGAGAGACCCTGTGACCCCAGGCTGGGCGCAGAAGCCCACTGCCTGAGGAATGAGGAGCAGGCTGAAGACCTGGGAGGGGACCCCAGGGCTGTCCCCACCCCTCGGCAGGGAGGGCCAGAGACGCGGGGATACACCGGCGTGAAGCTGAAGGGGTCTTTCTGCAAAGCAGGGGCCAGGGCTACACAGGCTCCGACACACACGCCTTGTCAGTTTAAGTGGTTCTTCACTCCTAGGGGATTATTGCTGGGACTGTCTGCGAAACTCATGTGCACACATTTGTATCACCTTGCGAGAGGGTAATTTGACAGTTTCTATCAAAATGTTGGCTGTGCATATCCTCTGATCCAGCACTTCCACTCCCTGGAATTTGCCCTACAGTTGCACTTGCCCAAAGGCGCAGATGTGCACAGAGACCCACCGTGAGTGGCATCACGGGGCTATAAAAAGCACAGTGCCCATCAGCTGAGCCAAAAGCTGTGGTGCAGCCAAAGCCTGGAACACAGAGTGACAGTGAAAAAGAATGCGGACGATGTCATCATCCTAACACGGAAAGAGGGCCACAAAGGTTGTAGGAAAGTATGCATGTAATTCCATTTGTAAGGAAAAGTATGTGTATATATATTCTCGTTTCTGTTAAAAAAAGTGTCCAAGGCATAAAAACTGTGGAGTGTGATTAAGAGAGTGTGGGTGGGTTTAATTAATTAATTTTTAAACTTAACTTTTTTTTCTGTACTATTTAATGCTTTCAAATAACAAACATGCCTTATGTTTATAATAGCAATTCTAATGAAAAATGTGGGGTTCAGGGGCATCCCTCTGGGAGGGGGGCAGAGCCTACATCTAAGTCTCAGAGGAGTCTGTGATCCAGAAAGGAAAAGGGCCCTAGAACCGACTTCTCCTCTCTGCCCTCCGAGGCAAGGGTTTCCTCAGCAAACTGGCGAGCGGGGGATTCCCTAGTCCTCCTGGAAGGAAGCTTTGAGAGCGGTGGGTTGAGGATTCCAGGTAAAATCAGACCTGCACGCACCTCCCTTTTTATCCACCCAGGGACCCTCGCGGAGAGTCTGGAGGCACTGGGGCTGGCTGGCAACCCCCGGCCCGACCCCAGGGCCCTGGCGTCTAACTGCGGGTACCTTCTCCAGACATGCAGGGGCCACCGCCAGGGTGGGCGCTGGCACCCTCGTTCCCGCCACTCCATACCTAGGTTGTTGTCTGTGAGGACCTCCTTGACCCTCTTGGTGATGGAGTACGTGTCCAGCTCGGGGGACATGGCCACCATCTCCTGGATGCCCCCTGCAGCCTGGCTGCCCGTGTACATCTTCCCGCCCAGTGAGGAGCCGGAACGGCCCTCTGGCTGCTGGTTCTCCTTGCTGCTCTCCAGCGACAGGCTCAAGGGCTCCTGGGAGCTTTTCTCGGGCTCCGTGGGGCTTGGGGGCGGGGATGGCGAGGACCTTGGCTCAGTGGGACTGGCTGTGGGCCGTGGAATGACAGAGAGGGTGGTTACTAGAATTTGGCACAGACACACATAGTTTGGGCGGGCTCGTTTGCTAAAGCCAGGAGTTGGCAGCATCTAATTTTGTAACCCACCGTAACCATATCTCAGGCAGGAATCATCATGGTGCTAAAACTAGTGGGCGAAAGTTTGGTGAGGGATAGGGTATTTACGTGGTCTCAAAGATATTTAATAATTACAAAGGAAAAAACAGTAACTTTATAGTAGAATTACCTGGCACACCGCGTTTACCAAATGATCAACGTTAACATCACCATTAATAGAACAAATCAACAATCTGTGCCTCCTGATATGTTGCACTAAGAAGGATACAGCATCACTTATGTGACATTCCCACCCAAAGTATACAGCCTAAATCTCATCACGAGGAAACAAAACCCAAACTGAGTCTATCTATAAAATACCCAGGCTATAGTGCTCAAAAATGTCAACATTAGGAAAGACAAAGAAACTGTCCAGCTTGAAGGAGTTAAGAGATATAGCAACCAAGTACAACAAATGATCCTGAATCTTATCCTGGACAGGGAAGAAAGGATATTATTGGGCCAACCAGGGAAACTCTCATATAGGTGGTTGGTTACATAATAGTTTTGTATCGTTGAGAAATTTCTTGTTCCTAGGCAATTCCTGCTTAAGTATTTAGGCGTCAAGCAACACAAGTGTTTGAGAGAGAGTGAGAAGAGCACAGATGTGGCCAAATGTCAACAATTGATGAGTTTGGTTATGGGAGAGGCTATTTGTTCTATTCTTTTACCTCATTGTAAGTTTATAAGTCAAAATAAATATTTTTAAAAGTTTAAATCTACAATCTACAAGTTTAACCACAGGAGCTTGCTAAATAAAAGATGGTGAATTCATGCAGCAATGAAAAAGGATGCCGAAATCCTTTTTCCACAGAATATGTCCACAGTACATTAGCACATTTTAAAAGCTAGTTTTTAAGCCATGTTTCTCATTTGTCAGAAGACTCTTTCTGGGAATGTATATTAGAAAAAGTATTTGGAAGACACTTGGGGTTTGTGGTTCTGAATGGGACGACTCTGCCCAGCCTCAGTCGTGACAGCTGTTAAATGGGGCCAGTAGAGGAGAGGATGTGGCTCAAGCAATTGGGTGTCCCTCTCCTACATGGGAAGGCCCGGGTTTGGTTCCTGGTGCCTCCTAAAGAAGATGAACAAGACACCGCAACAAGCAGACGCCACAACCACCACAATGAGCAATTGCCGCAATGAGCAGATGCCGCATGAGTAGACACCGCAACGAGTAGATGCTGCAATGAACAGACGTCACGACAAGCAGATGTTGCACCTGCTGCAATGAGCAACGGCTGCAACAAGCAGATGCTGCAACCCCTGCAACAAACAACTGCTGTAACAAGCAACCGCTGCAATGAGCAACCACCGCCAACCAGCCGATGCTGCAACCAGTGGACACTGCAACTGCCGCAACCAGCACTGGACGCAACTAGCAAGGAACTTAAGTGGCTCATGTAGTTGGGCACTCGCCTCCCACATGGGAGGTCCTGAGTTTGGTTCCTGGTGCGGACAACAAGCAAACAAGACGAGCGGACAACAAGCAAACAGATGAAGAATCCATGGGCAGGGGGGCGGGGGATAAAAAAAGAACAGGGTTGGGAAACGGACTTTGGCCCAGTGGTTAGGGCGTCCGTCTACCATATGGGAGGTCCGCGGTTCAAACCCCGGGCCTCCTTGACCCGTGTGGAGCTGGCCATGCGCAGTGCTGATGCACGCAAGGAGTGCCCTGCCATGCAGGGGTGTCCCCCGCGTAGGGGAGCCCCACGCGCAAGGAGTGCGCCCATGAGGAGAGCCGCCCAGCGTGAAAAGAAAGAGCAGCCTGCCCAGGAATGGCGCCGCCCACACTTCCCGTGCCGCTGACGACAACAGAAGCGGACAAAGAAACAAGACGCAGCAAATAGACACCAAGAACAGACAACCGGGGGGGGGGGGGGGGGGGAGAAATTAAATAAATAAATCTTTAAAAAAAAAAAAAAAAAGAACAGGGTCAGTACTTGCACCTAGCCTTCGGGGCCATCAAGAGGGCTTTAGATCATGTGAGTCCAGTGGTGCCCCCACCTCCTGAGGGGTCGGATTCACTCAGTGGACCCCCCCCCCCAGTGAGAGCTGAGTCTTCTGACAATAGAGGGCAGGGGACATGCCTCCCTATGGGGAGGGGAGATGGAGAGTCTAGGACTCCCAGCGTTAGCTCATGGGGTACTTTCCAGCAAATTATGAAAAGGTACCTCTCCCTCAAGGCATTTGGCTGCCACCTGTTGGAAATTTTAAATAATAAACATGAAAATAAATGATAACTTAGGAAGTGAAGGGAGTCCCAGAATTGTTGGTGGTGGCTAGGCTTTCAGAAATGACATTCTGAGCTTCTCCCTGGGGAAGGCATGTGGGATCATTCTGATCAGACACATCCCTGCTCCAGAATCTTCAATGGCTCCCCACTGCCTCTAGAAAAGTGTCTGCCCCCTTGCTCTGGTGTTTAAGGCTCTGTACTCTCTTATCCCCGACCACCCGGCGAGCCTGAGGCTGTTCACAGGCCACAACCCCCTCCCAACATCCCAGCTCTTCCACCTCCGTGTCTTTGTTTAGGCTGGTCTTGCAGCTTTGGAAGCCTCCCTGCCCCGTCCTTGAACTCCACGCATCTTCTAAGAGCCAGCCCGAGTCCCTTTCCCTGCGGTGCACACCCTTGGGGTCTAATAACCTAGACCACCCACTGTCATGCTCCACTGTAATTTCTTGCTTGGGCGAGGTGTCCCTCTTCCCAGATGACAATGATGGTAACGATGGTGATGACTAATAAAGCCCCGTTATTGAGTCACTCGTTCTGTGCCCAGCACAATGTTATGTGTTCTCATGTGACACCCGCAGCACCTCTAGCATCCCGTTTTATAGGGGAGGAAATGGGCTCAGAGAGGTTAGGTGATATGCCCAGGGATACACAGCGACGGGTGGCAGAGCCGGGACTCCACCTGCTTCCACCGACTACGAGCAGGGATCGCCAGCGGTGAGGCCCCGGTGCCGGCGGCAGGAGGGGCTGCGCAGGAGTCTGTCCAGGAGGTAAGAGTTGGCCAGGCCGCCGACTACCCTGAAAGGTTCTGAGTCGTGGCATCCCAGCCCCGTCCTTCCGCAGCCCCGGCGCCCTGGCTGTCCAAGGCCATCACCTGACGCTGGAGCCCACAGGACACTCTGCCCCTCACTGCTGGGGCGGGGTCGCAGGGGGAAGGAGGGAAGCCTGAGTCACGGCTGGGACCCCCGAGAAGAAGGCTGCTCAAGGGGAAGCCCGGGCACCTCCAGCCAGGCCCCCCCTTTGGACCCCTGAGAGCGACGGGCTGGGGATCCTGAGGCAACCAGTGGGAGCAGCACAGCGGGGGCGCCCCAATGTTAGGAAAGGGGAGGGGAAGGGGCCTCAAAAGGCCTAACCTGGGGGCCTCGCTCGTCTCACCCTGGCCCCGCCCCAGTCTGGGGTGTGGACCTTTTCCTTTTCTCTCATTTCTCAACCAGCTCTTTGCTCCTGCCTTCAATTCCTTTAGGCGACAGAGTTAAAGAACCTAGGCGCCGGGCGTCCCGCTCCCGCGCCCCCGGGAAGGCCAGCCCGGGAAAGGGGCGGGCTCAGAAAGCTGGGGTCTGCCGGCGGGAAGCCGGCTTGGGGGTCTTTGCAAGCATACGCCTGCCTTTTGGCTCCTTAGCAAAAGGGCCAGGCTTTCAGGTAGGGGAAGCGTCCTGCAGGGGCTGGGATAGAGGCGGCGGTTTCCTTTCCTGACCTTGAGAATGGCCTTGGACTGGATGTTTGAAGGACCCGGGATCCACCATATCAGGAAGGAGAAGGCGGGCGAGGCTGCTCCTCGCGGCGGGGCGGAGAGCAAGGGGCCCCCTCCCAGGCGCCTCCGTCCTGGGCGCCCTGGGGCAGGTGGTCCCGTTAGAGAGGAAGTGAGCAGGAGGGGCGCTGAGAGAAACAGGGCCGGGCAAGAGGAGCGCCAGGGAGGGCGGGACGCAGGGGAAGGAGGCTGGGGGAGAGGCGGGCGCACAGGGCCGGGAGCGGAGCTGAGGAGAGGAGACCGGGGGCGCTGGGGGGCCGGGAGGGCGTATGCGGGGCCGGGGCTGCCTCTGCTGCTGGGACGCGGAGCCGCCGCGGGAGGGCCTGGACTTCCGAGCCCCCCGCGGCTGCTTGGCTGGCGGGGGCTCGCGGGCCGCTGGGGGCGGCGGCGCTGACCGCCTTCCCCGGGCCTCCCTCACTCCCGACTCCCCGGGTGCCCACGTGGGGGGCCGAGGAGAGAGGGCTGGAAGGGTTCGGTCTCGTGCCCCGGGCAAGTCTATGGGGGACCTGGTGGGTGCTGCCTTCAGGCAGTTCTGGCAATTCTAGGGCCTTCCCGATCCAGCTGAGCTGGTTTTCTCTTAATCTAACACTCCTGGTTCTTAGTCCCTAGAAGGACCCAACCAGACCTCGCCAGCTCTGCTCAAGACAGCACCTCAGAGCAGGAGCACCTAACACCCAGATCTGTAACTCTCCTCAGCAGCAAAAAGCTTGAGAGCCTGCGCACTCAGCAGCACCCACCTGTCAGCCCGAATTGCTAAAGCTCCCAAGGGGAACGCCAGGCAGGGTTTGCAGCTCGAGAGAACACAGGATTGAAAACTGCGCTCACATCCTCAAAGACCCTGTGAAGAGCCCGTCATCGCCGGCGTGGCAGGAATTCACCACGCGGTCACCCCGGGGCCCTCGCCCCCTCACCCCTTTCCTTTGCCTATAGAAACCCTGGCGCCGTTCTCACTTTGAACTGGTTTGGGGACGACTCCCCAGTTCCCTGCTTGAGACTCACAATGAGCCACCTCTTCACCGGGAGCCGTGCTTCTCCTTGGTGGCCCTTCTAGTGCAGAGAGCCGGGCCCGTGGTATCCACGGACAAGAGGTGGCTGTGGGGGCCTCCCTGCTGGCCCCCCCGCCAGCCGCTCACACCCCTCTACTCCTGGGCCCTAGCTCGATGAACCCAGGGCCCCGGCTTCCTGTTCTGCCAGTGAGCGGGGACAAGGACCAGCTGTCCACCATCACCTGCACTCATGTCCCCTCCCAAGCCGGGCATGAGCCCGCCGCCAGGCCTCAGCTTGCCCTGTCGCTGGCCCCGGGAACGCCATCCTCTTTCTTCTCTGCTTAGCTCTATTCTCTTTGGGCCCAAATCCTTCCACAACAAAGAAACTAAAAAGCACAAGAATTCACCAGAGGAATGCAAATAAAACCCACGAGATACCACTTCACAACTGCTAGGATGGCTATCGTTAAGAAAATGGAAAATGCCAAGAGCTGGCAAAGATGTGGAGAAAGGGACCTTTGTGCAGTGCTGGTGGGAAGGTAAAACGGGGCAGCTGCTCTGGAAATCAGTTTGGCTGTTCCTCAAAATGTTAAACACAGTAAGCACATGCCCAGCAATTCTCCTCCTAGGTACACACCCCAAAGAACTGCAAACAGGTGTGCAAACAAAACTTGTAACAAATGTTCAGAGCAGCACTGTCCACAAGAGCCAAATGTGGAAACACCTACTGCCCATCAACAGACGAATGATGCACAAAACGTGGCAGATCCACGCAACTGAATATTATTCAGCCCCAAGAAGAACGATGTTCTGATCGACGCCACGGCATGGACGAACCTGGAAAACATGCTAAGTGAAAGAAGCCAGATTCAAAAGGCCACAGATTCTGTGGTTTCATTTTTATGAAAAGTCCAGAACAGGCAAAGCTAAAAAGGCAGGAAGCAGATGAGAGGTTGCCAGAAGCTGGGGGAGGAGGAAAGGGACAACTGCTTAGGGGGTCCAGGGTTTCCTTTTGAGGTGATGGAAATGTTCTGGAATTAGACAGAGGTGATGATTGGATAACACTGTGACTGCACTAAGTCCCACTGAATGGTACATTTTAAAATGGTTAATTGTACATTATAGGAATTTTACCACAATAAAAAATTAGTAAATAAATTCAAACATGAAAGAATCAAACAAACAAAATAAAGGACAGGAACTTTTTCATAAGCACGGGGGTGGGGTGGGCACTCAGGCATATCCTAGGTGGCAGGGCGGGCATAATGGCTAGCCTGACCAGGCTCTGCCACTAATTGGCCGGGTGACTTGGGCCTTACTCTGACCTTTAGTCTCTTTATCTGTAGGATGGGACTGTCCCAAGGAATAAAGAATAAAGCACTCCAAGTCATCAGTCCTTGCACTGATCACATGACAGATGAATCTCATGGTCATAACATCCTCGGGGAGCAGAAATTTGTAGTTAAAAAATTTTAACTACAAATTATTTCAAAGATACAGAAATATACAGGAAAGAAAATATAGCCCGCCCACCCCCACCAGACTTAATTGATGTTAATGCTTTGCCCTGTTTGCTTCAAATCTCCTGTTTTGCTTAAATGAAATAAAAAAGGAGAAGGTCCAGCCAAAGCCCTGGCCTGGCCCCGCCCCTGCTAAGAGCAGCCGGTTCTCCCCAGGCTGGAGGGCAGCCGGCTCCTCCTTCCGGGTCGCAGCCTCTGCCTGCAGCCCTAACGCTACCTACTGGTGATAGTCCTGCTCCGGGGTGTTGACTTCTAAAGCAAACACGATTCCAGGGGACCTAAGGCCTCTGTCGCCTGGCACTATGTTTGGGCACGTGTCCCTGTTGCTAGTGCTGATCTCTTCACACTCCCGGGGCGCTGAGACGGCTTCTGTCTAGAGACCCGTGCCCACTGAGCAGCAAGCTGCAACAGCTCCCGTCCTCCGGCCCCGCCTTCCCCCACCGGTTCCCGGCGCTCAGCAGGCAGGTCTGCTCTCCTCCCAGGAGACACCCCAGTGGGCCTGGCCCCGTCTTCACCACGGCAGGTGCTCAGGCTCCTGGGCCCACCCACTACTTCCCAGCTCTAGGAGCTGGGGCAAAGTGCAAACTCTGCCCTGCCATCAGCAATGGATGGGAAACAGCAGCCTGCGACCTGGTGCTAAGGATCCTGAGGCTGTGTGCCAACTCCTGGGGGCGGCATGTGCGTGTATGTGTGCAAGAGCCGCTATCAACCAGCGATTCCAACCTGGGGCAGGAGTATCGTCTCCACCTGCTTTGGACACTCTGGCGCCACCTAGAGTTTTAAAGGCGACTGGCCGTCAGGTGGGAAATTGCAAGCATCCACCGGCTGGAGGAGGAAAGGGGAGCAGGGAGAGCAGACTTCAGCCTTCAGGGGCGCAGGACTGGGCGGCGGCAGTGGGCAGGGAGGGGGCCCGGGCCGACCTGCAGGCAGGGCCCGCACTCACCCTGGGAGGCGCTGGGCTGCTGGCTGACCGCCTGGTCCAGCTGGCCCGCGAGCCACAGCTGCATGCGGATGAAGGGCTCGCGCCCCTTCTGCGTCAGCTTGCTCCAGGGCTTCGGCCGGGACAGCATGTCGCTGACACTGCCCTGCGACAGGCCCAGGACCTGGGGACAGGCGGGGCAGGCAGGCCAGGTCAGTGGGCTCCTCTCCCCCACCCAGAGGGCCAGCCACGCCTTCCTTTGTGCCTCCTTTCCCAGAGGCCTGCTGTGGGCTCGTGCTTGCCTCGTCTTTCCCGGTGTCCCAACACATGCAGACCCTGCCTGGCCTTTAAGATGCCTCCTCCAGGAAGCCCTCCAAAGCCTCCCACTTAAGTCACTTGTTCCTCCTCTGAGCTCACCTGACCCTTTTGCCTGTTCCTCTGCTAAGGGCCAAGGTGATATTAAAAAATCATTATGATCTGGGGGGTCTGGGGGAGTGGGGACACACACGACACCAACCAATCATGGGCAACCCAGCTGGGCTGAGACTTAATCCCGTGGTGGCTGGACGCAGGGAGGTATGGAGGATCTTGGGGGAAGGGAGGTGAGTCTATTTACTAACCCGGATGAACGGGGTTCACTAGTTGAACAACTGGAGCACTGAAAGTCAGCTTTGCCTCGGCCCTCCTTTCCCCAGGGCCCAAGGAAAGTTGGATGCAGGAAAAAGAGCTGGGGATTCTGCAGTCACATGGATCTGGGTTCGAATCCTGCCTCTGCCCTGTCTTCACTTGCACACACTTTGTTCCCGAGCCTGGCTCTTGCGGGCACCTCCGTCCCCAGGGTCCCGTGGGCCTGTGCCTCCCGGGGTGCCTGCCCTCACCTTCTCCCCAAAGATCCTCTGGCAGATCCCGTTCTTGGCTAGCTTCTCCTTGACCTGGCGGGTCAGCTCCAGCGTGTCGACCTCGCGGTACATGTAGAGCTCGTACTGCTCGGGGGTCAGGGGTGGCACGGTGGGCTTCAGGGTGCGGGGCGCGTAGGCTGGGTAGTAGGCCAGCCGCCCCCCATTGCCCGTCTCGGGGACGCCGCCCTCGGCCTTCAGCTCGCCCACTCTGGGGGGCTCGTCCTCGGCCGCCTCGTCCTCGGGGGCCGCGGGGGCCTCGTCGCCGCGGGGCCAGGCCCGCCCGTTGGGCTGTCCGGAGTAGCTGGAGGAGGAGGAGAGGGAGGGCGAGACGGAGGCGTAGGGGCGGCCGAGCAGGCCCCGGTCCGAGGCCCAGTGGTGGTCGAAGTAGCCGGCGTCGCCGATCTCCGACTTGACCTTCCGGATGATGCTCTGCACGAAGGCGGCGGGCGACAGCACGGCCAGGGCCGTCTGCGTGGCGCTGCCGCCGCTCCCGCCGCCGCCCTCCTCCTGCTTCACGTAGGTCGGGGCCCCGTTCTGGCTCACGGGAGCCAGCGAGGGCCGCTCCGGGGGCGAGGGGGGCACCGAGCGGCCCCGGGGCGCCGCCTCCATCTCCAGCAGGGCCTGCTGCTGCGCTTGCATCTCGCGGCGTGCTTGCTCCAGGATGTTCTTGATGGCGTCCTCCGAGGTGCTGGCGGAGGCCGTGCCGTTGGCGATGCTCAGAGGGGCAGTCTGGTTCTTGGGCTCACCTGTGGGGAGGACGACAGGGCGGCCAGGGGCCCGTTGTCGGGCAGAGCTTGAGGTGCAAAGACGGTCACGGCTTTGGTGTTTATACCAGTGAAACGCTGGAGACAACCCCTGTGTCCAACAACTGGGGATGGATTAGAGCAGCGCCTGGCCCAACCATACGGTGGACTATTAGGCAGCCATTAAAAATCAGGCTGATGGAGATATTGTAGCAGATGTGGAGCAAGTGCTCAGGGAGAATGTTACTTAAAAGAAGACAAGTACTTTTTGCATATACTAAGATGAAACTGCAAATGTTCACAGACAAGGAAAACATGACAGTACCTAAAAGAGGGTCCCTCACTTACTCTGATAGCAAATAATGGCATCAACTCAAACACCCATTGATGAGAACTGGTAACAAACAGTGGCATGTTCACACAATGGAATACTATACGGGAGGGAAAAGGGACATTATTATGCAAAATTACACGTGGCTCTTAAAAACATCATATTGAATGGCAAAAGAAAATCCAAAAATATGACACAAAGTTTAACATGCTTTCTATAAAACTCAAAAACAGGCAAAATAAATAGATCTTTTAGTGAAAAATCCAAAAATTTAAGAGACACAAATGTAAAGGAATAAGAAAAAATTTAAAAGAGGCAAATGCAAAGGAATGGGGGACCAAAATTTAGGAGGGAAGAGATCTCTGGAAGAGGAGGCAGGGTTGGGATGGGGGAGGAAAACACTGAAAGATCTAAGTGGGTGGCAGTTTTCTAGATTTTGGATTGGGCAGTGAGCTCCCAGAGGTTCGTTATCTTATTTGAATGAATGAATGAATGAATGAATGAACAGGAAAAGGCCATGTATGAAGCAAACAGGAGAGTGTACCATAACCTAGGATTGACTGATCTGTCCCCAAGGAGTCACGATTAACAAATCAACTAAAAGGTGTTTCCCTCCGCCTTCTGAGCAGCCTCTCTTACGCGGGGGTCAAGTGGGATCAAGATGACCCTTTCTCCAGTATCTGGTTGTGTAGTCTTCACCCCAGCAGATCCTCACAGCCCTTTTAAAAATATTTTTTTATTGTTTTTCCAATCAAAACAGTAGTAACAATGGAATATTAATCAGCTATAAAAAGGAATGACGTTCTGATACATAGTGCAACGTGATGAACCTTGAAAATAATAAAACTAAGTGAAAGAAGGCAGACATGAAAGCCACAAATTGTATCGCTCCATTTCTATGAAATATTTAGAATAGGTAAACCTGAGGAGACAGAAAGTAGATTAGTGGGCTGGGGGGGCAGTGGGGGAGGGACGGGTGGGGAAGTTATTGCTAATGGGTGCAAGGTCTCCTTTTGGGGTGATAAAAATGCTTTGAAACTAGAGAGGTAAGTGGTGGTTGCACATGCTGAATGTTCTAAATGATATCGTACACTTCAAAATAATCTTACGTCATGTAAATTTCACCTCAATTTAAAAAAAAGGCAATACATGGCTATTGTGGAAAGCTAGGAAAGTAAAGAAAATTAAGATGCAAATAAAAATCCTTCCCCCCCACCCCCCGCTGCCTGGTCCTTGTCTTGGAAGCAACCACGTGAAATATTCTTATGTATTTCCTTCTCATCTGTTTCCAAAACGATTACATGTGTAATATCATCACAGTAGATGTGCAGGCCTGTAGCCTGGTTTGTCCCCATTTAGTATGAACATGAGCATGTGTTTCTATCATTAAAAGCCATCTACAATTGATGCTCACTCCTCCTAATGAAGTACCCCTCCTAATGAAGAGTCTTTGCTTTTATAACCCCATCCCCTACTGCTGGACACTGAGGTTATTTCTAGTTTGCTGCTATTGTAAATAAGGATAAAAGAACAGCTTGTCTGTAAATCTGTGCCCCCATTTCAGCCAGTTCCTTTGAGCCCCAGAAGTGGAATTCCCGAGTAAGTAGCCGGCCACATCCATTTCCTCCCTAGCACTGCCGGTGTGCCCTCTGCTTAGTGCCCGTGTTTGCCAGGGCTGTGGTACTTCCCCACTTGCACGTGTGAGCCCTGAGAGGGCCTGGCATGCTCGTGGCGTGCTCTCCTCTGCTGTGACGTTGCCTTTTGAATTTGCCCTCTGCCTGCTGTGGCCCCACGTGGGAGAGCACCACTCCAGGAGCCTGGAGACCTGGGCCCTTCTGCCCGTGTGTGCATCTACGCTTCCTCCAGGCCTGTTGTACTTCCTGTGTGGTGAGGGTTACACCAGGTGGTTCTCATGGCTCTTTTCACTGAAACCTGTCTCACAGGCTGTATACTGAGTCTTGCACACAGTAGGGGCTTAATGAATGTTTACTGGTCGACTGCGTCTCTCCCCTCTACGGGAATAAAGAAATTAATCCATCCCCAGTTGGTGCTCAGTGGACTATACCGCGGGGCAGCCTCCTGGCAGGCCGAGCTGCCCTCTGCCCTCCTTCTCTGCTGGGCCCTGGGCAGAGATGGGTCCCCGACAAGGAGGCCCTTGGGAAATCTCACGGGAAGTCACCACAGAGGGTAGACGTGGCTCGGGACTCGGGACGCTGGCTCCGAGCACCCACCAGGGGGCAGCAGACGCTGCAAAAAGGAGTGGGAGCCGGAAGTGGGTGACCACACTGGGCTGGGTGTGGAGGGGACGCCCACAGACCAGGGGCGGGGGGGGGGGGGGGGGGACTGGCCAGGAGGACAGGGCAGTGTAACTTAGCACAGAGGCGAAACCGCAGAGACCCCATAAGGGCGATGTTTACTGTAACAACGCTCACACTTCAGGAGCAGCTTCTGTGCGCTTGCCCGGCCCGATCTCATTTGATCCTCACACAATCCTGAGAGAGGGGTACTAATAGTGACCCATTTTAAAGATGAGGGAATGGAGGCCCAGAGAGGCTAAGTAACTCATCCGAGCTCACGCAGCTAATTAACAGCAGAGTCAGAATTTGCAGCCAGGCCAGTCTGGCTCCTTTGCACCCAGTGTATAGCTAATTATGTGGAAACCAAGGAGGGGAGAGTCCAGTCCATCTGGATGGGGGTGGTGGGCTTCCTGGAGGAGGTGGTGTCTGAGTTGTCAAGTGTGAGCAGGAGTTGGCCAGGTGAAAGATCTTGGGGAAGGAGGGTATTGGGGTTGGCTGGGTGTGACTATAAGCACATCCCAATGAGGCATGGAAGTGTCAGGGCTGAAGCCTACAGGGCTTGTAGGCCTTGATGAGTTGGGATTTTATCCTGAAGGTAACAGGAAGCCATGGAAGGGCTCTGAGCAGTGGCATGACCATGTGCTCTAGAAAGATCCCTCTGGGTAGAGAATGGGCTAAAGCAGGGCTTCGAAAGTCACTGGCCAGATGAGTGAGGAGGCTATTGCAATATCCTAGCAAGTGATGTCAGTCGCTCACTGGGATGGTGGCAATAGGGGTGGAGAGGATGGACTGGCTTAAAAAGAAACCAACACTAGAGGGTAGGTGGTCCCAGGGTGGCTCCAGGGTTGAAGAGCCAAGGATATCCCCCCAACATACCCCAGGCTTCTCGCCTGGGTGTCAGGGTGGAGGGTGGGAGCACCACCTGTCACAAGGTTCCCAAGCCCCGAGTGGGCAGGTTTGGGCTGGGACGACGGGGAGCTCCATCCTGGACACGCTGAGGTTGAGATGCGGAGGGGCGCCCTGGCGGCCACGCCAAGGGGCAGTGGCTGGTGGTTCTGGAACGCTCAAGAGGGGTCTGGCCTGGAGACGGAGCGATTTGGGAGTTGGTGGTTATTGAGACTTCCAGGAGTGGACTGACCCATCTCGGAAGAACAGGAAAGAGGGCAGAGGCCGACCCCCGGGGGGACTCCAATGTTGGAGGGGCTTATGGAGAAAGGCAGAATAATGCCCCCTGCCCCAGAGACGTCCACATCCTCACCCCGCACCTGTGCTCATGTGACCTTACACGGCAAACAGGCAGCGCCATCACCAGAGCCCAAGGGGATGGAGCCATCACACGCCCACCAACGGGTGCCCGGATCAACACAAGGTGGGATAGCATAAGAGGGCATCAGACATCTAAACTAAGGACGTTCTGACACATGCCACGCCGTGGACGAGCCTCAACCTGGTGGTCAAAGAAGTTGGACTCGGATGCCCCGTGTTGTCTGATTGCACTTCAATGAAAAATCCTGAAGAGGCAGATGCATAGAGGCAGAAAGCAGGTTTGTGGTTGCGGGGTTGGGGGAGGGTGGAGGGGCTCCTTCTGGGGTGGTGCAGGGTTCTGGAAGCAGACAGAGGTGACAGCTGCACAACACCGGGAATGGATGAAGAGCCACTGAACCGTACACTTGAAAAATGGCTGCAATGCTGAAGTTTACATTATGTGACTTTCCCTTCTACGAAAAAGGAGGAGCCTGTGTAGATGCGCTAAAGGGCCTAGCTCTGGGCAGATTCTCCTGGATGATCTGGGTGGGCCCAATGTAATGACAAGGGTCCTTCTAAGAGGAAGGCCGGAGCCAGAGGAGAGGTGATGAAGGGAGAGGGTCAGAGGGAGAGAAGGAAGGATCGGAAGATGCAGGACGGGGCCACAAGCCAAGGATTGTGGGCGGCCTCTGGAGACTGGGCCAGGCCAGGGAACGGCTTCTCCCGAGCCTCCAGAAGGGAACTGGCCCTGCCCATACCCTGACTAGCCCGGGGGGCCCCACGTGGAGCTCTGACCTCTAGGATGGCGAGGTAGTAGACGAGTGCCATTTTCACTAAGTTTGCAGGAATTTGTTACAGTGGCCATAGGAGACAAATACTGGCACCCACTAGGAACGGGGAAAAGATGAGTTTGGAGAGGTAGGAGGCCAAGTGGGGAGCATGGTGTTCCCTTGGGAATGCGAATAGTAGGGGTTCAAGAAGGAGGGACAGGGAAGCAGATTTGGCCCAGTGGTTAGGGCGTCAGTCTACCATATGGGAGGTCCAAGGTTCAAACCCCGGGCCTCCGTGACCCGTGTGGAGCTGGCCATGCGCAGTGCTGATGCGCGCAAGGAGTGCCGTGCCACGCAGGGGTGTCCCCTGCGTAGGGGAGCCCCATGCGCAAGGAGTGCACCCTGTAAGGAGAGCCGCCCAGCGCGAAAGGAAGTGCAGCCTGCCCAGGAATGGTGCCGCCCACACAGAGAGCTGACACAACAAAATGACGCAACAAAAAGAGACACAGATTCCCGTGCCGCTGACAACAACGGAAGTGGACAAAGAAGAAGATGCAGCGAATAGACACAGAGAACAGACAACTGGGCGGGGGAGGGAGGGAAGGGGAGAGAAATAAATAAATCTTTAAAAAAAAAAAAAAGGAGGGACAGATGGACAGTCGAGGTGAGGCTCAGGCCTCAGTGTGCTTAACCAGTTCCGGGGGAGGATTCGGCCCCTGAAAGCTGAGGACATCCCGATGGTGCAGACAGTGCCATCCCATCCGTAATTGTGTCCTCTAACCTGGCAGCCACGTGGCACCTGTGAAGTGCGGCTAGGCCACTGAGAAGCTGAAGCTGGAATCCTAACGCGCCTTATTGTCCATGGCCGCCCGTGGCAAGTGGCTCGCACACTGGGTACCACGGCCCAGCACCTCCCAGCCCAGGTTCCACCTGGTGGCGGGCTGCGCGAGGCATGGAGGTCCTGGCCAGCCTGGAATCCCCGCTGGGGGTGGGCAGAGGTGGCCGAGGCCCCGCTCCCTGCTCAAATCTGTCACATTGGCCCTGGTTCGGCCGGGCTGGGCCCCGAGCTGTCGCGGGCTGGGCGTGGCCCTAGGGGCCGCACTCACCTCCCTTCTGGGACTCGATCTCCTTCTTGGCCTGCTCCAGGATGCTCTTGATGGCGTCATCCGAGCCCGTCTCGGGCGTGCGGATTCTCGGGGTGATGCTCCCTGGGGGAGGCAAGACGACGACTGTCTGGGGGGTCAGTCCCTGGAGGTGGCGGGGCAGGGGCCTCCGGGTCTGGGGCCAGAGCGGCAGGGAGGGTGGTGAAGCCGGCGTGTCATTTTTGTGACAAACCGTGGACCCAGGGGCGATTCTGGCTCAAGTGTATAATCAAAAATAATAATAACACTGACAAAAACCACAGGTAGTAGTTCTTGAGAGGTTACCACACGCTGGGAGCTGTGCTTTATTATTTTATTAAATCACTTATTCTCATTTAATCCTCACGACTACCCTAGGAGGCTGAAATATGGGGAAACCGAGGCATAGGGAAGCGTCTGTTGCCTAAGGTCACCCATTTGGTGAAGGGCAGGGCTGGAGTTCAAACCCAGGTGAGGCCAAAGCGTGGGCCCCTCGGCCACTGATTCCCCTAAAACGGAGCCCTGCAGTGCTGGCAGTTACCTAGGCCATCTCTCGGATGGGGAAACTGAGGCTTGCAGGGCGGCTGCTGGAGCCCAGCCTTTGCCACCTCATGGAGGGCCAGGCGGGGAAGAAGGGGAAGGGACAGCCAGAGGCCCCAGGAAGTGGGGCAAGGACGTATCCTTATTTTACAGAGGGGACGTGGAGGCCCCAAGAGCCACTGGCCCCGGGTCACCGAGTGGGGTGTGGCCGAGCCCCCGCCTCTCTGCACCACGTGCCAGCCCAGCGCTCACCTCGCTGTCGCACCTGGATGGTCCGCAGAGCCAGCACGTTCTGCTCATCCGACAGGAACTGCTTCATCTTGATGAAGGGCTCCTTGCCCTTGACTGTGAGCTTGCGCCAGGGCTTGGGCCGGGCCAGGATCTCGCTGACCGAGCCCTGCGACAGCCCCAGCACGTAGTGGCCGAACACGCGCTGCCCGATGTTGTGCTTGAGCAGCTGCTCCTTCACCTGGAAGGCGATCTCTGCTGTGTCCAGCTGCTCCTCCTCCAGCCGGCTGCGGTCACCGCCAAGCCCCCGCCACCACCCTCGGCCGCTTCGAGGGCCCCGGGGGGCTCTGGGGCTGGGGCTGGCGTGGCAGGGGCCGTGGGGGGCTTGGCACCGTAGAAGGCCGGGGGGAAGAGCAGCAGGCCGCCTGCCTCCCCCTTGAAGGGGGCCGGGGGCATCAGGTGCTTTGACAGCAGTGCGTCCCCCACCAGCCTCTCGCCGACCCCCAGGCTGGGGAAGGGGGACAGCGAGAATGTCCGCGGGCCGTCGGGCCCCAGGCCGGGGCCCAGCAGGGGCTGTCCGGGGCTGGGGGACAGTGGATCTTCAGGCCCCGGTGGTAGTGGGAGCTGCTGAGGGGAGGGGTAGGGCTGCTCTGTGCCCAGCGAGTCCTTGAGGGAATCGTCCTCCGAAGGGTCCTCCTCTAGAACGCCCGGGGCGGGGAGAGAGAGACGGGGGACGGGGGGAGAGACCGACGGGGCGGGAGGGAGATGGGGTGGCAGAGACACGGGGGGGGGGGGGGGGGGGGTGGGGGGGGGGTGAAGGAGGGAGGGTGTGGAGTGGGGGACGGGAGTGGAGAGAAAGGGGGAAGGGGAGGAGGAGAGAGAAGGGCTATAGGCGCTCAGCAGTGAAGAAGGGCTGCTGTCCTCCCCGCCCCGCCCCGCCCCATCCCCTGCATTCTCGAAACCCACCCATCCTCCAAGGCCCAGCTCAGGTGCCGGCTCTGGGGCCCCCTTCTAGCACCCCAGTCTCCACGCTCCTGAGTGCAGACTCAGCCCCCGACCTTCAGGCTCCCCGTGGCCCCACGAGGCGGTCCCCCTTATCATACCTGTTTTATGGGGCCACAACTACAGGCCACGGAGTCACCCATGGGGAAAAGGGGCAGACGACAAACTAGTCTCACTCGGGCAAACGTGGGGAGCGACAGGCCATTCCCGGGGTTTCCAAGGGGGGTGCCATGTAAAGGTCCCCTGTTGCCCGTGATGTCTTGAGGAACGTCCCCAAGCTGAGGCTGGGTGTGAGGGGAGCCTTTTGTGGGGGCTGACAGGCCCGAGCGAGCCGTGTGTGGGGAAGCTGCCTGCCGGCTCCACCGCAGACCGGTGCCCAGCTGGGTGCCAGGCACATAGCAGGCACTCAATACCTGCACGCCCCTTTCCTCCACAGCTCTCCTGCCTGCAGGAGGAGCAGCCCCCGCCCCCGCTGGGCCCTCCCCCTACCAGGGCTGGCCAGGAGCACTGGCTTCTCCAGAAGGAACTTCTGCCCGGGGAAGAAGGCCTCCTTCGCCAGGAGCAGCGAGTCGTCCGGCTTGGCCAGGCCCTGGGGAGACAGGAAGCGGGGCTGCGGGGGCGCCCTGGGGAGGCGCTCCGGGGCCGCCCTGCGGCAGGGGGCAGGGGGCAGGCGTGTACCTGGGGGAGGCTGCAGTTGCTGGAGGCCAGCTTCATGGCTTTCAGGATGCTGCGGGGAAGGCGGAAGAAAAAGAGGTCAGCTGGCTCCCCAGGCCGGGGCGTGGGGACCTGCTCCCCCCAGCTGAGAGCACCTGCCCGCCCAGCCCCTGATGCTGGTGGGCAGCCAGCTCGCTAGCAGGCCCCGGTGCTCCCCGGGAGGGAGGCCGGGCTGACCTGCGCCCACATCGCATGCTGACTGGAGTTTGCTTCTCTGGTGACAACCCCCGGGCCAGCAAGACAGCTTCCTCGTCTGCTCTCCCTCAGGCAGCTCTTGAGGAAGGAGGCCGAGTTCTGACACCCAAGGTGCCAGCAGTGCGGCATGTGGTAGGACGGGGAGAGGCTGAACTGTGCTGAGGGTCCCCGTCCCACCTCCCCGGGTGCCGCCTGGCCAGAGAAGAGGGCGCCCCTCCCCACTGACCTCAGCTCCGTTTTAATCTCTTCGTAGTCAGACTGGGCCTGAAGCTTCTCTTCCAGCTTCTAGAAGAGCAAACAGAGGTGGTGAGGCCGGGCCACGCGGCTGGGGTGCCTGGCGGTCTCCGCCTGCCCGTCCGCGCCCCCGGGACTGACCTCGATGGCCTCGGACTTGGCCGTGAGCTGGCGCTCCAGGTCTGCGATCTGGTTGGCAGAGGTCTCCTCCAGCTCCTGCAGCGAGTTCTGCAGGTGCTGCACGTCCTTCAGCAGGCGCAGGATCTCCCTGTCCTTGGAGGCCAGGGCGGCCTCCAGCCGCGGGCCCGAGCACAGTGCAAAGTTCACCTTATCCTGGGGGAGAGGGCGCTTTGAGGGGCCTCTCCGTGCCTGGATCCTGAGCACCGCAGCGAATCCGTATGCGGTCCAGCTCCCGGGGCCCTGGCTCCTGGCAGAGCATGGTCGGCCCCGTCCCACCTCCCACCCTTGCTCAGGCAGGTCTCGCTAGCCCAGATGTGCTCCCCCCTCTTCCTTCAGCTAAATCCACAGGGAGGGAAGTAGTCAGGGAAGGTTTTCTGGAGGAAGATGTGTGTAAACTGTGATGAAGTTCAAGAACAAGTTGGTGATACAGCAGATGGCATAGCAGCATCTGCTAAAGCTGAACATAAGTCTCCCTGAGATCCAGCAATTCAGCTCCTTGGTACGTGCCCAAGGCAATGGGGACACCCAGGCACCAAGAACCCCACACATGCATTCACAGCAGCTCTTGGCAAAAGCCCCAAGCTGGAAACAACCCAAACGCCCAACAGGAAAAGGGATAGATGAATTGTGGTAGCATCACACGATGGAATATTATACAGCAGTGAAAAGGAAAGCTCCACCACTACCTGCAACACAGCAGGAGTGATTCTCCCACCTATAATATGGTGCAAAAGCAGCCAGATTTGAAAGAGTACAACGATGGGACTCCACTAAAATCAGACGAGGCAGGCAACACCAATCCATGCTGCCGGAAGTCAGGCTAACAGTCCCTTTGGGGAAGAGTGGCTGGAAGGGAGCACGACGGGGCCTTCTCAGGGCTGGGGATGCTCTACTTATCCATCTGGATGCTGTTACGGGGTGTGTTTGCTTTGTGACTGCTGTACACTTAGGATATGTATATATTTCCTCATGTATGTTATATTTCAACAAAAACAGTTACTAAGAAAGAATAAAAGTGAAGTCGTTAGCTTTCTCAAAACCCCCAGCAGAGACTAGCATGGGCGAAGTTTGGCTTTCCGAAGACCCCAGTGTGATCCCAGAGGAGTGTCCCCAACCCTGGCAGTGAGAGATGCTCAGGGACAGACTGAGACCTTGAAGCTACAAGCTGCATTTGGGGGGGCGCAGGGGCGGGAGTCCTGGCTCTTCCTAATTTGCCGTCAGCCCCAGGCCCCAGGGCTCCTCCGAGTCTCAGGCTCCGTTGCCCTGGAGGAAGTCAGAGGTTACTCTTTGAGGGGACCTGAAGTCGGGCAAGTCTTGGGCTCAGTGACAAATGAATCTAAGAGACACCAGGGGAAACCACCACCACCAACCCTGGCAATTCTTCCATGGAGATAAATGCCAATTAAAACAGGAAGCGGATGCCATTAATACATTAAATTAATTAGCATCGAGCGCCACGGTTGTGCTCAGCAAAGCTCCCCCGCCTCAACCCAGCCGAGTTCCCTGTGGCTGATTAGCACAGGCATTTGCTGGGACCATGGGGGTTAATTAAGACCCATAGGCCGATCCTTTCTGAGGCGCCCTCATGAGCTCGGTTGCTCCCTCTCCCACCTCCCTTCCTCTTGTGCTCACTCTCTGTGTTGGGCAGACACCCAGACAAACGGACACATACACACGGTCTCCTGGGACACAGATGCCTGCCGACAGAGCATGCCGACCCATGTCCCCGCCCAAACGCTCGTGCGGACACGCACATCCACAGATACACACAGGCACCACAAAGGTACACTCGCACTCACACATCACTGCGACCCACAACGGGCATGTGTGCTCAAAGGGGCCACAAGCCCGCAGGGGCAGAAACACCTCCAGACACACCAAGACCTCTCATCATCATCATCATCATCATAGCATCTCAGCAGCAAGGACTTACCAAGCATGTACCATGAGCCAAGCACCATCTTAGGTACTTTATGTGTGATCCTCTGAATACCTGTGTAAGGTAGGTCTTACTTGTGCAGATTTAAGGCCAATCACTTGCTTCAAGGTCACAGGCACCCAGAAACTACAACGACACATACCAATACCCAAACAGATGAGACAGACATGAGGGCCTGCGCATCAGGGCGTCAGCTGGAGCACAACGACGCTGGCCAGTGAGGGCGGAGGCTGGAGACACACCCGCTAGCTGTCAAGCACCAGAGCCCTAACCCCCTGGGGTGCAGTGGTCTGGGAGAAGGTGGGAGCCCAGGCCTTCTGCAAGGGAGGATGGGGTCTCTAACATACGACGGAGGGGTCAGATAAGAGGCTCTCACCAAAATCCCACGGCAGATGATCCCAGGATCCCCAAAGGGCACGAATCAGGGGGTTAGAGAAAAAGGACTGATGAAACCAGGCTTCACCCAGGAACCTCAGGGTTGGTGACTAAAGGCTGGTTTTTCATGGCATGCGACTGGGTGGGAAACCCCTTCGGAACCAACCACACCCTGGAGCGTTTTGGAGCCCATGGCTGAGGAGGAGAGCAAAACCCCAGATCTGGGTGCGCGGCCCCACTGCCGTGCGGCGTCAGCGGACAACAGCGACGCCTAGGGGCAGCCGTCCAAACCGCGCTACGGCTGCACCGCTCAGACTCCTCTCTGCCAGGCCGCTGGCAATGGGAATGATGCCCGTTGACCTAAGTTCCTGGCATGCTTGGACAACTGGGGGTAAGGGGAGCCTCCAAAGGAAGATACTGGACTTCTTGCTAGTCAGGACACCTGGGAGCCTGAGTTTGAAAAAAATTTAAAAATCCCTGGCAGTAATTTTTTTTACTGTCAGCTGGTAAAGTAAGATACAGCAATAGTGTTTGTTTTTTAATTTACTCTTATTTTTTTTTGTTTAATTTTGTTGTTATGCTTTTTCTCTTATTTATTTCTGTCTTTTTTTAGCAATTATGTTTAACACACTGAGTTTGGCAACTGCAATGCCACATCTACTCTGTACCCACTGAGCCCCACACACGGCCAAGGTCACGATCTCACGCAGGTGCACACACTCAGCCTGCACAAACATCTTCCATCTATTCCTAGCCACAAACTCGGCCTTTCTCCCCCTTTCCCTCCAGGCCCCCTCCTCGCCTCCCTGGCCCCATCCTTACCCCACTGGGTCCCTGGGGGGAGCAGCAGGCTAGGCGGATGGAGCTGTTGACCGAGGCGAGCTGTTCCCGGAGACTCTCCACTTCCCGCTGGGCAGCCTCGGCTCGCTAGGGAGGAGAACGGGGGAGTAGGGTCAGGAGGTGGCAAGGCCACACTGGGCCTGCCTCCTGGACCCACGCCTCCGGGCACCGGCTCAGCCAGGGCCGGGGTTCCTACCCTGCCGATCCTGGAGCCAGCCCTGGAGTCATGAGGGGAGTCACGGAGACCTGGGCCAGCCCCGTGCTCAGCCCTGAGCGGGGAGGACAGGGCATCACACCGTCTCAAGAGGAACCAGAATGTTCCTACTCCACTAGGGCAGGAAGGGAGATGCCACCATGGTGGAACAGGAGAACTTCCCCTTTCCTAGGCCCCTTCTGTCTGCCAAAAAACTTTCCTAGGCCTGGTTATCAGAAGGCAGAAGTTTGTCCCCAGTTCTCCTGTGGCTTGGCACAGAACGAGTCCTGGAGGGAGGGGGTGTCTGCAGGGAAGGGGCCCCAGCCACAAGTTTTTGCAGGCCCCTCGGCAGCTAACTTCCCCCTCCCTGGGTCTCAGTTTCCCTTTAGTGAGATGGGGGCAATGAAATACATCTAGAGCAGAGGGGAGAGAGGCTAATCAGAACACAGCTACTACTGAACCGGGTCTGTGGTCCATCTCGACTCCTCAAGAATTTCTGAGAACAAAGCCTGGAAGACAGTATGCACGTTAACAAGGTAGCCTCGAGGCTTTGTGAGAAATCTGGGCTCACATCGGCTACTTCCACGTTTTGTGACCTTAGTTGGACAAGAGACTATGTCCTCCCCAGCCTCAGTTTCCCTAACTGTAAAATGGGAGCTATAAGAGTAACTATCTCACAGGATCACTTTGCATGTTAAGTGATTTGGTAAAAGTAACTCATCAGATAGCTTAGCTTAGGGCCGGACACATGAGTGTGCTGATCACTGATTAGCTTCATTAACATCATGCCCAGATGATGGGGCTCGCTTTATTCACATTGGGGTGTACAGGAGCTTGCACCACCACTTGGGAAACTAGAAAGACCTGTGGCCGTATTATTACCCTCTGCTGGTGAAGCAAATCCTGGCTATTGACCTGGCAATCAAGATACCAGGTCCACTCTACCTGCACAGAGATACGCAAACAGCCATGCTCACCCTTTGTTTGTTTACTGGTATCAGGTCAGGTTCCAGGAACAGTTCAAGTCAGTTTTGTTTTGGGGTGTGGGGGGGCTGTAGAGAAAATACTTTTTATGTTTCTGCAGTTTTGGGCTTCCTGAGCAGAGTTTATTGAAACTTGGGACTTGGGCTAAAAGCCAAGCCTTTGGGATCAACTTCTGATTGATGAGCTGGTGAACTCCAGAGAGGTTGTCCTTCCTGTGCGTGCTTACATTTCTTGGGGAGATGAGAGCGGGGCCGTGGGGATATCGCCTGGGATGTACAGCTGAGATGACCTTAGTCAGAGGATCAGACCTCCCTCCCTCAGAAGGGGAGGGGCACGGCAGTCCCTCTCTTACAGCGCCACCCAGATTTATATTTTTGGGGTCCCTCACCTACAGCGCAAACTCTAGCACATGTAGGGTGATGTCTGGTTCTTACTGTGTCACCCCAGAGGGAAGAACTGGGCCAAGGGGAGCTGGCATGGTCATTACTCTGTAAGTAATCATATGAATCTGCTCTGCCCCAGAACCCCACGTTTGCTTTCAGGGTGACATAACAAATACAGATATTAAAAACCTAACATGGTGACATTTAATATTTTCTTCTCTGTACTTTTCTATAATGAGGTTTCACTTTAACTCAGAAAAAAATAAAACATTAAAAACACTTCCTATCCCAACGACTCTTAAGAGCATTCTCTTTTTTAAACCTCTCTGGTGGGCAAAGAGCCACACGTCTGATGGCACATGGTGCCGGTGAGGCCGTGGGGAAGCAGGGGCTCTCAGACCTTGCCGGAGGGAGCGTAAATTGGTACAGCCCCACAGAGGGCAGTTTGGCCCCATCTGACAAATTATAAGCAATTTGCTCCTAGAAGTTTCCCCCACATATTGGCTTGTGCACGTGTGACATGTTTATACAATGTTATTCAATGTAACATTGATTGTGATGGTAAAAGATTGGAAAAACCATCAATGTCCATCACTAGGGGGCTGGTTAGATCAGGAGTTGGCAAGTGACAACCCACAGTCCAGATCTGGCCCTAGGCCTGTTTTTATAGATAAAGTTCAACTGGGACAGAGCCATGCTCATCCTCTGCATATTGTCTATGATTTCTGGCTACTCCAAAATGTAGTCACCAAATGCAATGAACCTGCCACCATGATGAAAGAGGTTGTTGATGTGGGAGGAGTGGGGTGGGATGTGGGGTATATGGGAACCTCTTATATATATATATATAAAATTTCTCTCCCTCCCCCCCCAGTTGTCTGCTCTCTGTGTCCATTCACTGTGTGCTCTTCTGTGACCGCGTCTATCCTTATCAGCGGCACCGGGAATCTGTGTTTCTTTTTGTTTCAGAGTTTGAACCGCGGACCTCCCATGTGGTAGGCGGACGCCCTATCCACTGGGCCAAGTCTGCTTCCCTCTTATATATTTTTAATGCAATATTTTTTGTGATCTATATATCTTTTTTTTTTTTTTAAAGGCAGTTAAAGTTAAAAAAATTAAAAAAAAATTAATGATCATATTAAAAGAAAAGGCAAAGTGTAGCAGTTGTGACAGAGCTGAGATGGCTGGCAAGGGTGGAAATGTCAACTCTCTGACCTGTTTCAGGAAGCCTGCTGACCCCTGGCTTAGACAACGGTGCAGCCCTGCAGTGTGACACTACACAACTGGAGGACAGGAGGACAAAGTGTTTCATGTGTGGACACGGGACAAGCACGGAAAAAATGAGGTTCAGAATTGTGTGTATTGCGTACTATCATTTTTGTTCAGAGAAAGGGTTAAAATAGACACGTTCCAGGGCTTGTGAATGGGCAGAGCTGGGAAGGAGGTGCAAGAGATGGGAGGGACAGGGACTTTTCCCTGTGCTGGATACCATCTGCTCCTTTTTGAGTTCTGAACCAAGTAAATGGATTATCTATTCAGAAAGTGAAACTAAAAATGCTATGCAATCTATAAAAAATGGGGCTCCTGATAACTCTTCTGGAAAGCAGGGTGGAGCCAAGCCCTGGAGAGCCACAGCAGTCACCGGGGGCAGTGGGAGGCCGAACCAGGAGGCCAGGTGCAGCTCCTGCCCTTGAGGAGAGGGGGGCTGGCCATGCTGGGACGGAGCCTGAGACAGAACCCCCTCACCACAGTCTCCCTTGCAGGGGCGCGTGGCCTGCCCTTCTGCAATCTGAGCTTCTAGAAAATGACCGCTTACCCTGCCTCTCTGCTGGCCCCACAGATGCTGGGGGATGGGGGTGTCTTCTTTCTGGACCCGGCTACAGAGGGCTCGAGGCCCTGTTGCCCTGCTGGCCATGCCTCTGGCTGTTGAATTGCAGGGGCCAGGGAGGGATGTGGGGGCACGTGAGAGAGTCTTGTCCAACAGTGCCCAACAGCTGCCCACACAGCCAGAGCCAGAGCAAGGGCAGGGCGCAGGAGCCCTGTTTCTAACTGTGAAAACCGAGGCTTGGAGAGACTGAAGACTTGCAAGAGTCCAGGGGGCCCCCAGGACAGGCTGGGGGTCCACCCAGGGCTCAGCGAGAGTGAGGGGAGGCAGTCCTGGGTGGGGAGGGAGAGAGAGCGGCAGCCTCTGGCTTGCCCCCCACTCCCGCGCCCCTCCCCTCTGTGGAGAATGGGCCCTTTGGCTCAGTCTGGTTGGGAGACACACACCTGCTCAGCTGGGGAAGGGGGCTCGCAGACTGGGGTCACTGCTGAGTGGCTTCCTGGGCAGGAGCCCGCGGGAGGCGGGCAGCCCGCAGCCCTCAGGCGCCTCCAGGCCCCGGCCTGGAAGGCGGCCTCGTCCGTCGACCCCTCGTTCCTCAGGCCTCTGCTTCCCGCCCTCCGAGCTGCCCTCCCTGACCCGCGTGCTCGAGCTCGGGTGCCCCTTGCCTGACCGCTGTGGCCTGAGTGACTGTTTCCAAACTGCCACCTGCACCCTCCCGGGAGCTGGGTGAGGCAGGGCGGGTCTCAGGCCTCTTCTGGCCCCAGCACCCAGCACGGGGGGTCATGGGACCTCGGCTGAGCTGGGCCCCCAGCCCGCCCCTGCGGGCCGAGCCCCCACCAGCAGGGGCCGCCGGGCATCGCCTCACCTGATTAGCTTTCTCCAGGTTGGTCATGACCAGGCCGACTTCATCTGCCCTGAGACGGAAAGACGAAGCCCTGAGGAGGGCTCCCGGCAGCCCCCGGGGCCCCTGCCCACGCTGCGACCCCAGCCCCTGGGCCCAGGGACCTGGCAGTGGAGGGCTGGGGACACCCTGGGCAGGGTGGAAGGCACCCGGCTGTGAGGGAACGGGGGGAGGCGGCAGGCTGGCCCCCACTTCCCCAAGGGTCCCTTCTCTGCCCGCAGAGCCAGGCCCTGGCCCCCGCCCTGCCGTCCCTTCCTCCCAGAAGGCCCTTCCCTGCGTGGACAGGCTGTCCTGCCAGGAGGCCACCCTCGGCCACCCCTGGCAGCCCGTCCTTTATACTGCTGGCTCCTCCTGGCCCCAGGTTGCTGGCACCTGGACACCGGGACAGGCCTCCTCCTCCTGGCACCCCCGTCTAGCATGGGTGGGGAGCGTAGCGGCGATGAAACCGCACTTGTCCTTGGTGCGTTGCCTTTGCACGGGCCGGTCCCACTGCCTGGAGCGCTTGGTCCGGCGTCTTTCACGTGGCCAGCGTCTTCTTATCTTTCAGGTCTCAGCCTAAACATCACCTCCTCTGGGAGGCCCTCCCCGACTACTCTGGCTAACAGGAGCCCTCCCCTCACCCTCACCCGTTATTCTCTCTTGCTGCTTCTGGTCTTTCCCTTCACAGCATTTGCTATGTGCCAAGCACAGTGCCAGGTAGGCAGAAGGCGCTCAGCAATGCCTGTGAATTTGTCCCTGTGCATCAGTTGCGGTCTGTTCTGTCCTTGACCGAGGGCAGGACGTGTGTCTGATTCCTCGTGCAGTGCTGGGCGTATGGGTGCTCAGTGACGGTGCAGTGAATGGGTCTTAAAGTTTGAAGGCACATTGTATGGGCCCGCGGTGATGTAGGTTCCTGCTACTTGACGCTGGAGGGCTGCACTGTGGAGTGGGGGACCTCAGGAGGCTGGGGGGAGGAGGCTGCGCCCAGCAGCCCCTGCGCAGCCCGTCGCAGGAGCATCATTTGCAGCTTGTGGTGCCTGAGCAGCAGAGCGCACAACTGGAAGACATTTTTGCGCATATGGTGGGAGCCAAGGGCGTGGAAGGAAATGAGCGCTTCAGGGAGAGGGTCGGAGGAAGGGGGCATGTCTGGGGGCGGGGGGCAGTCCTGGAGGGATGGAGGGAGAAGGCAGACCTCCGCAGGGGGCTCACTTACTTGGATGCTGCCTCCTCGTCGTATTTTCTCCGCAGCTCCAGCAGCTCTGCCTGTGTGGCCTTTAACGCTGGGCAAAAGGCAAGGGCCAGGGTGAGACCCCCACCCCCAGCCTGGAGGGGGTAGGGCCCCACCAGGGAGGTGGAACCCGCTCATCCTGTGGGGCCCCGGAGGCGGCACGAGGGTTCAGGGCTGTGGGGGAGACTTTTCTTACAGTCAGAACTGGGGGCACCAGGGTGTGAGTTTCCCCACCTTGGAGGGGCTTCAAGCCGCTGGGAGGGTGGGGAGCGGCTAGGTGGGGAGGGCCGGTGAGACGGGGTCCAGGCAATGCGGGTGGGGTGCTGTCTGGGGCTGCCCTTCCAGCCCCCAAATCCTCAGGTCACACCAGGAGCTCAGTCCATGCTGAGGTCCTGACTTGGCAGGTGAGGGGACCGTGGGAGAGCAAAGCTGTCAACGGACACATTCAGAGTAGAGTACGCTTGAGATTCCTTGTAAAATCCTAGACTTCCGATTTCTCTAGGAAAACCGAAGGGATTGGCCACCTTTTCAGATGAGGCCTGGCCTCCCTAGTTGGCCCCAGACCCCACCATTCCCCACTGCCGTCCCTAGGCTGGCTGCTCTGGCTGTGCAGCCAGCCCCTGCGGGCAGTGAGTTTGCCACCCCTGACCTAATTCTACCTGGAGCCCCGTGGCTGCTGGGGGCTGGGGGTCTCTGACTCCGGCTGGAAGAGCAGGCCTGCTCTCTCCTGTCCCAAACTCCCTTCTCGGCCTCCTGGTTCTAGAACCCATGAACCTGGCAGACCCAGCCTGTGTGTTCACAGCTTTGCTGCCCCCTCTTCCGAGGCTGGGCCTCAGGGTCTGATGGGGCCGGTTCCAGACAAATACCTGCATGGAGGACCTTAATCTTCTCCTCTGCTTCCCCCAGTCTGGCCGCCAAAGTGACTTGTACTTCTTGAAGGCCCCTGCAGAGAGACCCGCCCGCTCACGTCGGCTGCGTGGGTAGGTCTTGCCTGGGCCCCCTGAGTCAGACGTCATCCCAGCTTCCCACCCCTGCCCTATCCCCTATAATTTGCACTTGTCTTTTTGACCAGTCCTTAAACACCACATTTGGACATCTGCCCTGGTGGGGTGGGTTTTTTTTTTATGTGTATGTGACATTCACAAAATGTAATATTAACCATTTTCAAGTGAACAATTCAGGGCATTTAGTACATTCAAACATTGTGCACCCACTGCCTCCGTCTATTCCAGGATTTTCCATCAGCCCAGGGGAAACCCTGTACCCATCAGCAGTCACTCCCCATCCCCTCAGCAAACATGAGTCTGCTTTCTGTCTCTCTGAGATGTGCCTTTTCTGGACATTCCATAAAGGGGGCCTCGTACAGGATGTGGCCTGCGTGCCTGGCCTCTTTCCCTCAGCGTTACGTGTTCGAGGTTCCTCCACACTGCAGGCTGGACCAGGGCGTCCTTCCTTTCAGGGCTGGAGAACACTGTTGCATGGGCACACCGCGTTTTGCTTAGCCCTTCCTCAGCTGTGGGCCTTGTGGCTGCTGTGAACCGTCCTACAAGCATCTGTCCGAGCCCCATTTCCAATGCTCCTGGGTGCAGCCCTAGGGTGGCACTCGGGGTCCCCTGGTGGTTCAGTGTTGGGCGCTTTCCTCAGCTGCCCCGTTGCTTTTCTAACCAGGTGGCCCCCATTACTGCTGTCCCCGTTAAGCTTCCAGTGGCATTTCCAGGAGGCCCAGAGCAAGCGGCCTCACCGCTTGGGGCCTCGGTTTCCGCGTCTGTAAAATGGGGGTTTCTGCTAGGGTCTGCCCCAGGGCGCTGTAAGGCACGCTCAGCCTGGTGCCGGCACCCAGCCTTCACTCAGTACTGGGACAAGTCCTGGCTGGGGGAGGCCCTTTTCCCTGTTTCTGTGGAGAGAGTTGGGTGCTCAGCCGGCCCCGTGGGCCTAGTTCAAGTGTCTCAGTAGACAGAGAGGGCCTGGGCCTGACTGGGGAAAGATTTAGGCAAAGGTTTGCTCATCTCCTTAGCGAAGCCCTATTTAAAGCTGCAGTCCCCTCCCACCCCCTCCTCCCCAGCTTCGTTTCTCCACAGCCCTTATCATCGTCTAATGCACCATATATTTTATCTTATTTATTTGCTTCTCCCTTGCTCGAGAGTGAACTCTAGGAGAGCAGGGATATTTGTCTGTTTTGGTCACTGCCATGTCCCCAACACCTAGAACAGTGCTTTGCATACAGCAGGTGCTCCATCAATGTGTTGAACGAATGAAGGAAGTTTTGAATAAGGGAATGGATGAAAGGATCAATGCCATGACCAGCACAAGACTGTCCTAGGCCTACATTTGCCCGAAGAACTCAAGAGTTATTGCCACTGCATGAACTGAAAGGGCGACTACTTATTGAGCACCTGCTGTACGCAAGGACTGAGTTATACTTACTGTACACTGTTACTCTCACTGTAAGGGCTGAGGCACTTAACAGGCACCAACTCATTTTATCCTTGCAGCAGATAAGGAGTTGAAGCCACCTTAGCTCCTGTAGCAGTTTGATATTATTTTGAATTCCAAAAATAGATACTGGATTATGTTTGTAAATTGGTCTGCTCCTCTGGGTACATTAAATTGTATTGGATTCAGAGGCTTCACTCTTACTTGATTAAATTACAATTAAGGCTTTGATTGGACCACGTCAGTAGGACCTTGAGTGTCTGCCCCTTTGGTAGGAGAGGACTCACAGAGAAAACGACAAGGCAGAGGAGTTAGTGAGAGTTTTGATACTGGAGCCCCGGGCAGTAAACACACAGAGAAGCAGATAAGTGAGGAAGGAGAGAAGGCTCCATTAGACACAGCAGAGGCCCCGGGAAGGGAGACGAGCTGTTGCCTGATAGTCTACAGCTGGCCTTGTGGAGAAAGCTGAGCAGCTGAGCCTGGAGAGAAATGAGCCCCGGGGAGAGACGAGACTTATCCCAGCCTACAGCTGACATTGGAAGCTGGGACCACGCAGCCTTAAGAGGAAGAGGAAGGCTGAATGTCAGCAGCCATCTTGCTCCAATATGTGGCAACAGATTTTGGTGAGGGAAGTAACTTATGCTTTGTGGCCTGGTAACTGTGGGCTTCTACCCCAAATAAATACCCTTTATAAAAGCCAATTGATTTCTGGTATTTTGCGTCAGCAGCCCTTTGGCTGACTAATACAGCTCCATTTTCCAGACAGGGGAACTGGGGCTCAGAGGGGTAAGGAGACCGGTGCAGAGCTGGCCGCACAGCGTGCCCGCTGTTGAGGTGGGCTGGGCCGCAGGCCTGACGGTGTCCAGACCCTCACCCTTTCTGTGTCTCTGTCCAGCAGCTCCGGGGCTCCCTAGGGGGTGGGCTTCCTGGCAGGGGTGACTTTCCTGGCCCTCTTCCCACCCGGGGGACAGCAGGAGCCTGGCCCCAACCCCCCGTCCCCACTCACTTTTGTTTCTCCACCTCATTTCTCTGCAGCAAGGTTTCAGACAGGAGGGCTTTGCCGGGAATACCTGGGAGGCGGCCCCCCTCGGTCAGCGTGGGCCCGGCCGGAGTCGTTCCCTCTCTCTGCTCTGGAGGGAGAAAAAGAGGAAAAACGAACCCACTGCTGAGGCAGTGGCAGCTGAAGCCACTTCTGCAAACCTGGATCCGTGGCTGGGAGAAGAGTCAACTTCCCAAACTTAGGCATCAGAGGGAGTGCAGCTGTAGGGGTCTGCGGTCAGCGTGGCCAGCTGGGTGGCCGCTGGGCGCCTGCACGCAATCATGCCCCTGCCGCGAAGGCGAAGCTCAGGTCAGCACCCTAGGGGCCTTCCCCGCCCTCTCAGACCCACTCATTCCTCCGTGACTGTTGTTTTTTTTGGTGGTGAAATACACATAACAGGGAAGCAGACATGGCTCAACTGACAGAGCATCTGCCTACCATATGGAGGGGCCAGGGTTCGATCCCCAGGGCCTCCTGACCCGTGCGGTGAGCTGGCCCACACGCAGTACTGATGCACGCAAGGAGTGTCAAGCCATGTGGGGGCACCCCCGTGTAGGGGTGCCCCACTTGCAGTGTGTGCCCCACAAGGAGAGCTGCCCTGTGTGAAAAAAGCGCAGCCCACCCAGGAGTGGTGCCGCACACATGGAGAGCTGACATAGCAAGATGACACAACAAAAAAGAGACTCAGTTTCCCAGTGCCGCCTGATAATGCAAGCGGATGCAGAAGAACACACAGCGAATGGACACAGAGCAGACAGTGGGGTGGTGGGGAGAGAAATAAATAAAAAATGAATCTTTAAAAAAAAAAAGGAAAATACACATGACATTTACCATTCTAAACTACATAATAGGTGATATTTAGTATATTCACAATGTTGTGCAAACACACTTGTATCTAGTTCCTGAATATTTCTTCACCCCAAAAAGAAACCCTGTACCCATTAGTCATCCCTCCCCATTCCCTCCTCCCCCAGCCCCTGGCAACACCAATCTGCTTTCTGTCTCTATGGATTTGCCTGTTCTGGACATTTCCTAAAATGAAATCACACAACCTGTGACCTCCTGTGTCTGGCTTCTTTCACTTAGAAGCGTGTTTTCCAGGTTGCAGGTTGTTTTCCAGGTTGCAGGTTGTTTTCCAGGCTGCAGGATCCTGTTGCAGCAGGATCAGCATGGCAGTCCTTTTTTATGGCTGAGTAATATTCCATTGAATGGACAGACCACATATTGTCTCTCCATTCAGGGCTGATGGATGTTGGGGTTGTTGCCACCTTCTGTGAATAATGCTGCTATGAACATTCATGTACAAGTATCTGCTGGGGTCCATACCTAGGAGAGGAACTGCTGTTGAACTCTTTGAGGAACCGCCCCGGTGCTTTCCTCTCTCTAACCTTGGGCAGTGCACACTCAGCCGCTCAGCCGTCTCCTGGCTGCCCTGCTTGTCACCCTCCTCCTGGGCAGGGCCCCTGGCATGTCCTCCTCTGCAGGACCTGGTGGCTCATCCCAAGGATCAGCTGGTGCTTTTGGCACTGGATTCATTGTAGGGAAAGAGAGGCTCAGGGGCTACTGAAGGTGGGCGGCCCAAGTGGGAAGGCCCAGGGCACGGAGAGGACCCGGCTGGAGCCCACCTGGAGGGTCTGGCTGGGCGACCTTGGACCCAGTGGACTCAGTTAACGTCTGTCCTGCTTCTTAGACTCCTACTGTGCGTCTGGCACAGGTGCCCTCCTAGGAGAGAGAGCTTTGAAGACACCGAGATGCCCAGAGGGGAGCCAGGCGGAGACTGCAGCCATGTGGCCATAAGCCAAGGGTGGCCGGCCACTGTCTGAAGCTGGAGGCAAGCAAGGACCCTCCCCAGGCCTTCAGCTGGCCTCCAGCACGTAGGAGATGGAGTCTCTGTCATAAGCCACCAGCGTGTGGAGCTCTGTATGGCAGGGCAGGCGCAGGAAACTAAGACAGGGCACCGAAGGGCCCCAGCCTGGAGCCTGGAGCAATTGTAATCACCCACAACAATGACCCTACAACGGGATGGCCACATGATGACCCTACAATGGGAGGCCAAACTCAGAGTGACCCAGGGAGGAGGACGGTGTCGCTGAGGCCTCTCAGAAGGCTTCCTGGAGACACGGGCCTGTGAGCTGGGGCTGAAGAATCGGCAAGTGCTCCTGGGGCAGGGATGGTAGCCGGGAGCATCCTTCAACAGACCTCAGCTCATTTTATCCTCCCGCTGTAGGAGGGAGACCAGGGATCTGGCAACTATGGCCTCAGCCCAATCTGGCCCGCTGTTTGTTTTGTAAATAAAGTTTTATTGATACACAGCCACATCCACTCCTTGACATTCTGTAAGACTGCTTTCTTTCTTTTTTTTTTAAAGATTCATTTTTGTTTATTTCTCTCCCCTTCCCCCTCACTCCCCCAGTTGTGTCCATTCGCTGTGTGTTCTTCTGTGTCCACTCGTATCCTTGTCAGCGGCACCCGGAATCTGTGTCTCATTTTGTTGTGTCATCTTGCTGTGTCAGCTTTCTGTGTGTGCGGCGCTACTCCTGGGCAGGCTGCACTTTCTTTTGTGCAGGGCGGCTCTCCTTACGGGGTACACTCCTTGCATGTGGGGCTCCCTTACGTGGGGGACACCCCTGCTTGGTAGGGCACTCCTTGCGCGCATCAGCACTGCGCCATGGGCCAGCTCCACACGGGTCAGGGAGGCCTGGGGTTTGAACCGCGGACCTCCCATGTAGTAGGCGGACGCTCTATCCATTGAGCCAAATCCTCTTCCCAAGACTGCTTTCAAGCTACCAGGGCAGAGCTGAATACTTGAGATAGAGACCCTATGGCCTGCACAGCCTGAAATATTGACTCTGGCCCTCTACAGATGAAGTTTGGGAGCCTTGAGGTCTCATGTGTTCATTCCTTAGGGAAGTATTCCCTGCCCCTACTCCCTTTCCCTCCCCCAAAGCCTTTATCATCTGACCCATTGTATATTTTATGTATTCATTCAAGGAATAACTAAATTAATATACAGTCAGGGACTTTTGCCTGTTTTGCTCCCAGCTTTGCCCCCCCCACCCCGTGCTTAGAATAGTGTCTGCACATAGTAGGTGCTAAAACAATAACAGCACCCAAGAACAAGGTCTTTACCAACGTCCCTCACCTGCATGATGCTGACCCCTGCCTCATCCCCAGAGGTAACCAGCCTCCTGAATGTTGTTCATCGTTCTCCTGCTTTAAAAAACCTCATCGCCATATACATACACCTACACACTGTATCTTTCAGCTCTGTTTCTTGAGTTTTACAGAAAGGGCACCATGATAAATGTGGTCTTCTAGTCATGAAGATTCGTCTGTGTCATTAAGCGTAGCAGTTCATTCGTTCATTTTGACTTCTGTGTAGTACTGCGCTGTGTCGATACCTCGTTTATTTATCCAGCCTCCAGCCACTCGACATTTGGCTTGTTCCAGTTTTGGTTATTACAAACACTGCTGTCAGCATCATCTATCACGGATGGGTGGGATAAAGAGATGGGCTGTGGGGTGCATGGGCAGGGGTTGATATGATCATTTTTGATGTAGGATGAAGGTAACACCACTGCCCAAACAGAGAAACCCCCAAACTCAGGGACTTCCTGTATCTGAAGGCTGGGGAGTTTGAAGGGGATGTTCCACACAGTCACTCAGGGACCCAGGCTACAGAGGTCCCACCACTTGATGCAACACATGATGTCCCTGTCACAGCGACTGCTTAGAACCAGCCAAAGGCAGAAAGAGTGTATAGAGGATCATGTGGAGGTTGATAGGATCCAAGCCAGGAAGTGGCACGTGTCACTTCTGCCCACACCCATTGGTCAAAATGCAGTCATGTGACCATACTCAGCTGCAGGGGAGGCTGGGAAATGTAGTCTGTCTGCATGTCTAGGCGGAGGCGAGGGAAACACACTGCTCTGTCTCACCTACAGATGCTGGGAAGAGATGAGTTGGGGCCTTAAGAACACCTGAGTCAATGGAAGATTCTAGATAACCCAACAGCGAAGGCCTTATCACAGTACCTTTGGGGCCGAGGAGCTCGGGGTGCCTCTTCCACGAAGCGTGGAAGTCTCGCCGGGTCTGGCTGCTGGGGTCGAAGCTGGGGGGCTGCAGTCTGTCGTCTAGGGTGCGTGCTGCCTCGAACACAGGCACGGGGTCTGCAGGGAGAGAAAGAGGGGAGGGGGACAGGGATGGTGAGGGCCTTGTGGGGTGGTGGGTGCCCGGGCTGAGGCCATGGACCTGGCAATTCCCTCCAGGGGACTCCTGCCTGGAGCTGCTCTGATGATGTGGGGGGACCAGCAGGGACTCCTGCTGTAGTGGGGAGCAGCCTTCTCCAGGCCCCTGCACAGTGGTGTGTGCGCCTTCCCCCTGCGTGGGGAGCCCTGCCCAGCCAGGAAAAGTAATGTGTCACAATTTTGTCACTTTCTTGTGCCTGTGACGCTCCACAATGTTCCTCTCCGGCCTCCAATCACGGGGAGCGCAGCAGAGCAAGGACCCAGGCCGCCACACTGGGAAGCCTCCACCCCGAGGCCAGGCCTCCCACGGGCTGCTCCCAGACAGGGACCGAGCACAGCAGCATTGAGTGCTATGGGGGGAAGTGGGTCCCCCAGAGGGTTACGCTGAGGTCCTAACTCCCAGCACCGTAGAATGTGACCTTATTTGGCAATAGGGTCATTGAGGGTGAAAGCAGTGACGGTGAGGTCACACTGGAGGGGGCGTGTAATGCAACAGGACCGGTCTCCTGAGAGGGGAAGAGATGGCACACGAGACAGAAGACAGAGTCGCGTGCCGGTGGGGACAGGCCCTCCAGACGGCCAGCCCCCCCTGCAGCAGGGAGAGGCCGGGAAGGATTCTGCTCTCCAGGTTACAGAGAGGGCTTGGGCCAGCTGGCACCTTGATTCCGGACTTCTAGCTTCCAGAATGGGGAGAGGAGAGATCAGTGTGGTTTTAAGCCGCCCAATTTGCTGTGCTGTGTCACCAGGCAGACTTTTGTCCATAGGGTGGCTCCAGGGGCTGATTTTGTTTCAAGGACCCCCCACGACCGTGCCCAGCCTTCCGTAGACTGCCCGGGAGTGCAGGATGCTCCCCACTGCCCCTGACCTTCCAGGCCCCTTCTCCCCGGGGGCCACACTAGCGTTGCGCCTCCCAGCTCCCTCCTCATCTCGTTTCCCACAAAACCTCCTGTACATGTAATTCCACCTTAGTGCCTGCTGCTCAGCGGACCTGGGTGAGCACCCGTCACTTGTGACGTGCATCGCCATTGAACAGTGGCTTTTCTGGTGATGAAACACACACCTGCAGGTGAGAAGCCTCCCAATTCCCCAATCGCGATAAGGTGAGAAATGTGCCGGCCCTGCTGCCTGGAATTTTGTTCCCTCTCCCACCTCTTCCTTCAGATCTAGAGCCCAGCACCATTTCCTCCAGGAAGCTTCCCACCTCTCCACCTAGGGCAGGTAATAATAGCATCTGGATAATTCCAGGGGCTGCCATGGCATTTTCCAGATGACAAAGCTGGTCGACAGGAATGGGTTCCTATGACCCTTACAGCATCCTCTGGAGGTCAGCTTGGGTCACTCATTTTCACAGGTGAGGACACTGAGGCGCAGAGAAGCCAGGTGACTTGCTGAAGGGTAGAGCTGAGATTCAAGTCTGGGTCCCTTTCTCTGACACTGGCAAGTTTTCCTGTCCCTTTCTCTGACACCACAAGGCCTCCCTGTTGCCTCGTCCCAGACCAAGGGGCCCGTGGCCTGGTTCACAGCTCTTCCCAACACTGGGGCCATCTCCTCTCTTCCCAGTGCCTCTGGGGACCTCCAGCCAGCACCTGGTTGGCACTGTTCTCTGCTGGACGCTGGAGCGAGACATCCATTAGACATGGTCTAATCCATACTCACTTCTCAGGACGGCTGTGTGACCTTCGCAAGTGTGTCTGTCTCTGTGCCTCACCATGAAAGTAGAGACCTGGGAAGTAGATTTGGCTCAACGGATAGAGCATCCATCTACCACAAGGGAGGTCCAGGGTTCAAACCCAGGGCCTCCTGACCCGTGTGGAGCTGGCCCACGTGCAGTGCTGATGCGCACAAGGAGTGCCGTGCCACGCAGGGGTGTCCCCTGTGTAGGGGAGCCCCACACACAAGGAGTGCGCCCCGTAGGAGAGCTGCCCCATGCAAAAAAAAGTGCAGCCTGCCCAGGAATGGCACCGCACACATGGAGAGCTGACGCAGCAAGATGATGCAACAAAAAGAGACACAGATTCCCGGTGCTGCTGACAAGAATACAAGAGGGCACAGAAGGACACACAGCGAATAGACACAGAGAGCAGACAATTGGATGGGGGGAACGGGGAGAGGAAAAATAATCTTAAAAAAAAAAAGTACAGACTAATGGGGCTGTGACAAGGACTCACATAAAGTCCTTGGCATGGTCGAACGGGAGTCCCCACTATCCCTGCCGTACTGAGCTGCAGTCACAAAAGCCTCCCGCTCTTGCTTCCCCAATGCCCGTCCCACCTCCCAGCCTCTGCACAGGAGGGGCTTCTGCCTGGAACACCTCCCCTCCCCTCCCCTCCCCCTTCCAGCTGGTTTTGCGTCCTTGCCTTCCACACAAATGCCATTTCTTCCAGGAAGCCTTCCTTGATGAGTCAGCCCTCCCAGGAGAAGCTCTCCCAGCTGCCGGCGCGTCTCCTCCCCAGCACCCTTGGCGGCTACAATTGGCATTTATTTGTGAGGCCACCTAATTAATACTCCACAGAAATGCAAACCTCACAGTGAGGGCCGGTCCGAATCTGTGTTTGCTGCCCCTGGGCCCTTGTGCCTGGCATGAAGTCTGACACGCGGTCCAACCCAAGAAATACTTGCTGATGGAAGACGCAGGGCGGGCGTGCCCGAGGGACCTTCAGGTGCAGCTGGACCCAGGGCGCCTCTCCGTCCCGCTCTCTCCTCCTCCTGTCCGGTTGGGTGGCGCGCTGCTCGGACAATGGGCGCCGGCGCGGAGGTGAGCAGGTGCGCCCAACGCCGCGGCGTCTCTCCTCCGTCGGCAGCCCCCCGCGCCCCGTCATTAGGCGAGGCCTGCTCGGCGGGGTGTGCCATTATGTCTCCCCGGGCTGATGTAATTATACATTGACATAATTAACCCAGCAAGCGCATTAGGCAGGCCAGCTAAAAATTCATCTATAATTATTTGTTGTGTGCATGCTAATGAGTCCATCTGCACTGCCTTTGTACAACACGAACAAATTAATTTACAAGTCTGGATTTTTTAATAAGTTCAAGGAAACGCTTCCTATTGTGTCCTGGTTTTCTAGAAGGGAATAAAAAAGGCGGCGGGCGCTCGCCAGGGTCAGGGAAGTTAGGTAAACAGGGGAGGGTGCGGCCGCGGGCGGGCTGTGAAGGGGCCACCCCGGGCCCGCTCTGCTCCCACGGAGGCGGGAGGCCTGGGGAGCCGGGCTGCCCGCGAGCCCACCCCCCCACGGAAAGGGACGTCATTTGCGCCGCCGTGGGGGTCGGGTGTGGGCGTCTCGTTCAGCTCGGAGGTCCCGCGTGCTGCCTTCTCGGGAAGGCGCTCTCCCTTGGGTGGCTCCTCGGCGGGGCTGGAGGGGGGGGGGGGGGCGAACGCCCAGGGCAGGTTCAGCGGGGTCCGACTTTGCTTGCGGTGCAGGGTGGAAGTGGGCGGTGAAGCTCACAGGCTCTGAAGCCCAGCTCCCAAGGGACCCTCAGGCCCAGTTTCCCCATATTCATAAAATGGGAAAAATATAACAGTGCCCCTTTCCCCAAGACTTATTATTAGGTAGATTAAAAATGATACAGAGGGAAGCGGATGAGGCTCAACCATACAGCGTCCACCCACTCTATGGAGGGCCCGGGGTTCGATCCCCAGGACCTCCTGACCTGTGTGGTGAGCTGGCCCACGCTGAGTGCTGCCACACGCAAGGAGTGCTGTGTCATGCAGGGGCACCCCTGTGTAGGGGAGCCCCATGTGCAAGGAGTGCACTCCGCAAGGAGAGCCACCCCATGTGAAAAAATTGCAGCCTGCCCTGAAGTGGCGCAGCACACAAGGAGAGCTGATGCAGCAAGATGACACAACAAAAAAGAGATGCAGTTTCCCAATGCCGCCTGACAATGCAAGTGGACACAGAAGAACACACAGTGAATGGACAGAGAGAGCAGACAACGGGGGCGGGGAAAGAAAGAAATAGAATAAAATAAATCTTTAAAAAAAAAGGATACCGAAAGAGGTAGTATGATTTAGGGGTTGCTGGCATAGCACAGATGTGTGGTCGGTTATCAGTTCTGACTCAAACAAGCTGTGTGACCTTCGGACAGTTAGTTAACCTCTCAGAACCTCGGCCTCTACATCTGTAAAATGGGTCCCATGTGCGGGGGGGGGGGGGTGAGGCCTGGGGGAGGGAACTCTTGTGGAGGTTTGCGCGGCACTTGGAGCACAGTAGGACCAGGTAAGTGTGGGCTGCTGCTGTTCCCCCGAGAGGAGGCGGCATGCCTGGTCTTATGCGTGGCAGGAGCTGGCTGTCCAAGCGGTCATGCTTGGGGGAGCCTTGGGATGGGGTTTGGCCTCACATGTTCTCATCAGTCTGGGGAAATCCAGAACCAAGAATCCAGGCAGGTTGGCTCCAACTGGCAAGGTAACTGGAGGTCCTTGGGTGTCCTGCCGCTTAAGTGGGGGGCACACCAGAGTTCCAGGGGGAACTTGCCAAACATACCAATTCCTGGGCTTCGCTCCCAAGACTCTTGTGCAGATGGTCTGTGCCCAGTTCCCGTCCCCTAGAGAAGCAGGTGGGGATTCCCCAGGGCCCGCTGTTCCAACTCTCCCCCTTTCTCCAAGGCCCTGACGCTCCTCTGGGCTGGAGTGGATGTGTGGCTGCTGCCACCCAGTTTTGATCCTCTCTTTGGGTAAAGGGCCTGATGAGCTCCCAGGGGGGTTGCCAATCAAGATGTCCTGCCTGCCCCTGGCCAAGGGGTGTCACTTGACTCAGACTGGCCAATCAGAGCTCTGCCCTGAGAATCTGCGCCCTGAGAGGTCATCACAGTCTCCCTGTTCACCTGCGGCTGGCTCCGGCCCTGTCTGAGTCCTGTGGTCTCACCATTTCCCCCCACCATTGGCATTGGAATAAGTTCCTTTTCTACTTAACGATTTTGCCAGAGTTGGCTTCTGCCACATGACACTTAAGAACTCCAACTACTAGCAAGGGTGACCCAATATGACACAAGGAGACCCAGGAAATCGCTGGTGTGGTAAGTTCATTTCAAAACTGGGTAAAAATAGGACCAAATCCTAAAGGGATTGAGGGGCGAATGCCTAGAGGACAGTGAGGGCGCGCGCAATTAGCCGAGTGGCTGGCGAGGCTCGGCGGGCCAGGCCCACCCGGGCTCTCCAGGGTAACATCTCGGGTTTGGGGAACGCAGGAAACACGCAGGGCTTATTCTGCGTTGACGCTCAGGACAGCTATGCCCAGGAAGCCACCAGGACAGAGAGGCGGGCTCCTGCTCTCAGCCTCGAGGAAGGGAGAGGAAGAAAGAATCAAAAAGGATCTCTTGTGTTTGCTGGCACACAGTAGGTGCTTAATAACTGTCTGTTAATAACTGAAGCAATGAGAGGGGCATTCACAGGACCAGGGGTGCCTCTGAGATGCACGAGGAGGAAGCGTGACTTGAGAAGTCTGACTGAAGTATGAGCAGGAGGAAGGAGGGAGGTCGGCGCAGGGGCTGCAGGGCAGAGTGGGCTGGGTGCGAATCCCCCCCCCCTGCCACAGCCCAGTTGTGGGGCCCTCAGTTTCTCCCCTCTGAGCCTCAGCATCCCCTTCTGTAAACTGGGGGCGGCAACGCACTCCATCAAGGTTATGGTGAGGACTTGCTGAGGTCAGGCTTGGGCTGCGAGAGCTCAGGGTCCAGAACACAGGCAGCCCTCACTAAAGGGCGACGGGGTGCTCCTCAGGGAGGCCCGAGGGGACCGTGTCACAGCTCAGCTCTGCGGGTGGCGCTGCCCGGCTCTGTCCCTTGACCTGCTCTCAGAAATGGCTGTGTGTCTGGGTGGGACAGAGCATGGGACAACCACCTCTCAGCGGGTGACCCAGACCTCGGCTGCAGGGCCCTGCACCACAACGCAGAAGCTGCCTCCAGGGTTCCCAGAGCTCCAAAGAATGAGGCGAAGATACCAGACCCTGGATTTTATTCGTGCCTGAGCCAGTCTGGGGGACTTAGGGAAGGAATGAGAGCAGGGGAGGACTCCTTCCTCAGGGAGTGGATTTCAGTAGAAAAGAGATGGGAAGGTGTCCTGGGGGCAGGGGCCAGCCTAAGCAAAGGCAAGGAGACAAAGGCAGGGTAACAGTTACACTAATATAACCATCAGGGCCTGCTGTGTACAGTGGGGCAGGTTGTGCACAGCACAAGGGCAATTCATGGGGATGGCATTCACCTTGCAGGCCACGCAGATTTTCCTATTGGTACCAAAATCTTCAGGCAGAAGCAGCGATCTGGCCTGAAGAGGCGGCTGTGCCCTAACTGGTACCAGGGTGCCTGGTGTCTTCTGGGTTCAGGGCAGTGCCTCTGACACCATAACCATAGCTGCTCTGTGCCAGGCCCCGTGCAGGGGACTTCCCAGGCCCTCTCTCTTTGTCCTCATGAGGGCCCTGGAAGGTGGATGCTGTTCCTACTCCCCATTTCCCAGACGAGGAATTGAAGGCTCGGAGAGGGGGCGCCATGTGCCCAAGAACACCCAGCTCAGACGAGCCCACGGCCGCAGGACTCTCTGCAGTAGGCCAATTTCCCACCATTAGACCAGAGGCCCAAGACTGGAGGGTCTGTTCTTGGCCTTGCTGCCGGCTGCTGTGCTTCCTTTAACAACACGCGGGACCTCTCTGGGCTCCCCCCACCCAGATTCCTTTGGCAAGAATATCCCAGGCACACACTTGGCAATGGACACCACCAGGCAGGGGCGGGTCCTGCGAGTTGAGCACTTTGGCCCTGGGCCCACCTGGGAGCTGGGAGGTGATGGTTAAACACCTTCACAGCCGAGCTGGATGCGTGAGGCACAGACACTGCAAACCCTCCAAAGTCCCAAGCCCCTCTTGGCGGGGGGTCAGGGGTCAAATCCTAGCCGTGACACCCTCAGGGGAAGTCATTTAGGCTCTGTGGGCCTCAGTTTCCCCATTAGCAAAATGGGGATAATTACAGAACCTCCTGCTTGGGGTGGTTCCTGGATTCCACGAGGCAGACCGTGAGAGCTGCTCTCCTCCGCCCCCCAGGTCCTCCGCCCACTCTCCCCTGGGGCCGTGCAGCACTTGGCCCTCCCTTCAAGAGAGAAGGCCTCAGAGAGCCTGGGGATCCCTGCAGCACCCACCCGCGCTCAGGCGCCCGGAGCTGCCTCAGCGGCTGAGTCACCTGGGGGGGCCGCCCCGCCCGAGCTGAGCAGGGCTGAGCAGGAAACCCTTCTCAGAGCCCGCTGCGCGCGCGCCTCCTCCGCCCCCTCCTGCCTTCCCTCTCTCCCTCGCGGGAGGCAGACCTGCCCGCCGGCTGAGGGCCCCTGCCTCCTCCTGCTCCCTCCCCCTTTATCCTTCACAGGCGCCCCCCCGGAAATCTCTTGCATGTCTGATACCACCTTGGCGTCTGTTCGCAGGGGACCCAGACTTACGTGCGACTTCTTCGCCTCTCAGCGCCTCAGTCTTCCCGTTTGTAGAACGGGGATAAAGCAGCTGCTAGGCTGCAGGGGGCCTGAAGCCTTGAAGCCCCAGTGGTGAGTCTGAAGTGGGTTGAGCCTGCTGGGCCGCGGAGGAGACCAAGCACCCACCTGCTCTACTCAGTTCAAGAGGGACGCCCACCCTGTCCTGGTGCGGCTGACACCCCGGAGGGGAGAGGGATGCTGCCCATTCACAAGTGTGCTCGGCAGCCAGGGAGAAGGTGCAATCAGCACATCCCAGGGGGAAGCAGATTTGGCTCAACTGATAGAGCATCCGCCTACTACCACATGGGAGGTCCAGGGTTCAAACGACCTCACTTGCCGTTCGTGACCTTGACCCCTGGACGGAGGAGGCCTTGGGGCTCCCAGAGGCGGGCGAGGCCCGGCACCATGCTCCCCGCCCTGGCTGGTGGGCTCTGACCTGCCGGACCCCGTTTCTGGCCCTCACCCTCAGAATTCCAGCAACTGGGGTAGACGGGGCACCCCACCTGTGAGGCTGGGGCCCGGTGCAGGCAAGACCCCAGCCCAGTGGAGTGAGCAGCCAAGAGCTCACGAGAGCTCACCCTTTTTCTTTGCTTTTTTTTTTTCATCCTTCTTGATCACCCACAGCGAGCTCAGCCACACTGCACGGCCTGAGAAAACCACCCCGAGGGAGCTGCTGCTACTATGCCCATCTCCCAGAGGAGAAAAGCCAGGCCCAGCAAAGGGAAGCTGCTTGCTCAAGGTCACCAAACTTGAAAAGGGCAGAGCTGAGTTTTGAACCCAGGCCTCTCACCCAAGCCCAGGAGGCCCAAACGCCAGGCCCTGGGGTGCTGACTTCACAACCTCTGCTGCATCTACATGCCACTGAAAGAGTACCCGTTTGGTATTTGTCTTTACGTGACTCAAAATGTTTTTTTCACTTGCATAGGTTTTAAAAGAAAAAAGTGTTTCACTATTATACGTAGATAATTGGGATCCTGTGTCGTCAATAGAAGGTACTTTAACCATACGTTAAATACAAAGAAAGGAACAAAACAGAAAACCAATGCTATTAAATTCTAGTTAGCAAAACCACAATGAGATACCCACCAGAATGTCTATTATTAATAAAACAGTAAGCGCTGATGAGGATGCAGAAAAACAGGATCCCTCTTACGTTGTCAGTGGGGATGGAAGCTGGTGCAGGCAGCCACTTTGGAAAACAGCGTGGCAGGTCCTCAGAAGTCAGACAGAGGGAAGCAGATTTGGCTCAACTAAAGAGCGTCTGCCTACCACATGGAAAGTCCAGAGTTCAAACCCAGGGCCTCCTGACCTGTGTGGTGAGCTGGCCCACATGCAGAGATGATGTGTGCAAGAAGTGCCCTGCCACGAAGGGGTGTCCCCCACATAGGGGAGCCCCACACGCAATGAGTGTGCCCTGTAAGGAGAGCCGCCCCATGTGGGGGAAAAAAAAAGGGCAGCCCGCCCAGGAGTGGCGCTGCACACACGGAGGGAGAGCTGACGCAGCAAGATGACACAACAAAAAAAGAGACACAGATTCCTGGTGCCGCTGACAAGAATACAAGCAGACACAGAAGAACACACAGCGAATGGACACAGAGAGCAGACAATGGGGCGGAGAAGGAAGGGGAGAGGAATTGAAAAAAAAAAAAAAAGTCGGACAGAAGGACCATATGACCCGGCAATCCCACTTCTAGGTGTTTACCCCAAAGAACTGAAAGCCGGGAGTCAGACGTTTGCACGACAGTGTTCATCACAGCACTATTCACAACAGCCAAACGGAGGAAGCAACCCAAGTGTCCAGCAGCAGATGAATGATGAACAATGTGGTGTGTCCATACAACGGAACAGACTCAGCCTCGAAAAGGGAATGAGGTTCTGTGACCACGTGGGCGACCCTGAAGACATGTTCAAGGTCGTGTTAGGTGAACTAAGCCAGACACAAAGGGACGTATATTTTATGATCCTAACTATATGAAATAGCTAGAATAGGCAAACACATGGAGACAGAAAGTAGAGTACAGGTTCCTGGGGGCAGGGGGTGGGAAGAACGGGAAGTTAACCCATCATGGGTGTGGGGTCCTGTGGGGGTGATCGAGCCCACTGAATGGGATGCTTGCAGTGGTTGAGATGGGAAAGTTTATGTTGTTTATGTGTTTCTACAATTTTAAAAAATGAGCAACTACAGAAACAAAGACAATTAAATATAATACATGATCTTGGACTGGATCTAATAAAGGAGGAGAAAATTCCCCAAAGGACATTATTGGGACAACTGCAAAAATTGGAATACACACGGAAACATTTTTATTTCAATGTTAAATCTCTTGAACTTGATAACTGCATTTAAAGTAGTTAGATAAATGAATATACTTATTCTTAGGAAATGTATATGAAAATATTATGTGTTCAAGGGAATATGCTGCATATGACCTACTCACAAATGGCCAGAAAACTGATAGACAGAGAGATAGATACAGACAGATAGATGGAGAGAGAGTTGATAGAATGATTTAGTAAATGGAGCAATATGGTAAAGTTGGTGGATCTGGTTATCTTGGATGGGGTAGGTTGGAGTTCTCTGTATGGGTTTTGTATTATTTTTGCAATTGTGCTGTGTTTGAGATTATTTCAGAATAAAAAGTTAAAACAATTCTAGTTGGACCGTGAGTCTTGGCTGGCTCCCTGGTAAAAGCGGGGGCCTGGTTAGGACACTCGAACACCTGGCTGCGCCGTTACCCGGAAGGAATCAGAAGGACCACACCTGTCAAGTGACGTGTGCAAAGTTTCAGTGCCATGTCCAGGGACATCTGAGTCTCTCCCATGCCAGGGGACCAACTTGGGGAAATGCTGGCCCCTGCCACGCCCTTAGCCTCCAAAACAACTCGTGCCCTGCTCGGGCACCTGGCAAACTTTGCATCCCAGTGTCAGCAGCGGCAACGAGCCTTGCCCACGGCTCCTTAGCCTGGGGTCAGGAGCCCAGGTCTGTGCCTGGCTCAGCACTGCCAGCGGAAACCCGTCAGCGGCGCCGCCCGCTCCCCGCCCGGAGACGCGGCTTGCCTTTATTTCCCCTCTTCACTCCAGGGGCACCCAGTCGATAGAGAGACAAGGGCGGTGGCCGAGGGAATCAAATGGCCTTAGATCCATCTTGAATAATAATAATAAAAAACCAGGAGACCCCAATCAGAAGCATTTCATACAACAAATCCTTTTGATTAGTTGTGCACACGGCAGACACGGGAGATCAAATGGGAACCGTCCGAGGTGGCGGGTCCTGGCGGGCTGGTGGGGGGTGGAGAAGATCATCGGGAAATGGAACCGCCGCTATCTGGTGGCCATCGACCTGTTCTTTATGTATAAGGAGCTTAATAAAATGACTGATTCATTCTGGTTACATCGGGTCTGAGCCCCCAGAGAATACCGCCAGAGGAGTCATCTTATTTTAATGCCACGCCAGGGGGGAGATGGGGAAACCTTACCTATCCTATCTTCTGCCACTAGCGGATGCTGTTGTTGTTGTTGTTGTTGCTGTTTCTTTTTCTTTTTCTGAGCCCCTCTGGGCTTGGGGGGAGGGTGGGGTTGGGAATCTAGGAAAAGCTGCCTCCATCCTCCCACTTTGTCCATCTGAAGGAAAGTGGCATTCGGAGCTTTTTTAGGAAAGCTGGAGCCGGAAAGCCTGTCCGAGAGGCTGTTTAGAAACACATATATGCAGAAGTATGCGTACACCCCTCCAAAATATCTCCGAGACAGAAGCCTTCGCCCATCTGGGCCCCAGCTCCGGGCGCCTGCGTGGGTGGGAGGCTCGGGCTATTGACGGTGGCAGCAAGACTAACTCTGATCCTTTAGTCTTAACTTTTCAATAGCAGATGGGGTGCGGCGCCCTAGACAAACCGCCAGCCACGTGCCCGCCCACCCCTTTCTTCCCTCCGTTCTCAGGGCCGGCTGCTTTGGGTGGGGTGGGGGACAGAGGGGCTGTGCACGACAGTCTTCTGTCTTGGTCCTGGTGGTGAGAGTAATAACGGCAATAATAATGACAGCAGTGCCCCAAAAAGAACGACATAGCAGCCGCTGTTTACCGAGGTTGACCATGTGCCACACTTGGTGAAGGATTTGATGGGCTTCACCTCGCCCCATCCTCCTGACAATACTGGGAGGTGGGCATGCTTTTCTAGAGGAGGAAGTAGAAGCACAGAGAGGTGGAGAAAGTTCCCCAAGGCCACCCAGCCAGGGTGCAGCAGCCATTATGATAGCAATAAAGTTCCCAGATACTGACCTGGACAGAAAGTTCCACTAAGGCAGGGGTGGTGGTGTGCCCCGGTGTGGTGACTTGGTTTTTCATCAGCACTGCGCCTGGCAAACAGTAGGTGCTCAATATTGGTTGAGTGGATTGCATGGGGCACTTCCTCTGGGCCAGGCCTCATGCTAAATGTTCTCCATTTGCTCGTGGAAACTGCCAAATGGCCCTATACTTAGGTGAGATTATTATCCACATTTTACATGTGGCAAAACAACGGTTCAGAGAGCGCCACTGTGACCAGGGACGCCAAACGGCAGAAGTGGGCTGGCCCGGCCTCTCCTTCCACCCCTAGGGCTGAGCTGCCCTCCCAAGGCTGGACCGTGTTCGCGGCTTCCCTTAGCCAAAGCACCCGCCTCGAATTCCAGCCCCTTGGAGGCTTGGGCCAGGGGGCCAGGAGTTCCTGGCTAGCCAGGGGCTTCCTTGTTACTCCTCTGAGTAACATCTGCATTTCAGCAATTGGCAGCAAATACCCTTTAACTGTTTCTCACTCTTTTTTTTTTTTAAGTCAGATTTCAAACAGTCTTATCAAGACTGGATTTTTAAATTAATCCTCTATCTAGGATAGAACTTAGGAGTCTCGGGTCTGGATTCAGGTACCATCATTTCTCTGCTGTGTGGCCTTGGATCAGTGGCTTGACTTCTCTGAGCGTGCATTTTTCAGCTCATGGAGGGGCAGTTGGCGCCGACTTCCCAGGGGATGTGGGAATCAGAGGTCCCCTATCTGTGAGGGCCTGAGTGCAATGCCTGGCACCGGAAGCACCCAGGAAATGGCCCCCATGAGGATAGCAGCTCATTCTTTAAAATCAAATTCAAACCCCGCCCTCTCTGGAGAGCCTTCTCCAAGGCCACGGCTGACCTTCCTTGGAGCCGTCTTGCTGCTGTGTGTTCTGTTTGCCCTTCTTTGGGTCATCTTGCCCCTGCTGGGCTGCACAGTGCTGAGGGCAGGGTGCACTTGACCGTGAGTTCCCAGGGGGGTTGGCCCATGGGAGGTGCTCACAGCTGGAGGGCCCGTCCTCCCTTCCGAAGGGAAACAGCCACCCGCTGGGTGCCCAGTAGGTCCCAGGAGCATGCCAGGCACTCTCCTGATTTAACCTTCTCTCCAAGCCCGAGCCACCAGGGGCAGTAGAAGGTCGCCAGTAGCCACAGTGTGGCAGATGGGGGACACTGCTTCTCCAGGTAACTGCCACCTTCAGGAACACCAGACACCGTTAAGCCGCATTAGCTTTTCCTTTCTGTGGGTTAAATGCGCTTTCATGTTTCCCTCTGATGTTTCCTCTGACCCCTACAGGACCAGCCGAGCAGACGCATATGCAGGAGGAGGCGGAGGAGAAGGCCAAGAGGGCAGGGAGGGAGCACAATTCCTAATTCGACCCAAACCCCCGTTTCCTACACCGGTAAAGGGCCCGTGTCCTCCAGATGGCGCTAGAACAACTGCCTAGTCGTTTGGGACAAAATTACTACCGCTTCCACCAATGTGCATTACAGAGGGTTCAAATGGTTTTTTTTTTTTTTTTAAATCAAGAGCACAAGAGTATTTGAACAAACCATAACTGTGAGGAGAGAAGGGGCTTTAAAATATGACTTATCAGTTGAGATGAGGCCACAGAAGCCATAAGGATTGATGATGACTCCCTTTTTTCTGCAAATTTATTTGAATACCTGCTATGTGCCATATAGAAGAGATATTAAAAATAAAGTCAAGAAGGTAAAGGCAAACGAGGTGAGAAGATAGGAAACATATATACCCGGACAAAGGTTAACATCCCTAATATACAAAAGGCATTTGCAAATCAATAAGAAAACGGTCCACTCTGATGGAAAAATAGGCTAAGGACCCAAAACAGTGATTTACAAAGGAATAAATATCAATGACTCATAACAGATGCAAAGATATTTAGTGTAACTAGTAAATAAAAGATGCCAAATCAACAAGGAGAAAAACAATCTTATTCTTTCTGAGCACTGATCCTGGGTTTGTGGTCCATACAGGGGTACAAGATATTTTCCTTCCCAAGTTATCCACTTTTGTCTTCAGAACTACAGCACCGCACCAATAAGCCGTGCATACTTGAATGCCGTGGGGACCCAGTGTCGGAGAGGGGATTCAGCCAAGTACAGCTCAGTCATACAACAGACTGTGACGTTGGACAAACCAAAGTTACTCAGGACTTGTAACCACATCAGAGAAACAGGGCCGTGAACGTGGGTGAAAGGAAGGAGGATTCGAGCCAGTACATGCAGAGAGAACAACCAACTATTCTGAAAATGTACAAACGGGAAGATAAGAAAGTGAAACAACAAAACGTTAACAATGCTTTTCTAGTAGGCAGTTTTTCCTCCTCCTTTCTACTTTTCTGTAATTTCCAAAATTTCAGCAGTGTGTATACACTCCTTTTGTAATGGGGGAGGAAAATTTATAGACCTTAAACATTGTAACGAGCTTTCCTGTTCCACAGACTCAGTCACCCTGTTGCCTGACCACGCACCCCCCATTCTTGGCAGCACCTTGCACAATCACCACCAGCACTTTGCACCATCAACCTCAGACCCCCGAGATGCCTGTAACTCTTATGCCCTGAAGCCAACGTGGCAACGGGCTGCTGCTGCTTAAACCCTGCTAAATGAGCTCATGAACCAAGTGTCGAACTCTTGTGTTGGTTGATGAGTAGGGTCTATTATTATATCTCTCCTAAAGGCACAGAAACTGGAGCTCAGAGAGGTTAACACCCTGCCCAGTGTCACACAGCAGCTCAACAGCACCAAGTCAAGAGTCCTACCCAGCTGTCCTGGATGCTGCAGCCAAGCACCTAACCACTCAGCTGCCCAGCCTCGTCTCCCAAAAGGAAGAGCAGGGAGAGAGATGCCTGCCAAGGGCTGCCATCTCCAGCAGCGTGGAATTCGTAAAAACCAAAGCAAAGCAGAAAAAACAGTCGGGGCCACTCACCTCCGCCCTTTTCCTCAGCAAGCCTCATCTGCCTGCCCTCTGCTCCTTCCTGGTTTGGTTTGGTTTTTCCATTTTTCCCTCTTCACTAATCATTTGTTAACTACAAGTTAGCTTTCTGAAGCTGGGTCGGCACCCAGTGACTCGATGAGCGTGATAAAGAAATCAGCCGTCACCAATACAGAAGTCAGAGAGGTTTAAATCAAATCATCGTCGACAACAATGACATTAATTATGCTTTTAACACGTTTTACTGCTTTTTTTTCTCACTTCACGCCACATCTGTGTGAACAATATCCAAAAGATTTACGGTTTTCTTTCGTAATTACAGACATACAGGCTGCACACTTATCAAAATACTTGCTGAGCAATCACGCTATATCGCATTCTCCGCCAAAGATCTGTGTTGGCAGCAGTCATTCAAAACAAAAGTGTTGAATCAGGACTTGTGCGGCTTAGGGCGTGGGGGTGGGGGAGAGGATTTCGACAAATAATTTGCCTGTCAAGAAATATAAAAACAGGAACGCCCGCATCCCAGCAAAATTTTGGGGAGGATTATTTTTATGGAGGGGGTTGGGGGGGCGGGGGTGAACGGGGACTCTCAGAGCACCAAAAACACATCTGACATTTGGTTCTTGCGTCTGAGGATAAAATTTAATGAGAACAAAAATATGTCTTCCTAATTCCCCTAAGAAATCATTAAAACATTTTGTTATTCTTAAATGTCTCCGAAATGAATTAGTGGCCCTAAAGGGGCTGTTCGTGCGGTGCGTCTCCATCAGTTAAGGCAACTCATTCTCTGACTCGGTGACAGCTGGGGACGGCTGTGTCCACCCCCCTCCACTTCTGGAGAGGGGAGCGGGCAATCAGACGTGTGGAGTCAGCACCAGACTTGGAGGGACCGCCGTGGACCCAGGCTTGAGAGAGCGGGAGGGCGTGTGGGCCTTCTGGAGAGCCCCCGTGCCAATCTTGGGAGCTGTAGCGCCCCTTGGCTAGTGCTGTCGTCCCAGCCCTGTAAGTGTCTTCAGCAAGATGCGGGTTCCAGAGCGAGCCTCGGAAAGGATGCTCTTTCCCCAAACAGGGGCCCTAAGCCTCTCCTCACCGTTTTCTATCTGCTGCCACCCCCCACCACTCACCCCAAGCATTAGCCCCGTTGGGACTCCCCTGGGTTTGCCGTGACAAATTATTTGAGTGATGATCTGGTCACCTCTGCCATCAGAATGCAAGCTCCCCGAGGCTGGGACCGTGTCCCCATCGGCGGATTCAAGGTTATGCTCTCAGTACCTAGTGAGGACTCAGCACACAGCAGGTGCTCAATAAATGCCACCTGAATAAATAAAGATGTGACGAGCAGAGGGCTCTAGCTGCAGAAGTACCTCTTTGCTCAAATAACCCCTTTCTGCCTCCAGTCTTACTTCCAGTTCATCTCACAGGCCATTACTAGGTGCTGCAGTGTATGGGGTTTGGGGACGCGAATTCAGCAAGACGCAGCCCTGGCTTGGAGCTCTTCACATCCCCCAGAGGCAGACACACGCGCGACAACGAGGGAACGTAAGGCTTAGCCTGCATCTAACCGTGCTTAATGCGTGACGCTGCATTCGCTCCTGGAAAACTCCCAAGAAGCACACGAGGCAGGTTCTGATATAATTCCCAATTTACAGATGAGGAGACTGAGGCTCCAGAACGTGAAACCATTCACCCATGTCACCAAGTGCGTGGTGTTTGCAGGTCTCACCCCAAAGAGAGGAAGCACAGGCTCCTCTCACTGCTGCCCTCTGCTGCCAGGTGCGAGGTACTCCAGGCCCAGCAGAGGCGCCTGACCGGGGGCCCTGAGCTCTCTCTGGGGTCCAGGTTGGGTCACCCTCCCTCGTCGTTGGTCCCCGAGACGGTGGGATGCAAAGGACTGAAACTGGTGGGAAATAAGAGGTGCATTTTTTTCCTAATGGGATTCAGAGACCCCTGCGAGGAGAGGGGTGACATTGCAAGCCTTTGGGCTCCGCGTGGTCTGGTCCTGCACTGCAGACCCGGTGCCCGACTCGGCCCGACGCCGTGGGGCATGCCACTGCATGGGTCGCAGAGCCCCAGCCACGTCGCTGCTGCTGAAGTGTTCATCGTGGAGAAAACACACCCTGTTGTGCTGAGCGTGGGACAGGGACGTCTCCTGAGGGCGCGTGGTCCCCTCGACCTCTCCTGCTGGCCTCTGGAGGCCTAGGCGCAGACATTTCTGTTCTTGTCAGCCACCTGACCTCGCCTCTTCCAGCTTCTGGTGGCCCTTGTCCCTGCGTGCGTCCATCTGCGCCCTTCTCTTCTTGAAAGGACAGCAGGCAGTGGCTTTAGGGTCCACTCCCAACCCAGAAGGACCTCGTCTTGAGATCCTTAACTAATGACTTCTGCAAAGACCCCATTTCCAAAGCAGGTCACAGCCTGAGGTTCGGGGTGGACATGATTTGGGGGGACACTTTTCAGTCCCGCACAGTTGTCCAAGACAAATGAAGAAGGGACTTTCCTGCTCCAAATACAAAGACCCCACGAGTACCCTGGACCGGTGACGATCGCTGTGCTCCCGGTGGCTTGGAGCAGCCGCACAGCTCAGGCTGGGGTCTCGCATCCCCCTTGATGAATCCCCAGCCCCTGCGCCCCCGAGACAAGTGATTCTAGCTACCTCGTGGAAGGTTCCGGGGACAGGATTGGGGGGGCTGGGTTTCTTTTCAATTCCCCATTATTAAGCCATTCCACCTTTCTGGGCTCCTGTTTCTGGGCCAATAAAGTGAGAAGTTGGCAGGGTGGGGCCATGTTCTTTTCTTTTTTTTTTTTAATATCCCCCTCCCCCCGCTTTGCAGCTTTTTGCATGCTGTCTGCTCTCTGTGTCCATCTGCTGTGCGTTCTTCTGTGTCTGTATTTATTTTTATTTATTCCCCCTTCCCTTGCAGCTTGCTTGCTGTCTGCTCTCTGTGTTCATCCGCTACGTGCTCTTCTGTGTTTTTGCTTGTCTCCCTTTTTGTTGTGTCACCATGCTGAGTTGGCTCTCCACAGCGCTTGCAGGCTGGTGGCTCTCTGTGGCATGTGGGCGAGCTTGCCTTCATAAGGAGACTCCAGGACGTGAACCCAGGGCCTCCCATATGATAGACGGGAGCCCAACTGATTGAGCACAGCTGCTTCCCGGGCCATATCCTTTTAAAGTACACTTTTTACAGAGGTGTGACATGTGTCCACATCCTAGGGGTACAGGTGAATTTTCTCACACTGATCACACCTATGGAACCCACACTCAGATCAAGAAATGGCATTCCCAGCTCCCAAGGGCCCTGTCGCAGGACTGTTGCTCTTCTAAGGGAACCATTAGCCTGACTTCTAACAACAAAGTCATTTTTAAAAATTGACATGAACAATTCACATGACAGAAAATCCACCATTTTAAAGAGCAATTCAGTGGCAATTTTTTGGTACATTCACATGTGTGCAACCACCATCTATATCTAGTTTCAAAACATTTTCATCACCCCAAATTCAACTCTGTACCCATTAAACAGTCACTTTCCACTTCCCTCCCCTCCCCTTCCCCAGTCCCCAACCACCACTCATCTGCTTTCTCTCTCTACGGATTTACCTATTCTGGCCTTTTCATAGCAATGGAACCACACACTATGTGGCTTTTTGTGACTGGCTGCTTTCACTCAGCAACATGTTTTCGAGGTTCATCAGTGTTGTAATGTATATCAGCACCTCATTCCTTTTTTTTATGACTGACTAATACTCCCCTTATTCATTCACTGGTGGATGGGTATTTGGATTGCTTCCACATTTTGGTCATTATGAATTGTGCTGATGTTGATTTTCTATAAATGGAATCATATGGTACATGCTCGTTTGTGTCTGGCTTTCTCGTAACATCAAGTGTTTGAGGTCGGCTGTGCCATTTTGGAAACTGTTTGAAGTCTTTTTCCAATACCACCCACCAGCAGAGAGCACCGATGCCTGTCCTGAGTGGCAATGGGGCTCTGGTGGGCAAGGCGTCCTCCCCAAGGAGGCCCCGGGGCATCTCACCAGGAGTCCCCCAAAGTGGGCTCCTGGGCTGATGTCAGAAGGTGGGTGGGTGAAGGAAGAGGGAGCTGAGTGAACACATCACACTGGACTGTGTGTCGGTGCCCCCACCCACAGAGGACCCAGCCTCACCCGGGAGTCCAGGCCTGTCCCCGGACCCCTTGCAAGGAGCTGTCGTGTAACAGTCCCAATGGCAGTTTCCCCTTGTTAATTATTCAGTTATGCAGCCCAAGCCTTTCTTACCTGGTGCTTCAATTAATTGCTTGTAAACACTCAGGAAGGCGGCCTCGGCCTCCTGACTTCTCTTACTAAGGGCCACCACCTTTGGAAACAACAAGAGAAAAGGGTCACGTGTTACCACGACATCCAGGTCCGCAAGCATTTTCCATGTGTACGAAGATAGGATGGAGGTGGGGGTAGGAGCGGGGGACAAATGTAGGTTAAAAGTACAGGTTCTGGCATCAGAAACACTGGGCTTGAATCCCTGCTCCACCGGGTCCCAGCTGTGTGACCTCAGGCAAGTCCCTGCCCCTCTCTGATCCTCAGTTTCCTCATCTATAAAATAGACATAATATCAGAACCTGCCTCCTGGGCCTTCTGTGGGAGTTAAATGAAACTATGTATGTGCCTAGCTCGGGGCCTGGCACACAGTAGGTTAGTAACAGATATTATTATAATTGCTATTATTGAAGGGCAACAATGGAGGTTCACAAATGATGTGTTTGGGGGTGGGGAGTAAGACACATTTGGGGAGTATTTCTTGCTCCTGAAAATTAAAGCTCTTATAAGATACCAATATATCAAAGGCACTCAATAAATGCTTCCTGGTTGAATGAGTAAATGGGTGACCAGATGGTGACATGCTACATCCACGCAACCATTCCCTTGCCCTGCCAAGGTGCCAGAATGCCTGGATGGGTCTCTCTCTCGAAGGGCACTGGGGCCTGGGATTGCAGGGGCTCGGCACCTTCACCCCTCTGTGCCTGGCTATGGACTCCAGCGTTCTGTCCTCACAGCTGCCTTGACTGTGAAAACCAAGTCAAGCTCTTCTAAGGCTGTGCATCCAATATGGCAGCCACCAGCCACGTATGGCTACGGAGTCACGTGTGGCTACTGAGTTAGTCCCAACAGAGACGGGCTGTGAGTGTGTGATATGCACCAGATTTCGAAGACTTAGTAAGAAAAAAAGAATGTACATTTTCCATCTGACATTTTTAATAATAATTACATGTTGAAATGATATTTTAAATATACTAGGTTGAATAACATATATTATTAAAATTTACTTTGCCTATTTCTTTTTAGTTTTTATAACGTGGCTGTCAGAACATTTAAATTTATATCTGTGGCTCACATTGTGTCTATTGGACAGCCTGGCCTTTTACAAGATCCATATAGAATTTATTGTTTAAGAATGGTGGAAAGAAATGTATGGTGGATGTTGAATATGTGATTAAAAAAAGGTCAGTTAGGGAAGCGGCTGTAGCTCAATCAGTTGGGCTCCCGTCTGCCACATGGGAGGCCCGGGGTTCACGTGTTGGGGCTTCCTTTTGTGAAGGAAGCCTCGCCCGCACGCCGTGGAGAGCCGGCCTGCAAGCTCCGCGGAGAGCCAACTCAGCAAGGTGACGCAACAAAAAAGGGAGACAAGCGAGAACACAGAAGAGCGCGCAGTGAGTGGACACAGGGAGCAGACAGCAAGCAAGCTGCAAGGGGGCAGGGGAAATAAAAATAAATAAATACAGACACAGAAGAATGCAGCAAATGGACACAAAGAGCAGACAGCATGCAAAAAGCTGCCAAAAGGCAGGGGTGGGGGGATAAAAAAACCCAAAAACCAAAAAAAAATAATCCACAAATGAGGACACGGTGCTAGATTGGAGAAACACCTTAATGAAGATTACACTTAAAAAAAAAGGTCAATTACAAAAGCTCCATTATTCTGAGAACAGGCCCTGGTATCTCACTTACCAGAGTGAATGAGTTTCTCATTCACTCAACAAACATTTCCTGAGCACCTACTGCAGGAGCTTTGGGCTGAGAACCCAGCAGTGAATAATGCAGACCCAAGCCCTGCCCTCATCAGACGTGCAGTCCAATGGGGAGGCGACATTCAAGCAGAGGCCCGGATAATCCATTAATTATAGGTGTTCAGTGCTTCAGTGGGAAAGCACTGGGGGGAGTGCTGAGAGAGTGTGCGGCTGACCTAGTTTGGGGGATGGAACATCAGGACCTGTCTCCCTGAGCAGGGGAAGATGGCAGGGGGCAGGGGAGCACAGCCTGGCAACCAGGCAAAGCGAAAATCACCACACGTGGGCAGATGTTCACTCTTGCTGAGATGGACAGGACACGGGTCCTACTGGGACCCACGGTGGAGGGGGAGACGCAGCTACGCCCGTGAGACACTGAGACATGGGGCGGGGGAAGCAAACCCCAGGGGGTCTCCTGTGAGTAGTGTGAGGGAGCAATTAATTCACAGCTCAGGGGGCACCTCTGATGGGCTAGTAATAATAATAACAAAGACCATGCTGGGCGTTACTACGGGCCGGGTGCCCTTACACCCTCAGGCGCCCCTCTCCATCCCCAGGTGACCTGCCCAGGCCACCCGGTTAGTAAAGGGCAGAGCCCGGATTCACCCCAGGTCTGGGGGTTCAAAGTGCTCCTCTGAATCCAGACACCGGCTCCTTTTTTCCTGGACAGGAAAACCTCCCCTTTGGGGGGGCCAGCTATGGGCGCCCACACTGCCCTGCTGCCCCGCTGCCCCGCTAAGTCATCTCGGGCTGCACCAGCTCCGAGGCTGCCGCGCTGCCGAACCGGCGCTCAAGGAAGCCAAGAGAAACAGAAGCCGCCTTCTCACGGCGCTTAGGTGGGAAAGGGCTGAAGGCTGCCAGCAGCAAGTCCACATGCCCCGCTGGACAGGCGTCCGTGCTGAGCACGGGTGGTGGCTGAGGCTTGGGGAGAGGGTAAGAACGTTCCAAAAACTTCTAAAGAGCAACTCCGGGCAGGGAGGGGGCGACTGCTAGAAGGTTCCTCTAGTGCATCCCTGTCTCTGCTTTCCCATGACAGCACCTGTCCGTTTGTACTGCCGTATTTCTCTGCGTAACTGTCTGCTTCTAAAGTCGTCTGCGCCCTAGAGCTGCACTGTCCAAGCCAGTGTCCACGTGGGTGCTTGAAAAGTGGCTATTCTGAACTGGGATGGGCTATAAGCGAAAATATGAGATTTGGAAGACTCAGAATGAGAATAGGAATGAAAAACATCTCATAATTAAAAAAATCTTGGTTACATATTGATTACATGCTGACATGATAGTATTATGGAATACTGAGTTAAATAAAATACATTGTTAAAATTCATTGACGTGTTTCTTTTTACTTTTAAAATGTGCCGACTAAGAGAACTTCAAAGTCCACCTGCGGTTTGCTCTGCACTTCTACTGGACAGCACTGCATGAGACCAAGTGTCGGCAGATGATGGCCCACAGGCCGAATCGCTCCCTCTACTATTAGTGTAAATGACGTCTTATTAGCCCCCACCAGGCACGTTCTTTTATGTATTGTCTATGGCTGCTTTCATGCGGCAATGGCAGAGGTGAGTAGCCACACCAGAGACCGTTGGGCCTGAAAATATTTCCTATCTGGCCCTTTACAGAAAATGTTTGCTGATTCCTGCTTTAGAGGTTCATCTAACAACTGCACAGTATTTTCAAACACAGAGATCGAAAATTCTTCTAGAAAGGCACTTGGGTGGAATCAGCTCATGGTTGGGACTTCCCATCGTGAATCGGACTCTCGGGATGGGCCCCTGGGGATGCCCTGCCTCATTCGGTCTTATTTCAGAGCCATGAGCCTGTCTCTAGACTCCTGATGCTGTCAGAGCCTGGCCCAAGGCTGGGCCCAATAAAACGAAAGGTCTCTGGGCTTCAGTTTATTCATCCATTAAGGGGAAGAAGTCTCCATCTGCTTCTCCAAGAAGCCACTGGAACAGAATGAGTTAACATTTGGCAAAGAGACTCAAAGAAGTGGGTACAAAGCTTTCTAACAAGTCAGGCAGTTCTTCCTCTAATTACGTCTGATGTCTTTTCCCGGGTCTGAAACTCCAGTGCACCTTGCCCAAATCCCCAGGACAGGTGAGCTCTGCCTAGATGAAGGCCTGTCGCTGTGCCTGCCACAGAGAAAGGCGGGGCAGTGTGTCTCGAAACACGGGTTTGGCTGGTGACAGGCAGATCTCCGAAGGCCATCTGGGGAAGGAGGAGAAGGCCAGCTAGAGACTCTCTCAAGAAGGTCATCATCAGAAATAGCTCGGCGTCTGCCGGAGCACGTGGCATTTATGCCACTGCTGGAATACGGGGGACAAGGATGCACTTGGTCCCCCGAGGCTGAAAAGAACAGGTGTAGAACCCGCCAAGCCAGATAAAGGCAAAAGCCCGCTCCAGCCCCTCAGCTCTCGCCTGTCAGGTGGTATGAAACGGCAGATACGGGGTCCCTGAGGCTGCCCAGGAAAACAGTGACAACATCTATCACTGTCGAGAAGTGCTCCATGCCCAGCTCCTGGGTAGAGCTTCTGGGAACTGAGCGCTCACTGTGCAAAGGGCTTAGTCTTCTGAATGTTCTGAGAACTCGATGGTGTGAGCACTATAAGGGCCGCCACCAAAAGAGGAAGATACTGAGGTTCAGGGAAGCTATGTCATTTGGCCAAGCTGAGTGAACCAGTTAGTGAGGGAGGTGATAGCCGGGCCCAGAATCTTCTCACCTCAGAGCCCAGACTCACACCTAGAAAGAGTGCTTCTCATAGTGGGTTACAGGGTCCTGTGGGGCGAGGAGGGGGGCCCTGACCAAGTAGCACACTCTTTCTCTGTGGATACGTGAGACAGGTATCAGCACATTGAAAACGCTGACAAGATCTGCAGGACAAAACCCACTTCGGCTTGGCTTAACCCAGCATTTCCCCAAATGCATTTGGACAAGAACCAACCTGGAAATAGGGCTCCATGGATACACTTTGAGAACGGCATCTGTCTACCCCTGTGTGCGGGGCTCTGGGGAGGGTGGGGCAGGGTGGAGCAGGGGTGTGGGGTGGGGGTCTGGCGGGCCTGGAATTCTGGGGGATTGAAGACTGACAGGCAATTGAGGGAAGGCTGGGTCCTCAGAGCGCCTCGGAAGTAGCCCCCCTGAGACGAGGCCCAGCAGATGAGCTCTGGGCAGGACGGGGAGGGGTGCCCTGAGAGGGTGTCCTGGAAGGCACCCTGAAGCCTGGCTCTCCCTCTGGGACTGCAGATCTGGGGGGTAGCAGGGAGAACAAAGAGGGTCCTGGGGTGGGCGAGTAGAACAGGGGGTTCACGGAGACGTGGGGAGGCCCAGAGAGGCAGGGGGGCATGGAGGTGAGGGGCACCAAGAATGCAGGGGACACGGAGCCCAGGGGAGATGCGGAGATGGAGGGAGAGCATGGAGAGTGAGGGGTGTCTGTGGAGAGCTGGGGTGCATGGGGTGCACGGGGGTTCAGAGACCAAGGAGGGCCTGCGGGAGGAGGGGCCATGGACAGTGAGGGGCGCGCAGAGCGAGGGGCACAGCAGGCAGCGTGGCATCCGCAGGTGAAAGGCCTGCGTTCAGATTCAGAGCCTGATCTCTGAGGTCTCTCTTCCAGGGGTGCGGGCCCAGCTTCTACAATCTTCCCCTGTTGTGCAGCCTGCGGGCCTGGACGCAGGGGAAATGCAGTAATGGCTGTCCCAGCAGGTGGCGTTTGCTGAACACCTACTGTGCGTGCCACAGGGGAGTCATGCCCTCCCTCTCCCAACTCCCATCAGGCATTCTCACTTGGTCCTCACAAATCTCCCCACGAGGTCGTTTAGCCCATTGTACAGATGAGGAAACTGAGGCATAGAAAGGCAAAGAGTAAGCAAGGGTAAGGCAGATATCACACCAGGCATAGGGTTTGGGCCGTTTGCCGCCTTCTTAAGGGCAAAATGTTGCTTTTTTTTTTTTTAATTAATTAATTAATTTATTTATTTTTAAAAAATATTTATTTATTATTATTTTTTTAAATTACATTAAAAAAAATATATGAGGTCCCATTCAACCCCACTGCCCCCGCCCCCCACTCCCCCCACAGCAACACTCTCTCCCATCATCGTGATACATCCATTGCACCTGGTAAGTTCATGTTGCTTTGAATGTAAATTAATGCCATTGTAGTACACATTTAAAGAGTGTCCACAGCAGAAGTTCTGTGTTTATATTTGTTACCACAGTTAACATAAAAAGAAAGAATGGTTGCTTTGGTAGGAAGCACAGAGAAGCCGGCAGGCCTGACGACCCAGGATAAACACCCTTTTTAATACCAAGGGGTGGCAAGTGGTGTGTTTGGACGGAGCCTTGTGACGACAGCACCCGAGGGAAAGAGCTGTTTAGCAGACGGGCTGAGGTTCTAGAAGCCTGCTGCCTTATGGCAGGCCGTCGCCTCGTTCCGGCCGGTTCCCAGGGAGGTGCCAGCGGGCTGACTCACGTGGGCAGACCCTCTCCCAGGCAGGCAGACCCAGGCCGGCCCGCCCCGGAAGCTGCCTTCTGAGGCTGCGCCTTCGGCAGCTCTTGGGTCTGAGCCCCGCGAGGGCTGAGTCACTCTGTCCGTCTACAGCTGTGTCCCTCACACCCAGCCCAGGTGCTCAGGGCACACGGCGGGCACCCAGTGACTGTCTGCTGGAGGACAAGCGTCCCTGTCTGTGTTTTCCTTGGGGGTGACTCTGAGACTACAGATGGCCTGGCGGAAGTGGGGTTCCTCCTTAGAGGTGTCAGGAAAAGCACCGCGTGCCCCGAAATGGGGGTGTTTGTGCTCGGCCCTCAACGGGAGCGCCCCGACCTCCTCTGAGCTCATGGCATCACTCAGCATCTGATGATGACCTGGCCTGAGCCAATGTCAACTTTTTATCTGATGCTGTTCCATTTCCCCAACGAGACTATTAGCATCCAGAGCCAGGGACTGGCATTTTAAAAAACGAAATAAATTAATGTATATCAAGCATTAACACAGTGCCTGGCACATCACAGGTATCCAATAAATTCATTTCCTCAGCAGGTATTTATCGAGCACCAACGAGGGTGGGGTGCTGTTCCAGGCACTGGGCATGCAGCATGAGCAAGAATGACCCAAATCCCTGCCCCGTGGAGCTGATACTTCTTGTGACAGAGGCAGGCAATGAAATTTAGAACGTGGGGAAGTGAGTGTAAGGGAAGAGAAAAAAAGCAGGAGGTGGGGGGAGGAGTAGGGGAGGGGACTACCCAGCAGGGCCAGGGAAGGCCTCAGGAGAAGGGGATGCCTGGGCTGACTTGCAGGAGAAGAGGGAGTCATGCAGAATTCTGGATGACAGGTATTCTGGACTGAGGACAGCAGGTGCAAAGGTCCCGGGGCAGAAGTAATTTGGCTTGTTTGAGCAACAGCAAAGAGGCCAATGTGGCAGGAGAAGGTGGATGAAGGGGAGGGGGTGGGGAGGAGAAGCACAGGGCAGGACATTGCAGGGCCATTGTGAGGACTTGGGTTTTTTCTCCAAGGGCGATGGGGAGCCCAGGGACAGTTTTGAGCAGAGGACAAGGTCTGACCCAGGTTTTAACAGGCATCCTCTGGCTGTCACATGGAGCAGGGACTGAGGGGGCTGGGGCAGAAGCAGGGACACCAGAGGAGCTACTGCAATAGTCCAGGCAGGCCAGAGTGGTGGTTTCAAGCAGGAAGACGGCAGATTCCAGATGAACTCTGCAGGCTGGGCCTGCAGGATTTGCTGCGCAGGAAAAAGATTGGGTGTGGGGAGTGAGAGGAAGAGAGGAAGGAGCCAGGGGTAACATAACACCCCGTTTTGGGGCTTGTGCACATGGCTCTGTGGAGGCCTCTTGCAAGCTCCCTGATGGGGGGACCCACGGTGGGGCGGGGACAGAGGCCCCAGAGGACCCCAGCCCTCACTTGGGAAGTCAGCAGCAGGGGGCAAAGCAGGGAGGAAAAGCGTGGGGTGAGAAGACCGAGGTTCTGGTTCCAGCTGGGGCCACATGTCCCTGTTCTACTTTGGGCAAGTCACATCCCTTTCAGAGCCTCAGTTTCCCTATCTGTACAGTACAGGTGCTGGGCTCAAGGCTTAAGTTCCCTTCTAACTCGGTTGTGCAATGATTCTAATTCAACCAAGTAGACAGACAGACTCTCCCCCCACCCCAGGATTTTAACCCAAGCAGCGCAAGGCCAAGGAAACCCACCCAGGCTCTGCCGGAAGGGTGGGTCTGCTCGGGGAGCACGAGGAGGGGAAAAGAGCACCGTGGGGTTTTATTCTCATATTTGTAATTATTCCCAGGGTAAAAATAAGACACAGAGCAGAATGTTTTCAAATGTCGGCATTAATGAACACTTTTTTGCCAACACAATCCAGGCCCCCAAATGCACTTCTGTCAGGCTCCCCGGGACAGCGGGACGGTGCTCCACGCCAGCTGCCTTTCACGGCTCGGAAGCAGCGCAAAAATGAAATGTCCCACAAGCGAAGGCTGGCAGGCCTGCTATTAGCAACAGTGTAATCATCAATTACATCCAATCACAAACTACTGATTTTATAATTATCAAATGAACTCCTAACTTCTCACCTCGGCTCAGTGGCAACTGGTATAATCGCTCATTTCGGAAAGGAAGCTTTTTTCTCTTTTCCTTTCCCTCTCGCTCTCTTTCTTCTGGGGGGAACATTTTCCAGGCCTCCATGAAAGCTGAATTTAAATTGCTTGTCACTCAAAACAAAGGCGAACCTCTCATTTGTAATTCACCAGCCACCTGAACAGACTGCCTGTTTTCCTCTAAGCATCCACGCACCGAAGCACAAAGATCATTTTTCTATTGTTAAAATTGTATAAGCTGGGGCTTTTTTTAGCAGCGAATACACAATTTCACTCCTCTTCCAAGGGTTCTCGGCATAAAAAGGACAGGAGGCTTTCTTTAGTACCTTACAAATAAAATTCGCTTTGGGGTTATTACACAAAATCAACTATGTGCTTATATAAGAAGCCAAAAAAGCAACTAATTATTCGAAGGGGACAGACGTGTTGCTCGCCTGGGGTGTGGCAAGGGAAAGAAGCTGGATGATTGGAATTCAGGTTCTCGGGCACTGGCGAGCAGCTGTGTCCCATTTCTCTTTTGGGGAGCTGCTGACACCACGAACGTGGCATCTGGTGATCAGGGTCTGCAAAAGCTGGGAGCACCCCGGGCGGGGGTCGGTGCCCCGGCTGGCAGTGCTGTTCCAGCCACGTGCCTGACTCTGGGGCTATGGATCCAGGGCGCCGCCCCGGCATCCCTGCGGGGCTGGTTTCTGTCCAGACAAGGTGGTCCCCCCAAAGGTTAGGCCCGCTTCACCAACGGCTTAGTTTTTCTGCATAACTGGTTTACTCATAACAACTTCCACTTTTGACCTGGAGCTTTTTAGAGCTTGCAAAGACCTTTCATGGGAATGGGCACATCTGAGCCTCTCGACGCTCCTGGGGGCAGCCCTGGCAGGGAGGATGGTTCTCATTTCATTGGCCCAGAGAGGTGCAGATGGCGGCTCCAAGTTGCACAGGCGGGCCAGGGAGGGGTTCTGCACTCAGAGCCCTTGACCAAGCAGGTGGCGGGATGTTTGGGGCTGGAAACCATGAGTCCCTGCCATGGCAAGTGGGCAAACAGCTTCCATTTTTGGTGAATTAGACTCATGTTCAGGTGAGTCTAATTCCCTTCCTCCCATTTCTGAAGACCCTGAATGGGAGAGAAAGGGGTGGGGCACCCACCAGCCCACCTGAAACTACCCCGAGGCACAGCCCATCTTTTGCCTACAGTATCCTTGAGGACTAACCAAGATTACTGACGAAAAATACCAGTGAACACCTGTCAAGGCGCTGCTTTTAGCATTTAGTACGTTTCATCTGTACAACAGCCCATAAGGCTGGCTTTATCGACTTTACCATTTTATATAAATGGGGAAACTGAGGCCATCAGAGAGGTGAAGTGACTTCCCCAGAGTCACACAGCAAATGGCCAAGCCAGGAGCTGAGCCCCCAGCAGCCTGGCTCACGAGTCTGTGCTCTTAATGGAGAGTGTTACAGGGGGATGCACTGTTGGTGGCATCTCACCGAAGCCCACCCCCTCGCCCCTGGCTTGGGATACCACTATGCAGGGGAAGGTCACATCTCACTCATGGTGTCACATGGGGCATTAGACTAGGGGTCGAGGCCCAGATGCACCCCATCGATGTATTTTAAAAATATTTGAGCCATCAAAACTCAAGTTATAAACTTAAGATCTGTGCCTTTTAGTGTATGGAAAGTATACCTTAATCGAGTACTGTGAGCATAAAAATATGTGCATATACATTGAGCCAGCACTGAAAAACCAGAGTTCCAGATTGCGGACTTCTCTTGGGAGCTCAGATCTGGCCACCCCGGGGTCCGGCAGCGGCTGCCCATTGAGACGGCCACAGTTTGCGGGTCACGTGTGGCTTCCCCCACCACGCGGTACTGGTGTGGACGTGTGCAGACCCAAGAGCATTCGCGTTTTCTCCTGGCCTAGGCTGACACCCCTTTCTCCCTGCTTTGTTTCCCCGCCCTCTTCTTGAGCCCCTTTGCCCCTCCTACCACCTGGGCCAACAGTGACCTCCACAGGCGGGGTGAAAAGCAGGGCGTGAAAAACAGGAGCGCTGCCAATGGGTTCTGTCTGGCTTTCGGGCTCCGAGGCTGCCCCGCGTGGCTGCGAACTGCCTTTCCAAGCTGGAAGGAAGTCTCCGTGGGAGCCCCCCACCCTGACTTCTGAAAGGTCAGGCCCTCCTAACTCGACTCCATCTAGGCTCGGAGAGAAAGGGCCGCTGAGAGCATCTGGATGATTCTGTCCCTTCCTGGGTGGTGAGAAGCTCAAAGCCGAGGCGGGCCCAGCAGGGCTCAGCGTTCTGTGTGCTGACGGGGGTGGGTGGGGCAGGGTGGGCCCCCGAAAGGGGCACCTGGGAACGGCTGCAGCTGGGGCCTAGCACAGGTTCAAGGAAGGGCTACAAAGAACAGGCCTCTGGAGTCAGGCTGAGCGACTGTGACCTGAAATCTGCACCCCTGGCTGGCACTCTGCGCGGGTTACTGAGCCTTCAGCACCTCCGTCTGGCCAGCTGTGAAATGAGTAAACTCGGGGCTGCTGGGAGGATGCGACTGGGAGTGGGGGACGCAGCCGGCACAGGGCCTGGCATGGGGGCGGCACTTAAGAGCAGGCAGTGGGTGATGGAGGATTGAAAGAATGAACGCCCTTCCTTGCCTCTGTGCCTCAGTTTCTCCACCTACAGAGTGGGGACCCAGCTGGCCCTCCTCTCTAGTTGGGTGTGATGACACCAGCAGTTAAAAGATATGCTTTGTTCACTGTTAAATTTGGTGCGAGGTGGGTCAAGCCCTAGATGGTTCTTGGAATTTCTGGCCAGAGTGTTATGAGTGTGTCTTAGGAGTTAGCACTCTCCAGGGAGAGCAAGAGAAGTGGAAGCTTCTGGAACCCAAGGGCTGGAGCCAAACTGCTGAGTGCTGACAGAGGGTGAGCAAGGCTAAGAGCCACCCAGCCTGCCCATGGCCAGCGGGGAGCCGCTCTGGAGTCTGTATGTGAGGCCCAGGTGGCGCCTGCCACCCTGAGCTGGCTTGGTGACCTTGACCGTGACCCGAGCTCTCGCTGCCCCACGCTCTATCAGCCATGTTCCGCGGCGTCCCTGCCCCTGGGAGGGCTGCAAGGGTCCCAGGTGGTGGTGGTCTCCCCTCTCACAGCAATCCCAGGAAGTTCTCTGAAATGCCAGCCCAGAAGAGTGAAGCTAAAGAACGTGTGTGCCCTTTATGGAGAGGCGGCCACCCAAATGCCACAGAAGCGCCACCCCACCCACGCTTTAAATATAGCAGCATCCTTTTTGGATGCCTCTGTGGTGTGTGGCTCGAGACAGTCCCGTGAAGCCTCAGCCGGACACTCGTGCCCCGCTCCGTCTGCTGCTCAGCTTTGCTCAGCCGGGAGCCTCATGGCTGCTGATTTTCCAGCTCTGGTTCTTGGCTGTGGGCTCAGCTCCCCAACGTGGGTTCCAGAAGCGGGTGTGTGCCTGGGTTTGACTCCCCCTCCTGCCCCCTTCTGCGGGGTTTTGGCAGCCACTTCTCTTCTCTGTGCCTCAGTTTCCATAGCAGGGGATTGTTATAAAGATTAAAGGTGGTAATGCATAAAAAGTGCTTAGCACACAACCTGGCAAACTTACTAGATATTGATTTTATCATTATTAATTATCGTGATCTTCCATGTACACAGCCCTGGCCCACAAGCCTAGAGTAAGACAGAGCTAGGCCACGGAAAAGGGCAGAAGGAAAGCTTCCTTTTGAGAGGGGACAGTCAGGGAGCGAGTGATTATTTTTCTGCGAGGGCTCAGGGTGGAGGAGGGCTTCAAGGAGGAGGTGACACCGGCTTGCAGAGCACGAGGAGGTTTTTGCTTGGAAGAGGAGGGACGTGAGGGAGGCACGTGCAATGGCAGAAGGTGGGGAAAGTCCAGGCACTGAGTCCAACTCTCTGAGCCCAAGGGTGCAAATGTGGGGTCCACGGCCCAAACCCACACCGGCACTTTGGTTCGGATTTGGGAAATGTTGAAACCAACATTTAAAAATCAGGAGCTATGACATGAAAATCAAGATTCCTCACTCCTCTGGGAACACTGACAAAATGTGGCTGCAGCAAGTTCACCTTCCTGCGTGACAGTAGCACTGACGAAAGAAGAACCGCCAGAACAGTGAAAAACTTCCCAAGTGCTTACGGTGCTCCAGGCACAGAGCTGTGTTCCTTACAAACACTAAGCCTGAAATCTTCCTAAAAGCCCCAGGAGGCAGGTGCAGTGATGTGTGTGCTGATAAAGGTTTAACAACCCCGTGAAAAATACACAACAGAAAACACCTGATTTGGGGCATGGGCCAAATTCTGTGGTCTTTACACCGTGGAATCTATGGTGGCTTTCAAGCTGCCAGCGTCACTGAATGCAGAATTCCTTCTATGAGCTTCTCCAGCATACGTGACAAGTACAGTTATCACCTCCACTTCTCATATGAGGAAACGGAGGCACAGAAAGGTCAAAGACTTGCGCAAGGTCACACAGCTAGGAGAGTGGGCAGTGCAGGGCCTTGGAGGCAGGCAGCCTGGCTCCACAGTTTGTGCTCTCAGTCCCTGCAAAGGGCTGCGAGTCCAGGTGCTGTAACCTGCCAGAGCTGGGTAAAATTTAGGCAGCACAGAGACCCCGCCTTGCCTCAGTCCTCACTCCTCCCTGTTGTCTCACCTGGGTCGATGTTTCTTGTTTAGCTTATCCACTGGGCTCCTGTGGGCATGTGAGTTTGCAACTCTGCTTTAGGGGATGAAATGCCCCTCCTGCCCCCAACTCTTTCCCTCTACTCTTCTGAGGACACTGCCAGGTTCCAGGATACAAAGAGGCACCTGGGTTGGGGGAGAACCAGCTCCATTCCCTCCACCCCAACCTCTTCCCCTCACACCTGATACTCAAGAGCAGTGCAAACCTTTTGGTTCGAATGTTGCCCACTTTTTTCTCATTCTCTCTTTGCTAGGAGCACTAACAGTATCAATTTAATGGAAGCAATTTTTCTGTTCCCCTCCACGTCTCCCACCACCCCATATGACCAAACCTGGATTCAACATGATTTACAGGGTGAACAATATACAGAAGAGTTCCCCCGGGGTTAGAAATGGAAATGGTGCTGCAGTCCCTGTGCTCTGCTGGGGAAAGCCACCTGCCTCCATTTATTAGAGGAGGGGGAGTTGGGGGCGGAAACCCCACTTTCCTTGCTGCTTCTCAAAGTCAGGCAGCCCTGGTGCAGCCCCCATGCCCACCCTCATCCCTGCCAGCTGAGAGCCAGGATGGCAGCAAACTAGGGAGAGGCACATATTTAGTGGGAAAAACGGAAATAATCAGGTGTGGGTAGCTGTGTGTAAGTAACGTCGTTACCTCACACGGCTGCCAGCACCCCTGGCGTCCACTTCCAGTATTAATGATGAATGTTAGCTCTCCAAGGACACGGCTGAGGGTTCCTGACATGTCGGGGGAGGGGTTTAGATGTCCCCAGATGGCCATCCCTGCCGGTCCCAGATCAGGTTGGCTCCGCCTTGGAAGTGACCGGGAGGTACACTGTGCACCTCCTGACGGAAGCGTCCTGCACAACCTGTAAGTAGGCTCTCTGAAAACACAGAACCTGAATCGGACCCGGCCTCTGGCACCAACTGCCAATGCACAGGAAATACAGGGGACAGGAACAAGTTAAAGGACACCGCAGGGGGAAGCGGATGTGGCTCAAGCAATTGGGCTCCTGTCTGCCATATAGGAGGTCTAGGGTTTGATTCCTGGGGCCTCCTGGTGAAGGCAAGCTGGCCCGCGAGGTGAGCTGGCCCGAGTGGAGTGCTGGCCCACGCAGGAGTGCTGGTCTGCACAGAGAGCTGAGGCAGCAAGATGATGCAACAAAAAGAGACACAGAGGAGGGACAATAAGAGATGCAGCAGACCAGGGAGCTGAGGTGGCGCAAGAGATTGAGCACCTCTCTCTCACTCCGGAAAGTCCCAGGATTGGTTCCTGGTGCTGCCTAAAGAGAAGACAAGCAGACACAGAGGAATGCACAGCAAATGGACACAGAGAGCAGACAATGGGGTGGGGGGTGCTGAAATAAATAAGTAAATAAATCTTTAAAAAATAAAAAGGGCACCACAGGGACACAATCAGCAAAAGCTCAGATATAGGAAAATCTACAGGAAAAATGGCCCAATTACTTCCACATATGAATTGCAAGGAAAAACAAAAGATGGAAAGACAGTCTATAGAAGATCAGGAGACTTAGGAAATAGGGTAGCTAAGTCATCCTGGATTGCCCGAGGCTTCCCTGTTTTAGCGCAGAGTTTTGTGCCTCGAGACTATCCCTGTTTTAAAACTGAAAGTTCTTCATCCCAGGAAGCGCCCTGGTCCAGGCCAAACCAAGACAGCTAGTCACCCCACTTAAGAGACCTATCAACCCATCATGACGATGTGTAGGCCTTGTTGGAGTCCAGATATCGACAACAACAACAACAACAACAAAAACTATTTAAAAAATTAGGAGCTAATTAGGGATTCTAAAACATTCCTGGATATTTGATGCTATTAAGAAACTATGATGGGAAACGGACTTTGGCCCAGCGGTTAGGGCGTCCGTCTACCACATGGGAGGGCCGCGGTTCAAGCCCTGGGCCTCCTTGACCCGTGTGGAGCTGGCCCATGTGCAGTGCTGATGCGTGCAAGGAGTGCCCTGCCCGCAGGGCTGTCCCCCGCGTAGGGGAGCCCCACGCGCAAGGACTGCGCCCCGTAAGGAGAGCCGCCCAGCGCGAAGGAGGGAGCAGCCTGCCCAGGAATGGCACCACCCACACTTCCCATGCCGCTGACGACAACACAAGCAGACAAAGAAACAAGACGCAGCAAAAAGACACAGAAAACAGACAACCGGGGGAGGGCAGGGGAATTAAAAAAAAAAAAAAAATAAATAAATCTTTAAAAAAAAAAAAAGAAACTATGGTTACAAATTTTAGGTATGATAATGATATTGTGGTTATGTTTAAAAAGAGAGTCCTTGTCTCTTAGAGACACACTAAAATATTTATAGGTGAAATGATATGACAACTAAGATTTGCTTCAAAATAATCTGGGGTCAGGAGAGGGGGATGGCCATGAGTGAAAAATTGTTGAAACGGGGTCCATGCAGTTCATTATTTTATTCTCTTTTGTATGTTTGAATTTTTCCATAATAAAGAGTAAAATAAAGGAAGGAAGGAGGGAGGGAGGGAAGGGAGAGATGCAAGGAAGGAAGGGATGACTATAAGAAGATACATATGATTTGAGTCAAACTTAAGCACTTGACAGTTACAAGTGTCTGACCTAGAACAAAAGAAACGACTTCTGTAAAGGGCCAAGAGAGTAAATATTTTTGGCTTAGCAGGCCATACGGTCTCAGTCATAATGACTCAGAACTCTGCTGCTGAGTGCAAAAGCAGCCATGGACAAAACCTAAATGAGTGGGCGTGACTGTGATCCAATAAAACTTTATTTATAAAAACAGGCAGTGAGCCAGATTTGGACCACAGGCCCTAATTTGCCAATGCCTGGTCTAGAAGGATATCAACTTGATTCAGCTCCACAAATCAGCTGTGGTGAACTTAGGAAAGACCCTAGACGTTGGTGAGTCTAGTTTCCTTTGTTGTCCCTAAAATGGGAGAAATAACAATTGTACTGTATCACAGGCTTGTTGTGAAGAAAAAATGATGTAATGATTGAAAGGAGTCTGGTTCAATGTCAAAGTGAGTAGCCCCTCAGCAAACAGCGGGTGATACTGTTACTGATTTGTCATACTCTGCTAGAATGGTTTGTTCACTGCTTACCACAGCGTCTGGCACACAGTAGATGCCCAATAAATAGCTGTTGAAATGATGAATGATTATGTCTGCCCCCATCAGGCAAAGAAAGCATGGATGGGAGAACGTGGCCTCTTTACCACATTTCAAAATGTCAGTACTATGTGCCTTGAAAAGAGGAAAATTTAGAAGAGTGACAGTTAAGTCCTACTTCACACTGTAAGGGGTCAGCTCATGAGACTAACTTCTGGAGGGGTTAGGTAGCTGAAAGCAGCTTTCTAAAGCATCAGAAACATTTAAGGGTGAAAGCTCATCTAAAAGGGGTGTTCCAGGAAGCTTGGAAGCAGCTCAAACTGCCCCTTCAGGGGCCTGGCCATTGACAGAACATGGGTTGGGGGGGCCATGAGGTTGAGTCAACATGGGAAGTCTCCTTCCAGACTTGGATGCCATCTTGCTGATAGGAAGTAAACCTTGACATGGGAGCAGGGCTCCTTGGTTTTGACTCCCTTCCCATAGAGAAACTGGGCAGGGGGAGGCGGTGGTGTGAGGTGTAAGGTCTTAGGGTGGGCAAATCACGTGGAAGAATGACACAAGGTGACGTAGCAACCTGGGTCCAATGGGAAACACTGGAAGCCACACCTTCTCAGCAACATGGATGTCTGCCTTGACTTCCAGACAAAATACAGACTATTGGGTCCTCATGAGACTGACCTCCTGTGTGGCCAAACTCTGGTGGGGTCTCTGCTCACTATGGGGTTGGCCAACACCCACACACCTTCAGAGCTTTCCAGACCCTGAGGTGGACACCTGTCTATCCAGGCAACAACTCCACGCAATTGGCTGAGGCTCACTCCTGCTCCTCCAGAGCAGAAAACCTCAAATGCCTGTGGGGACCTGGCAGGTAACTCTGGTGTGTGCAGTAGCCCGGTGAGGGGGCAAAACTACGGGAATAGAAGGGACTGTGGGGAAAATGGGCTCCTTGAACGGCATTCTAATTTCATTTTTAGGAAGTCTATGCTAGTCAAACAAAGCCAGTCTAGGGACGGGATGAGGCCACTGGCCAGGCTGCTGTTCCAGTTTGTGGTCTTCCTTCTTCCTGAGCTGGGCCCGCGGCCATGCTTGCTCTGAGACATCCTCCTGCCACAGCAGCCTGGGTGAGGGCAGACCCTGGCGAGCTAAGCCAATGATACTCTTTATCCCAGGAGTCTGAAATCAGGACGGGTTGATTTCAGCATGTCTGGGTTATTTGCTTGTGTGTGGGGTGCCCTTGAGAATGGAGATGGCCACTTCGGGGCAGCCACCTTCCACCACTGGGTGTGGGGAAGCCGAGAAAGCCCAGAGAGAGGGCAGGATGAGCGAGGCAGTCAGAGACGAGGCCCGTTGCTCCTCGAGGGGGAGGCGCTGCCTTGGTTCTGGCTGGTTTCCTGCACCTTCTCCTGCCGTCACAGGAGAATGGGGCAGTCACAAGCCTGGGTCCAAATCCCAGCTTCACCACCAGCTGTGGGACCTCGGGCAAGTCACCTCATCTCTCTGGGTCTCAGCTTCTCCGTCTGTAAAATGAGAGAATAACAATACTCCCCTCACAGGACTGCAGTGAGGACTGACGGGCCCCGTCCACACCTCTGGAAGGAGGAGGTGCCCCCTAATATCATCCCTGCTAGTATTAGAATAACTCCTCTTTGTGCCAACTAGCTAGGGTCTTGTTCCTTGCATCCAAAGGGTTTTCTCTTAAGGCCAACCTCCAGGGCCCTCAACACTGACGCCCCCTCCTCGGAGGTCCCCAGGATGATGCTGGCTGTAGGCGGGGGTGGGTGGGGGGGTGGCTCCTTCCCTGTCCCACCGAGGCCAGAGACAGAACGCAGAGGGAGCGGCTGCCATGTCTCCTGATTGCCTGGGAAGCGCCAGCAGTTGCCGTTCCCCGACCCCTGTTATTGCAAAAAGCAGGAGGAGAGGCAAACAGATGGAGGAGAGAGGGCCCTCTTCCTCTCCACCTACACAACAAGGCGGGAGAAAAGGGAAGGAGGTGAAAGATTTCCACTGGCTGTGACATCAAAGGGACTGGCCATTTGAGCTGATGACCTTTGCTCAGTGCAAGCAGGAGCTCCTCCCTGGGGCCAGGCCCCGGTGGAGGGTTCGATTTGCTATTGCCTATCGATGCGACGTTCACTCCTTTTTTGTTTCCCTGTGACGGCGAACACTTGACTCAAGGTGAGAAAACCCAACTGGGCTGCAACTACTCAGATTGATAGATTGCGTTTCTGTGCATGGGCCCGTTTCATGCTTGGTGACTTTGCAGCAAAGCAATTATCACTGTGGAATGCATAATTGCCTAATTAATAACTAATGTCAGGTTGGCCTCTGAGCCATGATTATACCTTAGCAAGCCAACTTTTCTTTTTTTAACCATTCGAAGAGAAAATATTATTATAATTGACTGGTTAAATCGTCAAAGTGTCCCTACTCCATGGACACAGGGTACAGCAGGAAGCAAAAGATGAGGCTGGGGATAAAGGTAGGCGTTTCATTGTCAGTGAGCTGTGTGACCTTGCTCGTTGGCTGAGCCTCTCTGTGCCTGAGCATCCTCACCTGCAAACAGAACCACCTTTCTGGAACTGACTGGGTTTGCTTATATATCCATATAAAACCTAGTGCTACATAGCTCTTGTTCACCATGTATTCCCAGTATGCAGCACATAGTAGGTGCTTGCTAAATAACAGGTCGGGGCAGGACTCTGGAGCTAGCCCACATGGGCTCAGATCTTGTCTCTGCCACTTATTAGCTGTGTGATCTCAGGTAAGTTAACTAACCTTTCTGTTCCTCATTCTTTTCATCTGTGAAATGTTGATAAATAACATTTACTTTATAGGGTAGTTAAGAATTGATATCTGTAAAGCCCTTTAGAACATGGCTTGGACCACAGGACTTACAGCAATATTTGCCAATATTATTATGCGTCAACATTCATTTAATAAATATTCCATACCTATTTTATGTCAGGCACCATGAGGGACCTGAGAACACAGCCTACAAAACGCTTCCTCTTTCCTTTGGTTAAGGGGAAGGACACGTATTATTTGAATAATTAGGCAAACAAATACACACTCACCAACAGGGCTAAGCACTGACAGGTCCTGTGAGAGCCTGCAGCAGGGGGGCTTGATTGAGTTTGGGGGGCCGCAGAAGCCTCCTCGAGGAAGTGACATTTGAACAAAGACCCGAGGGAGGAGGCGGTGTTGGCTCAGCGGCTCTCAACCGAGGGCCGTTCGGCTCCCCATGGGCATTTGGCAATGCTGGGGGACGTTGCTGGTGGTCACGACAGAGGGGAGCTGCTCCTGGCATCCAGCGGGCGTGAGCCAGGGATGCCGCTACTCACCCTGCACGCACGGGTCAGACCCCTCAACGAACCGCCTGGCCTGACACGGCGCTCGCGCTGAGGATGAGAATCCCTGTGTTAGGCTCGGGCAGCAGCAAGAGCAGGTGCAAAGGCCCTGAGGTAAGGGAGAGGACTTTTGAGGACAGGCATGAAGGATGCAAAGGGGGAAGGAGAGCAGGGAGGGAGAGAAGGCAGGGCTGGTGGGCAGAAGGCCTCAGAGGCCGTGGTCTGTGTCGTGAGCGGGAGGTGTGCTGCCAAGCCTGTCTTCTGAAGCGCTCACCCAGCCGCTGGCGGGAGGCGCTGGATAAGCACATCTGGAAAACACGGGGCTGGATCCTGAGATGTCTGAGCCGTTTGCGGGAAAGGCAGGGATGTCCACGGTGCATCTCCACCTGCCGGAGCGTGGGGTGCTGAGGGTGAGGCCGTAAGCCAGGAGGCCCAGGTGAGGACAGGGACTGGGGGTCAGGAGGTCTCATAGCCCAGGCCCCATATGGGTGGGGCTTTGGAGGACAGGTGGGGATTTGTGAGAGGCTGAGGGAGGAAAAGCATTCTGGAAGAAGGGAACAGAACACGTGAATGCTCACAAGTCTGGGGCCTCTTAAAACAGCATCGATAGCTCTGTTTCCAGAAATAATTCAGAGTCAAGCCGTCAGGAGAGAGAGGGATGATTACAATGGTCCTTCCTTGCCTGCAAGCTGAAACCCATAAAAACTTGCTGCTTTGAGGGGCAATGTTTTTTGGACAAATATCTCTCAGTTATTTTTGTAACTATTACAAAAAACTGTGCAATAAAGGGTTAACATGGCACATTCCAAGCCCAGCACATTCCAGTCTTTAGGACTGGCCCTGACTGCCCTGGGAGAGGACCTCTAAGCCCTTGGAATATTCTGGTAAGTGTCCCGGCCATGCCGTAGTCTGTTACCAGTGTCCTCTATGGCAGGAGCCCTGAGCCGAGCTGTCCCAGCTGACCTCTGGGGGGATGGGAGGTCATCAAGTGGGTGCCCCAGGCCTATGTCACTGGCCCCAGGAAAACCCAGACACCGTGCTCGGGTGAGCGTCCCTGGCTGGCAACACCGTGCGTGTGTTGCTGGGAAGGACAGCCGGAAGCTCCTGCCTGGCCTCTCCTGACCTCTGCCCCAGATCGCTGTGTCTTTTTCCTCAGTTGATTTTACTCTATATCCTTTTACTGCAATGCACTATAACTGAACATAACAGCTTTTCTGAACAGAAATCAGAGCGTTTTAAAATAATCATTTTATTTGGCCCTACTTTGGAGTTGGTGTTTCTGTGTGATGGAGCTGGACTCAGATGTGATCTTTGTCCACAAGCCTCTCCGGTTACTTTTACAGGATCTGTAGTTGGTGATGGGGTTTCGTGTATACCCAGGGGACCTGAATCTCTGGACTGACCATATGATAGCCAGGCCCTGAGCCTCAACAGACTTGCAACTCCTACACTCTGGTTTATTGGACGTACCCCACCCAGCTAACATGGAGGTGAAGAAGGTCAACCACCACACCAGGGAGCCAGGAGTGCCTACAACTGAAAGCAGGAGAATTGCATTCAACATCCATGTGGAATCTAAGCCCCCTCTTGAGATAGCTGTGGAGTGGACACACCATTCTAAGGTCCACAGGATGGAGGAATAGAGTATGGATTAGAGTGGACTTACTGATATTCTATTCATGAACTATTGTGATTAGTAATCGAAGAAAATGTGGCATTGGTGTGGAGAAAGTGGCCATGGTGGCTGCTGGGGGTAGGGAGTGGGAGGAAGAGATGAGATGTGGAGGCATTTTCAGGACTTGGAGTTGTCCTGGGTGGTGCTGCAGGAACTGTTACCGGACACTGTATGTCCTTCCATGGCCCACTGGGTGGACTGTGGGAGAGTGTGGGCTATGGTGTGGACCATTGACCATGAGGTGCAGCAGTGCTCAGAGATGCATTCACCAAATGCAATAAATGTCTCATGATGATGGAGGGGATTGTTGTTATGGGTGGAGGAGTGGGGTGAGGGGGGTGGGGGGTATATGGGGACCTCATATTTTTTGAATGTAACATTAAAAAATAAATAAAGAAAAAAAATAATCATTTTATAGCTCCAAGCTGCTAGTTAAGTGGTGGATCAGGATTTGAACCCAAGCCTCAAGCTATTATGTGGAATATAAAGCCAAATCAGGCCATGGCGTCTGGACCTCGGCCTCTTTGAGACACTCCCAGCCTTGTCCCAGAGAATGGGGCCAAAGGTGGGCCTGGGACTCACAGGGCCAGAGCCGAAATGTGCAGTTCCTGGGCAGATGCCTCTTGGGATAGTTGAGGCCCCTCCTACGGCCAGGCCCCATGCCTCAGTTTACTCATTGCTACAACAGGTTCACTGACAGCCCCTGCCCCATAGGGACTTGGGACGGATTTGAAAAGTTAATATGTGTGAAGAGTTGCTCTGGGTTGAATTGTGTCCCCAGAAAGACGTGTTCAAGTCCTAACCCCAGCCCCACGCATGTGACATTACTTGGAAATAGGATCTTTGAAGGTCTGATCAGTTAAGATGGGGCCAAACTGGGCTGGAGGGTGGGGGCAGCTAATCCAATGAGTGGTGTCATTATAAGGATGGAAATTGGACACAATCAAGAGACAGAGAGGGCGGGGAGAGAGAGGGAGAGAGAGGGAGGGAGATAGCGGTGCACCAAGACCTGGGGAGCAGGCGAGCCACGGCCGGAACCCGCCCGACTTCAGAGGGAGAGCGGCCCAAAGCTTCAGTTTAGACTGCTGCTCTCCAGATGAGGCGATGACCCGCCACTGTGTGTGACGCCGAGTCAGTGATTCTTCGTGCGAGCGGCCCTGGCTGCAACACGAGAGCCTAGAGGCTCGCGGCATGTGCCGCGTCCACGGGAGATTCTGGCTGTGCCATGGTCATGGCGGTGAGATCTGCTGTGCCAGCACCAGTCCTGTCTATCTCTCGTCTGTGGTCTGACTCGAATGACAGTGGTACGAAGCCCTATTTCCTGAGCACCTACTACGTGCCGCGGAAATCTCCAACAGCCCTGTTGGGGGGCCAGCACTCCTGAGCCTGCCCTTCTCTCTGGAAACAACCCCTTTCCACCCCATGCACCTCCAGAGGGACCTTTCTAGAACCAGTCTTCTGGTCATGCTGTCCTCCTACATCAAAAACCACTCTGTGGCACCTCCTCAGCCCACACGTCAAAGTGGAAGCTGAGCTTGTCCTTCAGGGCTCCCTCTGTTTTCTAGCCTCGTCCTTCCACCCTGCCACATGTCGTAGCTCCAGGTGTGTTTAGTGGCACCATTCATTAAGCAGCCACCGGGGAATCATCACTCCTTATTTTAAGCTCTGTGTGCCACGCATTGTGCTGAGTACTTCCTGTGCATTACCACCTTTAATCCTCAGAGCATAACTATACCCCAGCCACTATTATTATCAGCCCGTTATATTGACGAGGAAACATATTTAGAAAGAGGGGAAATGACTTTCCCAAGATCACCTATGTAGCAATCTAACTGAGGCTCGAACCCAGGTCTGCCTGACGCCAAGGCCTGTGTTCTTACCACCAAACCTTTCTATGAAAATCTTTCTCTCAGGTGGGACATCGCCTCCTCTGGGAAGTCACCCCTGATCTCTCTCCTTGGCACAGCTGGGACACTCGGCCTTCTTCCACATCTGCTGCCTTTTCTTAGTAGAGCCTGGTTGAGGGCTACCAAGGGCTGCTTGGCCTCCTTGCTGGACAGAGCTCACCCCCTCCCTTAGCCGGCCCAGCACAGGGCAGGCGCTCCCTTCCCGCTTTCTGCCTCCTGAGCTTGGCAGGCCCCTTGAGCTCCACTCCTGTCCATTTGTACAAGACGGACTGGGCCTACTGTAAGCAAGACTTGGTTCCCAGGGCCCTGCCCTGTCCTCAGCAGCTGGGAGATGCTTTATCTGCCAGGGGGTCCACAGAGCGGCAGGCACTTTATGGGTTCACCCAATCCTGCAGTTCTTTCCTTTCCTCTTGGGCACAGGATGTTAGACTCTCTTTCCCAGCCTGCCTTGAAATCGGGTATGGTCCTGTAACCGAGTTCTGCCCATGGAACTTCCAGACCTGGCCCTGAAGAAATCCTTTAGGATTTCACTGTGTGAAGAAAACGGAGGGGACCCTGGGACGCAGTGAAGGGCGGAGCCCGAGAGGCGAGGGTGTGCCCCCTGCCTGGCTGCGTCGAGCCGAGCCCTCGCCCCTGCCCACCCCCATTGAGCAGCACCAGGTGGAGACGCCCGAGAGGAACAACCCTGGCAGGATGAGGCCACCCATCCCAGCCCTTCCGCAGCCAGCCACGTGACCTCGGTGGCTCGAGTCTCTGTGTCTGCTTCCTCTTGTAACAGAAACACAATACTCTCTGCAATGGAATATCTAGAATATTCCACAACATTCCAGAAGTTGGACAATTAGTCCAAGTGTGATGCCCAGTAGGTGCTCAAAAAGTGGAAACCCCCCTCCTGCCCCGCCCCTACCTAGTGCCTTGGTCGCTGGGCCTCTGCTTGGTTCTGGACTGTAGGATTCAGCTGATCTTGGTCTTCACTGGTCTCCACTAATCTTTGGTTTTATGCATTTTAATTAAGTGTTATTATTTTGTGCTTGTGTTGGAAATGATTTTATTACAGGGGCAGGAGTTTATAAACCTCAGGAAGGAAATAAATAAGAGACCTTTGTCTGTTGCTGCGTGGGCTCCAGGGCGAGGAGGGAGGGTGGAGAGAAGGTAAGGGGGCCTTTGAGGGTGGGAGGCAGGGGGGGGCACTATGCCAGGGGAAGCTGCTCAAAGCGATGCTGTGCGCTGGGCACGGCGGGCAGATCCGGCGGGGCCAGGGCAGGGGAGAGGGCCTGGGGGCTCAGTCCCCATTCCAACTCGCAGAGGATTTCTGCATTTCCTCCTTACTCCTGCCTCTGGGCACCTGCACATGCTGCTCCCTTTACCTGGCATGCCATTCCGCCCTTCTTGTGGCTAGAATGTGCCTGCTCTTCCTTTGACTCACAGGTCACCTCCTCCGGGCAGCCCTCCCTGATATCCCAGGGTACTCTTGGAGCTCCACGGAGCCCCTTGCTGCAGCCTGAAGTGTCTGAAGTACATCCGTCTCCCCCACCAGAATGCCAGCGTGAGAGGGAATGAGCTGTCTTCTTGGCTCCTGCGTCTAGAATAGTGCCCAGTATACAGTAGGTGCTCTGCAAATATTTGCTGAGTAAATGAAGAAGCCGATTCAATCTCTCCCACTCACTGTACGTCTAAATCAAGTGTCAGCAAACTTTTCTGCAAGGGGCCAGGTAATAAATCTTTTTGGCTTTGTGGGCCATGTGGATTCTGTTGTGAATACTCAGTTCTGTTGTCGTAGGACCAAAGCAGCCACGCACAATATCTACATGAACAGCACTGGCTATGTGCCAGTCACACAATTTACAAATAGAGACGGAGGGCTGGATTTGGCCCAAGGACTGGACTTTGCTGACCCTTAAAGCATGCCATTTGTACCGCTGTTCTCACTTGGGACAAGGCTCTTTCCAGGAGTGTGCTGGAGGCTAGCCCGTAGTGGCCTGTGAGAGCCAACTGGTAAATTTTCAGGAGTTTTGCAAGCTGGCTGTTACACGGCCATTATTAAAAATGAAATCATATAAGCCTACAATTAAACTCTACTTAAAATAAAGGCCATACATACTCATCACGTCCTAATTATTTTATCAGGTTTTACTATCACCGGGGTTCTTGAGGTTATCTCCATCCATGTCTCTGCATGCTGGAAATATATTCATTAGAGGGGTTGCTGTCCATCTTCCCAACTCCATGCTCAACGACACCATGTCGGTCCCTTGCAACTGGCCCTGGTGGGGAACGGGCACATGCCACGAATGCCCAGGGAGCCAGCTGTGCAGCGTTCATCAGCGCACAGTTGCTCGCTTCCACGCGTCTGTCTCTTTCCCCCACTGGATGGTGAGCTTCTGGGGCACAGGTTCACAAGCATCAGAGCCACCCATGGAAGCTCTTGAAGTCCTGATGCTGGAGCTTCGCGCCAGAACAAGAACACCAGGGGCGGGGCACGACAGGCCCGGGTGATTTTAAAGCTCTCAGGAGATTCCACTGGGCAGCCAGCATTGGAAACCAGCCGGCTCGTCCGGGCGAGCATCTCAAACTTCAGCACGCACACGAACCACCCGGGGATCTTGCTCCCGGGCCGATTCCGACTGGGAGGTCTGGGCTGGGGCCTGAGGCTGCATTTCTGCTGAGCTCCAGGTGACGTGGACCACGCTGGGCCACAGATCCCTCTCTGAGTAGCAAGGTGCCTGAGGAAAGATGCACATCACAGCTCTGGAGTTCACCACTGACTCCTGCTGGCGGCTGCAAATTCCTTTCACCTGGGTGATCACGAGCTGCCCACACCCCTCCCTGGGATAAATAAGCAGAACCCATTTTATAGATCAGGAGACGGAGGCTGGTGATGAAGTGACCTGCCCGAGGCCGCCCAGCTAGGCAGGGGTGGGCCTGAACCCAGCTTTCCAAGACCCTGACTCCAGCGCCTGGCCTTGGCCCTCGCCAGGTGCTGGTCAGGGCAGCTCTGGGAGTGGGGAGCTGGGATAGTGTCAGGCCCTCTACCTCCTTGGCGGCACTCAGCACAGCCATCATTAGGTAACATGCCCCGGGGTGACTCCATAATCGTAAAAATCATGAGACTCTCAGCTGCTATTGCTGTGGCAAGGTTGCTTTGCCCTGGACCCTGTTCTAAGGCTTCACGCGCCTTACTTCGTATGACCCTCACACCCACCCTCCGAGGGCCGTCTCATAGATGAAGCATCAAAGCACCAAGAAAGGAACTTCACCTGCACAGTAAGTGCCGAAGCTGGGATGTGCACCCAGGCGGAGGCACTGGACAGCCTTGCGAGGAGCCTACTGAACGCGCATCTCCTAGCTTACTGCACGGGAGAGCCACGAGGGCAGGGGCAGGACCTGGGGCTGCTCGCTGCCACCTCCCTGGAGCTTGGTATTCATCCTGGTACACAAGAAGTGGCAAATAAATGTCTGTTTCAGAATGCAGGTGTCAGGAACTGAGAAGGGAAGCAGGGGTGTGCAGGTGTGTTCGGGGTGGGGGCCAGATACAGGGGAAGGGGCACCTGAGCCAGCAGCAGCAGCAGCAGCAGCAGGGGAAACGCAGGGCTGGCCCCTGGGGTGGGTGTGGGGGAGCCAGCTGCCATGAAAGGGCCCCCCATGGGGCCACGTCATTCCCGGGTCCCCAGCTGGCTGGACCCACCTGGATTTTTGAGAAAATACTGACGGCAGCCAGAGTCGGCGGCCCCGGCCCTGGGAACTGTGCTGACCACACCTCAGCGGGAGAATGGGGTGAGGGAGGGTCCTGGAGCTCAGCAGGCAGGCCAGCAAAGGGCAGGGGCAGCATCTGAACCCAGGCCCATGGGGCTCTGAGGCCTGTGTCCTTCCTACTTCGCCACGAGTACCTGAGGCCTGAATAATCTGAGCTCTTACCCCAGCCCCCGGCACAGTTCCTGGCACACAGTAGGTGCACAAATATGTCTTGAACGCATGAGTAAAGAATGTCTATCACCTAAGCCTCAGCCGCCAGCGCAAAACCTGGCACACAGTAGGTGCTCAGCAAATGCTTATCTCCTGGATGAATGGGTGACTTTGTGAATGGCCACGCAGCCCATGCACGTGGTGTGGGGCTGGCTGTTCCAATAGTTTCTGCCTCCCCAGCCCCCAAAGCACTAGGAGACATTCAGCCAACAGCGTCAAGAGATGGATGTGCACCGGGCGGCCTTATCTCCCCACTGGCTAGCCCTGCACGGCCTTCCATAACGCAGCCCATTAAAAGGCTTGTAAATTTTCATTCTCGAAAGCCTAACATGGCGGCAGCACAGACTAATTGTTGTTAAATGTGTGGGAATGCCACCGCCACGCGGCCAGAGAGATCACTCTTCTGCGCCCAGACGCCGGCCCATTCCTCTGCAGGCGGAAAGCTTACAACGCTCGCACAAGGCCAGAAAGCAATTCGTGTCAAAAAGATCAATAATATAAAAATAAAGCATGAGAATTCTAGTTAAAGGGAATGTCATATAAATATGTGGTTCACGTCCATGATTCTAAGATTAAAAATATCAATCAATATCGTTCTTTAGATGATGTTATTTCTAATGAGAAATACCCAGAACAACTGCAAATAACTGCTTAACTGGGGGGAAAAAGCATTAATAATTTACTTTATAAGGCATATGATACTGAAGGAGTGAGAATTGCTGCTGGTTCTTAATTTGGTTGTAATACAGTGTGACAGGTTCAATGACGCTTCGGTGGGTTCTTAATATGAAATTCAGAAGGATGTTCGGCTCATTTTAAGTTTTACCCCAAGCTGGGCAGGGCAGGCCAGAGGCCGAGACTAGTTACCTGCAGCCGGGCTGATGTTGCGATCACGCGGCAGGGTGCCGGTGTGGGTGTGTGTGGGCATGTGCCTGCCAGGCAGGAGCTGCGTGAGCTGAGGCAAGCAGATTTCCCTCTCTGAGCTCCAGTTTCCCACTCCTAACAGGGGGAGTGACACCAGCAGCACCTGCCTCCCTGAGCTGCGGAGAGGCAGGGATGAAGCGCGAGTGAGAGGCGTTGCTAAGCGCTCGGTGAACTCTGCTGGCTGGGGGCCCGGGCCGAGCTCCCCCTCACCACCACCTGCCAGGTACGGAGCCTTGGGCGCCTCACCTGAGAAGCAAGGTGATGGCAGAAGCCCCCTGAGGAGGGTCTCGGGTGCAGTAAGTGTGATGAGGCTCCGCTCCAGAACACCGGCTGACATTCGTGGAGCACTCACTACCAGCTGGGCTTTGTTCTTGGGGGGAGGCCTCCCAGTAGCCCCATGAGGCAGGTACTGTTACTGTCATCTCCATTTCCCAGCCCAGGAAACTGAGGCCCAGAGAGGTGAAGTGATCTGCCAGGGGTCACGCAGTGGGGAAACGGAGGAGAAGGGATGCCCGTCGGACCCCAGAGCCCGTGCCCGCCCCATCTGCTCAATTTCCCAGGGGGTCCTGCTGTCCAGCAAGGCCACTGCTGCCAGGCTTTGCCAGCTGGCCAGGACTGAAGATGCCAGTCATGGCTCCAAGTGGAGGGGGGACCCACTTGCAAAGGGATGGTGATGCCAGTGCCGGGAGCACCAGTGCAAGTAGAGGTTGGGGAGGGAGAGAGTTATGAAATCAAAGGCAGTTGAGAGGGCAAATAAGGCCAGAAGCCCCTCTTTGCCCCCCAAAGCCTGCTGTCATTAGATTTCAACTCAGAGGGAACAGCAGGAGTCCGCGGGCAGATGCGGAGCAGGAGGGGAGGGCATGGCAGGGTGGGGGCTCGGGGCTGGGAGGGAGGCCTGGGCGGAGCTGGCTGTGAGGACGCCCTCGCCGCCCCTCGTAGGCGGCTCGGCCCCAGGAACAGGGGGATCTGGTCTGAGGAGAGGAACCCCCTTCCCACCCCAAGTGCCAGGGAAAGAAAAGCAGGAAGCCTGGGAAAGCGCCTGGGCCCAGGGCTGCGGCCGGGAGCAGGGGCTTAGGTGGAGGGCATGTGGGTGCAGTGTTCTCTGTCGTCTGCAGCCAGGGAGGTCTTGTTAAACCTAGGTCCAAGCATGTTGCTCCTATGTTCTAAAACCTGCCATGGCTCCCGCTTTCCTCAGAGTAAACAGCAAAGCCCTTAGTGGCCCTGAGGCCCTAAGCCCTCTGCTTCCACATGACCTTCAAAAGATGAGTAAAGGACATATTAAGCTGAGGGTCAGTGCCGGCTGGGTATAGGGGCTGTGCCCGAGAACGACAGAGGACAAGCTTCGCCCCTGGGGCAGGGGGCGGGGGGACCAGGGAGGGCCTCCCTGCTCCCTGAGGACCTGCCATGTGCAAGGAGTTGGTCAGGCCGAGAACTGGTCCAGGGGAGAGCACTCCAGGCAGGGGGTACGGGAAGTGCAAATGCCCCGAGCGGGGGTGAGCCAGGACACTCCTCAGTCAGGGGCCAGACGTGCTAGTGGAGAGGACCCGGCCAGAGAACCGGCCTCGCCCGGGCCTGGATTCTCAGGCGCCAGCAGTTCCCTCCCCGCCTCAGGTGCAGACTTGGGCGCTGCAAGGACTCCAGTCGGTTCCTCTCGGAGCCTCTGTTTTCTCATCTGTGAAAAGGGGAAAACCACAGAACCTCCTTCCTAGAAGTACTGTGAGGAATACACGAACTCATCAAGAGCAAGTGCGTAGTGCACAGCAGCTGTGCAATAAAAGGCACTTCAGGAGATGTCCCCGCGTAGGCAGACGCCGCCGTTAGTGCCAAACGTGGCTCCTCCTGAACCAGGAACTGGGTGGCGGGCTGAGGAGAAGGTGGTGTGGATGGGCTGTTCTCTCACTGGCCTCTGCTGGCCTGGCCTGGGCCTAATCTACCACCAGGAGTCTGACAGGTGAAATGCAGGCAAAAGAAGGGCAATCCCTGCTCTCTGCCTCTGTGAAACTGGCGTCTCACGCTGGGCGAGGTCTGCAGAAAAGAGTTGGGAATGCCTCGGACCACAGCAGGTCATGCGGTCTTACAGCTCTCACCAAGAGGGCACCCCACATGGGTCAGTCTGGCAAAGGGTCACCCCACTTTACAGAGGGCACAGGACAGGATAAGTGACTCAACTAGGGTTATAACCATCAATTTGTTCACTGATAGGTTGAGTTAAGCACTTTTCCACTGAGCCTGGAGATCTCAAACAGCAACAGCCACGCTTCTCCACCTGCACCAGCAGCAGCCACGCTTCTCCACCTGCACCACCAAGAGCCACACCCCTCCACCTGCACCAGCAGCAGCCACGCTTCTCCACCCGCACCACCAAGAGCCACATCCCTCCACCTGCACCAGCAGCAGCCACGCTTCTCCACCTGCACCAGCAGCAGCCACGCTTCTCCACCTGCACCAGCAGCAGCCACGCTTCTCCACCTGCACCAGCAGCAGCCACGCTTCTCCACCTGCACCAGCAGCAGCCACGCTTCTCCACCTGCACAGCAGCAGCCACGCTTCTCCACCTGCACAGCAGCAGCCACGCTTCTCCACCCGCACCACCAAGAGCCACACCCCTCCACCTGCACCAGCAGCAGCCACGCTTCTCCACCTGCACAGCAGCAGCCACGCTTCTCCACCTGCACAGCAGCAGCCACGCTTCTCCACCCGCACCACCAAGAGCCACACCCCTCCACCCGCACCAGCAGCAGCCACGCTTCTCCACCTGCACCACCAAGAGCCACACCCCTCCACCTGCACAGCAGCAGCCACGCTTCTCCACCTGCACCACCAAGAGCCACACCCCTCCACCTGCACAGCAGCAGGGAAGGTGGCAAGACCCTGTCTCCTGCTTTCTGGCAAATCTCTATTTCAGTTCTACCTCTCTGCTCCTCAACAGAGCTTCCACTGGATCTGTCCTCGGCTCCTTTTCACCATGGGGTCGGTCTCAGGGATGCACTGCAACCTTTACAAGAAATACAAAGGAGAGGAGACAAAAAGCCTCGGAACCCTGACAGTACATGGGGACGTGGAGGGCAAGGCCAGGCCTGGAGCCGAGGGGCTGCGTGTGTTCTGTGTGCAGGGGCTTCTGCCATGGGTGGCCATGGCTCCCCAGAGTGCCCGCCACCCTCTCCCTGGAATCGGGAGGAGAAGGGGCCTAAGAACCTGGTGCTGGGACCGAGTGTTTTGAGAAGGGTCCAGTCCACCAAAAGGCTGAGAGAGAGGGGCAAGGGGGTGGAGAAGAAAAGTGAGAAGAGGGAGAAGAGCACTGAGGAGCAACGAGGCGGAAGGGAGGTGACAAGGCATCAGGAGCGGGGGGCTATCGATGGCGTATCCAACTGCCCCCAAATGCAGGGCTTGAATGAACCATTTCCCTGCCCGGTCCCCTGGTGGCTCGGCCTGGCCGGGCGCTTCTCACTGGGCATCTCTGGCCTGTTGCAGTCAGGTGGCGGCTCGGTAGGACTGGGCGTCCCAGCGGCTTCGCGGCTCAGGTCTGGCGCCCCGGTGCTCCCGGGTCCCTCCCTCCTTCCGCAGGGTGTCCCTTCCCCCAGGGCTTCCCCTGGCGGGTCAGGCTCCTCACAGCCAGGTGGCCTCAGGGTAGTTTCAGGGTTTTAGGAGGCAGGAGGTGGGTCCTCAGGCTCGCTAAGGGTTACTCTTGTCCTTCCACCAGCCAGATGCAAAGGGCAGGGAAACAGACTCCATCTCTTGAAGGGAGTGCAAGGTCGCAGTGCGCTGTGCGTGGGGATGGCAGCCATTGCTGCGGCCGTCTTGGGGACAGGGTGTGAACACGAAGTTCAGCAAACAAGCAGAACCAACACAAACCTGGGGCGCTCGACCTGAGTCCTGTACATCATTCCAGTCACAGTGAAAGAACTCTGGAGGATATTCCTCGAGGGCAGGGACAGTGTCTCGCCCCACCTTCAGATCCTCCACAGCCCCCAAACAGAGCTTGGCACACAGCAGGTACTTTATAAATACTTGTTGAGTGGCCCTGCATTGCATCAAATGTCTCCTTTGGAAATAACATGCTTGTCCTTCGCTCATATGAAGAGGGTCCAAACTGACCACCAGGTCGTGACCTCCACTGGCCAGTCTCTAGACCACCACCTGGTGTGCAGCAGGTACGAGAAATGTTTGTTGAATGAATACATGACTGCAGGGACTCAATGGATGACCTATGTCTCTTGATAAGTGGACTCTTGGCCTTTTTCTAAGTTCCTAGCAGGAGGTCTGGGCTCCATCAGGCCTTGGGGGGGCCAAGGGACAAACTCCCCAGCTCCATGCAGCCACACACACCTCCCACATTGGATCAAAGGGCTCGCCAGCCACGCAGCACAAAGAATCTCGTTTGACCTCGTGTAAGCCTGTGAGTTGTCCCCATTTATAGACGAGGACACGGTGGCTCAGAGACACAAAGGGACTTGCCAAGGTCACATAAGCTCGTCAGGTTGGGGCAGGACTTCTACACTCTTCTGCCTCCTCGGGGGGTCAAGGCCACGTCCATCCCCTTGGTCCCCAAGCTGCTTGTTTCAGTCGGGCCAAGGCGGACGTCCCCGTTCTGAGCCAGCCACAAGGCCACGAGTCAGGCCCCAGCCGCACACTCCATGCAGGAGGGAGAGGAAAAAGAGCTCCAGCAGCGGCCCCGTAGGCTTCCTGGCTAGGCCAGCGAACACAGCCCTCAGGAAAGTTTCACCTCTGATTTAACACAACCAAACTTTTAATTTAGATGTTTTCATCTCTCTCTCCAAGTAAAAATAAGTTTAAAATAATGACTGTAATAAATGAAGGTAATTAATTGTAGTTTGTTCCTTTACTGTCTAGTCAGCTTAATTTTACCTTTTCAACTAATAATGAGAAAATAATTTTTGTGCTCGGAGGGTTAATGATATGTAACTGCAAGAACTGCTAATTGCATGTTGCAATCCATCCATCAACAACCCCATCTGTGCGACTTGATTATGTTTGCTAAATTATTGCTTTGAATTATCTTTCATAAAGCAACTTTTGTAATTAGCGGGGCTTTCGTCTTGCTCTTTTCTCTGTACGCAAGGATATTCAAACTTTGGCCATTTCAAGCTGTCTCCATTAAGCCACCTTCTCTGGTTGTCTTTGTTTCCCTGAGCGGGGGAAATCAAAACTGTCCTTTATGCAATCAAGACAGAGAGGAAAGCTTCCTCGATTCACAGCAGGGCAAATTCACTTCCTCTCCGCCCCCCTCCCACCCGTGAGAGACTGAGGGGGAGAGAGAGACCCACACATATAGAATATGAAAAGCTGAAAAGGATGCCCAGAATCTGTATATATCAGGGCTGGCGGAGCGAAATTAAAGAATAACCTTGAACATGTTGTTTTTCAACGAGAGGCCGGCATTGGGGAAGAAGGGGTGACGGAGGCGACAGATGGGCCTGGCGTTTCATGGGCTAGTTTAAGGCAGTCAGGCCGGTGTTGGCCACGGGGAGGATTTCTGGGAGGTGACTAATGTCCGTTTGGGAATCCTCAGCTCCAGCCCAGGGGCTGGTGGCTGGCGAGAGGGAAGGGAGGTAAAGGATGGGCCCTCGTTAAAAAAATCAAAATGAAAATCAAATCTGGATGACAAACGACCTGTGTGGGTGCGGTCTGTCCTGGGTGACGATGCTTTTTATTAACACCATCCTTTGGCAGCGTTTCTCCCCCGAGGCGCAGGGAAGGACAGGGCGGCGACAATGGCTTCGTCAATAGATCATGAGAAAAGCAGGGGTTTTGGGAATGAAACTCCAGACTAACGTAGCCTTTTGGTACATGAAAGGGACGCTGGAAAGGCTTCTTAAGAAATTAACGAAGCTCTTTGAAGACCCCAAGCTATTAAAACAGTGTCTATTCCACATGCCGCGTGGGTTTTGGATACGAGAACTTCGCTTTTTCTTCCCTTTCAGGCCCACAGAGACTTTCTCTGCCCCCCTCAACATTTATTGAGCACCAACTGTGTGCTAGCCACAGTGTTGACTGCCTCCATGCTGGTTAGGTCTTAGATTCTTACTGTCAGCCTGATTTATTTTTATCATGGCAAAATATATATCATATTTGCCATTTTTAACCAGTTTTAAGTGTATAGTTCAGTGGCATTAATCACATTCACAATGTGGTACCAAGCATCTATCATTTCCAAAATTTTCCATCACCCCAAACAGAAACTCTGTACCCATTAAATAATCATTCATTTCCTTTCCCCCTAGCCCCTGGTAAGCTGTACTCTACTTCCTGCCTCTGCGAATTGACCTTTTCTAGCTATTTCACATAAGTGGACTTTTATATTTGGCTTATTTCACTCAGCATAATGTTTTCAAGGTTCATCCACATTGTAGGATGTATCAGAACTTCATTTCTTTTTATAGTGGAATAATACTCCATTGTGTGGCTACACCACACTTTATTTACCCATTTTTCTGTGGGTAAATGGCCACTTGGGTGGTTCCCACCTTTGGGCTATTGTGCATAATGCTGCTGTGAACATTGGTGTATGTGGCAGTCTGAGACTATTTATGAATCCCCAAAAGAGAAAGATTATGTTTGTAAACTAATCTGTTCTGGCGTGATACCTTTGATCATACTGGATTCAGCTGAGAGGCCCTTGATTAAATTACCTATTAAGATTCGGGCTTTGATTCGACCCTGTCAGTAAAGCGTGACCCAGGTTGAATCCCGCCCCCTTGGTGGGCTATATAAACAGACTCACTTAAGAAGACACGGAAGAGGAGAGAACTTGGTCATTTCGATGCTGCCATGTGACAGAAAGAAGGCTCCAACAGCTAAAGCCCCCGGAAGAGAAAGGAGCCATTTGCCTGATAACGTGCAGCCCAAGAGAACAGAGCAGCTGAGCAGCTGAGAAGGCCCGAGAGACCAGTGACCATCTTGCTTCAACACATGGTGACGGACTTTGGTGAGAAAGCACTTCTTACGGTACCTTGAGTTGGACTTTCCATGGCCTTGGGACTGTAAGCTTTTACCCTAAATAAATACCCTTTGTAAAAGACAACAGATATCTCGTACTTTACATCGGCACCCCTTTGATAGACTAATACAGTATACAAATATCTTTTTGAGTTCCTGTTTTCAATTCTATTGCGTATAGACCTAGGAATGGAATTGCTGGGTCATATAGCAATTCTGTGCTTAACCTTTTGAGGAACTTGCCTCATTTTACACAGGAGGAAAGTAGAAGAAGCTCAGAGCGGTTAAGTAACTTTTCCCTGGCCACACAGCGCAAGGATAGGATTCAAAGCAGGCCTGCATCTGGTTCGCATGTGCGTTCCACCACACCACCCTCAAGTCTTCTGATGATTGCCCAAGCCTAATATTTGACTCTTTATCCTATTGGAAAGATGACCTAAGTCATCCCCTTTCTTTTTGTTAGTTCTTGGATTCTTACTGTCAGCCTGATTTATTTTTATCATGGCAAAATATATAAATATTTTGGATAAAAAGACTTCAACAGCCAGGTGGGAAAGAGGCAGATTCTAGCCTAGGCATAGCAGGGGCCAAATAAACGTGTATTGGAGGTCACTGATGATAGGAACATGCAAGGCAGTTTCTAAGCACTCCATGTCTATTAACTTTGTTCTTCCTCAATCACAGCTTGAATCATGATTATCATCTCATTTTATAGCTGAGGAAACAGAGGCACAGAGAGGTTAAGTAACTTGCCTAAGGTCACACAGCTCATAACTGGATGACCTGGGATTCATACCCAGGCTGGCTCCAGTCTGCAAGAGGCCCTTTTAAAACAAGGAAAAAAGATCAGGAGTATCTTTAGTCCCACTTACCAAACTGAGGTTGCAGGAGGCTAAATGAGGCTCTGCCTATACCAACCCAAGCAGGCGAAAAGCTGAGATATGATGCTCAAAGCCTGGCTTTCTGTTGCCTGAGAGATCAGCGGCCCGAGAGGGGCTGTGGGCAGTGGGCCCCCACAGGATCAGGGGTTTGCTGACGGGAGCCTTTTTTTAAAAAACACAGTCATGAAAACACATTCCCAGCGTGACTGGTCTACATTGTTTTCTTCCCCCAGCCTAGGTACCTCGCAACCAAAGGAATCAATACTGGATGGCCCTATAAATAAATAAGCACATCAGTCAACTCAGTAATAAAATGAAGGGAAGAAAAATATGGAAATCAGCGATATTTGTGCAAATCCGGTTACTGTTTACTTTAATATTGCCTTATGTGCTTATGCGGTTCCAAATAGGCAGATTTAAAGTTAATACGGGACTTGGTGGATGACAGACTTAGCACACATCCCCACTGGTGAGCTCTGAGAAGGGCCGATCCTCTGAGGAGCCTACCTGAGCTCAGGAGAAGACAAGCCCCTCAAGATGGATTACTCTAGAAATGGCCTCTCCTTCCACTTCCCCAACCTGGTACAATTCAAGCCTTTTCTACCTTACCTCCTGTGCCTTTTCTACCTTATCCTCTACGTGGATAGTTTCAGAATCCTGGTTACAAAATCAAGCAAAAAGGAGAGATGCGGGAGGTGTGACCCCATTAAGAGGTTCCAGAAAAGCAAGTAAAACAATATGCTGAGGGCAGCTCAGCTGCTGCCAAAGGAACTTGGGCCCAATGGGCTGGCCGGACAGAATAGAACAAGACTGATTTATACTCGGAGGTGGGCTGATAGGAAGGATTCCAGGGCAGGCTGGTACCTGTACGTATTTGCAAGGCTGCCTTAGAGAATCTCAGCAGAGCAGAATGCCAAGGGAGAGAAAAGATCATGCAGTGCAAACTTAGGACTTTAGAAATGAGAAATCAAGGCTGGAAGGTGAAGTGGGTTGCTCAAGGTCATAGGTCTTATATCAGCAGAGCCAGCGTAAGACTGGGAAAAGTCTAGGGAGAGGTAGATTTCTTGGGATCAGACACTAGAATTTCATTAAACAGAACAGAGAACTCTTTCTTACCATGACACCATTGGCTGATCTGGAGGGAATGGGGCAGTTTGCAATGGGGGCAGGGAAGCTTCTCCCAAGCTTCCAGAGGCTTCCTTTGGCAACTCCAGGTGGGATGGGAGAGGGAGCTGGGAAGTACTTTTGTGAAGTGCCGTGGGTCTTGTGTCTTACCTCGGCTTGGAAGCTTTTTAATACAGGAGCCACCATCTCTCTGATTTCCTGAAAAAGAGACCAGCAAAGAGTTCACCATATGTGCCAGGTAGGAGAACCCACTGCCCCTATTTGCAGCTTATCATTGTTTCCCCCTAGATCAGCATTTTCCAAGAGTGTCCCAAGGGACTTGCACTCCCTGGGATTTCATAAGTGTTACACACACACACATATGCAAAAGGGTTCTGAGCTAAATCAAGCTGGGAAACATCAAACCCAAGAGGTTTCTTTCTTGCAGGTATTTTTGGAACCTTTAATATAATGCACATTGGGTATTTCCAGAAGAAGGAGAGGCAGTGGCACTTTCTACATGTATTTGATCATGGAATTCTCTTTTATATAGACTCTCTTGTGGAATGGTGGTCCATCATGGAACACTCTTATGAAAAAAGCTATCCTGGTGGGAGTGCGTAGGGTGGAGAGGTCCCTACTTCCCATGCCTGATGCTAAATCAAGGAAGTTCCTTCATGAAAACCCTTGGGGCATTGCTCAGGGGCTGCCTCCTCCAGGCAGCCATCTCTGATATTCAACCCAGTTGCTATCTGTCACTTCTGTACTTGCCTTTTTCCTCCCCAGAATGTACAGTTTCTGGGGATCTGGCCTGGGTCAACCCCCATGGCACCCAGCTCAGAGGAAGCGTCCTGTCAATGTCTGATGAACTCTGTTGAAGTGGGCTGTCTTCAGAAGGGGCGGTTTGGGCTGGCAGCCCCAAGTCGCCTGTTTTCAGACCTTAATTCCTGCCTTACTCAAGTAAGCCTGAGGAGCAGGCTCCCCTGGTGGGCTTCCATCAGCTCTTCACTCCAATGTGCAAGAGTGGATGCCTTTCGGAACCAGGTGGTCCCAAGATCCAAACCCTAAATCCTCCAGTTTGCTTTGAGATCCAAGAGTGACTTCCCCAACCAGGGGGAGGGGGAGGGGGAAGCCCGGAGAAGCCGGAAAGGAAGGAATGGGAGGAAGAACACACAGCAAATCCCTTAGCTATGGAAACAACCGTGTGTTCCTTCTGCTTCCGGAAAGAATCCTCCTCTCTTATTTCTATCCTGCAGGGCTTTTGGAGCCATGGACACAGTGACATACGCTGGGGATCATCAGCAGGGAGGTGTGTGTCCCGAGCAAATTTGCAATGGAAAATGGGAATCTAGATCAGAGGCTGTGAACTCAAGTGGCCACAGAGGCCAGACAGAAAACGGACAGGATTGAGGTTCTGTAGCAGATCTGGGGAAACACAAGCACTGTCTGAAGGGGGCGGCGGCCATGCAGCTCTAGCAGATGAGAGCCGCATGGGCCTGGGGTCTCAGTGTTCAGATCCACCAATCTGTCAAAAGTCATGGGAAATCTGGATTTTTAGGTGCAATCTGAGATGTGAGTTGCTGACCACTTATTGTAAATTCTGAAGGATGTCTCAGACCATGTGTCGGCAGGAAACCTCCGATCTAGGGTTCCTCATCCAGTCCCCTGGATTGACAGAAGGGGAGACTGAGGCCCAGAGAGGAAGGGTTGGTTGCTTGAGGTCACAATGCAAGTGGGAGGCACAGCAGGCATTTGAACCCACTTCATCAGGCTTCCCAAACAGGCTCTCTTCACAACCCCACACCTAAGTGAATTTAGGGGATATAACCCTGAGGGTCAGGAGGGCTGGGGGGGACTTCGGGCCAAGCTGACCATTCCTAGAAGTCCAGGGCCCTGTTTGCTTAACCCCTGGGGGGAGCAGGGAGAAGCCACAGGCTGGAGGTAAGTTGGGCACCAGCCAGATGATGTTCTTAAATAAAGCCTTGGCATGACTCTCTCCATCAAGAAAGGCTGGTTCCAAAAATGAGAATTTTCAGAGGCACAACTATAATAGGAGTGGAAACTTATTCCTGCTAATTACATAATTGCATAATTATGCAGTATTAAAATTATGTAAGCTGAACTTGGAGGTTTAAAACCTGGCCTGGATTTCCCTCATCACCTGGGGGCTCCCATGTGGCCAGGGGGAAAGTTTGCTGTGCTGGGATTCAAGGAAGCAATGGAGGGTCCCTTGACTAGACAGGGAGGGCATGTGGGGCTACAGAAGTTTGGGGTCATTTCAGCTCTGCTTCCCAGAGGCTGGAGAGCCAAAGGCAAAGCTACTGGTACCCATGTTCTAGGGGAACGAATCAGTTTAAAGATGAAGCTGAGTTCTAGTCGAGAAGGGAAGGGGGCTTGTTCAGTCTAATCTATGTCTTCTTGGAGCCAAAGCAAAGATTTGACCTGTGTGAAGATTCATCCCTTTTCTGCAAGTGCACCCTTCCTAAGCCCTTGAAGCTAAGATTCCTTCTAGACTTCTGTGTGGACAAGTTCTAGCTAGGACCTAGGCCCTTCCCTTGCCTTGAGGAACCAGGGGTACTGATGGTTTATGAAAAAAGGGTTTTGAGAGGAAGAGACTGCAGTTGACCAGAAGGCTGGGCCCCACTGTACTCTTAAGCCCTGAGGCTGGCAAGGCCTGCCCCTTCTCCAGCTCTCCATGGTGCCCTATTCCCTCAGGAGCTCCCACCTCTGGGTGATTCTGATGGACAGATAGTTCTGATGCTGACCTCCCAAATGTCAAGTCCCATCCTGCCCCCCTCCCAGATCCAGGGCCCCCCTCCCAGGGTGAGGACAGAAAGTTCAAATGTTACCCCTCCAGAGGCCACGGGGAAACCGGGCTGGCTTTGGGGGAGGAATGGGCTCTGTTTCCTATAACGGCTCTGACATGCGGCATGCAGCATCCCTGCCAAAGCTATATGGAGCAGAGGGCTTTGTTTTTCCTGTTTGTGCTTATCCCCACCATATATACTTTTTTAATCTGAGAAGCAACAGGGGGCCTGATGGAGGAAGGAAAGGAATTCACACATTCGCCCCTGCAAAGAACAGAAACATGTCCATCCTTGCCTCTTCCCTTGGGGGTCCCTTATAGGGCTGGGGGCTCATGACTCTCTGGACCACCCCATGGCAACTGGCAAAGACAAAGCTGGTGGCTGGAGTTGCAAGGGAAGAGGTGAAGGGAAAGAAAAGACAGGGATCAGGTGTGTTACTGGGGGTGGGAGGCAGTTTCAGGGAGGACAGGAGAGGGGGACCGAGAGTCTACTGCCACCATCTCATAGATGCCAAACGGAAAAGCAAAATAAAATTGAGAACTCTCATCAAATTGGCTCTGTCGTCGAGGCCAAGCATCGGACTTGGCTGTGAATGCCGGGGGGGTGGGGGTGGGGGTGGGTGGGGTGGGGGATGGGTGGTTTATAGAGCCTCAAAACAATTACTTTAATGGAGAAGCGGCCGCCTCACTTTAGATGGCGCCGCTGAGCGCTGCTCTGCCAAGGAGCACCGAAGGTTGGGGGGCTGCAATTTTTCTTCGTGGCTAATTAGCTTCTTTTCTTGCTAGTCACTTATGTCGACAGTTTTCAAAATATAGTTTGAACAGAGAAAAATCTGCATTCCTACTGTGTTAATTCTATAACAGCAAATATACTGTACCTCAGGTACATTTTTCTTAAATTCCCGGCGGAGTTCAATTAAATGTTTATGAGAATGTTCACTCTCCTCCTGCCGTGCAGACAGCTCAGAAGCGACGGAATTAAGCTCCTTCTGGAACAATAAAAAAAAAGAGAGAGAGAAGAAAAAGATTTTTTCTCCTTTTCCTTTTTAATCATCATACAAAACAGCATTCCAAACAAGTTTTCTTAACTTACAAAGCTGGGAAAAGATAGGCTATTGACTCCTGACATAAATGAATAATTTACCAAACTAGGAAAGCAAATGAAAAAATCCAGGACAGTTTTGTTTTGCTTGTCGGATGTTGGGCCAGATCGATAATCTCCCAGAAAGTTGGGTGGAGTTGTTTTTTTTCCTTCCATCTCTTCCCCACCCCTTTGCCCCACCTCTTAAATTTCCAAAGGAGTGATGGCATAAGCTTGTCAGTAACTGTAGAAAACATCTCCAAACCATGTCAAAATAGTAAAGCGCGGCATATTGTATGGGCATATTATAGTGTAAGGAAGTGCTGTCGACAGCTTTCATATATCAGAGGTGGGAACCAGTCCAACTATGAGTTACTTACACTTAAGGGTTCATAAATACGCCTTTTAAGATATAGATGGCTTTTTAATTTCAGTAGATTTTGGAAAAATGAAGGTGCCAATAAGAAGCAAGCTGACCTTTTGTATATGCTGCAGTAAATCATTTAAGGTTCACTTCAAGTATAAGAAATACTTCATTGAAGACTCATAGATTCGGAGGAAATGGATTGGAAGGCGCCTTGCCTGCCTGTGTGCAAGAAGGCGTCAGACCAGTTTTTACAGGATGTACCAGCGAGGGAAAAAAAGAGAGTGAGGACGAAAGGGGGGCTGCTCCAGCTCATACACATCACAGACAGTCTGCTGGTCTTACATGTATATTTGATCACCCCTCTTGCGGCTTTCTTCACTTTAACGGTGGCAGTTTCACAAGGGGAGTACAATTCACCATTAGCTGTCATGGATTTCATTTGCATAATTCAAGATATGCTCTGTTTATGTGGTCTGCTGCTTTCTTGCACCATCCCGTGATGGGCTTTTTTTCTGGACCATAACTTGAGGAGCACTTCTGTATCTATCACCTGATTATATTTGCGGCAATCAAGCCCCATAATTCCCCAAATCCGGCGATGCAATAAATTCCTGCAATCAGATTTATTAAAAACACACACGCAGATGCGGGAGTGTATTTCTAGGGTGAACTCTTTAATCTAACATATGTATGATGAGGCCCGGCACCGTGTTGAAAGACCCCATTTGTCATTGCTAATACACATTCATCTCGCACACACAATGAAACACTTTTACCATTAGATAATGAAATAAAAGTACTATTAACCCGCTGCAAATCCTTTTCCCTCTAAGAGACGAAATGCATGGTAATTGTCTTATATCATGTCTGAGAGTCGGTAAATCTGCTCAATAGCAGTTTGCCATAGCTCCGCGATCCTCTTACCAATTGGAGGCTGAAGAGCCCATCCCAAGCTTGTCTGCACTTGGGACAAGTGTCTCTCTGGTCTTTGGAGCCTTTTGGGGAAATTGGGGAGGCTTTTTATTTCTAGAATCATGTTTCAACCTCTTTGGAGAAGCACAAGACCAAGGGGAAATTTTAGGGTGTATATACCAGTATAAAAATTGAAAACAAAAACCTAGGACTGCATAACAGTGACCTCTAATGTAAACCGTGGACTAGGTTAAATAGTACGCATATAATACTATTGTTGTCAATTGTAACAAAAGTACCATGCTAGTGCAAAGTGTTAATAATAGGGAAAACTGTGTCTGAAGGGGGTATATGGGAACTCTGTACTTTCTGAATGATTTTTCTGTAAACCTCCAACTACTGTAATGAAAAAAAAAAAGAGGGGCGAGGAAATGGGCTTTGTGGTGCTCTCCAAGGTGCTGAAATCAAATCTGTTGCAGCACGAGGTACGGCAGCTTGGGGACATGGGGACTTCCAGTCCAAATGTTCCTTGGAATTTTGAGCTAGGTGAGGGTCAAAGTGTCGTGGGAGAGAAGGAGAGGGAAAAAAAATTTTTTGACAGGTTGCCAAGAGGACAGGAGAAATAGGGGAGACTTCTGCTGTATCATCCTTTAAAAATAACCATAGTTTCCAATATAGAATCCACAATTGAACAGGACCAAACACCGAGAGATGAGGGGGAAAGACCTGTGTTTGCAGCAACATTGCTGATCAAGGGTAGATGAGAAACGACTGGCTGGTCCAGGCAGGTGGACAGCGCCTCACCTGGCAGGAGGGAAGGCATGGAGTGACGCAGGCAACTGAGTTACAGCCGAGTGCTCTCCGTTTTTCTTAGCTTTTCTCGTCTGTCATGATGACAATGATGTGATTTTGTCATTGCTAGAGGACAAAGAGAACTGGGTCTGGAGCTTTTGGATTATCTTGTATCTGACACTAAATATATATATTTTTAAAGTCTCTGGGACACTGCATTGCCCCACACCCTGACAACTAACACACCTGGTGGGGGCTGGACTTTAACTTCTCATTTAAAACATCAAACCCAGGCTCTGAAAGAAAAGGCTAGAACAGGCTCATCTCAACTGCCTGGTGTGTTGTGTCAGTCACCAGACAATTAAGCCTTGCCACCGGCCTGGCGTCCTCCACCTGAACTCGCCACTGAAGGAGGGCTGCCTGGTCTCGCCGCAAGGTTCTTGGTGTCTGCGGCATCTTCCCTGCTTGGCCCTCCAGGGGCAGATGACGTCACTGATACCCACTCTCTTCCCAGCTTGCCATGGTGAAAACCTATGCTCGTTCTTCAAGCCTGAATTCTTGCCATAGGTGCCCTCGGTAAACACACCTTGACAATAATAATAATAATTATTGCAGAATTGTAATAGTAATAAGTAAACCACAATTATAACTACCTTTTATCAAGCGCTTACCATGTACCAGGCACTATGCTAAGCTCTTTCCATGCATCGTCTCATGTAACAAACACATCAGTATGTACATATGGTGATTCAAGCAAGGGCTAAGAAAGAAATTACAGTCAATTGTAATAATCCAGGTGTGGATTATGCCCTTGGTGGATTAGAAAGGCCAAATTTGAATGCCTCCTCCATAACAGGCTCCGACCCACTTCCCACTGGTGAGGGTGTTGAGGGAGCCTAATTTTAAGTGAAGTAAGTGGGTAGAGTAACCTGTTGGCTGATGGTACCCTTTTATGTAGATAAATTGAGAGCTCAGAAAAATGCTCTAGATCATTGATTCTCAGATTTCTGGGATTTGCAGGTCAGTAAAAATCTCCAAAAGTGGGGGAGGAACTGATAGAACATTGCCAAGTTTTACTCTGTCCAGCAAAGGCATTAAAAACCACACCCCCACCCTAAAAGAAAGGATATTTGGACAGCAACAAAGCAAGAGGGCCAACTCCAGACTTGACAGTGATCTTTAAAAATAGACACATTTAACTTGAAGAAAAAACTCATGGCACTGTAGTTCTTTTGAAGGAACAAAAAATAAACCTCTGTCACCAACACGGCCAAGCCTACTCTAAGTCAAGTCTTAGAAACGAAGGCCTGACCCACTGAGCGCACAGCCGGCAGGGCCGCTCCTGATGGCCTAACAGAACCCGGAGCCTCTCAGCCCCAGCCCCCAGCCCCCAGCCTCAGGGAAGCATGATCAACACGCCCCAGACTTGGGGCCAGACCCAGGCTGGGAGGAGACTCATCTGATTAACCGGCCATCAGCAGCAGACAGACAGCCCGGAGCCCGGCACAGACCATTCAAATAATGATCATCATAAACAGCCCATTTGCAACTAAAAAGAAATAATTTTAATGAGCTTGAAGCAGATGATAGATGCAGCTGAGGCTTGGGCCAATGCGCGAAGAGAAAGGAAGCTGGGATCCCGCGGCTCCGGGGACCAGGGCACCAAAGGAAGAAAGTGGGCTGGCAGGAAGGGGCCCTCCTGACGGGGTCTGCGACCAACGCCCCCCACCCCAGCCCTTCTCATTCCTGGAAGTGCCCACTGCCCAGCAAGTTCCCCAGCACCAAGAGGGTCTGCTGCCGGCATGTCGGGCCACCTTGGGACTTAGACCTCCAGGGCACTCGGTCTCAGGGCCTTGGAACATTTGAGTCAGAAAAAACCACCTGTCCAGTCAGTCCACTGTGGCCCAGACTTCAACCACACATGTCCCTCTATGTGAATTTTGCCATTGTGATATTCCACCTGCATTAATATTTAGAATTTATTTTCAAATTGATTCCCTTTTTCTCTCTATAAAGAAATATACAACTTCAAGCTCAGTTTTAAGCTTGATGATTTTTCCACCCACACAACCACCGCCCAGATCAAGATACTGAAGGTTCCCAGTGCTTTAGATGGCTCCCTCATGCTTCCCCCCAGTACCCCTGAGTAATCATAGATAAATCTTTCTTGTTCCTGACCTTTACATGATGACTCCCTGTCCCATCAGTGTGTGTGGGTGTGGGTGTCCACATCTTTTGCCCACAGTCACCTCCTGTCCCATCAGCGGGGGGGGGTTCCCACACCTACCACCCACAGTCACCTCCTGCCCCATCAGTGGGGGGGGGTTCCCACACCTACCGCCCACAGTCACCTCTTGTCCCATCATTGGGGGGCGGGTTCCCACACCTACTGCCCACAGTCACCTCCTGTCCCATCATTGGGGGTTGTGCGCTCACTAAAGGAATCTGATTCTCTCATTTTAAAGATGAGGAAACAGAGACATAGACAACTTACTCACCAAAGACACAAAGCTTGTTAAGAAACTGATTTCCTACAAGGGAAGGGTGAGTCTTGGCTTGAGAGATAAAACAGTTGGCTGTCCATTGGATAAGTTGAACATTCTGGGTTTAGCAGGGTTTCCCCAACCTGGAGGGATTGGGAGTCTTATAAGAACACTTGGTTTTTAAAGGAATTTAACATCTGATCAAGTCGACTAAGAACTAGGCTTTGATCCAGAATCTGTGTTGGTATGGGGGAAGCCCGACAGCACACATCTGTGCCTGCGTGACCTGCCAGCACCGGCCCACATGCTTCTCAGCTCTAAGAGGCACCCCCAAACTCAAGCATCTCTTCCTAACACTAACTCCCAGAAAACTTCTAAAAAGGATGCAGTGATTGTTGGGGGCAGGTGTTAAGCAAGCGAGGAGCTCAGGAGTTCCCAGCCTTCAAAGGGATTTTTGTGAAGGAAGCAAAGCCTTCCTTAGCATGCCCCTCCCCAGCTCAAAACCCACCCACTCTGCTGCCCTGGGACAGACTCCTCACTCCCCCACTAGGCACCACGGGGTCCCTGCCAGCCATCCTGTCTTCCCCTCTCCTCGCGTCTTTCCCAGTCACAGTGAAATCCTTGCAGGAATCCAAATGCACCAGTATCCCAATTCCATGGCTCCACAAACACCATTCCCTCAACCTGGATGATCTCATTCTGTCTTTGCAGCTGGATTTAGTCATCTTGTATCTTGGCTAAAATGTATCCTCCTCCAGGAAGGCTTCCTGATTCCCCTGCCCCCTAAAGTCCAGGCTTCTCTTTTTGACCCTGTCACCTTTTTAAATTTTTTTACTTTTAATTATTATTATTTTTTAGGAGGCACTGGGAACTGAACCTGGGACCTCCTATGTGGGAAGCAGGTGTTCAACCACTTGAGCCACATCTGCTCCACTACCCAGGGAATGTTTTCAAACCTTTTATGAAGTAAAGTTTTAAACTTGTATAGCAGCAAATATTTTTTCCCCTGAGTATTCTTAGGTATGCATGGATTTTTTTTTAAGGAGGTAGAAGGGATTGAACCCAGGATCTCGTCCATGGAAATCAGGCACTCAACCACTGAGCTACACCGCTCCTCCGTTACTTTTTTTTAATATTCACCACACTGTTTCATTTTTTAAAGCCCTTGAACATTTTCTTCAAATGAAATCTTATACAGAAGTTTCTTATAGAAAGTCAGAGCTTGTAGTAACATTTATTGAGTGCCTACTATGTGCCAGGAAGTTGCCAAGAATGTTATTATATGTACATTATCTCTTGTAAGGATATATGGATGAAGTGACAGTTTAGATTCCAGACAAGGTATGGAAAGCCATTATGAGCAGTGATTCTGACTTCCTTCCTCCCTTCTTTCTTTCTTTCTCTCCTCTTCCCCCCCGTCAGTTGTCTGCTCTCTGTGTCCATTCGCTGTGTGTTCTTCTGTGACCGTTTCTATCCTTATCAGCGGCACCGGGAATCTGTGTTTCTTTTTGTTGTGTCATCTTGTTGTGTCAGCTCTCTGTGTGTGTGGCACCATTCCTGGGCAGGCTGCACTCTCTTTTGCACTGGGCGGCTCTCCTTATGGGACGCACTCCTTGCATGTAGGGCTCCCCTATGCGGGGGACACCCATGCATGGCAGGGCACTCCTTGCGCGCATCAGCACTGTGCATGGGCCAGCTCCACACAGGTCAAGGAGGCCTGGGGTTTGAACCACAGACCTCCCATGTGGTAGGCGGATGCCCTATCCATCGGGCCAAGTCTGCTTCCCTGATTCTGACTTCTTATCACTCAACAATCCCCCAAACACAAACACGGAGCTCGGCTTTCACCTTATTACAGGGAGATGCAATCAGAGATTTTGGATCTCATCTATCCATCTACCCACATGCCTACCCATTCACTCATCCACACATTGACCCATCCACACCTCCATGCATCCATGCATCTATCCATGCTTCCAGGGTCTCTGAGGTGCTAGGCACCAGATGAAGAGGGTGGCAATGACGAATCAGTGAGACACAGCCTGGATCCTCAAAGACCTCAGAAGCTAAAACAGACAAGCTAGGGGTATACAGGATTCTGTAAAAGGGGACAAGGGCCATTACGTTGTGACATCACCTTCAGAGCAGGCTTAGAGGATGTCTCTAAGCATGTCTTCTGTACTGACTTGGGTGAATATGGAAACTGATGGGGTTAGGGAAAGGTCGAGCTTTACCTACTTTTTCTATTACATCACGGTGTGGTCGTCAGCTTGGGGCTGCTGGTACCCACTTAGGTATTAACCAGGCTGTAAGTCCTTTATCCAGCATCCATCCAATCACTCAACCCACTGTGAATTTATCCATTCATCCATCCATCCAACTGATCATTCATTTCCCAATTGATCATATACCCATCTATTTATCTAACTGATCATCCAATATGCATCTACCCAGTCACTCAGCCAGTCTTCCATTCATCATCCATCCACCTATCTTCCATGCATCAATGCAAATACCCATCCAACTAGCCACCCAGCTGACCAATCATCCATCCAACGAATTACTGAGCCTCAGTTCTGTGCCAAGCACAGTGCTGGTACAAGGAAACCAACCAGACAGTCCCTGTCCTTGAGGAGCTCACAGTGCAGTGGGAGAGACAGACAGACAGGTCCATTCCAACACTATATGTCTGAGTACAAAATGAGGGAAGTGTCATGGGAACATAGAGAACACAGTAGCTTACTGTAACTGAGGGAAAGAGTCACCAAGGTGGGAACATCTGAGCTGGGTAGAGGAGTTTGTCAGATAAAGAAAGCAGAGGGAATGGGATTATTGCAACAGCCCCCTAACGGAGCTTCTCTTCTTGTCCTTAGCATTCTTCTCCTTAACACACATCACTACCAGATCACTACTTCACACAAATCACTGCAGGCAAGCCTCATTTTACTGTGCTTTGCTTTCTTGTATGTCGCTTTATTTTATTTTATTTTTTACAAATTGAAGGTTTGCGGCAACCCTACGTTGAGCAAGTCTGTTGGCACCGTCTTCCCAACAGCATGTGCTTACTTTGTGTCTGCGTAATATTTTAATTAAGGTCTGTGCATTGTTTTTCTTAAAGACATAATCTTATTGCACACTTAATAGACTATAGTATAGTGTAACCCTAACTTTTATATGCACTGGGAAATCAAAAAACTTGTGTGACTTGCTTTATCACGATATTTGCTTTATTGTGGGGGTTTGGAACTGAACTCACAATATCTGAGGTATGTTTGTTTATATTTAGCATTTATTTTATTTACTAAAATGAAAGCTCCATGATGGCAAGGTAGAAATTTTGGGTTTCTCCCCTCTCCAGTGATATCTCCAGTGCCTAGTACAGTTGCTGATACATAGTAGGCACTCTAGAAATGTTTGTTGTTTGAATGGCTGAAGTGCTCTATCAGGCTAGAAGCCAAGAAAGGGCCTGGCCTGTCTGGGGAACAGTGAGTGGTGAGGTTCAGAGTATGGGTTCTGGAGTCTACAGAGCTGGGTTCAAATCCTGGTGTTGGCAGCTCCCTAGCAGCATCGCCTTGGACAGATGCCCAACCTCAGTGTCTGTGTCTGTAACATGGGAATAAAAACTCACATCCACAAGGTACTGTGAGGGATCCCTTGAGAACTAGATTGTAAGGAGGTGAATTGGCAGTGTCGAGGCTCTTTACCAGGATGGTGGCCCCTCGAGGGCGGGGACCATGTCAGCCTTGGTCACAGCTGCACCCACAATGCCTGGTATGCAGCAGGCACTTAGTAACATCTGAAGATAAACGCATGCCAAGTCCCTTGCGGCAGAAGCCGGGAGGTCTGCCCTTGTGGGGACCCAATATCCCCTTCCATCACCTGGTCCACGGTCCTGCTCAGGGCTCTGCTGTCAGGGCCGAGGAAGCGGTTTCGGGGGATGCTCAGAGCAGAGCAACTTGCTCCAGGTGCAGTGGGGCATGGCGCTCTGGGCGGGGGGCTGGGGAATGACCTGGATGGGAGAGCACATGCTGGCCCGCCAGGAGCAAGGAGACAAGACAAGACGGATGGCCCTGCAGCCTGCGGAGATGGATAACTGAGCCGCGGCTGAGAGACAGCCTGAGTTACCAGAGCCATCCGTCACCCCTTGCACTGTATGTAAATTTCATATGCCAAAGATGTATTGGGCCAATTATGCAAGGCCAGGGCAAGAGGCGGTGCCTACGAGAAACAGTTCTTTGCCAGGCTGGGGAAGGGGAGCCTCTTGCTTCTTGCATGCCATCAGATGGTCTGGGGTGGTAGCTCACACGCGGACCAGAGCCCACCGGAGGGGGCCTGCGTGTGTGCAGAGAGGCTGCCAGCAACATCTCAGCACCTTCCAGCGCAGAGACAAAGCTATGATGGTGATAACTGTCCCATGGAAGGCTTCCTGTGTATTAGGCCCATGCCAAGGGACACACCTATGTTCATTTAATTCCCCCAACAGTGCCTGAAGGCAGTGGCTTCTCTGGAACCGTTTGCTGAGGGAGCAAGTGAATGGTCCTGGGAGGCAGTGCTGTTTTACACAAGGCACTGCAGGGAGACCATGCAGCTCACCCGAGGTCACCTGGCTAGGAAGGAGCATTGTGAACCTGGACCGAGGTCCCTCTGGGTTCTTGCCCTGGTGCCACACTTCTGAGGCAGATCTGGCTGTCTTTTCCTGACCTGTCTGTCTTTGACTGATACTCAAGTGGCCTGAAGACCGGAAGCAGGGCTGAGTCTGGTCAGTTTGTCCATCCATCCATCCACCTGTCCATCACCCGCCCATTCACTCAGTAACTATTTCTTAAGTGCCTGCAGCATTGCCAGGAACAATCTGGATCCTGCTCCTGCCCACACGGAGCATTCTGTCATGTAGGGAGCACAGATGAGGAGAAGCGTGGACCATCGTGGCCTCCTGGCAGCAACCCGGGCTCTGGCTGCCAGAAAATCCAGGTGACAATCTGCTTCTTTTTTTTTTTTTTTGAGGTACTGGAGCCAGAGATTGAACCTGGGACCTAATATGTGGGGAGCCGGCGCTCAACCACTGAGCCACATCGGCTCCCCTGCTTTGGTTTTTTCATTTGTTTGCTTGTTGTTTGTTTGTTTTAATATTTTTATTTTTCCTCCCCCTCCCCACCCTGCTGTTTTTGCTGTCTGTGTCCATTCACTGTGTGATCTTCTATTTCTCTTTTTGTCCTCTCTTCTCATCTTTCTCTTCTAGAGTTAATGGAGATTCAATCCTGGGGACCTCTGATGTGGAGAGAGGTTCCCTGTTAGCTGCGCCACCTCAGTTCCTGCGCTTCACCTTGACTCTTCCCTTCGTCTCTCTTTTGTTGCATCAACATCTTGCCGCATGACTCACTTGTGCAGGCACTGGCTCACCGTGTGGGTACTTGGCTCACCGCGCAGGCATGCTTTCTCTTCTTTTCACCAGGAGGCCTCAGGGATTGAATCAGGGTCCTCCCATATGACAGGTGGAGGCCTTATCACTTGCGCCACATCTGCTTCCCTTGTTTGTTTTTGTTTTTAGGAGGCACTGGAGACCAAACCCAGTGCCATCCACTGGGAGGCAGGTACTCAACTGCTTGAGTCACATCCGCTTCCCTGGCAATTTGCTTTTAATCTAAGGCTGGCCCAGAGGCAAACCTGCTTTGCGTCCCAACATTCTTGCTTACAGGCCGTGGAAGCTTGGGCAGGCCCTTTGCCTATCTGTACCCATTTTTTTATTGCTATGAAATGGAGTAATGACGGCATCAGGGGTGCCAGCAGGGTGAGGTCCAGGCTATGGGAGGTGCCTGGGAAGGGCCAGGTATTTGGGGCCTGGACCTGAGACCCTCAGAGGGCAGCAGCCTTCCCCAACCTGAGTATCCAGCCAGGGCCCTGGGCGTGGGAGTGGGGAGGGGGCAGTAGTTCTCATCAGCAAAACCCTACGGCTCAGGTCACAAGTTCTCATCATTGCTACCCATTCCTGGGCCAGGTCATGGTCACTGCTCCCCTGGGCCACCCAGGAACCTCTTCCCTGGGCTTCCCACTGCCATCCTGCCCCTATACTTCCCACCCAGCAGCCACAAGGGTCCCGTTAAACCTCAGGCAGCTGCTGTCCCTCCTCTGCTCAAAGAGCCTCTGTGGCCCCTGCCTTACTCAAGAGTCAAGGCTGAAGTCCACACGTGACTTCCAGGCCCCATGAGATCCACCTCCTTCCACTGCCTCCTCCTTGCTCTGCTCCAGCTACACGGACTCGTCACTTGGTCTTGAATGCACCAAGCACCTTCCTGCCCCAGGGCCTTTGCACTGGCCCTTCCCTCCACCTGAAATGATGCTTTCCGGGCATCTCCACAGGGTTCTCTCCCTCACCTCCTCTGGCTCCTGGGTCTCCGCCCGAATGTCACCTCCCCACAGAGGTCTGTACTACCATCTTATTTTAAAAAGCAAATGCCTCCTCTCTAGCTCACAGGTCCCTCGCTCTCCTTATTTTCTCCCCGCAGTGCCTGCTCTCATCGACACAAGGCGACTTACTTCTCTGTTTACCGCCCGTCTCTCCCTGCCTCCAATGCCAGCTCCACAAGGACAGAGACTTTGTGCAGCTGATAACTGGCACATAGTAGGTGCTCACTATTTGTTGAATGAATGAATGTATGAATAAGTGAACAAATGCAAGGTGAGCTGGCCACTCAGAGTCCCTTTCCGCCCCAGCAGTGCATCCCCCCCAGTGCCTGGGCCCATCCCCAGCCCGGGAAGCGTCAGGCAAGAAAACAAGCCCTCCCTGCAGAGGCGGGGCCTGAGGTGGCTGTCCTTGAGAGAGGGTGCCAATCAAATGCTAATTATCTCACCGGCAAGCCCCACAGATCTGGAGCCACATCCGATCACTTCCTCCTGCCCTTGATTGCTGCTTTCTATTCTGGAATTCTCGGAATGTAAAACCTCATGAGCACCAGGAAAATGAAGCAGGCCCCCTCTGCTGGGAGCTGGGCGAGGGGCTGGGGACCCCTCCTGCCCCCTCCCAGGGCTGATGCACCTGGTCAAGCTGGGTGAGCTGGCCAGGCAGTTCCCTCTGTGCCTCTCCACCCTCCTCTGACAAATCAGGGGAAGGAAGGCAAGGAATCCTTCATTCATTCACCCATCCACTCATTCATTCACTCATCGAATGTTTACCAAGCACCTACTACGTGACAGGCACTTGTCAGGGGCCACAGCGGTGATGAATCTCCCCTCGGGGAACCGCCCCCCTCTGGTGCCCATCGCTTCTGACTTGGGCTCACAGCCCTCTCACCCACTCCCCAGGACCCCCTATCCTTGCCCAGGCAGCCAGTCATCACAAGTGCCCAGGCGTTGTCCTGGGGGAGGCCTGCTGGGGGACACAGACCCCTCTAGCCGGCTGCGGGTGTGGGCGTCTGGGTGAAGGCGTTGGAGGAGGAAGGGTGGTGGGGCACAGGCGGGGGGGCTGGACCGCTTGGGCTGTGCTGGGGATGGCTGACTGCTGGGTGCGTGTTAGGGACGCCTGGGCAGCCGGAAAGCCATAAGGCCAAGGCCAGCAGCGATGGGGACCCAGAGGGGACTGCTGAGCGGAGGAGGGCACGTGCTCTCAGCAGCTGTGGGAAGCCACACGGGGATGAACGAGCTGGAGGCTGGGGGAGCCGAGAAGCCAACTGCTGCTACAGTCCAGGCAGGCGGGGAGGACGGGGGGGTAGTGGGCGGGAGGGCAGGTGATGGATTTTAGGGACCCACTGGAAAGAAATCCATGCCACCTGGCACCGGGGGGATCAGCCAGGTGAGGCTGAAGGCGAGCCTGAGAGAGAAGACCCCCCGATGGGGGCTCCTGGGCCTGGTCAGGAGCCTTTGGGCCGACACTTGGCGTGCCCCCAATTTGCTCTTGATTCTGCCAAGTGCCTCATGGCCAGTGCCTTGTTTCATTGGGCAGGAAGGTATGACATGATCACCAGGACTCTGTAGATGCAATTTCTTCCTAACCAAATGGGAGGAATGAGTGCTCACAAAGGCCCTGTTGGGTCCGGTTTGTAAGTCTGAAGGCAAAAAAAAAAAATGTTTCTAAAGAAATATTTTCCAAGGGGATAGGGAGGAAAAGGGAACCAGAGGTCAAAGTAAATGTGCCCCCCAATTCTGCTGCTGTTCCTGACCCCCAGGGATACGCCTTAATGCCTTTACCCTAACTCAGCTGCATCTGCTATGCTGTGGCTGTTCTTCCTCAGGTTGGAAAACGTTTCCCCAGCGATGCCTCTTCCAGGGAGCGGGATGGGCTTGAACGGGGGATGCCCAGGCAGGGTCACCCAGACGGACCCCCGGAGCCTCCTTCGACTCAGACAGCCCTGCGACAGAACCTCCTGTCCAGCCTCCCAACACTGCACCATTGGCATCGGACTGGCTGCGCCCTGCTCAGGGTGCAGCCGCTTCACACCACGGTGCTCAGGGTCCCCACGCACAATCTTTGCCACTTCCAGAAAGGAAGGGATGAGAGGGAGAGAAAGAGGAGAAAAACAACTAGGTTAAAAATCAACATCCCTTTTTAGTCTACCTATATCTTATTAAAACGTTTATCATCAACAGTAATGGTGAAACTCCCACTGAGCGAAGTGTAATGTAATTACTGGAAACTGTACGCAGACCCCCAACTGCCTTCCCAGCCCAGAAAACAAGCAACGGACAGCGGCATCTCCGTGGGGGCAGGTAAGGATCTGACCTCAAGGCAGCGAAGTCAAAGACAAGAGCTGGCCCCTCCCTGCCGGGGGGATTCTCCCACTTCCTGGCCGGACGATATGAGGCCATTTCCCAAAGAAGGCAAACACAAGACACTTCCCTCTCTTCCCGAGGGAACTGCATCTCTGTATATGGTAGAACAGGGTGTCTCTGTAAAAGTGTACCATGCTCATCAGTGAAAAGGGAGAATCGGAGATGGCTAAGTAAAGAAATAAAGGTCAGTGGAGGTGCCCAGCACACCGAGGGCACGCTACAAGGAGGAACCCTCCTTCCAGGCTTTTTTCTGAGTCTCGACAGACACATAGACACATAGAGAGACACACAGACCCATAGAAACAAAGACATACAGAGGCACCTGCAGAGACAGATACACAGAGACAAAGACTGAAACACAAACATATGCAATCTGCAGAATTGTTTTTTTTTTGTTTGTTAGTTTGGTTTTTTTTACTGTATTTATTGACTAAGAGAAAACCAGGGGCTGTGGGCTCCTTTCCTTTCTCTCTGCTCATGTCATCTGCTCCCCCCACCCCCAGAACCTAAAGAGGCCCACAGCAAAGGACCCTCATTTTCCTGGCATCGGGCTCAGACAAAGGCTCAGGAGCCAGGCTGGGGCTGAATCCTGCCTCTGCCATTCTCCAGCTGGGCGATCAGACAAGTGCCTGAGCCTCAGTTTCCTGCTCTGTGAAATGGGGATAGTGCTTCATGAGCATCATTTCAGCTGAAGAGATCAAGCTGAGCCATCCAGAAGTGGAAGCGCTGGGTTCCAGCAGCTGTCAGAGGGAGGCAGAGTCGGGCAGACCTGGGTTTGAATCTTGCCTGCAGCCCTTGGAAGCTAGGACATGGGGCCAGTCACTACACCTTTCTCAGACTCAGTTTTTTCATCCGTACTGTGGGGACAATTTTAATTCTAAATGAATCCCAGCCATGTCTGATTTAAATATCTCTAACTATCCAGAAATAACAACTCCCTCACCATCACCTGCATCCAAACTGTCATCGTCATCACCTGGACTATTTCCAGGGCCTCTTCCCTTGGCTGCCAGCTCCACTGTCATCTGCTACAGCCCACCTCCCACATGGCAGCCAAATGAGCTTTCCAAAACATGAATCAGCGCTTATCTCTCCCCAGCTTGAAATTCTTCAATGGTTTGTTTGCCAGTCTTAGGTTAAAATCCAAATTACTCACTGGGGCCTACAAAGGGCAGCCACTGCCCCCAGCTCCAGCCTTAGGGGGGTGTCCCTTTCCCCCACTCTATAGAGTCCAGCCATGTCCACTGCCACCCAGTCCTCCAACACACCAGCCTCCTGGTCACCTCAGGGACTTTGCACATGTGCTTCCCTCTACCTGCAGCTCCCCATCCCTGCAAGTCCTCACCTTCTCAGTGAGACCCTGCCCAATCCTACCAGTCCGAACGAAAAGCAGACCTGTCCGCTCCCTACATTGCCTGTCATCTAATCTTGCTCTGTTGCACAGAGCACCCATCATCACTTGCAGGGATGACGTTATCACGTGTTTGACGGTCCACCTCCTTCAAGACTAAAAGCTCTGCGAAGGCGGGGACTTCGTTTTGTTCTCTGAGGTATCTCGGCACCCAGACTGGGGTGTAGTTGTTGGAGTTGCACAGACATGTTTTGAAAGAATGCTCACCTTGCTGAGTTCCTTTGGACATCAGATGAGGATAACAAATATGAAAAGACTTCGATAGCTCTAAAGTGTTTCTCACAAATAAGGCAAACAATAATTATGTGAAATGGAACGATGCTACTTTGGGGCCTAGAAGTAGGGGATGAAGTGAGGTCAGGGAGGAAAGGAAGGAAAACAAAGGGGTGGGGAGGGAAATTTAGGACTAATGAAATGGAACCAGTGTGTTCCCCTAAACGTGCCTGGGGTCGGGGAGGCACTGCTGTCTGAGATGCTAGCACTTCCTGACACTTTAGGGCCTGAGAGAACTTCTCGGATGAGAATCCATTCTCACTTTGAGGTTGTAGTTTTCTGGGCGGGCACCTTGGATGCTGGGCCACTTCTGAGTGGATGTGGTCAGGGCTGGTGGTGGGTGGCGAGTCTGGCCTGGCTGACCCAGCCCACTTTCACCCATTCCACACCCGCCACGGGGGGCTCCAGCCCAGTCCACGCCTGCCAGGTTCCTCAGGGATGTAGTGACTGTTTAAGGAGGGGGAAGCAGTCTTGTCTCTTCTGGCACTGATCCCAGTGCTGTTTGTCAAACCACGCTTCCTGAAGGACACCGTAGTTCTCTCGGGAACCCCAACACTGCTTACATCCTGCTTGCCACAAGCAAAATGCATCCCTCCATCCACCCCTCCATCCGTCCCTCCCTCCATCTGTCCATCCCTCCATCCACCCTTCCGTCCCTCCCTCTGTCCTTCCATCCATCCCTCCTTCTGTCCTTCCCTCCCGCTATTCAACAAACATTTATGGCACGCCTCCTCTGTTCCAGGTGCTGATCCCGGTGCTGGGGATCCAGCAGTGGACACAGCAGAAATGGTGCCTGCCCATGTGATGCTGCCAGCCCAGCACCTTAGCATTCATGGATGAGGACGTGGAATTCAGGGCTTCGTGGCCTTCAGCTAGTCCTGGGAACCAGGCAGCAAAGGAGAATAATAACAGAATCTGCTATCTTCCTGCACAGACTAAGTGCCAGAAACCACGTGAGGGGATTTATTTTCATGAGGGTTAAACAGTCCTTCATATGATGTACCACTTCCATTTTATAGATGAGTAAACGGAGGCTCAGAGAGGACAGGTCACTTGTCCCAGGTCACAGACTTGGTAAGCGGCAGGGCTGGGATTCAAACCTGGGTCCTCACGGCTCCTGAGCCCACCTGTACTCTTCCCACGGCCCACCGCACGCCCTGCCCTACCTCTCTTCTGCGCTTCTGAGGCTTCCCTCTCCTCCCAAGCCCCCGAGCCCATGCCTCTCCCAGCAATTAAAGGGGTTGAATTCTGATCGATCCTCAGAAAGATTCATTGAAGACGTAGAATATACTTAGCAGTAACCTTGACCTTCTAGAACTGCACTAACAGGGTAGCCACTAACCTCATGTGGCTATTGAAATTTAATAAAGCTAAATTAATTTAACACAATCACCAGTTCATTTCCTCAGCTGCACTACCCACATTTCACAGGCTCAGCAGTCACTGGTGGCGAATGAATGGCTACCACATTGGACAGCTCAGAGAGAGAACATTTCCACAACTGCAGACAATTCTATGGGAATTTATGTGCAGCTTTAGGATGTGCAGCTTTAGGATGCCTCCGTATGTATGGTCTGCGCCTGCCCAGGCCCGTCACTCACCTCCTCAAGCTCCAGCCACTCCCAGGATTCCCAGCCTAGACCCAGCTCACCTGACTGGACTCAGGGACCAAAAGCGCACACGCCAGTCTCAGCAGGAGAGCCTACAAGTGCGGGCGTGCGGGGGTGGGCAGGCGGGCAACGGGAAGCCCTTACATTGCGGCGGAAATGCACGCTGGCACAGCCCCTCTGTAGAGTGGCCTGGCAGTTTCTTAAGGCGTTAAACAAAATATTTGACTTACAGCTCAGTAATTCCACTTCTCTACCCGTAAGACACACAACTGTATGTCCACACAGAGGCCTGGGCACGGGTATTCACAGCAGCGTTCGAACCCACCCAAAAGTCCATCCACGCGAGAACAGAAACAGAATGCGGCAGAGCCGCACCAGGAAAAACTACTCAGCAGCAAAAAAGGACAAGATACCGCCCCATGTTACAATACAGGAGAACCTTGGAAACTGCATGTGGAGTGAAAGAAGCCAGATGCAGAGGGCTACATATTGCTCAGTCCATTTACATGAAATGCCCAGAGAAGGGAAATCTAAACAGACAGGAGAGTCACGATTGCCTGGGGGTGGGGGTGCAATCGGGGAGTGACTGTAAATGAGCACAAAGGACCTTTTTGGGGCGACAACAATGCTCTCAAACTGGATTGTTGTGATGGTGATGCAACTCTTGCAACTCTGCAAGCACTGACTTGTATGCTTAGGCTAGGTGCGTTCCTGGAATGTAAAGTAGACTTCGATAAAACTGATTTTCAAAAATCTCAACAGAAACCAGGGGGTAGAGGAAGCCACATGAGCAGCCACTAAACCCATAATGTACTGACTTTCTTTCCTGGGCCCTTTCCTCTCCTTGTCTTTGCCAGAGCCTTGGACCATCACGAGCTAACAAGCATTTATGGACAGTTCACTAGTTCCCGGGGCAGCAGGCTCCATGATAAGCATTTCACCCGAGGCAGTTACTAGTATCCCCTCACCTCGGATGGCAGAACCGAGAGCCCAGGAAAGGTATGTCCTTGGCTGAAGGTCATCGGGCAAGCCAGAACCAGGGCAAACCGTGTCTATCTGTCCTGCCTCTCGCTGTCCACAAGGACATGGCACCCAGCCTCCCAGCGATGGCGGGGGAAGCTCCAAAGAACAAATCACATTCCGTGCCCTTGAAGCCCCGTGCTGGCGGCCAGCGCCCAGACCCATGCAGCCCCACTGCCGGGGGCCCACTGGATCCGTTTCAGATGGTTTTTATTCTAAAGCCATGTTTTGTGTGTTTCTTTTTTTTCCCAGGGGTTTATAAACTCTGTCTTTTCTGTATCAGGTTGAAACTTAGAATACAGGTTGTCAGCCAACATGCCAGGCATTTTTCTAAAAATAACCCAAATTGGTTAAGCCATTTAAAAGTGATGAAACATTTAGAGGAGGGGGAAAAAGTCGTTGGGCGGGAAGGGAGGGAAGAATTTTAAAGGTGGTTTCAGACGAGGTTTTTGAACAGCTTCAAACAAAATATTAAAAAAAGGTCTTGTCTGAACCAGATGGATGTGGACCAGGGGCCGCAGGTACCAACTGTGGGACAGTACACGACTTCCTCTGGTGCCTCGGGCCTCGGGCCGGCTGCTCAGAGGGGGGCCTTTTGAGACCCCTGTGTGTGGGCTTCCAGAACACCTCACACGGGGGCTGGGGAGGAGCGGACACAGACGGGGAGGTGGAAGCGCGGGACCCGAGACGGGAACTTCCTTCTGATGGTCAGTGGGAGAGGAACCGGGGCTGGGGGTTGGCAGGGTCCCAGGGGTGAATGCAGTCAAGGCCGGGGTTTGCCGCCCCCTTCTCCCTGAGCCAAGACCACCTGGCGGCTGAGGGTCTTCTCAAAAGGGAACCACGCCTTTACGTCAAGTTCTCATGTGAACGCACATTTGTTCAAATAGGTTTTAAGCACCTGCTAGGCCAACCCTGGGTACAGCAGGGAGGACCTGCTCCCAGCAGACCTCAAGGGCTGACAGGCTGGGGCGGGAGCCAAGCAGGTGGTGACACAGAATCAAGGGGGTGGAGGTGGGGTGGGACTGTGGTGAGTGGAAGGCAAGTGACCTGGCTGAAGGGGGCGTTTCTGATTGGGGCCTCACAGATCAGGATGGTGGGCCCAGTGTGGCTGCAAAGCCGGATGCGACAGAGAAGCCCAAATCCAGACTTCTAATGTGCACATCTCCCAATTTTTAATTGTTGGCAACCAATTCAAAAAACTTTTAACAACGCAGTTGGTGCCAAACAAAACAGATTTCCTGGGGGATTTGGACCCTGGCCTGCCAGTTTGCAAACTCAGGTCTAGCCTGTTAATTAGATGGGCTGGAGAGAATAACAATAATGACGGGCTATATTTATATTGGGCTTTGAGTGGTGCCAGGCCTTCTGCGGTGGAAACAAGCCCATGAGGTGGGCACTGGTACTATTCCTTTGGGCAGATGAGCACATAGAGGCACAGAGAGGTTCAACCACCTACCCTAGGCCACACAGCTGAGGTGGCAGGGCCGGACTTGACCCAGGGAATCTTGCTCCAGAGCCTTGCTCTTAATCACGAGGCCATGACCAGCCGGTCGGCCACTGGTGTGAGTGTCTACCCTGTCCTGGGGCATCAGAGTGGCCTTCTCTGTGTCTCAGCCAGGAGGGGCAGGAACCCAAGGTTGAGAGCTATGTCCAGAAAATCAATGCTCCCACTGTCCACTCCATCCCAGAAGTGCCCCGGCCAGCCTTGGAGGGCCTTTCAGTGGGTCAGTGCCACTTCCGGCCAGCCTGCCTGTTGGAGCCAAAGGTGAGGCCGCGGGGCGGGGCTGCTGCGCCGACTCCGCCCCCAGCCAGCATGGGGTCCCCAGGCCTGGCGGCTCGCCACCCCCGCCCCCAGATTCTTCCTCCCTGGTTCCCAACAAGGGACCCGTTCAGGGCAGAACGCTCATTACCATCTGCATCCTGTGTTTATCCAGCAGATGTACGGGACCGTTACAATAGCAGGGGAGAAAATAGAAAGAAATTTCAGAATTTGGTCTCCAAAGATATTCAAATTAGTTAATCAAGGGGCTTATGATTGCGTCTCCTCTCCCCACAACAGCTATCCATGAGGATAATTGATCAGCTGCTAATAACTGATTACATTTCACAAGTGTTTTCTTATCCCCATTACCGGCGTGTTTAAAGACACTTTGTGAGGTTCTAATTATTTCAAATTGTTTCGCTGTGGAAAACACCTTGGAACAGTCAGCAGTTGGCTGTGCCAGGGCTGTTTTTGTCCGGCCAAAAACTATTTGGAGGGACGGGTCGGGGGCCTGGGATGTGGTCAGATGGCAGGATCTGGGAAATCGCAAAGCCCACCTCTCTCCTGGACCCCTCCCTCCCTCCTCTCTCCCTCAAATCCATTCTCTACCCTGCCACCAGGATGTTTTCTCCATGCCATGATGGCTTAAAGAGAAGCTGAGTCCAAACTCCTTAGCACACACTCCATTCATTCATTCATCCATCCATCCATTCACTCATTCTTTCCTTCAGTCCTTCATTCAGTTGCTAATTTATTAATTCATTTGCCACAGCAGTTCTCAAAGGTTTTGGTCTTGGGACGCTTTGACACTCTTAAACTGAGATCGTCAAAGAGCTCTTGGCTATGCTGGTTATAGCAATCGATACTTGCCACTTTCAAATTTAAAGCACTAGAATACACACGCATACTCTCCATTCACTGCCAGAGTGATGGCATCACTGCCCCGTCCTGCAGCTTCTAGAAGGTTCCACTGAGCATTCATGAGAGAATATGAGTGTAAAGGACTTGGGGACCCCAGGGGTCACTGACCCACATGCTGAGAGTCTCGCTGTGTGTCAGGCCCTGTGTGGGATGTGACAGCAAATAGGACGGAGGTGGCTTCCCCTGCTTGGGTTCCTGGTGGGAGAAGAGACCAGTCGACCTGGGTTACTATACTGCGGGTCCTGGCACAACGGCTGGCACAGGAGGTGCCTAATAAGTATTTAGGGAATGAATGAGAGAGGCACCTGAGCTATGAGGAGGTATGAGCTAGTGCTGGGGAGGAGAGAGGCTGGTGCTCTGCAGCCATGCAGGGCAGGGCTCCCAGCCCAGCTCTCGTTGTGGAATCTTGGGCAAGCAGCTTCCCGTGGGTGAGCTCCGGTGGCAGGTGGTCATGGACTGGTGGGAGGGCTAAATGGGGCCTTCTCTGAAAAGCCCCCACTGCAGGCTGGCATGCACTAAATGCTCAATAAATGCTATCCATATCAGCATTGTGGGAGGCCCGGGCCCTGCTCTGGAGAATGTGAAGTCCAGCCAGGTCCCATGGGCCAGCACGTGACCCCGGCTCCGGTCCTGGGAGGTTGGGGGAGGTGCCCAAGGGAGGTGGGGAGGCACTGACGTGGGCATGAGGGAGGACGGAGGTTCCAGGGGGAGGAAGAGGAACGCATACTCCAGGCAGAAGGACAGCAGGCCCAAAGGCCCGGAGGGGAGAGGAGGCAGGCAGATTCCACCAGACACGGGAGGAGGTAATGGTGGGCGAGGGGGTCTGGCATATCATCAGCGCAGCGACGATAATACGAATAAACAACAGCACGCAGGCACGTAACGTCCCCCGGGGCCAGGCAATCCTTAGCACCTTACATATATTGCTTCATTTCATCCTCCTAACAGCCTGATAAGTACCATCATTAGCTCTGCTTTGCTGGGGAAACTGAGGCTCAGACAGCTAGCACCTGCCCAGTTCACCAGGCCAAATGGTGTGGCTTGTGGGCTGCAGACCCGGCCTCTCGGCGGTGGGGTCCCGAGGCGGTGGGGCAGGGAAGCGTGGTGCCTGGGGACTGGCTCCCAGGACGTCCTGCAGCCCTGGGGCGGGCGGGCGCCCTGGGCAGCCGGGTCTGTGTGCTGCTGGCTGTGCATGTGGGCGCTCCAGGCCGCAGAGCGCAGCTGGGGCGGGAGTGAAGGCGGCTGGAGACAAGCACGGAGGACTCGACGGAAGAGAGGGCAAGAAGCCCGGAATCTAGATGAGCTGCGACGCAGAGGGCATGGGGTCCGCTGGCAGGATTCAACGCGGCGCACATGGCGGATGAAAGCTGAGCGCTGGGCCGCGGGGCAGCAGCGAGTGCAGCAGTGAGGCTTTCAATCAGATCAAGAACCAGAGCAGGTTCACGCGGAGACACACGAGGCACCCCGCCTGCCTCTCTTTTTCCATCACTCCCCCAGGAGGCCGGGCTGGGACTGACTGCCTTCAGAGGGTCTGCAGATCTGCTAAGAACCCAAGGGGTCTTTCTGGATGTACGGGAACGAGGAACTAATCCAGTAGTTGGAAACTGTCAAGTAGCAAAACATCAAAGGAATGTCATGTTCTAGTTTGCACAGCCTGGATTACGGGGAAGGGGGGACAGGTGGAAGAAAGTCCCCCCTGAGCACGGGGAGGGGTTCCCCTTGGGAAAGTCATCGATGAGGGCGTGGGGTGTAAATAAGTAAGAAGCTGGTACCATGCTGTAAATTGGTTATCAAGGGCACAACGGGAGTCTCTGCCAACCCCTCCCCGCATCGTTCAGTGCTGAGCAATAATGGCAGAATTAGAAAGTACCAGTGAAATATGAGTTCAAAGTCAAGGTCACAGAGTAGGAGGGGGTCTGCACAATTTATCTAATAAAGGATTGTGTCCAGAGTCAAGAACTTCTAAAATTTCAATAAGAAAAAGGGAGCTGTCCTAAGAGAAAAATGGGCATGAGACTTGAACAGGTACCTCCCAAAGAGGAAATCCAGACAGGTCGTAAGCACATGAAAAGATGCTCCTTCTCCTTAGTCCTCAGGGAAATACACGTGGGAACCACAACAAGATTCCGCTATGTACCCACCAGAAGGGCTGAAATGAAAAGGACAGCTAATACCAAGTGTTGTTGAGGATGAGGAGCGGCTGGAGCGCTCACACACTGGGGTGGGAGGGGCAGCTGGTATCCGGGAGAACTGCCTGACGCTATCTACTGAAGTTGAACCTATGTCTCCTACGACCCAGAGCTCCCACTCCTGGGCACAGCCCCAAGAGAAAGAGGGTCATCAACATAGAGGTTTGCTCTTCAGAAAGTGGTCTTGGGCGAGCAGCACTGGCACCACCCGGGCGCTTGTGAGATGTGGGATCTCAGGACCCACTGTAGACCTAATGAATTAGGGGCTTTACTTTAACAAGATCCCTAGGTGGCCCATGAGTACATTAAAGTTTGAGAAGCAGTGGTCTAGAATGTTCAAAGAAGCACTATTCATAATAGCCCCAAATTGGAAACAACCCAAATGCCCATTAACAGTAGAATGGATAAATAAATGTGTGATATATTCACCCAGTGGAATACTACAGTACAGCCACGAGCATGAATGAGCTACAATTACACACAACCTTATTGATAAATCTTACCAATGTAATGTGGAGCAAATGAAGCCAGATGCCAAAGAGCACGCACTGTACGATTCCCTTTCTATAACAGACAAAAAACGGCAAGCTAACCTGTGCCGTCAGAGAAGCAGGAGAGTGGTTATGTTTGGGGAGTACTTACTGGAAGGGGTGTATGGTGAGCTTCTGGATGGCTGGGAACATCCTGCTTCCTGATTTGGATGCTGATTCTGCAGATGTGTTCACTTGTGAAAATCCACTGAGCTGTAACCTAATGATTTGTGCCATTTTCTGAATGGATGTTCTACCTCAGTAAACAAGTTACTAACCAAAAGTATCTACATCAGAAAGGAAGAGCAGGTGAGCAGTGGCGAGGAGGAAGAGGGCTGTGGAGTGTGGGGGGAGGAAAGGCATCCGCCGGGGGGCAGCTCTTCTTCTGTCCAAAACACTCCTGAATCTGCCACGTCTGGCTGCTGCCACCAAACCGCCACTGCCACTCGCCTAGACGGGTGCAGGAGCCTCCTCACTGGTCTATTTACAACAATGGCTTCAGCTACAAAACCAAGGGCACTTTCACAGATGTGGATCAGGTCCTATCACTTCCTGGTTCAAAACTCTGCAGGGACTCGCCACTGCTCTAGAAGCCGAGGTGCCCACCCTCTCCAGGGCCCAGGAGCTGAGGGCGGCCTGGCCCTGCCCACCCCTCGGCCTTCCCTGCTTCTGCTCTCCTGCTCTCGTGCTTCAGTCACCCTGACCCTGGGCCAAGCACGTGACCACCTCAGGGCCTTTGCATCTGCAGCTGCCTTTGCCTGGCGCCCCCTCCCAAGATTCCCCTATAACCAGCTCCTTCCCAAACAGGGTCCTGGTTCCCATTCTCTCTGGGCTCCCGGCGGCTGCTTCACGGCCCTCTCTCCGCTGCCTTGAACTGCCTATTAGATGGCTTCCTGCATTCTCCCCTGAGGCAGGGTCTGTGCCTGTCTCGGTCATGGTTGTGTGCCCAGCTCACCACGGTGCCTGGCACACACAAAGCCTTCCCTGCTGCCCTTGCTTCTCGCCCCACACTGCACAACCCTCTCCCCCCACCTGCCGTCTTATCACCTGCTTTTTATTTCTGAAGTTATGGATCCTTTTAGTCAGCAACCTATTTACTGTGGTAGAAAAGTGCACACAGTAGGTGCTCAATCAATACTTGCTGAAGGAACAAGCAAGAGGTGGATGCAAGGGCCAAAGACATGCTTGCAAAGCATTCCTGAGCAACTCCTGGCGCTTGGTTGCCCTCGATTTTAAGGGCTGTGCCATGGCCTGGCTGGCCCACTTAAGGCTTTGGGAATATGTCCTTGGGGACAGCAGAAAAGGAGAGAAAAGGTCAAGTTTAAAAACAAAGTGACTCAGCAAAAATATCTGAAGAATGGCGTTTAGACTGTGGGATGATTGGCAGCCATGCCCGCCCAGGGCTCTGCCAGACCCAGGCCCCTCAACCCACGGGAGCCGGGGGACAGCCTTGCCAGGGCAAGTAGGGTGCTCATGGCCATGGGGGCTCAGTTATGGGTGTGTGTGGGGGTCACCTGGGCCTCCCCAAAAGGACCGGAAATGATTCAGCCCTGGAAAGGAAGGACAGGTCCTATCTCTGTGAACTGGACAACAACTTCATTCAGAGATTTGTTTTCTTTCCCTGGTTAGTGTTTTCAGAACGAAAGGGTTCACGGGAAAGTGACATGGGTGAGATCTTGGAATATGTCCTTTGAAAAACTGTGCTCCAACTTAGAGGGAAGGGAGGGTCTGGAGAGCACGTGAAAGCCCCCATCGGAAAGGGAAGAAAGAAACATTAATTTGTCGTGCTCTCTAAATTAGGTGCTGGGCTACGTATCATCTTATTTAATCCCAATGATAATCACCATAATGACAATGTTATTACTAAGATAGGTTAGTGTCTATGGACCACTCACAACGTGCAAAGCCCTGAGCTACAGGCTTCCCTTGCATTAATTCACCGAATGCCACGGCTTATCGACCCCATTTTAGAGATGCGTCCACTCCTCCGAGGCTCAGAGAGGCTCAGGATATTGCCAGAGAGGAGCAGAAGCCGCTGACCCCGGCCTGTGTACGCTCAACCCACCATCTGCTTCCTCCCCCATCTACAACCTAATCCTGACTTTGTCAACCACACATCACGGGATCCTGGGCGAGTCCCTAAACCTTGGGGAGCCCGAGGCCCCATGTTGCCAGCACCTCTCCTGCCCGCCTCCCCGGGTCTCTGTGAAGACGGACTGTGCTTCCCGCTGGGCAGGCGAGGAAGCTGCCAGGAGCACGCGGGCCAGGGCCAGAGGACGCAGGTGCCAAATTATGGGGGTCCCCGGTGGGAGGGGGCTGTTCGAGCATCAAGAAGGAAAGCAATCGTGGTGGTGGAAATCCAGTTGTTCATAATCATACCCTAAAATGGTGTCACTGGCCACTTGGGAGGATGCTGGGCACCCAACTCCATGGCTTTGAAATCTGGTAAATTAAAGGAAAGAATCAAGCTTGCGTTTTGCCTTTCCTGTGCAAACTGTTTCCCGGAGAGGGAAACTTCTCTCAATGGATGCATTCCAGGAGGAGAGCGAGGAAGGGCGGGAGTGACCATCCAGGGGGGTGGGATTCTCCCCACTTTACACTCACAGGAGAGGAAGATTCCTAGAGAGGGTGTGACAGGCAGCAGGTCACCCAGCCAGGGCGCCAGGCTCGCTCTCATCACCTCCCTCCCACCCCCAGTCTGGGACGGATGTCCACGCTGAGCCCAGTGGCGAGCCTGCGGCCAGCCTGCCGTCAGCTGCAGGGGCGGGCCGTGGACGCGGCTTCTGGCCAGAGCGCCGCAGAAACTCACTGCCTGATGCCTCAGATGACCTGGCCAGCTGTCTCGTGCACGTGGGACTGACTCTGGGGCATCACGGACTTGGGGTGGTCTCACGGGGACAGGGCCCAGGCCTGGCAGGCCCCCAGGGTGCTCCGACCCCCACCCTGGTTCTCTACTCTAAGAACAAAGGAAGCCACTGAAACGTTTTTAAGAATGGAGGTGGGAGAGGGAAAATAAAGCAGGGAAGGGGGTCAGGGGTCCTTGGGGTCGGTGGGTGGGCTGCAGTTTCACAGAGCAGCCAAGGGAGGCTCCTGGAGATGGTGACACTTCAGCAAAGACCCAAAAGGGGTGAAAAAGCAAATCACATGGCTATGCCATAATGCTACGTGGGAGAAGAAACTTTTGCTGAGAAGGAACAGCAAGTGCAAAGGCCCTGAGGCAGGAGGCCTGGTGGGTGGTGCAGAGGGAGGGGTGCAATTGGGCAGGGCCTGGTGGGCCACAGTGAGGATTCTAGTTTTCCTCTGAGCAAGATGGGGACCAGGGGTGGGTCCTGAGCAGAGGAGGACTCCACAGGCTCCCCCGGCTGCCGTGCGATCTAGATTTCTAGAGCAGGGAGCACAGATCACGCTACCGAGAGGACCAACGTGTGTGGACACGTGGAGAGCCTGGGCCCTGGGCCCGGCATGCTCTAAGCAAGTTTACGCACATTAACACACAGCCATCCTCTTGGCGTCCTGTCTTCACAGCGTTCCTCGCAGGTACAGTCACCATCTCCACTTCACAGAGGAGGACACGGAGGCTCAGGAGGGCAGGTGACCCTTCAAGGTCAGGCAGCTAGCAGGGGCTGGCAAAACGTAGGGGCCCTGGCTCCAAACTCCATCCTCCCCACCCTTACTCTACCCAGCTTCGAGGCCTACTCCTCAGATCCTCCTCCTCTCCCCCAACAACCATGCGCCCGGGTGACTGGCCAGGGTAAGGAAATGCTCATGGTGACCTGTCCAGCCACAGGACCTTTGCACGTGCTCTCCTTCTGCCTGGAATGCTCCCTTCCCTCCTCCCTGCTTCACTGATTAATTCACGCATAAATGTCACTGTCCCTGAGAAGCCTGCCTAATGGCTCGGACTTGGTGAGGTCCCTCTGGAACAATCGTCTAACAGCACCTTATCCTTCCCAAGAGGGCAGGCCTGGGTTGGCCACACTCCCCTCCTTTCACTCAGTGCCTAGCCCAGCACCCGTGGTCCAGTCCCCAGGACTGTTAGCGGCTAGTTTCCCAAGGGGCAACCTCAGCAACCCTGGATGGGGAGAGAGGCAAGACAGGAGAGAGGGACGAGGCAGGAGAGGAGAGGGATGAGGTGGGACAGGAGAGGGACAAGACAAGGAGCAGAGAGGGGAAGGACATGGAGTGACAGAGGCAGAGAGAGAGGGGGAGAGGAAGTGGAAGAGAAATTCAGAGAGAAGGAGAGAGAAAAAAGAGAAAGAAAGAGCACAAGGGAGGATAAGAGGGAGAGGGGAGGGGAAGGGACAAGGATAGAGAGAGCACAAGAGGAAAGAAAGAGTAAAAGAGAGTGAGAGAGAAAGAAGTAGAGAAAGTGGGGATGAGAGAGGACAAGAGGTAGAGAAAAAGAGAAGCAGAGAAAGAGAGAATTAAAGAGAAAGAGAAATACAGAGAAAGGAGAGAAAAAGGGGGATGGGAGAGGACAAGAGGAGAGAAAAGAGACACACAAAGACAGAGAGACAGAGGGAGAGGGCGAGTGAGGACAACCGCCCAAGGCCCCTGTGGCACCAACACAGGCTGGGTCCCCCTCTTGCCCCATCACCCCGACTGTGGGGAGCTGGGCCTCTGGACAGGGGTCCATTACAGAGACCTCCAGGCTAGTGGGTTCTGGGGCCATGCTGAGTGGGACCCAAGGAACCGCCTCTGTCCTTCACACCCGGCCTGTGTGGCTGGGCCCCCGCGAAGGACTCCGGCCCAAGACTGCCATAAACAGCACTTCCTTTCAGCCTCACTGTGGGAAACAACGAACGCTAATAACCGGTGAGCAGAGCAGGCCGCTGCTTCACGGGCACCCGACATCATTACCATTTCACAGATGAGAAAACTTGAGGTACAGAGAGTCACCACTGCTTATTGAGGTCACCCAGCCAGTAACAAACGGAGCCAGTATTTGCTCCCAGCTCTAACTCCAAGAATCCAGGTTCTTTCCATTCAATCAGTTTTTAGAAATGTTTTTTTATACTGCTAAAGTACCATGTGCTTATGAGAAAAATTATACCAGGATTTGACATTTAAATGTCTCCAGAGATGCCCACTATTCTTCTATCCCCTTCCAGAGCTATTCCAATCATATTCAAGAAAACACATAAGCATATTCTTTGCTGTGTCCTTTTGTTTTACTCAGAGCATACTATATGCCATGTTCTGCAATTTACCATTTTCATGGACTATATCTTGCCTACTTATCAGTATGATCCTTCTTTTTGATAGCTGCACTATATTCGTCTGTGTGGATGTGCCTTATTTTTTGTATTAATCCCCCACTCATGGACACTTAGGTTATTTCTGATCCCCTGTTCATGGATATGTAGGTTATTTCCAGGCTTTGCTCTTACTAACACATTGTGACATTTATCTTTGTGCTTATGTGTGAGTGTATCTAAAGGGCAAGTTCTCAGATGAGGAAGGGCCAGATCACAGGACAGGCACATTTGTAAACCTGACAGATGGTGCCAACTTGCCCTCCAAAGGGGTTGTGTCAATCATCACTCCTACCAACCATCTGCGGGATCATCTCTTTCCTCACACCGTTGTTGGACCACAGGAACATCAGGGAAGAAATGGAAAAGGAAGAGGGAAATGGACAATTACAGTGTGTCCAGAAAAGGGTGACAAGGAAGATACCAAGTTAGCCAGCGACTTGCTCTGTCCCTTTGCAGAGGTTATTTGACACCTTTTTGCCCTGGCCTGGATTTCTCTCGGGTTGAGTGAGCATGTTAGTCCCAAATGCCCACCAGGGGGTGCTAGTGCCCCCTAGACCAGTAATTGTCACCACCAAGTATACTACGCGCCACCGCTAGGTACGGGTCGAAGTATATTATCTATCACATCCTCACAAGCACCTTGGGAGGGAGGTACTATTACCATTCCTATTTGCATTTGGGGGGAAATGAGGCTCATTTGCCCAAGGTCACCAAAGCTAAGACATGATGACCCTGGGAATCAAACAAAGTCTACCTAACCTCAGGGTTCTAGTTATAACCACCAAGCTCTCCTGGACTGAGAGAGTGTGACCCCTCCAGGTGGCCGATGAGCTGACCCTGCTCTTCAGACCCCATTACTGCACCCCTCTCCTCGCCAGACCCCTCCAACCCTGAGATTTCCTTGCAAAAAAGCTTCCTAGAGACCTCAAAATGGTTCCTCTACCTGAGGGGGCTGGAGCCCAGGCACAGCTCTGTGCCCATAAGGATGAAGCAAGAGTTATCCCAGCAGCCCTCAGGAGGTCCAAAGCCAGGCCCGCTCTTGGGGCCACTGAGATATCAACATGTCTGATTTCCTCTTCCCCCACTGGAGGCGTGGCCTGGCCCTGCCCTCCTTGGCTATCCAGGAGCCCAGCTGAGTCCCCACTGGGGGTTCATGTACCATTCATTCATTCATTCATTCATTCAATCATTCATTCGACAAATAGTTACTGAGTCACTAAGGTCCAGAGCCCAAGCTCCAGACTCCAGTGTGGACTTGGCAAGTCATCCACTCAATGCTTCTGAGCCTCAGTTTTTCCAAATATCAAGCAGATATAATTATGACCAGCCGTCTAAGGTAAGTGGGCAGACAGAAGGAGGAAGGTGCAAATGGAAGTGCTAAGCACAGGATCGGGGGCAGAGCTGGTGGTTAACAAACGGCAGGTGTTATTCTGATTATTATTGAACAAGACTGACCGCTTCCCTGACCTCAGGGCACTTAGAGTCTCCTCCACCGGTCCTCCGCCAGTCGATGTGAGTGACCTTGACCGAGGGCCGGCCTTTCTCCCACCAAAGCGCAGCTGATTCACACAGGACCCGCCCCCCACCTGACCGCAAAGCCCACACCACTACCTCTCCCCGCTCATTCCTCAACCCTGAACGTCCTAAAATTAGCCGGCAGCTGCCAATTCCAGCCAGGAACTGCAAGGCCTTGCAGCCTCCTTCTTCACCTCGAGGGTCAGTCTGGCGTTTAAGGCTTTTCCACCGCCAAGGCTGCTGGGACTAACGGTGCCGAGACAAGAGCACAACTGCAGGGTGTCAGGATGACAAGTGTCCTGGTCCTGCCCCAGCATCCTGGCTGCCAGGCCGCGTGGAGAAGGGAAGGCCTTAATTTGTCCAGCCCGCAATTACCAGGGGCCTGCTCTTCAGGTAGGCTGAGCGTGGAAGCGGCCCAAGGGCGGTCTCCATCTGGAGGAATTCATTATTTCAAGCGGCGCCAAGCTTTGAGCTCCAGTTGCTCTGGATACTGCGCCCCCGTCCCCCACAGGACGAGGGCACCTCCTGCTTACGTCTGGTCCAACGTGGACGGGAACAAGGAGGATAAAGCACCTCAGAGGCGTTCCAGGAGGTTTTGGGGATTGATTTTTATGCCCCCAGCCTTCCCTGAGGTGTTTCACCTCACGCCTTCACCCCTGTACACTTTTAGACAGATGCCCCCACACACCCTCATTTGTCTCCCCAAGGCCCCCCTCGCTCCCCCACTCCAAGACTATGTGTGCCCGATCGGAGAGAATCCAAGGAGCTGGTAGGCGGCTGCGCCCCCACTGAATTACAGGGATTTCTCCTGCCAACCAAGTATTTCATCCAGCTGTAGATATCATGAGGAAACGGCAAACAAAGAGAGAGATTTAATAACTGGAAATAAGACTAAGGATACAGATAGTTTAATTTTTTTTTTGTATTGCATCTAATTGCAATCAACAGCACACATCTGACACAGTGACAGCCTCAGCAAAATTGCTGCTGAGAGAACAGAATCTTTGTCTAAAAATAATCAGACATTCTGTGCACCACTGTTTGTTATAACGGTAATCGATGCTGGAGGCTTTGAATTCCATCAATTTATAGATCTGCGCCGGCCTGCCTGGCAATGGGGCGCAGCGCTCGCAGGCCCTCGCAGGGGCGGGCCCGCGCTGGGGCCCGGTGTGTGATTAAGATAAGCCCCGATTCCTTTCATACATTCCTTATCAGGTTCTAATTCTCCAGCAGGTAGAGATGTTCACAACAGTTAAAGATTAGTGCAGCTTCTCAGACGCCAAATTTGAGGGTATCGATCAATAAATCAAATCAGGCCGATCAATCGCCCAATCAGCAGAGTCTAGCCGGTGCATTATTACTGGCGCCTTCAAACCAAGGCTTTTCATGGGTTTCATCAAAACAGCCTCGTCTTGGCTTCCCGCCAGCTGCTGGCTTGCCTAATAGACTCCACAGCCGAGAGGGGCTCCGGCCCAGCGGAAGAGCAATAAATTTCTCATCAAACAGCCGATGGAGAAACAAGATGAACATCTGTTTTGCTGCAATGAAACTCCTGTGTTCTTCAGAATGCGCAAACCGCCTCTGACAGACCACCCCAAAGGCGGCTTCCCTGGCACGCGGCGGCCCCGCAGAATATTCCGCCGGTTATTTCAATCAGGTAATTTAAGGAGACTTTTGCATTCTTCTCTCTGCAGCTGCCAGAGCTCTGCAAAGACTATTCCGGCACAGTCGATAATAAATGCCATCCTGGGACCCTGTAGTATGAAGGCAATTTTATGATACCCATTATGTGGCAATGTAACTTCATTAAAAGCTGTTTATTCCCTCTAAGCATTTTAAGCACTTTCCCTCACCCATAAAGGAGGAGCAGGGGAGGTTATTTTTACAGAAGGGGTCTAGGCCGTATTTCTTCCCTCAATAACACCAAGGAGCCTCGCCCACTGGCCTGCTCGCTCCAGGGAGAGGAGGCGGCCCTGGGGTCCGTGGTGGCCGGAGGACTCAGGGGTCCCCAGCACCCAGCCTGGAGCCGCCTCAGCTGCGGGGTCTGAGAGGCTCAGGAGAGGAGGGGGCTGGGCGGCCTCCCGGCTCAGCAGCCCCTCACAGGCCCTTTGTTCCATGTCTCGTAAGACAGACGGCGACGAAGAAAGGCCCGGAACGTGGCTGCGGGAATACGACAGCAGGAGCCTGTGGATCCCACACTGGAGCTCCCCTGGATCTTGCCTTGTGCTTTTCCACATTGACACTAATCCAGAGAAATCATCCCTGGGCCTGTTGTGAAGGCCAGAATTCTCCTTGGCAGGGAAGCCGGCAGCTGAAGGTCCTTCCGCAGCCCAAGACTTGAATGTCATCTGTCAGGGTCCCTCCCTTTAAAAGGGTCTCTTCACACCCTGAGCTGCAGGGACAGTACAGCAGACACGGCAGCCTGGTCTTCTTAGGAGGAGAGGAGGCAGAAAGGGTGGGGCAGATGCCCCTCGGCGAGTCCAGAAAGATCAGCCCCCTGGGCCTCAGCTTCCCCCTTGCCACGTGGGGATGATGCCCACATCCCGGGTCTACTGTGAAGAGAGAGGGGGTGCCAGGTGCACAAGTACCCCTGCTCAGCCGGTGGTGGCCAGGGTTCCATGGAGACCTCCCCCCATTTTGGGCAAGCTCCCTGTCCCAAGGACAGGCAGGTCCCGAGCAGGGTCGCAGGCCCGGGCTGCAGCCGCGGCTTCCAGTGGGGGCCAGAAATCTGTCTGGGACATGGTGGGGGCACAAGAGAGGACCTGGAGATGGGGGAGCACTCTAACTTGGTGGGACTTAGAACCAGTGTAAAAATCCCAGCCCCCCGATGGCCAACCAGATGGTAAGAACTACAGGGACGCGAGCAGTAAGGACACCACGACAACCACCCATGAGAATAACAAGCAGTAAGAGTTAACACTTAGCCCAAACTACGGGCCAGGCACGATTTGAACCCATTTAATCCTCTCCACCCCTCCGTGAGTCATTATTATTATTATTAATACCACTATCATAAAGTTATTATTGTAAGAGTTAATATTCTAGTTATTATTATATTTATTAACCCTATTGTGCAGATCGGGAAACTGAGGCCCAGAGAAGTGAAGTTAATCTTCCCAAGGTCACACAGCTAGCGAGCAGAATTAGCCATTAGCATTTCTCAGCTGCTTACTGAGTGCCCCATTTTACAGGTAAAGAAATGGAGGCTCAGAGGGGCAGGGATCTGAGCAAGGTCAGTGAGTGGGGGAGCTGGCGCTGGAGCCCGCCGCCAAGCCCCGGCTCCTTTGGGGGCTGTTTCCTGGCCCTGCAGGGGCCTCGCTGGGTTCCTGGCAGCATTCGTGATGAGGAGGGGAGGTCTGCAGCCCCTCCTGGCCCTGTCTCAGCCTCTCCTTGCCCTGAGTAACCGCTGGCCTCCGTGCTATCCTTTCCTGCCTCAGAGCCTGGGCCCTTCCGTGAGCTGGTAACCGCCTCCCGAGCCCCCCCAGTTCAGCTCTAAGACACCACTTCTTTAGGCGCATTCCTGCGGACTCCCCATCGCAGGCTTAAATCGTTTACTTCATTTAGAGTGACCATTTCTTAAATGTCCCTTTCTCCCCTGCACCCCAATTCTGCCTTGTTCGCCTCAGTGTTCCCAGCCCCTAGCACGGTGCCAGGCTCATAGTAGGTGCTTAAGAAATACCTGTTGAATGATCAAAGTGGGACCCCTTTGCCAGTGCCTCCCAGTCACAGGCAGCAGAACAAGGGCGCGCCAGGCCCCCCAGAAAGAACCCAGGCACTTGTGGAGTTTCCAGTGGCCCTTCCCTTCCCAAAATAACAAAAAAGACAGGATAATGCGTCCACCCTCGAGCCAAAGAAGTTGTGGAACTAAGACAAACCCAGTCAGAGGGCTGGACCTGTCAAGGAGAAAGCAAATGATAAACCTGCCAGACCACAGGGCTGTCCGCCAAAAATACAGATATGTGCAGGGGTCTCTCATCCAGAGAGGCCACAGTACATTAGATTTATCACACACTCCAGCCAAGATGGGCCGTGGAGATTTCGGGGTAAGATTTATTATGCTGGCTGGTTTTTAAAATGGAAGTGAAAAGAGGATGTTCTGGCAAAACCGCGGGCTGTTAATGGGGTGAGAATCACATAAAATGGATCATTTCCGAATACCTTCCCCTGTATGCATGGGCCTTTGCAGAAATCTCTGGGAGTTTTTGGAAAAAAAGATGCTGGACCCAATTTTCTCACACTGACCTGTTGGGTGAACTTGGGTAAACAACTTCCACTCTTTGGAAATGTGTCTCTTCTTGAAAATAGCAACAACAATAACAACAAAAATAATAGCTGTAATTTGTTGATAGCTTACTAAGGGCAAGGTACTTTGCATGGGTGGATTCGCCCGAATCCTCACAACAATCCTGAGAAATAGTTAGTATTTTTATGCCCATTATAGAGATGAGGAAACCGAGGTTCAGAGAGGTATACTTGCTTGGGCAGCCAGTCGGAAATCCAGCACGCTACCCAGACCTAGGGCTAGCCCAGTCGGACTCCTTCACTGACTCTCATGCTCGCTGAAAAGTTCTGCCAGAAAAACAAGGGGGTGGGGGGGTACAACTTGGTTTACGTTTCTCATGATGTTTGCTTTTGGGCTCTCAGGAAACTGGCACGTTTCGCTTGTGCCGAGTAAACGTGGGCTTTACTCCCAGCAGCACCAAAAACATTTTGGAGGCATAAGGCTCGGAAGCTGGCATGCCAGCGGGGACAGAAATGAGAGGATGCAACAGCTGGTCAGGTAAGGAAGGCGGAATGTCTGGCTGAAGGAGTGGAGGGTGGGAAGGGCACAAAACGCTAGAACACTGATTCTCAAGCGAGGCTAATCTGCCCTCCTCCAGGAGACATGTGGCAATGTCTAAGGATGCTCTTCATGGTCACATCTGGGCAGATGTGTTACTGGGATCTAGTGGGTGGAGACCAGAGATGCTGCTAAACATCCTACAATGCACAGACCAGACACCTATGCAAAGGATTACCCCATGTTCCAAAGGAAATCCAATGCAAAGTTGAGAAATCCAGCACTAGGAGGAGCTGGGAGCATCTAGCCTGGAGTATAGAAGCCTGGCGGGGGGGGGGGGGGGGGGGGTAGGAGTGGGGGTAGGATTTACATATTTGAAGGAGGGGGGAGGAGCTCAGATCTGTGTGGGCGAAGAAACCCACAGGTTTCTGGCCAACCCCTGGAAGACAGTCTTGATGGACAGAAAGTTCCTTGACTCCAAAGGTGTTCTAGCACAAACTGGTTAATGGGTATGTTCTGGGGAAGGGAATTCCAGCCTGGGACAAGGGGCTGGACGCCATGAGCTTTCATGTCCCATCTAACCCTGACACTGGATAAGACTAGTTGCAAACCATTCAAAGTCTGGACTCTAGCAAAGTTCCCCAAGAGAGTCGTAATGAAGCCTGAGGTTCCTTCTGGAACTTTACGTGGATTATCGCATTTAACCTCGCAACAGCTCTATGGCATGGGCTGTGATTATTCTCCTTTTAGAGCAGGAAACTGAGGTTCTGAGAGAGGTAAGGTCTCTTGTCTGAAGTGTCAAAGCCAGGAAGTGGTAAGTCAGATTCGAACCCGAGTCTGCTGATTCCAAAAGCTCGTTAGGAAGCTATTCCTCAAGTGTGGCCCCCAACCCAGGGAAAAGCATCTTCCCCGCCCCCAGATGTCACTGCTTCGATTGCGAATCACAGTTGGGAAATCTGGACCCAACCTTTGAGACCTAAGTTCAACAGTTCAGCCCTCTCTCATGTTAAATGCGTCGCCCCTCCCCCACTTATTTTTTCAAACAAAAACACAGCAATCGGCAGTGAAAAGACATTGTCCCCGGCATACACTTTAATTGATGTCCCCGACCATTCAGTAACACGGATAAAAGAAAGCTTGCTTTATTAATAGGCTCTCATGCTAATTAGCACAATTTATTGGCAGGGAGGCTGTCCTTGCCTTCTGCAAACGTTACATGTGTGGACAAAAAAACTTTTGTCGTGAACCCAACATGATATCGCCGCGTGATCAAGACTGCCAAGTCCGCTACAAAGAGACAGTAAAAGCACACGGCTTAAACAGACCGCTCAGAGGCCCCGGATGCCACTCTATAAATTTATTACGTAACTGGACCATTCTCAGGGACTGGAAAGTCCCCAATTTAAATGTCGTCTGTTTCTGCACAAAAATATGCCTTTCTCCCTACTTTGATGAAGTCTTCCCTAATGACTACGAAAGTGTCACAGAAAAGTGGAACAAGGTGCGTGGGGGGTGGGAGAGCCGGCGGGGGGGGGGGGTGGGAAGAAAAACCCTAAATGTTTAATATTCAATAAATGTGTCAATTTTACATACAGAGGCAAATGGGTCTTTATTGAGGAATTGGTAAATTTCCTCCGAGGAAAGTAAGTGCATTTTAGCCTTCAAGGAGTCCCAGATGAATAGAAATGGAATGTGATTTGTGATAAAACTCAGCTGCTCTATAAAAGACGTTAAATAAATGTTGCTGTTTCACCAGGGATATACAAAATTGATTGCATTATAGACTGATTCGAAGATGCTGCGGCCCTGTACCGCTCTCTCAGCCCCTGCGCGTGCGGGGAACTGCTTTCAGAGACAATTTAGACCACGCCACGACTCCTCTTCCTCAGGCTGCGGCAGAATTGTCTGGCAATGCAGCAGTCACCCCCATATTTTGTTTTAGTGTGAACCATAGGAAACTGCTGATATTTGACCAGGTTTAATCTCCCCCAAATGGCAATTTCATCTCCTTTTATATTTCAGGTGGACGGGCCCTGTCACCTTGGGGGAGGCCGGCGCTACACGTAAAGGGAAATTCGCTCACTGTCTAAGGTGCTGGTGGAGGTGTCACAGCTCTCTGTCCCAGTCGGGGTGAGTTTGGGAATGCCCCTGCCCTCTCTGAGCCTCAGTTTTCCCCATCTGAAAAATGAGTGCAATTCTACTTTTCTTCCAGAGTATCTAGAAAGGCTCCCCACCGTTCTTTCACCATCTACTTTTCTGTCTGGCAGCCAGAGAGAAAGAACCTTTCCAGACACAAACTGGATGCTGACACTTCCTCGCTGAAAGCTTCTCGGTCTCCCGGCTCCATTTCAGATAGAATCAAATCCCCAAGCTCAGCCTGCGATGCCTGTGTGGGCAGGACGCTGCCCATTCCACCAGTGCATCTCCTCCCCTGCTCCCCCTTACTCACTCTGCCCTCGCCATGTGAATCTTCTTGTTCCAGAAGCTCATTCCAGCCCCTGAGCCTTTGCACATGCGGTTTCCACTGTGGGGATGCCCTCCCCTCCTGGTTCTTTGCCCAGCTCAGTAATTAAAAGTGTGATCCCTGGACCAGCAGCATCAGCATCACTTGAGAACTTGTCAGGAATGCAGATTCCTGGGCCCTACTCCAGATGTGCTGAATCAGAAGCTCTGGGGATGGTACCCAACATTGTGGGTTTTTTTTTTTCTTTTGAGGTACCAGGGAATGAACCCAGGACCTCATATGTTGGAAGCTGGCACTTAATCACTAAGCCAAACTGGCTTCCCTAGTTGGGTTTTTTCTCTTGTTCCTTTTGCTTGTGGTCTGTTTTTTGCTTTTTTTCAGGAGGCACTGGGACCTGAACCCAGACTTCCTATGTGGGAGGCAGGTGCTCAATCACTCAAGCACATCTGCTCCCCAGCGCTGTAGGTTTTAACAAGCCCTTCGGGTCATTCTCTGTCAAATTTCAGTTTAGATCTTGCTTCCTTAACAGCACACCCCAAAACTGGGTCAGGTTCTCCTCTCCTAGGCCCCCATAAGCCCTGCTCAACTCCATGCGGCTCATTGCCTCTGTATAGTACCAATGAATTGTTTCATAACCATGTCTCTTCACAGCTAGACTAGAAGCTCCACGAGGACAGGGACCCTGTACCCCCAGCACCTAACTGTGCTCGGCAGAGAGCAGATATCCCATAACTATGTACCAAACAAGCAAATGAATGAATATGAGATTGAACAAACAAGTGAGTCCTGGAGGAAAGACAGATGCTCACGAAGGGAGGGCCCCAGGAACCCTGTTCTCCATCCGTGGTCCAGATGGTGTCCCATCCCCGCCGACTCTCTAAGGATCACCCTGGCCCAGCAGGAACCAGTTTCAGAGGAGCACAGAAATGACCGTTAAGTTAGAAATAAAGAAGGAAAAAGCCAGCAGAAAGGGGAATCCCGCCCCGAAGATGAACAGCTCAGAGGCTAAGCCCAAATACCCCCCACAAAGAGTAGCAAATCTTCTCTCTCCTTCCTTGACAGGGACTGGCGGTGCAGAAAGTTTCAAAATGAAAACCTGGAGACCCAAATAATCGCAAGCCAGAAATCTGCCCATCCAGCTTGAAGGATTCCAGTCCCGTGGTCGCACAGATTGTCTATCTGGGAGGCTGAAGCTGTGCTAAGCCCTGAGTTTACTGGGAGCGTCTCGATACTCCACGTTGGCTGGCCTTGCTCTTGGAGCTAAAGCTGGAAGGGAAATCATTTCTTTTTCTATACCTCAGAGCAATTCTACTCTCTTAAAGCAGGCCTCTGGCTCGCTGCTACTTTCCTTAGTTAGGTGTTCCAAATGATATCAGTTCTGAGAAGATCAATTATTAATGAAAAGTCGGGGAATGCTCACTGGTTATTTGCATTGATTTGGTTGACAAGACGCAGGTTCCTTTTGAACTGCCTAAGTCTGTGGAAGGGACAGGGAGCAGAAAAATGCAAGAATCCAGAACAGCTGGGGGTTCGAGGCCTCCACCAAACTAGAGGGACCATGGAGAGTGTAAAGCTTTGCCCAGGACGAGGACATTGGGCCATCCTCCCAGGGACCCCAAATAAAGCCATTTCCATAAAGACAAATGATGGCTGCCGTTGGCCAGTACCGTGAGCAGCCACGGTGATATAATTGGCCTGTTACCACATCATCTTTAATCAATAGGATCTGGAGTTTTCCACACGGCTCATGCGGCCCAAATCTTACTGGCAGCCAAGAATCAGCAGGTTGTTGAAAGGCCCAATAGTTCTGCCTTGCTAATGGGTGGCTTGTTCCCTCAACCCTGCTGATTTTTAAAATAAAGCTAAATTCCAATAATTGTTTAATGTTTATTTTTATTTAGTTCTGGTTCAGATGCTCTGCGTCTCTCTGACAGAAATTGATACGTGGCTCATGGTGAGCTTTATTAACACACACACGCACACACACAGGCTGCACGCCCACTGGGGAGTGGTTTCCTTGGCCTGGCTGAGGCATGGGACACATTTCTAGAGGGGGAGATGGGCAGAGGGCGGATTCGCCAAGCGTCGCTTTCTCCCTTCCGCTTCCCAGGCGGGAGAGGAGGACGCAGCTCTTTGCTCACAGAAGCCCTGTGCCTCACTCGGGCAGTGGACGAAGGCCTCTAGCGTGGCCTCTAGTCACGGCCTGCAGTGCCGTGAACCCCTGGGGCGTGCGCGACCTCACTGCCGCCACAAGCTGGACACCTTGTCTTGTGTGCATTTTGAAATACCAAGTGGCCATTCTCAGGGTACCGCAGAATCGCCAGACCACCTGAGTACGACAGGCACCCGAGCTGAGGTATCCCACGCGCGACAGAAAGCAGGAAGCACGCTGTTTGCACCAGACACCCACCCCGGCCTCATACAAGAAGACCCCTCGTTTTCCTGCTGGTGTGGCTCAGAAAAACCCAGGCGAGTCTGAGTACTGGGAGACGGTTTCCAGTTTGTTCTTTAAGCTCGCCTATATCACGCGCTTAAGATGACAATCGCACACAACACTAGAAGGTTCAGCTTGCAAAATCACCTCGAGCTGTTCTCCTGAAACATGGTGTGCCAACGTGTGCAGGGTGCAAAAGTCAAACCCAAGACTCCTCACACCGTGAATTCTGTCATCCGGCCGGGGGCTGCCCTGACTTCTCCAACTTCCTCACGCCCAAGTCGAATTGGGCCACTTGGCTCCTTCCTCCGGATCCCACCGTCATCACCCGGGTTCAGACCCCGCAAGGCTCCACCAGCGCTACTAGGAAGCCTCCTCGCGGGGCTCTCTGCCCGCCCCTTTGTCTCTTCTCCTTGGAGCCCTGAACCTCGACCCAGACGCGGATCCCAGACTCCGGCCAATCTTGCCCCCCGCCTCGCAAGATCCTTCCCAGCGTCTCCTCCTGCTTCCTGGGAGAGGCCACAGGACTCACCTGGCACTTAAGTTCCTCCCATTTCCCAGCCACGCCTACCTCAGCCCTCTCACCTGTCCCCTGCACCTCAGCCTTCCCAGCACGCCGGGCCAGAGGTCAAAGACCCAGCTTCCGAGAGGACAGCTGGCTTCATTTTTTCAGCAAACTGCAAATAAGAGGAAGTGATGGTAAACTCCCTCTTTTCATGGGTGAAAGGGAAGAATGAAATCAGAGAAGTGTCTCTGCAATGGGGGAGAAGGTGTTGGAAGGAACCCAGGTCAAGTCCTTGGAAGGCAGGCGTCTCTGTCTGGCTCGGCCCCTTCCTTGCTGTGGACACTTCCCAGCCCCCCTTGGTGGCCCCGGCTCCTCACCCTGGGAGGAAGGGACCTGCTGCTCAGGTGCAATCTCTCTGCACACCGGGGGCTACAGTTGCTAGCACTCTTGTCCTTGGAGGAGTTGTGCCCCAAGTGTACCCCCTCAATGCCCCTTCCCTCAGGGTATCTAAGTGCCCCCGCGTGCACCTGGAATTCCCTTCTCTCCACAGCCCGCTGCCAGGGAAAATCTCTAGCAGGTGCCTGCCTTCCTCGCAGGGCCCGAGGAGCATTTCGCGCGCCCCACGCCCTGCAGCCTACGCCACCCGCCACGCCGGCGGAACTGGTTTTCTGTGCACAGCTCACACTCTAATAATTGTCCCGATACATACGGCATGTACTCAGCCTCTATTATCAACTAATGAGTAAATAATATTCTGTTCTAAATCCAAAAGTGCTATTAGATACCAGAGGGGGACTAATGAGCGTTTTAAGACCCCTTTAATCACATATTAACGTGACGAGAAGCAGGCTGCACAGCCCATATGGCAACCACCCTGCGACTGAGGCTTTTTCCTCTTTAACAAAAAGCAAAGAGGGGAGAAGAGAGCAAGACCTCTACCCGTGGGTCTGTTTAGTAGCCAGGCCAACTGGCTGGGGGTGGGAGGAAATCCCCAGAGCTGACTTTTTGTCTTTGGGCTCAACAGAGGCTGTGGAACCCAGCTATCCCTCCTTTTCTGGGCCTGATGGGGAAGGGGGAAGAAGGTCTGGGTGCAGGGTGGGGGAAGAGGGGCTCAGGGGCCTTAACTTGCTGAGTGATTATAACAAGGAGCTCCTGCCACTGTGCACCCCACTGAACATTCCAGAAAGTTCAAGAACCTGACCCAAATTCCTCCCACTGATCCATCACCTCATATTAGCAACTTAGTTTCTTATTAGCTACTTGCCATCGAATCACATTAATATTTGTTTTCCCTAATGCAATGCAAGAGTCTTCTCAGATTAGCAACTTTCTCGTCTCATTAGTGGAAACAACCACTAACACAATACAATACTAATATGACAGAGTCTGATGGAAAATTGCTAACACAATCCGACTCTCCTCTCACGGTGGTATAGGAATGTTGGTTTGAGCAACGGTGGGTGGCTTAGTTTCCTGGGGTTGCTGTGACAAATGACTACAAATAGGTGGCTTCAAACAACGGGAATTTACTCTCTCACAGCTCTGGAGGCCAGAAGCCCAAAGCCCAGGTGTCGGCAGGCCCTGCTCCCTCTGAAGGCTCTCGGAAGGAATCCTTCCCTGCCTCTTCCAGCTTCCGGTGGGTGCCCTCTGGGCCTGTGGCTGCTTCAGTCCAGTCTGACTCGGTTTTCACGGGGCCTTCTCCCCTGTGTGTGACTCTGTCCAAATTCCCTTCTTACGAGGACACCAGACATCGAATCTGTGGCCGACACTAGTCCAGTATGACCTCGTCGCAACTTGATGGCATCTACAAAGGAATTACCTCCAAATAAGGCCACCTTCACAGGTCCCGCAGACACTGGGCGTTGGGACCTGAACACACTTTTGGGGGCACACAATTCAACCCACTACACCTGGGGATGCTGAAACAATCTGTCCCTGGCAGGCAGAGCCCCACGGGCCACCTCAGTTGTCTGACTATGGATGAGATTTTGTCCCTCAGAAGGAACTAACTTCCCCCAAAGCTGGTAAAGCTGGAAGGGTCCCCGAGAGGTGCCAGCCCAGACAGCTAAGGGGGGGCGGGTCTCTCCTGTTTCAAACCATCTCTGACCTCCTGTAAAGAATGTTCCAGCTCCTCTCCTAAATTTCTGGGAGCAGGTGACAAGGCAGCATGGAGAAGAGGCGTCTATTACCCTGCAACTCTGTTCTCCACAGTACTAACTTTATTGGTGTGACAAGGCAGCGCCAGCGTTGCCAGGGCTAATTCATCAAGGATACGTGGACACAGCAGAGCTAGGGTGTCGTGAGGAGCCAGCCACCCCGGGTTGTTCTGCTGACGAGGCCCTGGGGTGGTGACAGGCGAGCTGGTCACAGGCTCACACAAAGTACTTTTAGGAGAACCCGGCTCAAGTCAGCTTGAGCTGTAGACCGGCTCAGGTTCAAAGCCCATCTCTGCCATGTCTTAGTTAGATGATCTTGGGCATTTAATTTAATCTCGCTGTTCCTCAGTTTTCCTTTCTGTCAAACGGGGACAAAACAGGCCCTTACTAAATAGGGTGGCTATGAGGATTAAATGAGAGGACTATAAAAACCCAGAATCTAGGAAAATGCCTGGAATACAGCCCCTCTTCCCGAAGGTACAGCAATGATGACCCCAAAGTGAGCCAGCAGGCCACTCCATCACCAAGGGGCAGCTGCCCTTCCTTGCTTTTTAAGTCCGTGCATGCAACCTGGGCTAGGCATTACAGAACAGTTGAAAGTTGACTGAGATACAATTTCTCCCTTTAAGAAGGACACCGTCTACTTGGGGAGACAAGGAACAGAGCCAGAAGGCCAGGGTCATATCACAAGAGGACTTTAAGCCAAACCGAGGAGGTTAAACTTATCCTGTGGGAAACTGGGAGCTGTGAAAACAAGAGCCCCTGAGATTTAAAACAGTTGCAGGAACAGAGGACCATGGACAGAGGAAGGGTTGCTTCCCTCACTGCCAAACCCTCTGTCAACTCTCTGGTTCCTTAAGTCCCATTAGAAAGAGAGGCTGAGGGACAGCAAAAGACAGAGGCAGAGGCAGAGAACGCCAGGGAAGCTGTGAGTACAGGCTCCTCGGTGACAGCGCTCACTCTTGCTCTAGCTTGCGCTGCCAAACTGTCTGGAAGACTGGCAGAGCCCCCCGCCCCACCCCACCCAACTCTATTCCGAGCTATCCCAGGCAAGGATGCCGAATAATTCCCACTGCCTCTGAACAGCGCTCCACGTGGCAGCCAAGAGCCCGCTGCCAGGAGGCAAATGGCCAAGATTCACTTCCCACAGAGACATCCCCTCGCCAATCAGAATGCGGCCGGCACACGGCCTGGAAAATCGCACTGTTGCGGCCTGTCAGGCAGATGACGCCGACAGGGCTTCTCTGCTCTGCCCACCTGTCCTCCCAAAGCCTCCCGGTAAGGAGGAGGGTTCACACCCCAAGGACCCAAACACCTGTCCCCTCCATGTTTAATCTCCATGGAGCCGCCTGCTAAGGGCAGTTTCTGGAGTCAAAATATGTGGGTTCGAAGCCTGGCCCCTCCATGGAGCAGCTGAGGGACCTGGGGCAAGTCACTTAACCTCTCTGTGCTCGGTCTGCACCCACACAATAGGGTTCATAACAGTTTCTTCTACAGAGTTGTTAGGAGGTTTCAGTGAGATCAGAGAGGAGAATTGCTTGGTTGGCTGTGCCTGGCATTTAGCCCGTGCTCAAGACACCTCAGTGTTGGGTGTTACTAGCTACAAAATTTCATCTATCTAGAACTCAGCTAACTGGTAATAGTGGCTTCCCAGAATGGGGCTGGGAACCAGAGATTTAGCAGAACAGGCCTCCCAGCAGTTAAAACAAATGCCACAAAGTCAACACACTTGAAGCCTGATCATAAAAACCATTTTACAGGATATTGGTATGATATCAATAATTTAATGTAATTAATGTAACATAACGGTAATGTGGTAATTAGTAACAATCACCACCCAGCCCTGGGCCTGGTAATTTAAACACAATATGTCCCTTAACTACAGGTAAATGTGCTAGTAAATGTTAACCAGCCAGCTCTCAGGAGAAAAAGACCAAGTTCTGAGGTGATACTTCAGTACTTCCACTGTGGCCAATCTCAAGCTCCCGGCATGACGTCACTGAACTTGGAGTTGGGCAGAGATGCTAACCAGCATCTCTCAACCAGCGCCATCACCACGACATCAGCCTCCCTATGTCCCCAAGGGGTCAGTGCTATTTTTAGCTTCATTTCACAGACAGGTGAGTGACAGCAGCAACAGGATTTGAACTTAGGCGTTCCTGGATTTCCAAGCTCATGCTCTTGGCCCTCAAACCAAGGAAGCTGACCTTGTTGGAAGAGCAGATATTATACTGGGTGTGTGGCGCCCAAACCTGCGCCTCTGTGCTCGCCTCTGTCCAGCTATTGTCTGGAAGCCACTTCCCCAACGAGGACCCACACCCCGTCCTGTCTGCAGTGGCTCTCGGTGACTCTTCAACTTCTCTTTTCCCAGGCGGCAGATGGCTGCACCTCTTCCCCCACTGCAGACAGCCGGACGCCACATGTTCACCTAAAAAAAACAACTGAGGGGCCCGTGCTCCCCACGTCCTTCATAAATAGTCCCCGATGACACAGGGGCCACTCGGTGGCACCCTCTGCCCCAGACTGGCGCGTCTTCAACAGCAACGTGCTCCCGAGTCCCCTGGGGATCTGGCTAGAGCGCAGTTCGGACTCAGGAGGTCTGGGGTGGGGCCCGGGTGCCGGCGTTTCTAACAAGCTCCCAGGTGATGCTGACGCTGCCGGTCCGAGGACCATCCTTTACTGAGGGTGGGGCAAAATCCCCAACAGGCAACGCCCACGTGGCTTGCAGGACCCCTAACCTTCCTCCGCCATTCCCCAAAGCAGCTGGAGCAGGACGTCTAGGCACAGACACCTGGGAGGGGGCGCCCACCTGGGCGTGCTGCCTTTTTTATTTTTTTGGTCTTTATTTTTTTAATGTTACATTAAAAAAATATGAGATCCCCATATACCCCCCACCCCCTCAACCCACTCCTCCCCCCATAACAATAACCTCCTCCATCATCATGAGACATTCATTGCACTTGCATCTCTGAGCACCGCTGCACCTCATGGTCAATGGTCCACACCATAGCCCACACTCTCCCACAGTCCACCCAGTGGGCCATGGGAGGACATACAGTGTCCGGTAAGGGTCCCTGCAGCACCACCCAGGAAGACTCCAACCCCCGAAAATGCCCCCACATCACATCTCTTCCTCCCACTCCCTAACCCCAGTAGCCACCATGGCCACTTTCTCCACACCAATGCCACATTTTCTTCGATTACTAATCACAATAGCTCATGAATAGAATATCAGTAAGTCCTGTTATTACCTTCCCAACTCTTACCTAAACCAGCGCTAAGTGTCCACTCAACACCGGGGCTGGCTGCTGCTGGGAATACAGAAGACCCAGCCCCTGCCTCGGGGAGCTGACGGTCCCCCCCTTCTTGTAGTGGGAAAAGCCCCTCAGAGTCTGTGAGCTCAGTTTCCAGGCAGTAGTGATAGCAAATGCTTATGCAGTCCTCACTGGACTAAGCGCTTTGTAAGTATTAACCCATCCAATTCTTAACTCCCTGATGCAGTAAGTATCATTATTAACCCCATTTTACAGATGAGAGAACTGAGGTTCAGGGAAAGGACATCACTTGCTCAAGGTAATATCATCTTGAAAAGGAAAGAGAAACTAAATTCCCAGAGGAAAAGGTGTGGCATGTAGTTATAAACTGGTACTGAAGGATGCTCGGGATAGAGTGGAATGAACTTGATTTCTGGTGGGTGGGGGGTAGGGAAGGCAGATAAAGTATGAACGTGACTGCACTTGACTGGAGCAGAGGGGCATGAACAGGGAGAAGACCAACATTATTCAGGATTCTTTGGACTGTAAGCAACAGAGTCCCCACTCAAAGTGGCTTAAACATAAAAGGGAAACTATTGCTCATCTATCTGAAGAGCCTGGGGAAGCTTCAGGCGTGGCTGGATCCAGGAGGTCAAGCAACATTGGCAGGGTTTGATCTCTCTATTTTGGCTCTGCTTCCTTCTGAGTTGTCCTCCTCCTCTTCCACCATGGCCAGTTTTCCCCAGCCATTTAGGAAAAACGGCTGCTGGCAGTCCCAGGTCACATCCTTCTGGAGGGAAAAGGACTTTTCTCCCACTATGTCCAGGTACGTTACAGGAGAGACTGATTGGCTCCACCTGGTCCACGGACATCTGCCAATCCAATCACTGTGTCCCTAGGAATGGGGCACTCTGATTGGGTAGGCCTGGTTCCTGAACCCACCCCTGCGACATGTGACATAACTGACAGCTTCTCAAAGGAAAGTGGGGCTCGAAATGGAGAAAGGGGCAGGGAAATGCTGAGCTGATAAAAATAGGGCTCAGAAACCACTCTGTGCCACCTACATTGCTACCAGGCCAAATTATTGTTTTTATGTAGCAATAAAATAATAATCATTATCATTTAAACAACCCTCAGCAAGATTGGCTCAGAGCTGGGCCTGGCATGGTTTGAAGTCAGCCCACCCCACAGAAAAGGGCATTTCTGGAATTCAACAGCCATTCGGGGAAGGAATATTCACTTCCTGTCACAAATGGTTCTTTTGCGTGGCAAAGCTTTAAGAGAGCAGTTAGAATATGGCTCAACTGAGAAAAGTCACAACCTGGACAGCTGAGTTATAAACACCGCCATGCTCACAGGGCCCACTGCGGCAGTCCCCGAGCTCCCTGCTTCTGCCCGTGCCCCCTGGAGTCTGCCCCCACACAGCAGCCAGAAGGGTCCTGGCACTCCCAAGTCGGGTCGCGTCCCCTGCTCAAAGCCTCTGGTGGTTCCCACCTGGCTCAGAGCCCCGCTGCTGCCGGGCTTTCCTGCCTCTCCCCCTCGCTCACTCCGCTCCAGTCGACTGCGGCCCATGGGCCAAACACGATTCTGCCCGGTTTTTGTGAATAAAGTTTATTGGACACAACCCCGTGCGTCTGCTCACAGGCTGGCAGCTGCTCTGTTGCGGTGGCAGAGTGGCGCAGGCGCATGAGAGATCACGGGGCCTACGATGCCTAAAAGGGGCACTGTTTGGCCTTTACAGAAAAAGTTTCCCAGTCACTGTTTTAGACAACGGTAACAATGAAAATACTAAGCTAACACACATCAAGTACGAACTGTGTGCCAGACATAGTTGTAAGCCCCTCATTCTTACAACCCTATGAGATGGGGTTAGAATTCACCATCATGCAGCCAGTAAGTCAGAACTGGGATTTGAGTTCAGTGGCTTGACCCCAAATTCCATGCTCTTAACAGCTGTGCGAATTGAAGAAGGGTCTTCTGGAAGCTTCAGTGGGTAGGTTTTTAAATCAGGATGTGAGTTTCCAACTACTGGCTCAAGAAAAAATCATACACAGGTATTTGCTGCAAGTAGTGGCTCCCACAGAGCTCCCTCCGGGCCCCAGCTGTGTACACGCTGCCTCGTCAACACTCTGAGGGGCAGAGCTGTCCCAACAGCCATCAGGTTCTCTGAGCCGTCACGGAGGCCCGAGCCTGGAGTCAGACGTGAGCCCCAGCCCTGCCCACTGGAGCTCCAGCAAGAAACCCATCTCTCCTGCAGCAGGATCCCACCAAGTTCCGCTCCAGAACTGGAGGAGCCCACGACCCTCTCATGTTTTCTGTTAATTTGTAAAGCCAAGCATCCTGGCAATAAACAAGCTCTTGGGTCCTGACCCCCCCACAAAAAAAAAAACCCAAAAAAATCACCAGACTACGAAGTGACTGGGGCAGCCTTGAGGATCGAGTCCCCCAGGAGCTCATACCACATTAAAAAAAAAAGGTTCAGAGCTTCCATAGGGCCTGGGTTCAAATTCTAGCATTGTCACTTACCAGCTGTGTGAATCTGAGAAAAGCATCTCTTTCTGGCCCTCCGTTTCCCCCCCCTATAAAAGGAGGGCAACAGTGATCCCCTGGTCAGAGGGCGGCTGTGACATTAGGAAATAACAGAACAAGTGCTTGGCACAGAATGTGAGAGTTAAAGAGAATGGGCTTTGCAGAAGGGCTGGCCCAAGTTCAAACCCTGTTCTCACCACATGCTGCAGACTCACTGTTTTGCAAAGCCTCGGCTTCATCATCTGTAAAATGGGAAAAATTGCAGAGCTGACCTCTTGGGGCTGCTGTGAGGATTCACTGAGCCAATGAGTGGTCAGGGCAGGCCTGCAGCAAAATGGTCAACCTCTTTAGCTTTCAGGATTAACCTCCGTCAAGGCACGTAGGAGATCATCAGGCCAGCGATGAAAAGTGCTCGTATTTTCTGAGTTAAGGGTGACATGATCCGGCCTCTGGGGAGCCTGTTCCAGCCCGCCAGGGAGGTGACTCGGCGCACCAGGGCCTGGAAACGGGGAAGCCTGCGCGTGAGAGCTGTGGGTTCTGGCCGGTTTCACGGCTGGCTCCCCAGAGGAAAAGTCCTGGTACTGGCTTTGTCCCATCGGGGCCCATCAGGTGGGGGTGCAGGGGCATGACTGTGGGGGGGGGCAGGGGGAAGGGGAGGTGAAGCAGCCACCCTCAAATACCTGATTCGATGGTCCAGCTTGCAGCCACAGCAGCCAGGCCAGGGCCCCTCAGGTCAGGGCACAATTTTCCAGTGCGGCCCCACCCCACAGACCAGGCCAATGCCTGGGAGGGCCGCAGCCCTGCCCCACCCCCAGCTCACACTTGCACACCAAATTGCAGACACATCCCCCAGGAGGCCACAGGTATCTCAGGCTTCCTGTGGCTGAGAGGGACCTCTGGCTTCCCACCTCCCACCTGCTCTCCCGACCTTCCTCCCAGCGGATTCCCCATCTCAGCAATCGACTCCGTATTCACCCAGGCGTTCAGGACACAGGCTCGAGAAGCATTCTCATTCCATCCACTCTGCCACGTTAAACTGCCCACCAGCCAGGCTGGTCGGCTCCACCTCCTGGGCAGACCCCACACCAGCCCTCTGCCGCCCCCAAGCCCTCTCTGGCCTCCCGTGGACACGCTTTCAGAGGCTCCCCAGAAAGTGCCATGGGATCGCAGTGCTGCCCGGTGCAGGCTGCATTGGCCCCTGGGACACTGTGCTGGAAACCCAGCCTCCTTCAAGGAGCCCAGGGCCCTGAGCAACCCTCCCCGACACAGCACACGCGTGTGCACACGTGCACAGGCCCCAACACACACCCATGCCCAGATACAGACCCAGAGATGAAGATACACCCACCCCACACACACTACCCACTGATACTCAGAGATAAAGGGCACACGCCCTGCCATACACACACACACACCAGACACACGCCTAGACGCCCACCACAGGCATACGGATGCACACCTGGCATCGGCCTCCAGCAGATCCCGACGCAGCTTCGCACACGCGCCCTGGCGGCACACTGGCACAGGCGGATGCACTCATGCCCCTTCTCACGGCTGACTCCTCATCCTTCGGGGGTCACTTTAGAGAGCCTCCCGCACCTGCTGCTCTGTACCACCGCACACTGTTTACTTTCTCCATAGCTGCTCTCACAACTCGTGATTCTTTGATTGTTTGTTTACTTGTTCAGGGTCTGCCCCACCCGGCATGTCTGTGGCAGGCGGCGGGGACCCTTCCCCTTTTGTTCACTGCTGTATCCCCAGCATACAGCGCACTGTAGCTGCTCAACCCCTATCGATGGAAGCAGGGGTGGTCCCCTTTCTATGTTAAAAAGGGAGCACCACGTGTACTCTGATCTACGTGCCAAAGTGTCCAGAAGAAAAAGATACCGGTAATGGTCAGGGAGGGGGCCGGGAGTTCCAGAGACTTACTCTTCACTTCAGACTCATCTCTAATGAGGAAACATTTTAAAATTATATGTCTATTGCTTATAGAATAGCGCATCTTTGAAAATTAGTATTTCCCAGCAGTGGACCCCTAGGGAAGTATTTCTAAAATCCTGGCAGATCAACAGACAACTTGGCTGTGAGACTCTGACCTTGACCTTGACCTTGACAGCCCAGGTGCGATTCTTTCCGAGCTCCCGATAATTCCAAACAGGACTCCCCATTGGTCCCGGATAACCCCAAACTAAAGGCCTCACCACTGGCCCCCACCATTGGTGGGGTAACCAGTAACAGCTGGGCCCCTCCCCTTAGCATTAGCAAGGGGAGGAAAAATTAATAGCTTAAAAGGTGACCACACGAGCCAAAGCCCCCTCTCTGCCTAGAGGAGCCCATACCAAATTTCCATCCTTCTCTCCCATTTCTCAGCAAGCTCAGTTCTTACCCCCATTTCTCAAGAAATTCTTTTTATTGGCCTAAAAAATAAATCCTGGCAGAAGATTCCAGATTCCAAGGTGGAGGCTGTCAACACCTTCAGAGGGGCAGGTGGGAAGGTTAGAGCCAGGACTCTGTGGCACTTTCCCAGGCCTGGGGGAAAGGTCACCTGGGATGGGGGCTCAGGCCTTGGGGGACTCTTCCCCCGCCCCCCTTTATCTTCAAGGCCACCCTGTCTGTCTAGGAAGGAAATTCGGTTTGTCTGCAGCTGAACATTGTTCCTGAAGACACTCTGGTGGCTGTGAGGGCCAGGGGTCCCAGGGCAGGAGCTGTGGCTCCTAGTTGATGGCTTTTTCTAGATTCCCCCGGGAGTGGGGGCTGAGCTGACTGGTCTTTATTAAATAGAAAGCAGTGTACTATGTGGATAGGCCTGTTCAATGTCATAATCTCACAAAACCTCCCTTATCCTAAAGGACTTTTTAAAAACCTGCAATAATTTTCATGGGTCCCTCAGACTGATGTCTTCTTATACCCCTGATGAGTGAGGACTTGCCAAGCTTTTGAAACTGCTCCTAATTCCAAGGGTCCTTCCACTGTCCCACCACACAACAACGTGCCTTCTCCAAGGGTCTGGCTGCAGCTGATCTTAGAGAAGACAGGTGTTGACAGAAAAAAACGCAAACGTGCTTCTGGCTGGTACTTACTATTAATTGCCATCCCCTACCCCCCTAAAAAACACCTGCCTGTTTGTGAGGTGGAGGAAAGGGGGGGAAGGAAATTGCCTCTGATCCTGTTTCCACCTGACATAATTGGAAACTGTCTCCTATTACCCGTTCTGCTGACGGCTGCCTGTCCTCCCGCTTCCCTTTGACCTTCCCTGATTGCATCCCTATGGGATCGGGTTGGTCCTCTCCACATCTCTACAGGGATTTCATCTCATTTCTTCGTCTTCTGAGGGTACTATTTGCTTTACCAATCCCCAATCTCAGGACAATCATAGGTTGAGACAACGTGGCATCTCATACCCCTGTGTGGGTTCGTCTTTTTGCTTAAATTCTCTACGTACAGCCAGTGAATACTTCCCTTCAAATGCACCCCCTAATATCTGGAGCTGTTGCCAAATCTACAAGTTACCATCCCTGGACAACCCATGATCCTTCCCAACCTCCCCCCACCAGCCTAAAAATAAGAACCTTTCAAGACAGAGACAGAGATAGCAAGTGTGTAGCACAATGCAGATGAGACAGTAAGTATGTAGCATGCATGTGATGATGCCACGTCCCAGGCCCCTGGCAGACATCACTAATGAATTGCCCACATCTCCACCACAACTCATCAGTAAATTCAGCCAGTTAGACGTCTAAATGCATTTTTACCTTATCCATCCTCCATCCTCCACCATTTCTTCCAGCTTCTCCTCCTACCCCACTTCCATCAATTCTCCACACACCATCACCACCAGCAGAGTGATCTTTTTAAAGCTTCAATGTTTTAAAAGTATAAACCAGATCCTAGCACTACTCCTTGACCCTGAAAATTCTCCACTGGCTTCCCACTGCAATTAGAATAGGATTTCACCTCCACCCTGTGGCCCATGGGCCTGGCATGATCTGGCCTTGCTGGTATCTGCTGTCAGCCTCTTTTCCAACCAGAACGTGAACTCCTTCAGGGGAGCAAGTTTGGCTGTCCATTTCTCAGCTGGGTCCCCAGGGCCTAGAGCAGGGCCTGGCACATAGTAGGTACTCTAAAATGTTTATAGATAGAATGAGACTCTCTTTTGTGATTCAGAATGTGGCACACAAATCCTTTGCAATGTGGAAGCTACCACTGAACTCTCAGCCTTAGCACATCAGGCCTCAGAGCCTGTTCTAATAGTGGGTGGGTCTACCCACCTCCAACTTTTTAGAATGAGGCAGTGTACAAATAAATCACTTTAGCCCTCTTGGCCAGCTTACTTTCTTTCCTTATATGTAGAAAACATTTTAGTCCTTTGCTCCTTGAGTGGAAAATGGTTTGGGGAGGCTGAGATTTGAGCCTGACAGTGTCCCTCAGCTTTGAGCATCCGGGGACAAGAACACCCGGGAGTCTGTGAGGAACTTCACCCACATTTAGACTGGTGCATGTTTGTCACCGCAGAGAAAAATGCCCAGGACAGTCAAGCCATGTGCTGCTGCTACTGTAGGACAGCCCCCTTCAGAACTGGCTGAGTCACCACAATGGTTAGAAACAGGTGCCAGGAGACCTAAACTTCTGGAAAGGCCAGGAGCCCCAGTCTACCTGGAGGTGGAGGGGAACTATTCTGAGACACGGAGCCCCAAGGAAAGTGGGCTCCAGGCTTGCTGCCTGGTTTCCCTGGTCATGGACATCTTGGAGCAAAAGGTGAATATTCCAGGTACTTCTATCAGGTTTCTTGGGGGAAAGGGATGTGGGTAGGAAGAAAAGGGGATGGAGGGAGAAATGGGCAATTAGTGCTATTAATTACTTCTCAACCATGACCTCTGTTTCTACCCCGGGATTAAAGACACATTCATTTGCGACAACTATTAAGGTCTTAAATTCAATGCTTCACAAATCAGGGCAGTGGAATGAAAATTCTTTCTCTGTAGGGACCAGGAGGCAGCGAGCAGAGAATTTTCTAGGCAGGTTGCTGCAGCCCAGTTGGAAAGCCTGGGCTTGTGAGTGGGGTGGAGGATGGCTCTCTTGCGCTGGCTGCTTTTTCTTACTGTTTTTCTTTTTTAAAAGCCATTTTGGGGGGGTGCATGTTCCAAATGTATAATCTAATGTGCTATAAAAGTCACTAATGTGATTATACTTTTATATCATATTAGAGAAAATGAATACTAATTCAATACCAAATGCTAATTCGGTACAACCGCAAATTGCTGAGAGACTGCAAAACATTTGCCGGGCCGAACTTCCTGACCGGTGTCTGAAAGCATGCACTAGTGTTTTCAGGGGTTGGCACGTCGGTCTGGGTGAGTCAGGTGGTCAGAGACGCCGGGGTTTCCATCCCTGTAAGGAGATGCTTTTCTAGCTGCACCCTGACTGATACATTCTCCTTCCCCTGGGAATCTGCACTGTATGGGCTTCTCAGGGCTCTGAGGACTTTTTCAAGCAAAAGGAACATGAATCCATGTGGACTTTTAAAATAAGCATGTCACTTGACAGCACTGGCCCACCGGGAGAACAGGCTGACTCTAAATCAGAGTCAAGTTTAGAAATGGTGTTTTTGGAAGGAAGACGGTTAAAAACTGTGGCCCAGGGAAGCGGATGTGGCTCAACTGATGGAGCGTTCACCTACCATATAGGAGGTCCAGAGTTCGAACTCAGGGCCTCCTGGCCCGTGTGGTGAGCTGGCCCAGGCGCAGTGCTGCTGTGCCCAAGGAATGCCATGCCACAGGGGGGTGCCCCCCATGTGGGAGAGCCCCACGCGTGGGGGGTGTGCCCCACAAGGAGAGCCGCCCTGCATGAGAGAGGTGCAGCCTGCCCAGGAGAGGCACCGCACACACAGAGAGTTGACACAGGAAGATGACACGACAAAAGGAGATGCAGATTCCCTGTGCTGCCGAGAATGCAGGTGGACACAGAGGAATACACAGCAAATGGACACAGAGAGCAGACAGTGGGGCAGGGAGAGAAAGAAAGAAAATGAATCTTAAAAAAAAAAAAAGGAGAATTATAAAAAAAAGTAAAACAAAAACAAAAAAAACTGTGGCCCAGGAATTATATAATGACCAGCATTTCCTACACAGTAGGCACTATTCTAGACTCATTTAACCCTCAAGACGGCCCTGTGATATACAAGGAAAGAAAGGCTCAGAGAGGTGAAGTAGCTCACTCAAGGTCACACAGCCAGCAGAGAACAGATCCAGGATGCTGGCAGGCAGTCTCACTCCTGGGCTGTTCTTAATCACCGAAATCAACTGCCTGTGGGGCAGAGGTCGGGACTGCTGATCAGACAATTACACTTCACTTGCACCCGCTCCAAAAGTTCCCTAACTTGCCTGATGTCACGTCCTGCAAAGGCAGCAGGGGAGCCAGGACTCAAACTCAAGGCTGCCTGTCCCAGAGCCTGGGCTCTAAGCCCAGGCTACACGACCTCCCACCCTCAAAGCCAAGGCAGCGTGTGCAAAGGAAGGCCCACATCCATTCCTCCTCCCCTCTCCACCAGTCTCCCTGCATTTCCACGGAGGCTTTTCTCCTCCCTCTTCTGACCTGCAGTCAAAGAAGCAGACAGTCTGGGCCATCTTCCAGGACAACCTACATCCCCCGGACTCTCCTCCCCCACGCCTCCACCGCACGGGCATGAGGTCCTCTTTTTATTATCAAACATCACCTGCATCTCCCCATCACGGCCAGCAGCATCCCGCCACGCAGGGCCAGAATTACGACGCGTCGGCTCGTCTTCATAAATAATATTTTGCAATCTCCTCGTCCGGGGGCACGGATAAATTATTCTTCTGCATCAAGGTTACGATGATCAAAAAGGTAGCCCGGCTGGCCTTCCTCGAGAGTGGGGATAAAAAGAAGGCTCTGATTACATCGCCGGCGCCAGGCTGGGTGAAGGGGAGCCCCGTGGCCTGTGCCACAATCAGATATCTGAAAATGCATGAACTCCAATTTAAGGTCCTGCTCAAAAAGGGAGAGACACAACAAGCAAGTCTGACTATTGCATCACTCAAAGGGGCTCGACAGAGAAAGCCTTCCGATTAGAGGGCATGTAGCACAGCTTTCTTCTTCTCTTCTCCGAGAGCCCCCCCTGCCCAGATGCACATGGACATTCTTTCCATGGGAACCCACCTTTTAAAAACAGAACCATCAAGGTGTCAAGAGGATCTGGCTTGGAAGAGGCCACTGGTAGTACCTTAAGTAATTTTTTGTCTTCTTATCTATTCACTTATGCTCTGCCTCCCCTACTAGAACAGAAGCTCTGGGAGGGCAGGCAGACCCCTCTGCCATGTTCACTACCATCGCCAGCACCTGCCCCAGTGCCTGGCTCAGAATCTATTTATTGAATGAATGAATAAATGAATAAATGTCAGAACGAATGAGTCTGAATTTTACACACTACGATTTTCCAAGATGCTAGCCCAGGACTGCCTCAAGAACCAGAATCCAGCAACCTTTCCCAGAAGGAAAGCCGCTGCATCCCGGGCTACTCGTGAGATTGAAAGAAAAAGCCAGAGAGGAGCATCTGCCCCAGCTCTAACCTCCCCACCCCACCACCGATTGTTTAAAGTTTGCACCTACAAGCCCAAGGCTCCATTGTCCCTCCATGCCAAGTTTTGTCTCTGAAGGGCTCTCTTTATGTTTCGGGGAATGCAGCAAATCCTCACACCTCCTTCCTTCCTCCCCCAGCTACAGAGTACGATCTCAAGACCCGCATCAGAGGCTCGCACAGTGCCGTGTGCTCTGCTACCTTTATCACAGGTGTTTTTTGGTGGCCCTGAGAGTAAAAGATTCTTGGTGGTCCTCGGGCAGGTTGTGCTCACAGACACGTTTAGTGGGGACTGCATCTTGTGTGTGGATTTTCTGCCCTTTAAAAATGGATGATTTTGCATAAAAGTCCTGAGTTCCAGCCTTCTTGTGAGAAATAGGCCCACTTGGGGTCTATGGTGATGCTTGGCCAGAGTTGGGGGCTGCTGTCCCCTGTAGACAGGGCACAGACCCTCAGTCTGTCACGTCAGCTGGAGTCCCAGTGTCTGGCCAGCTCACCCCTGCCCACTGCCCGCCAGCTCCTTGACCCCTCTTTAAACCCTGGCTTCAAAGTACTCAAGGTCTCTTTCAGAACCAATGACCTGGTCTGGGAAAATCTCCTTCAAAGGCATTCCTGGGCCACACAGTAGGTGCTCAATAAGTATCTGTCAATAAGTAAATGAATAAGATACAAAAAGCCCAATCTTGGGAAGTAGATTTGGATGGAGAGTCTGCCTATGACATGGGAGGTCCAGGGTTCAAACCCAGGGCCTCCTGACCCATGTGGAGCTGGCCCACATGCAGTGTTGATGTGCACAAGGAGTGCCCTGCCATGCAGGGGTGTCCCCTGCGTAGGGAAACCTCACGTGCAAGGAGTGTGTCCTATAAGGAGAGCGTCCTATAAGGAGAGTCGCCCAGCACGAAAAAAGTTGCAGTCTGCCCAGGAGTGGCGCCGCACACATGGAGAGCTGATGCAGCAAGGTGACACAACAAAAAAGAGACACAGATTCCCAGTGCCACTGACAAGAATACAAGCAGACACAGAAGAACACACAGCGAATGAACACAGAGAGTAGACAACTGGGGGCAGAGGGGAGGGGATAGAAATAAATAAAAAATAAATCTTTAAAAACAGAAAAAGGCACTGCACACATGGAGAGCTGACACAACAAGATGATGCAACAAAAAGAAACACAGATTCCCAGTGCTGTTGACAACATAAGTGGACAAAGAAGAACACGCAGCAAATGGACACAGAAAACAGACAACTGGGATGGGGGGGCGGGTGGAGGAGGAAGGCGAGAGAAAAAAGAAAAAGCCCAATCTTCACTAAGCATTTGGAAGGTGCTAAGGAGACTGTCGAACCCACTCCAACAGCCTCAGATGGTGGAGTGAGCCTCGTCAGCCTTCAGTGACTTCTCAGCCACCAAGAGAGCACCCTGCCCTCCTCCGGTAGGCCAGTAACACTGCACTTTGGCCTTTCTCTGGGCATGGTGAGCCAGTGACGGACACAGTCCACCCCTCCCCACACGCGCCCTGGGATACCCCTCGAACTCAGTGCCAGGGTGCCAGGCCACAGCCTTGCCCCCACCGCCTGCCCTCCAGGCATCCAGTAGGCGCCTAATTCACACTGCCCTCCCAAAACCGGAAGAAACTGTGAATTCTCCCTGTCAGCGCTGTATATCACTTTGAGATATATACCATATTAGTAGAAAGAACTGAATTATATTGCATTCATGATGCAATTAAACACTTCACTAGGAATCAATGTAAAACTGATGAGGCCTGAAAGTAGTGCATATGGCTTAGAACATTATAAAACATTACCTTCACTCAAATCCTTTTCAGTAGCAATTTAAATCTTCTTACAGTTACTGCTGCCAATGGTAAACCATCTACTGATTCATAACAGTGCATGGTAACGAATGAATTTTTTTAAAAATTTATTCAACTACTAAATTACCCATGAAACTGGAATAGCTGACAGGAGTAATCTGAATTATTATTAGCTCTGCAAGTATTCTGCATTAGCCAATTTAAAACCACGGATCTCAGGCAGGAACCAGTTAGTACAGCCGGAGTGTTAAATGACTGCAATAGTTCTTCATTTTACTGCTGCTTACATTTAAAGGTCAAGAGATAAAAATTACATATGACTCCAAACACAGGAAGGGTGTTTATCTTTTTCTACGAATGGGGTCAGTCGTAAACTTTAAAAAACATTTGAGATGCAATTGTAAGAACTCTAAGGTCTTTGGAATATTTAGAAATCAGAGGGCTGGGGAGGGGACAGGGGCGTTCTTCTCCCTCCTCTTTCTCTGCAAAAAAGAGACGAGATAGCCTCTCTTCCGGTGGTCCAGGGACTTGCTCCCAGAAGAGGCTTGCCCCCATTTTCCTTCCCTGACTGCCATGTCCCCCAGGTCGCTTGGTCCAGCCCCTGCCTTCTGCCTGGCAGGAGCTTTAGGCCCCTCTCCCCTCCCCTTCTTATCTTCCTGTCTACAACCACTGTCTGTTGGTTCCCCTGTCCCCCCCAAAAAAAAGCCCAAGGGAAAAACAAAAGTGAGAGAAATAAATAAAGAAGCAGCTTTCTTTGGGAGTCCAATTTTATCAATGCATGACTGAACAAGGAGCATAAAACACCAGCCTCGCTTCTCTTCGTGGCTTTGGTGACATGGGCGCGTGGGTTTTGAGCTCTTCAGAAGGAGGAGCTGGGCAAGTTCAAGGCATGATTGTTTTTTGTGTTTTTCTTTTGAGTTTCCTTTTTGGGGGAAGGATATGTTTTTTTAACCGCAAAGTTAATACACACTTGTTATTAAAAATTCTAAGGACAGAAAAGCACACAAAGAAAAAGTAGGCAACCCTGCCTTGCCACTTTGCATTCAGCCATTTCACAAATATTTATTAAGCACCTACTATGGGCCAGGATGCTGGGGATACAGCAGTGAAAATAAAACCATGGGAACACTCCGGGGCATCCTTCTGGGCTTTTCTAGGTGCCAAGAAACATTCACTCACAGATATGCATGATGGAAAACAAAATACAGAATTTTTCTCAAAAATGGGATCCTATTCTACTCCCTCACTTTATTCTTCAGCAAAGTGTCCCACGCCTGCCTCCCATGTCCTCCCCAGCCTGAAGGGGCGCGTTCTTGCTAATGTAACCCATCTTACAGATGAGCATCGTACAAGCTAGACGAAGGGTGTGTCCAGCCTTACCCCAGAGGGAGATGAGCAAAGTGCCTGGGCATTTGAGGGGCACAGCGGTGTGGGGTGCTGGGGCACTCCCGGGGGAAAATCCTGTTCATAGGCACAGAACACCTTATCCTCCCTCCCCCGCCCCAGTGATCTTCGGTCCCCAGCTTGGTTTCTATGGACTGATGTGGCTTTAAACCGGGCAGCGTGGACCTCGGCTGCCGTGGCCGCACTGGTGAGGACAGCAGCAATGGCTCAACATTCTCTGCTTGGCCAGAAGGCTCCTTTAAACCAGGGGGGTGATTTTTGTCCCCCAGGAGACAGGAGGCAACGTGTGGAGACATTTTCGCCCTGGGGGTGTGTGTGTGTGCGCGTGTGGGTGCTACCGACCCCTATGGGGTAGAGGCCAGGGCTGCTGCTCCACATCCTAGATGCACAGAACGGTCCCCCACCACAAAGGACCACCAGCACCAAATGCCATAGCGCCGAGGTGGAGAAACCCTGCTTGAATCAAAGTCGGGGCGGCCTGGGATGGGATGGTTGGGAGATTGGGTCTTGGTCACAGACAGGCCTGTGCTCAAGGCCCAGCTGAGCCACCTGCTGGCTGTGTGACCTTGGGCAGATGACTTCACCTCCCTCTGCCGTGGTACTGTTAATAGCCCTACCTAGTTACAAACAGCATCTATTTCCTGAAGTTGCTGGGAGGATTAAAAGACATCATTTGTGTTAAGCACACAGTACAGCACTGTGTTGTTGTTATTATTAACAGCAGCAGCAGCAGCAGCAAGGGGGGCAGTATTTTTAGGGAAGGCCAAAGGACAGGCTCCGGGTGGAGAATCTCCCTGACAAGTGAGCCCCTGCGTCTTGGGACCTGGGCCACCCTGAGGCCTCACTCGCCAAGCCCGGCGGGACACACCCCTTCCTGGAGGGAATTCAGGGTCTGCTCTGGGCCAGCTCCCAAGCCCTCCCCAGGTGGAGGACCGGCGACCCCCGCCCCGGCCTCTGGGTGGCATGCCATCCATTTTCATCCCCATGCATCCCGGCCACAGGTGCGCAGGCCGGACCTCACAAGGGCTGGGTCCCAGGAGCCAGGAGAGGGCAGGACTGAAGGCTTCTGAGAGGCATCAAGGCTTCTGCTCAGAAGGTCCTCAGAGCTCTAGCCCCTCACTCCCAGCTGGTGGGGGAGCAGGCTGGGTGAGGGAAGAGGGGCCTCCGTGGGCAGAGAATGAGGAGGCACAGCCGTAAATAACGTTACAGAGGCACGGTGGGAGGCCAACAGGTTGTGGGGACAGAGGCAGTGAGCGCCGATCTTGGGGACAAAAACCCCAGCCTTTTCTGTGCTGCTCTGAGCTGGCCACCTTCCCAGGGGCAGCAGAGCTGATGCCATGCCCCGACACCGCAGGCCTGAGTTCAGACAGATCTGGATTCAAATTCCAGCTTCGTTACTAATAACAAGCAGCATCTGTTAAACTCTTATCATATCCTGGGCACTCTGAAAATGATTTTACACGGATGATCTAATCTAATAACCCTCATGTTAGTCTTCTGAGCTTAGAGCTACTATTATTCCCATTTTACAGAAGGGGAAACTGAGGCTCAGGGGGAGCTGAAGGTCACAAGAATTGTCAAGCCCAGGGAGCCTAACTCCGAAGCCAAAACTCTGATGTCAAGCTAAATGGCCCCATGGCATTGACCCTCTCTACCTTCACTTACTCTTATGTAAAACGGGAGCTAGAGAGGCCACCCCAAAGCTCCGGCAATCCCCCCTCCTCCCTTACCATCATCCCCCCGAGGCTGGAACACTGAAGGGCCTGCTCTCCCAGCCTCCCTTGCAGCTATGAGCAGTCATGCCCTAGGTCTGGACAAGGAAGGTGAAAACAGATGTCCTTGAAGAGGGTTTCCCTTTCCAAATTAAAAGGCAAAACTCTCACTGGGAGAAAACCCTCTGTCCTCTGCTCCGGGGCCTTCCCTTGTGATCCCTGCCGGCCTGCAGGCACAGGTCCTGGAGGAAGGTGGCCATCCTGCAGCTCTGAAGGTGCAAGCCAGGATTCCAAGATACTGGAAGGGAATGGAAAGGCAGAAGGCTTGCCTACCTCTGGACTTTGCCATGTGAGAAAAAAAATCCATATGAATTTAAGCCTCCATCTTCTGATACTTGCGCTGAATGCATTTCTAACAGAAACAGAACAAGAGGGGGCTGGGGCCGCCGTCTGAGTGGGGAGGTAGCAGAGCAAGGGAAGCCGAGCAGCGCCCGGGCCTACGTCATATGAGAGCACAGAGCCTCAGCAGGCCCTTCTCCCTCCTGCCCTGATAACCCGCAGGCAGGCATCAGGGGAATCAAAAAGACACTCATTTATGGCTCAGAAGACCTCTCGGGAGAGCTGGAACTCCAAATTGAGGCCCGGAGGCAAGATTAGGCTCAGGGCCACCCCGCCATGTTCCTCCCTCATCCCAACAGGGGACTCTGCCCCGCTTATCCCAGGGCAGGAGGCGGGAGAGCAAAGAGACGCTGCCCAGGGAAGGTGTGGCCAGAGAGCCCAGGCCCCAGCTCAGCCACAGAGCAACAGCCGCTTCCACGGCCCACAGCTGCCCACCACCGGCCGTTCCGGATAAACGTCTTTGAACGGGCCCAGGAATTTTGCCCTGGACTGTTGCCTTGAAAGTCCCCACTGGGGAAGACAATCTGGGAAGTTAAGGATACTCATTCAGTCATTCACTCGCCCATTCATTCATTCATCACTGAAGCGCTCAGGAGTTTCAAGCTGGCTGCTGGGACTCCGGAGGCGAACAGGATGAGGACATGACCTGCTGGTATCCTCAGTGAAGAGTGGGCGAGGGGTGCACACGGTCCCCCAGCTGAGGGACACTCCATTTGCTAAGGGGGCATGAGGAGCCCCTCCCTGGTAGGGGAAAGGGGTGGTCAGGGAAGGATTTCTGCAAGAAAACACGTAAGCTTGGAGTGAACCCAGTAAAGACTTGGGAAAGGACATTCTAGGTAGGGGGAACAGCATGGGCAAAGCCTGGAAGGGGATGGCTCACCAATGCTCAGAGCTCAGCAACCGGAGAGAGAAGCAGGAGCCGGGGTGGGGACCCTGAGACGCCGCGATGGGAGCAGATGAGCTTGCTTCGTCAAGCCTCTCATCCCCAGGGGGGACCTGGTAAGTTGCTAATTCATTAAGCATGTATTAGGCATAGCAGCGGGAGACCGAGAAGACACTTAAGACCCAGGCCTGGCCTTAGAGGGCGTTGTGACCTAACGGGGAAGGCACACTAAGGCAATGTGGGTACCAGCACTGGTGCACCCACCGCAGTCACATAGGCCTGAGTGATGTGGGAGCTCAGAGAAATCCAGGGAGCCTTCTTGGAGGCAGCAGTCAAATCAGAGCAAGGCCTTGAACGCCAAGTCGATTTGGGCAAACAGACTCCAACAAGGACGCCAAGCAGGAGTCAAAGAAACACAAAGCAATTGTGGGCAACGACTAGTCAGTCCCTGCCAACAGGGTGAAACGTCCAAGAAAGGGAATCCTGGAAGATGCCGACAGGAAGGGAAACTGAGTCCTGTGAGCGCTGGAGAAAACACCTGCACATGCACCCCAGGCGGCCCAGGCCGAGCATGCCAGGAAGGCAGGTGGCGGACAGCTGTTTAGCATGCACGCGCACATCGACGGAGAAGGCGCCCGGCGCCAAGGCTCTGGAAGAAGAAGCGGGCTCCAACTTGGATGGGAGGCATTGTCTCTTTAAGTGAGCACAACACTGGATCATCCTTTCTCTTCCTATTTTGGGTTTTATTAGCAAAGCAGTACAATGTTTATACTAGTGGGTATTACATTTGCCAGAACAATTACAGTATGACAAATGGTACATCAATGTAATCCATCAACCTCGCCAAGACAGGAATCCTTTACTCGGGACTGCCATTAATTCTGCGCTCCCGTCTCTGGGGTCCTGGGCCCGTGTTGCCATGACAACATGGCCGACGCCTGGTGCGAATGCCAGCAGTCCGTGAAAGATGGGCACCTCTTTGGTACACTGGAATTTAACTTCTGACGCCCACATATTAGTCTACTCGGTGCAAGAAATTAAGAGTTTGGGGCTGGAAATAGGTGAGGCGCTTGGGGTTAAGGAGGGCGTGTGGGCCCCTTCAGCGAGACGCAGGTCCTCGAGAGAGGGAGTGACGACACCAATGCGCCGCGTGGCCCGCCTGACGCTGGTTGCTGGGTACTGGCTCCAAAGCCAGGAGCCAATCCAGCCAGGGCTGTGCCCAGTCTCCATCACGACGGCGACTTCCAGGGAAAGGGGACCAGGGCCCGGGCCGTGTAATGGGGCAGTCAGCATTTTGAGAGATGGCAGAAGAGAGAAAGTCCTTTTTTGATCTACACGGAAAGCCTCAGAGATCCCAAAAGAGCAAGTCCTGTCTAGGCACACAGAGGAAAGGGGATTTGATACCCAGATGGCCCAGGTCCCTCCCGGCTGGACACCTCCCGCTCAGGGCAAATGCTGTGTCATCTCTTGACCCTCTCGTCACCCCCCCCTCCCCTGGCTGTCCCTCCTGAGAGCAGCTACACCCCGACGGTCACACACTCAGACAACACTGCAGCCTTCAGCTGCAATTTCAACAAGAGCGGCAGGGCTCCTCCTCTCATCCCAACCGGCACATTACAGCCGAGAGGGGCTTTATAAAATATGAAACGGCTGCTGTCAGTTTTGCCATCAGTTCTACATATTTCGCCGTTAACAAAAGGAACTGATAACCACTTCTCATAAGGAAAAACAAGAATAAAATCAAAGACCCCTAATGGAGACAATCTCCCAAGTGCAACAGCACAAGCCCATTTCTTTTTTTTTTTCCTTCCCTGACAAATCAATCTGGCTATGGTCCAAGGATACAGGCAGACAGACGGAGCTACCTCACCTGTTTTATTAAGCCATTACCAGAATCATTTTATTCCCATTTATAATGTTCAATACATGGTCTGAAGACTTTTCTAATATAGTAATTAGATGGAACACTAGATAGATGGATTAAATTGGGACAATATTTTATGCCATTGCACTTGGCCTTACAATATCCTGCTTGCTTCTGAGATACCAAAATGTGGAGCGTGGGCATATATAAATATACTCCTTTTATTTTGGGTGAGAAGGCTGGACGTCACATGGGGCTCAGCTCTGCATGATCTCTCCTATTTGAAAATCTGAGTGGAATTTATGGATCCATGACTGAGCTTCCTGGGAAAGCCATCCTGCATTCAGTACCCTGTCCTCCAGCAGGGCTGACTTGAGAAAATTATAAATATTTTCCTACACACCCATGCCATTGCCATGATCACCACAGCCAATGTTTACTGGGTGCCTACTAAGTGCCAGGCACAGAGCTGAGAACTTAATCACAAATAGCACAGAGTTGGGTTCAAATCCTGGGTCTGCCACTTCCTCGCTGGGCCACCTGGGGAACGTCACTTCACCTCTCTGTTCCTCAGTATTCTCCCTGGTAACAGGGGGATAATATTGGTAGCTACTTTGCCAAGCTGTGCCAAGGATGAAAGGAGAAGATATTTAGTGTGGAGCCGGATAGAGGGTTAAATGCTCACTACATGTTACTCATTCTTATCATCATCTCATTTACCCTAAAGAGACAGCATCCTCCACCCCCATTTTACAGAAAGGGAAACTGAGGTTTGGAGAAGGGAAATATTTTACCCAGGTCTCAGAAAGAACAAGTGGCAAACACAGGTATCCATGTCCAGCATCTGATCACTTGACAGTCATGAAACATGGTCCCCTTCGAAGAGAAGGAGGGGGGATGGAGGTGGAGGGGAACCGAGCATCCCAACTACTCGTCCTTCACCAAGCCCACCTCCCTATTCTCCAAATTCAGACCACCTCTGTCCGCCTATGCAGGGGCTATATTTAGCTGTTGCTCTTTTCTGGTTTCATGAGTAAACGGAGAACATCAACTAGATGAAACCTATTAATATAAAAGAGGAGGACGGACTCAGCCAGGAAGCTAGAAGCTAACCGCTTTTGAAGACCTGCCTTCATCATGGCCAGGGAAATAAAATGATCCTCCCAACACCTATCTCTATCTCAAGAGAGGTTCTTGATTTGACAGGCAGCATGGCTACTCACTAGAAAACCTTAATAAAACTCCCAAAAATCTCTTTGCTGGCAGCTCAATCTATGGCATCGAAGAAAAAGTGAGACTTGCCTCAACAGCGCTAACCATCCTCCATTAACAGATCCTGGACCCGCTTGCTGTTCCCGCTCCTCTACCCACAAAATCGGGCCCTCGTACAGCCTTTCCAGGGCGCTCGGATAGTTGCTAAGCGGATTTCCGGCTCACCCCACGTCTGCAGTTCTTTCTGTAAGCACAGCTGACACTGAAAGCCCTCAAGACTGAAAAAGTGTTCCTTGCAGCACAGGGTGAGGGATGGGCAGCTGAACCAGAATAGAGAGGAGAAAAAAGGGAGAAATTTCTGGAAATGCCAAGTGCTGACATTTATAGGACACTCATTGTGGGCCAGGCCATGTGATTGCCTCAGTGCTCCTCCAATCATCCCGAGGGTAGGCACTAATACCCACATTTTACGGACAAGGAAACAGAGGTTCAGAGAGGTTAAGTGACTTACTCAAGGCTGCACAGCTACTTCAGAGCAGATTTAGGATTTTGAAGCTAGGATCTGGAAGCATGAACGGCCTTGGTAGAGTGAAGGAAAGGGTCCACTACCCTTGACATAACAGGCAGTTTCCTGGGGGAAAATTGTTCTTTTGGAATCTGATCCTCCTTAAAATGACTTTTGGAAGCTCAGCCCTGTGAAGGGAACGCACAAGCCTGCACGAAGCCTAGAAACATCCCTTTTTCACTCATTTTGCGCAAACAATTTTCTTATACCACGTCTTCTGTGCCACGACATGAAGGCCTCCAAAGGCAGGGGAACGTGAGCTGGGGCTGGGAAGTGGATCAAAGCCAGAGTCACCCACGGCCTGGTGGGGCCCTTCAGGGGCCCTCCGTTCAGGCTGGAGTCTGTCTTCAGGAGGTGCCCTGGAAGCAGAACCCAGACGAGGATTTCCGCGCCAGAACTGATGGAGGGCGAGCCTCTGGGAGGAGCTGGGGGGTGGGGGGGAGCAGGCCAGCAGGGGGCAGCTACCCCGATGTGGGCCCCACAGGAGCCCGCCACCGGCGAGCAGTGGAGTACGAGGGGCCCCGGGGATGCTGCTGCCTGGAGGGAAGGGGGCCAGGCTTCGAGCCCCTGACTCAGCCGGTCCAGGGCTGGGCTGCTCGCAGGGCGGGGTGGGCCGTGACTTCTCAGGCCTCTCCCGAGAGCAGCTCCCAGAGGCCGAGAAGTACCAGGCAGTGCGCAGCAGCTGGGGCACGGGTACCCCAGCCAGTGAAGGGACCTGGTGGGCCACCGACAGCATCCCCAGAGATTCCGTGGCTCTCCCACTTCAGAAGTGAGGCGTGGGGCATGGCAGGGATGTGGGCCTCCTTGCCTACCTCAAAGCTGAACTGGAGAAGACCTCCTGAGGGAGACTCTGGAGGCTGCTATGAAGAAACCAAGGCTCAGAAAGGGTAAGCAGATTTGCCAAAGTCACACAGGAAACCTGAGGGGAGGCTGGCATTTCATTCAATTTACCCCTCTGTGATGGCGGAGAGCTGACGGGCAGCCTCGGCGCTGCTCTCCCCTCCCCCTCCCCTGTGTCCCACTCCCCCTCTTCCCACCCCCATTAGTTGCACCTCGCCTTGCCGGCTCCCCAGCGCCTGGGTGCTGGATGGGAACAGTGACACCTTGTCAAACAGGCTTTTGATAAATGCAAATCTCTCAAAATTTGAATTTAATTATCAATGAAGTGAGCGACTCCCAGATCCCTTCTCCCCATCAGAAACTGGCAGATACATCTGTGTGCAAAGCGAGACTGGCATCTGCTGGTCCTCATGCCAAGCCCCTCCCGTCGTGCTGGTCTGGTGGTGGCTGCTGCTGGGGTGGGGGATGGGCACTGGGGTCCCTACAGCTGGAGTCACCCCCCTGCAGATTTCTCCAGCTCAGGCTAGAGCCCTGCCCACGGCTGGCCCACCCTATTCCTTCTCAGATGTCCAGAGCAGCCAAGACACTTGCTGAGAGCACGACGGCAAGGCTGACCCCCGCTGGTCTGCCTGTAGTCATGGCCAGAGCTTGAGCATCCGGGGTGCATGCAGGTGGGGGTGCCAACACCCCAATCCTGCCCCGTGCTTATCCCTAAGCAAATCCAGGAGAGGGTGCTGGGAAGGCCGGCTGCCCACACGTCGACAAGCACCGGGCACGTCCTGTGTGGCAGGCATCGTACTCATTACCTCTGCACAGAGCAGCCCTCCACAGCAGGGGCCTCGACGATGCCTGACTTACGGGCGTGGCAAGGGGCTCAGCGGGGCGGGGCCGTCTGCCCAGGGCTCTAAGTGCCAGGCGCCGAGCCCTGCACGCGCAGACTGGGGTGGCACAGGCTCCCGCACAGCTGCGCAGAGCAGGTGCACACCGAGGGCACGAGCCCAGACGCACGCACCCTGGCGGCTCCCGTTCGGAACCCAGGGCCTCAAGGAGCAGAATCCACACGTAAAAACCACCACACACACAGCAGCCCCGAAGCTGGGGGGCCCTGTCGTCGGCAATTTAGAGAGACCACCTCACACTCTTCAGAGGGCGCCTGTCAGCAGCCCCGCTTCACAGACGAGGAAATGGAGTGCCGAGAGCGTGGGAAACCTACACTTCAGACCAGTGAGAAAATCCAAATGGGTCAGAAATAAATGGTCATTCAAAACGCTGCCACAGCCTACGAGTAAAACATCATCTCTGAGGTTTTTCTTAAAATACTCTAGAGAAAAAAGAAAGTGGAGGGAGGGAGTTGGATCAATGAAAGCAGACTAGCAGGACGGTGACAACAAGTGGTGCTGGGCAATGGGGACGAGGTTCCCTGTATTGTTCTATTTTTGTGGATGTCTGAATTTTCCATAATAAAACTTTTTAAAAATTCCCATCACCCAGGGACAACCCCTCTAGTAATATTTTTTGGCAGCTTTCCTTCCGGAACATTCCCTCCCTCAAAGTGACTGACTTTATTTCAATTTAATAACAGCAATGATGACAATGATATCAGCCGGAGGGAGCAGAGGGCATCGGGCCACGGTGGACAAATCTCTCCCTCGTGCCCATCTCAGAAGCCTCCCTCACACCGCTTTCGGCAGGGAATTCTTAGGCCAAATCTCAACCCCCTTCCCCGTCCACCTGGGACTTTTTAACGGGTCCCCTGTAAGTCCCTGCACTGCCTTCACAAGTCTGGGCCCTTCCCTTCCTGGGGAGACAAGACCCCACGACAAATAGTGTCCGGGTCCCGGAGCCAGACTCCCAGAGGCCAGAGCTGGGTCCAGCCACCTGCTTGCTTACGACGCCAGGCAAGTCACTTGACTTCTCTCAGCTGTCCACACCCACTTGTAAAATGGGATCAGAAACTATAGGATTCTCAAGGGGCTGTTGCGTCAGTTAAATGTGATGACGCGGGAAGAGAGCTGGGCGCGGCACTGGCCCATGGGGAGGGCTCGAGGAACATTCCTATGGCTTCATTTTTGGACACAAAACCTGGCCAGCCGCACAGGCAGCCTCCCCCGTAGCCCCCATCCCGCCGCCACCCGCCTCCCGCCAAGAGGCCTGGCTGGTGGTCAGCGCCGGCTAAGCTGGCGGCGTGGCCCTGCTCGCCCATGACACCAGGACCCCAAGCCGAGCTCCTGCTCTCCCACCCGGCCACTCCAGGCTCCCGGGCACCCCTCCCCACCTGCACCCCCTCCAGAAGCAGCAGCTCCCCGCCCGGCTGCTCAGGCCCCGCGCAGCCAGCCTGCCTCTTTCTCTCCTGCAGCCCACCAGCAGCTAGTCCCGCCGGCCTCAGCAGCACCTTCGAGGCCGAGCCGTGGCTTTTCGCTGCCTCCCCTGCCCCCAGCACCACCCGTGCTGGTGCTCGTACAGCTGCAGGAGAGCGCGGGGTCTCCCAGCGACCCCACAACCCGAGGCTATTCCCCAGAGGGGGCCTCTGAGGCCCGAGTAGGTGACCTCACTCTGCACCAGTTCCTCCCGTGGCCCCCAGCTCGCTGAGAGTAAAAGCCCAAGTCCTCGCCAGCCCCCTCCCTCTCCCTTCGAATCTACCTGGCCTCTGCCCACCTCAGAACGTCTTTTAATTAACTGTGGTAAAATATCCATCACAGAAAATTTACCATTTTAAAGTGAACAACTCAGTGGCATTTAGCACGTTTGCTATGTTGCACAGCCAACACCTCTAGTTCTGAAGATTTCCATCACCCCAAGAGGAAACTCTGAACCCCAGTTCCCCCTCCCCTTAGCCCCTGGCAACCCCTCACCTGCTTCCCATCCCTGTAGATTTGCCTGTTCTGGGCATTTCACGGAAACGGAGGCCCACAGTATCTGTCCTTCGTGTCTGCCTCCTTTCACTCGACCTGATGCTGTTCCTTTTCACGGCTGAGTACTATTCCGTTATACGGCTGGACCACGCTTGGTTCATCCATCTGTCCATTGATGGACACCAGGGTTGCTTCCCCCGTTTCATCGCGGTGAACGTGTGTGCACGTTTTTGTTGAGCCCCTGTTTTCAATTCTCCTGGGTATGAACAGGCGTGGGCTTCCCAGGTCACATGGCAACTGACTTTCTGAGGAACCGCCAACCTGTTCGACAGGGCAGCTGCCCCGTTTTCCTTTTGCTTTGGTGGTTCCCTCTGCCAGGAATGCTCCTTCCCCAGACATCCTCATCGCCACCTTATTCCAACTCCTTCGAGTGCCACCTTCTCAGTGAGGCCCTGTTTCAAACTGTATCGGCTCCCCCCACCCCCAAACATACACACCCTGCACTCCCAACTCCCTTCCATGCTTTCATCCCCACTTTGCATAGCACTTATCACAGCCAGACCACACATTTTACTTCTCTACAATTTATGCTCTCACAACTTTGGGGGGCCTGTCCCACCCCATCTCTAGCCGTGCCTCTGTCATACCCCACTCTATGTTTGGGTAGCCCTGAATTAGCTGGGGGAACCCAAGCAGGCATGGTCTATCTGCATGGAATTCCCTTCCTACCCAGTCTCCCGACACAATTAAATGCCACCTCCTCCAGGAAGCCTTCCCTGACTTCTCCAGAAAGAATTCAGTTGAGCTCCCGGGCTTCGACTTCACACCTATATCAGAGCCTGTACTGCTCTGAGTACACATTTGGTTGGTAACCTGGTGGCCCGTTTAGTTTTGCAGGCATGTTTGGTTTGGTTTGTGCTATGTCTTAAATGATAAGGATTTTTACATAAAGATGCAAATATCCATGTGGTGCAGCAGTGCCCAAAATGTGTTCGCCAAGTGTGAAGTGTGCCACAATGATGGGGGAGGTTGTTGGTGTGGGAGGAGTGGGGGGGGGGAATGGGGAGTATACAGGAACCTCTTATGTTTTTTATAATGTAACCTTTTTTGTGATGTATGTATCTCCAAAAAAATACAATTTACAAACATGATGGGGGTGGGGGGTGGGGAGTAGGTTATATGGGAAACTCTTATTTTTTTAATGTAACGTTCTATGTGCTCTATTAACTTTAATTTTAAAAAATGTGTTAGTGAAAAAAAAAAGACACAAATGTCTAGTCTCTTGTAAGAAAAACCAGGAAGATGTGGCCACACTGCCCTGGCATTCCTGCCTGGCAATTATCAGTTAGAACCCTTAGCCTGAACACACACTCGCCAGGGGCTGCATTCTCCCCTACCCTTGTCGCCTCCCCTCTGCCCCACTTCCTTCATTAGTCCCACCTGTCAGGCTCCTGCAGGAACTTGGGTTTGCAGTTTCCACTTCACATGTCCCCTCGCCTTTAGACCTAACTCTGGGGACTGTGGTTCTGTTCACCAAAGCACCCCAGCATCTGGTGAAGCACCTGCCACAACGCTAGTGTTGGTGGATGGTGGATGGGTGGATGGGTGGATGGATGGACAGATGGACAGATGGGTGGCTACTCCTCGCATCTAAGGCTAAAAGCCAGAAGTACCCCCAAGACATAGCAACAATAGGTCCCTTCCAAAACAACTTGAGAGGCTGTGGGGCTTCAGCCATGATAGAGGGTGGTGGTGAAGAATGTTCACTTGGAATAGTTTAGCAGTTCCTAAATAAGTTTAACATAGACTTACCCTAGGACCTGGCAACTCCACTCCCGTGTAACACCCAAGAGAATTGAAAACTGGGCCTCAAACAAAAATATGTACATGCACATTCACAGCAGAATTACTCACACTGGCCAAAAGGTGGAAACAGTCCTATGACAATCAGTGGATGAATAGATACACAAACAACAGAATATTATATAGCCATGAAGAACTGGAGATTGTGGTTGTGTGACATTGTGAACGTGATCACTGCCAATGAGTTGATCACTCTAAAATGGTTAATTTTATGTTATGTGAATTTCACCTTAATAAAAAATAAAAATAAAAAGTAGTGTCAACTCTGGAGCCAGTAAGCATGGGTTCAAATCCTGACATTTGCTAGCTGTGTGAACCTTCTCCCCCCAAGCTCAGTTTCCTCATCTGTCAAATGGGACCAAAATTAGTACCAGCCTTTATGGCTTTGATAAGGATGAAGTGGGCATGGAAGTGTCCCAAACCTGGTCCATGCTAAGTGTCAGGAAAATGTTAGGGACTTCTATGATTGCTTTGGGGTTGTTCAGCTTTCCCAGTGTTTACTGGTTCATTCAGGACTGGGGCAGCCCAAGGCACGGAAGGCTCCTGGGGGCCCAGCAGGCCTGCCAGGACTCCAAGTTCAGCCAGACCTGGTGGCTGCATCTGACATCCAAAGAGGGGCTCAAACATTTCCTGCCCATTAAATTAAAGCAGGAGCCATCCGTCCAGGAAGAAATAAGAGCTGTAAATACCAAAACTCATACACAACCTTCCTAGGCTTCTGTTTCAACTTCCTTTCTTAAATAATTATGCTTGAAAGAAGAGCCATCCGGGGGTGGGGAGATTGTCCCCACCCCATTTAAAGGTCACTGCATGCACCAAGCTGTGTCCACATCAAATATCTGCAGCTACTAGCCAATGGCTGTTTGCTCTCTCTGGATGTTATTTATTGCTAGTGTAAATTGGCAGGATCTACCCCAGTGGACAACTTTTTCCCTGACTTGTTTCTTTCCAGAAGATCCCAGACTGGGGGGCCAGCCTCACAGACGCCATCAGAACAATCTTCTTTCAACAGCATTAATTATCTGTATGGCTTTCCATAACAACAAAAGAAACAATCTTGACCCCACTGCTTGCCAATATTTAAGGCGCTCGGAGAGGGAAATCCTTTTATCTTTGTGTCTCCCAGAGCAGTTCAGTTTGATGAAACATCCCTCCCATCCCATCCCCACCCCCCCTCCCATTTTATATTCTGAACTTTCCAGGCTGATTAATTCTCTCCATCTCAGTAAGGGCTATGTATACTCTTGAGTGTTGACTTGATTTTCTTCTATAAAAACATGCTTGCAAGAAATTAAAATAGCCTCGTCCATCCTTGCTCCAAGAAGCCACTTGTCAAGGACCTTATTCTTCGATAATGGAAGGAGGGGGAAATGAAAAGATTTGCAAGGGGAGGGTTCAGGTGGGAGGGAGAGAATGTGGAAAATGGAATATGAGTTGAGAAGATTTCTTTATTTTAAATTAAAGTTAAGGATTAAAGGCGTCAGGCTTTCAAGAGTTATCGTGAAAGGCTTTTTAGCAGTCCCAAGTGGACCGACTGTAATCGTTTTAAATGGCTATATTTAGACCACAGAACACTCCAGGCAGTGGAGCCAGGGACTTCCAGCAGGACTGCACAAGGGAAACAGGATTTAACCCCGCAGGAGTGATTTGTTTTTGAGGAATCTGTAGCACTTGGAAACAGTGCACACCCATATGTGCACTCCTTCCAGTGCAAGGAGTTCTAGGCCAGGGTTGTGCAAGTTAACCCGAGCGTTTGGGAAGGGAAGACTGACCCCAAATGCTCCTCTACTCAAGAGGCATCGGGTTCGCACCACAGCGCTGCCTCCCATGGGCTCTTATTCAGAGTCATTTTTCAATTCAACAAACTATCTGAAAACCCTGCCTCTCTTAACAGATCAATTAGCAGATAAAGTAAAGCAAGGGACTGTTTACAGGAAATAGGTTTATTTCCTTCTCTGCCTGCCAGTTTAAGCTCCATGATCATGTTTAACGAATCTAAAATTTGACTTTACCCTGATTGGGCAACTTATAGAGGTTATTTGTGTAAGACTAGATTACATGTGAAATCAATGGGGTAAAGAACAATTCACCCCAAAATATAAGATTAAAAAAACAAAACTAACACGATTTGCCTGTCTGAAATAAACCACCAGCCCAAGGAGACCCCTTCTAAGGCTGGCGGGTGGCAGGACAGAATCTGGAAATGGGAATTGGGTGGAAACAAGGATACTTTGGGTGGCCCTGAGACAGCAGGACCTCCTGGGCTGGTTTCAGTGTGGCCTGGTTTTTGTTCATTACTGGAGGCACAAGTAAGTGTTCTGAAATCAAAAGTGACAATGACCCAACTTGCAAAGCAACATAATCCTCTCCTAGGAGGCAAAAACACGTTTCCCACATTTATCTCAAATTGCAAATCAAAGCGGAACCCGACATATTTTCTCTAAGCTAATCTCCAGTAGCCTAGTAACTTTAAAGAGGTTTAAATCAGCCCATATTTTTTGTGGTCACTCTCTTGCTTACTCTCCAGGCCTCCAGAGAGAAGGTGTCAAAGCTGATCAAGACAGAGGGATGTCCTTCATAGCCCTGGGGTGCGTGGGGGCGAGATTTACCTTTGCACTTCTCCCAGCCTTTCCCGTCCATCGGTCTTCCCAACAGCTCACCCCCTCGGACGGGGGCCTAGGAACCAGCCTGGTCAAGAAGGTCCCAGGGGATTGTGATGTCTTCTCCCCCACTGAGGCTGGACCATGGCTACGTGTGGCTTTCAGTAGGAGGAGACAGTGTTTCCGAATCCATGTAACAGTTAGTTTATAAGTTTGTAAAATCACATCTAAATGCACCAGCTTGTCATCCATCTCCTCTTTCGTTTATTCAACATATGCTTATTGAGCACCTACTTTGGGGCTGGGTGATCAAATGTGATGACCCTCAGACCTAATCTCTTTATTTGTGTGTATGTTTGAAATGCCCCATTATAAAGTTAAAACAAGAAAAACCGTGTGCTATTTATTTTATCAATGTGTTCATCCAATAAATATTTGCAAAATGAGGCCCGAGGGTTGGACTCCAAGCAGGGAGAAGCCTGGGGGGATCCTCACAGCCAGAGAACTTCAATCTAGTAACAGAAGAGGTAACACCAACCCACAGCCAAGCTGATCGTGTGCAGGGACTGTAAGACAGACAAAACCTGGACAGGCATGGCCACCATTTAAAGGCAACGGGCACAGGTGTGGGCAAACTATGGCTCATGGGCCAAATCTAGCTCCCCGTCCCTTTCCTCTATTATCTATGACTGCTTTTGCACTACAGTGGCAGAGTTAAGTAGTTGCAAGAGACCACATGGCCCGCAAAGTAAATGACTCTTTCCAGAAAAAGTCTGCTGACCCCTGCCCTCTCTATAGGATAATGGTGGAGAAGCTGAGAATGTTTTCTGTGAGTTAAAACTCTAGTCCTCCAATCTGCCTTCTTTGGCAGTCCAAGTTTTTTTAAAAAAATTTTTTACACAAAATTTCTATCTATCTATCTATCTATCTATCTATCTATCTATCTATCTATCTATCTATCTATCTATCTATCTATCTATCTCCCCTTCCCCCTCCCACCCCAGTTGTCTGTTCTGTGTGTCCATTTGCTGCGTCTTCTTTGTCCACTTCTGTTGTTGTCAGCGGCACAGGAATTTGTATTTCTTTTTGTTATGTCATCTTGCTGCATCAGCTCTCCAGGTGTGCGGCGCCACTCCTGGGCAGTCTGCACTTTCTTTCGCACTGGGCGGCTCTCCTTACGGGGTGCACTCCTTGAGCGTGGGGCTCCCCCACGCGGGGGACACCCCTACGTGGCACGGCACTCATGCACGCATCAGCACTGCGTGTGGGCCAGCTTCACACGGGTCAAGGAGGCCCGGGGTTTGAACCGCGGACCTCCCATGTGGTATACGGGTGCCCTAACCACTGGGCCAAGTCCGCTGCCCCCCTTTTTTTTAATTTTTAAAATCTATGTTGAACTTGCTTAGAACAGTGGCTGTCAACCTTGGCAATAGCTGGAAAGCTTAAAAAAAATAATCCTGGTGCCAGGCTACATCCCAGACTAATTAAATTAGACCCTCTGGCGATGGGTCCTGGAATCAGTATTTTTAAATCTCTCTCTTTCGAGGGGAGTCCAATGGGTGGCCAAGGTCAAGAACCAGTGGCTTAAAGAGAGGAAGAGAAGAATGGCCTTAAGTTTTCAGGGATGAATGCACACAGTTGTTCAACGCAGAAGCCTCCTGGAAGCTGGGCTGGCTGTGGAACCAGCTGGAGCCATTGGGAGGGTCAGGTGGCGCAGAACTGAGGCTGCTGGTGATGCCGAGGTAGCAGCAGCTGGACTTTAGGCAGTGGTGAGCTAGTAAATGTTTAACTGTCTCTCATGGGAAAGAGCCTGGATCTGTAATGCTTGCCGATGAGTATGGTGTAAATACTCCCACCATGGCCAATTTCAACTGTCAACAGAAAGTCACTGAGCGTGGAGTTGGGAAGAGATGTGTAGTAGGATACCATTCTGTAGCATTTCCACCACAGAGATACAATAGAGGTAAATAACCTCGAGAGCATATAATAGTAAACTAGAGTAAAGTAATTTGGGAAGAGATGAAATTTTGAGTATTTGTTGCACTTTGCAAAGATAATTTAACTGTATATTTATGTAATTTTCATGAGCTGGAACAAGTTGGCTCAAGCACAGTACTCGCTTCAGGGAAACTGAAGGCCGAGAGTTGGTGGGTCAGACATCCCATGACCAGCTTCTTTTACTTGCACAGGAAAACAATGGGGAACGGATGGCTGGCAGTTACCAACAGAAACTGAGAAGGGAGGTTTCCTAACCTTTACATGGCAACATGATAGAGTGAGGGAAAGACTAGGACTTGCTGCTTCCTAGCTAGGGGAACCTGAGCATGTTGGTTTGCTTCTCTGAGCCTCCTATTTCTCATCTATTAAATGGGGTTACTCTACAATGGGCTCTGCAGCAAGATGGTCTGGATTCAAATATTGGTGCTGGCTGTGTGACCTTGGGCAAGTAATTTGACCTCTCTGAACTTCAGTTTTCTCATCTGTAAAATGGACATAATTATAGTTTCTACCTGATGGGGTTGCTGTGGGTTAAATGTGCTCTAGGTAAGCAGTACATGGCAAATAGTAAATACTCAATAAAAGCTCCTTTTATTATCTTACTGGTTTGTTGTAGGATTGGATGAACAACTTTCATTTATTGGGTGCTTATGGCAGTCATGCTATTTGGCAAATATTTCTGGTTCTCTTCCTTCTAGGTACAAGGTAGGTTTGCACTTCTTGGTTCCCTTTGTGGCTGAGTAAGGCCATGTGACTAGTTTGGGCCAATGAGCTAAAAGCAGAAGTGATGTCTCTTCCAGGAAGGAGCATTTCATTGTTGGCACAGCACCTCTAGAGCTCTCCATCCTTCTAGCATGGTGGATGGCAACAATAGAGTTGACAGCTGCTCCATCAGCCTGGGCCCCTGAATAAGTACAAGCAGAGCCCACCACCTACCTGTAATGGACATGTAACCAAGGGGTATATGTCATATGAGCAAGAAATACACATTTGTTAAGTCATTGAAATTTGGGGTCTTTCATTATTGCAGCATAATATAGTCTATACTGACTGATTCATTGCTAAATAAGTGGCATTTATTAATATTACAACTGTTAACAATGCCTCCATATTCTCCAAAACTATTAAATCTCACTCAAAAACTCTCATCCTATCTGCAACTTAGACCATATGCCTCTAACAGGAGAACATTAATACTGACTTCTTTACAAGGTATAGGCAACAGAGCATGGTACGTGTCCAGAGGCCATTTGGGATCTTACAGTTACATGTCAGTCATGTCAGCTCTCAGTGCTTTAGTTTTCAGATCTGTGATATGGGAATAATAATGATGATCATCCCTGCCCTTGTTTTATTTATTTATTTTTTTAAAAAAAGATTTATTTATTTATTTATTTCTCTCCCCTCCCCTCCACCCTGGTTGTCTGTTCTCTGTGTCTATTTGCTGCGTCTTCTTTGTCCGCTGCTGTTGTCGTCAGCAGCATGGGAATCTGTGTTTCTTTTCGTTGCATCATATTGTTGTGTCAGCTCTCTGTGTGTGCGGCGCCATTCCTGGGCAGGCTGCACTTTCTTTCATGCTGGGCGGCTCTCCTTACGGGGCGCACTCCTTGCGTGTGGGGCTCCCCTACGCGGGGAGACACCCCTGCGTGGCAGGGCACTCCTTGCGCATCAGCACTGCGCATGGGCCAGCTCCACACGGGTCAAGGAGGCCCAGGGTTTGAACCTCGGACCTCCCATGTGGTAGACGGAAGCCCTAACCACTGGACCAAGTCCGCCGCCCTGCCCTTGTTTTAAAAGGCTGCTCTGCAACTAAAATCAGATGGTACATTGTAAAAAATACACACTAACAGGACTGGAAGAAATGACAAGCTCAGGTGGTGATAAAGTTAGGTTCTTTCCATTTCTCTTCATGTAAGCCCCCCCAAAATTCCAGTCAAGTTTTTGTTTTGTTTTTATTAACCACCTCTAGATCCAAATTCAAAATAAGCAGTATCTCTGGTCTCCTGCTTCAGGGTTCCTGCACAGGACTCCATATTCTTGAGCACATGCTCTCTCTCTCCTCTTGCCCTGAATCACCAACAATGCTCTCTACAACCTGTTTGGCCAACTGGTTCCAACAATCTCATTTCTCAGAGAGTTCTTCCAAAAGCCTGTCCTAGAAATGTTTATCCCAGGGATTTAATTAATGCCAAGGCTGATATATAGTACTGACTTACGATCAAAATGCAGAATAAAATTTGTATATCCAGGTAACATCCACGAAACAGATTGGTTAAAAATACAATGTCTCTAGACCATTGACTCCTTAAACCTTAAAAAAAAAAGACTTTTAATTTCATCACTTTGTCTTCACCACTTCTTGATGTTTTGCAGGCCTTGGCATTTCCTAATTATGAGCAAAGCCTAATTCAATCAAGATTCTTCTACTGGTTTTCAAATGCTCCGACTGATGCCGTGAAAGCAACACCTTTTTTTTTTCAAGTAAATTAAATCTCTGTATTATAATCATTACCTAAAAATTCTCTGTAGATTTCATTTTTGAAAAATCATAATTACACACATCTACCTGTCAAGTGAATAGTTCTCAACATATACTGCATGTCAGCAGGAACTAAGTGCTAGGCAGAAGGCCAAGAAAAAGGTGGGAGGATGAGGTCTTGGTTTCTCTGTTAGCAAGCAGAGAACTGATGTGTGCACCTGACAGCTAGTCACCTGCAGACCCACACCAAAAGAGCAGGAGGTGATATCTTCACTTACTCATTCCTTTCTAAATCTTTACTGAAGACCTACTGTGTGCCAATCTGTGTTTGGCACTGGGGATATAGTCTGAGCTCTAGTTCTTGCCCTTAGGGAATTTATGGTCTAGTAGGGAGAGAGAGACAAAATAAATAATTACATATAACTATTATAGTTGTGGTAAGGACACAAGAAGGATGAGAGAGCACCAGAGGAGCTACAAGATCTAGTCATGGGGTAAGGAAGACCCCTGTGACAAGATGACATTTAAGCTATTCCCTGAAAAATGAATAAGAGTAAGTCAGGTGAAGTGTAGGGAGAAGGAAATGGAGATATACCATGCTCATGGATCAGAAAACTCAACTCTGTTAAGACATTTTATTTCCCCCAAACTGATCTATAGATTCAATGCAATCCCAATCAAAAATCCCTGAAGGTGTTTTTGATGAAACTGAGAAGCTGATTCTAAACTTTATATGGAAATGCAAAGGACAGGGAATATCCAAAGCAATCATGAAAGAGAAGAGCAAAGTTAGAGGATTTAATCTATCTGATTTCAAAACTTACTGTGAAGCTCCAGTAATCAATATAGTGTGATACTGGTGAGAGAATGGAATATTGATCAATGAAAAAGAATAGAAAGCCTAGAAGTAGACCCACACATAGATGTTCATCTGATATTTGAAAAAAGGCATCAAGGTCATTTAAAAGGAGAGGAAAATCTTTTTCATAAATGGTACTGGGACAACTGGATATCCATATAGAAAAAATAACTCAATCCTTACTTCATACCATAAACAAAAATTAACTTAAGATGGATCACAGATCTAAACATAAATGCTAAAATAACAAAGCTTTAAAAAAAAAAAATAGGAGCATGGCTTTGTGATTTGGGGGTAGTCAAATACTTCTTAAATTGGATGCAGGTGGAAGAGCATTCCAGACAGAAGGTATAACATGGGCAAAGACCTTGACGAAGGCAAGAGTTTGATTTTTTAAGGACCTGAAGAAGGCCAGCATGGCTAGGATAGGGCAATGAGGAGGAGAATAACAGAGTTCGATACAGGCCACTGCAGGCAGAGGGACCTTTATTTGTTTATTTATTTATTTAAAAACAAACTTTAAGAGAATGAAAAGGTAAGTTGAAAACTGGGAGAAAATATTTGCAAATCACATATATGACAGAGGACTATATATCTCCAGAATATATAAAGAACTCTCAAAGCTCAACAATAAGAAAACAAACCACCCAACTAGAAAACGTGGCAAAATATTAGAGCAGACATAATACCAAAATAGATATATGGATATCAAATAAGCACATGAAAAGATGCTCAACATGATTAGTTATTGGGGAAATGAAAATTAAAAGCACAGAGAGACACCACTTCACACCTATTAGAAGAGCTAAAATAGGAAGAAAAGCAAAAAAAAACCTGACAATATCAAGTGTTGACAAGCATGTGGAGCAACTAGAACTATTATACATTGCTAGTAGAAATGCAAAAATGGCAGAACTACTTCAGAAAAATGTTTTTGGCAGTTTCTTAAGTTAGGCACACACTTACTATATGACCCAACTATCCCATTCCTAGATATGCACCCTAAAGAGATAAAAACTTTGATCACACAAAAACCTGGATACAAATGTTTATCACAGCTTTATTCATAACTACCCCAAACTGCAAACAATGCATATGTCCTTCAGCTAGCAAATGGATAAACAAACTATGATATAACCATGCAATGGAATATTACTCAGCAATAAAAAGGAACAAACTACTGATACATGCAACAACATGGATGGATCTCAAACACATGGGGCTAAATGAAAGAAGCTAGACTCAAAAGACTACTTATTGCATGACATTCTGAAAAAGGCAAATCTCTAGGTACAGAGAATACATTGGTGGTTGCTAGGTATAGGATGTGGAAGGTTTTGAATATAAAGAAGTACACAAGGGAATTTGGGGGGTAATGGAACTGTTCCATATTTTAATTGTGGTCAAAAGTCACTGAACTGTACATTAAGAAATAAATTTAATTCTATGTAAGTTTTTTTTTTTTAATTCCCTGGTCACCTCATCTCCTGCTTAAGCATTTTTCCAGGCTCCCCACCACCTATGAAGAGAATCTGTTCTTAGTGAGATGTTCAGGAACTCAGAACATCTTTCCAGACTCACGTTCAGTCAGTTTTCTCTCCCCATCCATCCTCCCTGGCTCCCTTAACCCAGTCCAGTGGCAGGAACTTCAGGACTCAGAGGTCAGTACCTGTATGTCTCAGGGCCTCTGTCGGTGCTGTTTCCCTGCCTAGATTGCCCTTCCTTCCCTCTGTCCCTGACAAGCCTCAATTCATTCCTCCAAGCACAGGTCAAGCAGCACCTTCTTGGGGGCAGTTGGTCCAAAGTGCCCAGCACTGAGGCTGGTCCATAAAGGTGCTAACCCCAGCCTGGGGGAGTAGAAGGTGCTGTCCAATGCCCCAGTACTTAAGATGGTGGACAAGGCATACCTACCATACAAGGTGTCTACGTTCAGAAAGGGTTATAAGGTGAAAAAAAGCAGGAGAGGCAAGGTGCATACGTCTAGCTGAAAAACAGGCATTCTTAACCAGGTTTATTTTAACCTGAAGGAAACAACAGGCTGGGAGCCCAGGAAATGAAACTCAGGACAGAGTACAGCTGTTTAAGAGGGAACTGATCTTCAAGTTCTGCCATTGGCTTCTCAGGACCTGTTCCTTCAGATCCCCCATCACACACAGCTTGTCCAAAGTTCCACCCCCTCCATGTTCCCGTGCCCCAGCAGAAGACACACCTCCATGGCAGCAAAGAAGCAATTCTTTCCCCACGCCCAGATGGATTAATAAAAGCAAAGCCCCAGAACACCGCTTAAGAGAGATTTCTTAGGCTGTGGCTCTGTGAGTCAGAAATAAAAAGCAGGGGTTTTGGCATCATGCAATTAATGCAGAAAACATTGATTTCTGCACTGTAAGAAGATGGTTCATTAATTCCAGATGCTCCAGCCAGTCAAACCAAGGCTTGGCTTCTTTGCAATATGAGGCAAATGAGAATACTCAATTTTAAAATCCCTTTCTGCAGCTACCTTTATTATCAAACAGAGCATAAAACCTACCCACTCAGACTGCTTAATTCTTCCTAAATAATTAACAGCACCTGCTCACCACCCCGTTCACCTGGGCAAAACTCATTGCACTGCTGGAAGTTAAACTGAACTCCCCTTCTTGTGGAGAATCAATTGGCCACTGACCTTGGACACCCCCAACCACCCCCAAAAGAGTACTTGATTTGCTTAGAGAAATATTCCTCCCGGCATCAGGACCTCCTGCTGGATTATGTATTTTTCTGAGTTACTTTTGGAAGGTAAGGACCCAATTGGGATTTCCCGAGAAGACTGTTTAGGGTTTTTCAAGGCAAAAAAGAGAGGGGGAAACCCCTTGGGAGAACCATTTCCCTTTGGAGGAGGCTTCTGCAAGTTGAAACCTTTTTTTTTTAGGCAAATTTCCCTTTGTGGGAGTTGGTGGGCTTAGCAAGGCTCAAACTCTGCAAGCCAAGTCCAAGAGGACCCAGGAATTGGCCAAGCATCCCATCGGGGTTTTTTCTGTGGCTCTTGCTACTCGAAGCGTAGCCCGCTCACGGCAGTGCCAGCAGTGCCTGAGAGCCTGTCAGGAACGTGGACTCTCAGACCCCACCCCAGACCCAGCGAATGAGTATCGGAAGTAAAACAAGAGCCCTTCGTGCCCTGTGCACATCCAAGCTGGAGACATGCTGGCTCCGAAGGTCTGCTCAGAGAGCTGGCAAGGAGCAAGGACGGCCGCTGTCTCGGCAGGGAGCCTTCTGCCAGCTTCTCCCCAGCGAGGGTTCCGGATCCTACTGTTCCAAGACCACCACAGCCCTGCGACAAAACAGTTTCCAGTGAGACCACCAGCCAGGAAGAGTGGGCCACTGACCCAGGCATGACATCCTGGCACTGTTCAGGAAACGAAGAGCCTCACTGCTGCTCCAGGCATGGGCCCCAAACTGTAGTGGCAGCATCAGTTGGGAACTTGTCGGAAAGGCAGGCTCTCAGGACAATTCGGGCCCACTGCGCTCCAGGAATCGGGGAAGTTCTCCAGGAGGTCCTTATGCACGCTGAGGTTTGAGGGCAACTCATCACAAGGATCCCCTGGAGTAGGAACTGGAGTAGAAATCTGAAGTTCACACTGTCACCTGACAGCCGTCATGGTCTTGTGGTCAACTACTTGAACTACTCAACTCACTCTGCTCTCTGTGCACCACGGGCCCTGGACCCTGCCTTAGTCCCCAGGGCTGCCATAACAAACCACACAGACTGGGCGACTTAAACAACAGGGGCTCATTCTCTCGCTGGATGGAGGCCAGAGGTTTGAAATCAAGGTGTCGGCAGGGCTTTCCTTCGGGGGCTCAGAGGCAGAAGCCGCTCCCTGCCCCTTTCCTAGCGGCTGGGGGCTGCTGCCTCTTCGGCTTTCCTTGGCTTATGGCACATCATGCCAATCGCTAGCCAAGGCCTTCTTCCTGTCTGTCTGTCTTCAACAGCATTCTCTCTGTATGTCTGTGTCTCTTCTTCCAAGGACACCAGTCATGGGTTTAGGGCCACCCTAATCAAGTATGAATGCATCTTAACTTGACCCCATCTACAAGGACACTATTTCCAAACAAGGTCCCCTTCACAGTGACTGTGGGTCAGAACCTCAATCATCTTTCTGGAGGACATAACTCAGTCCACAACAGAGCCCTAATATGATGTGCTTTGGCAAGAGTCACTAACAGGCCCAACCCCTCTGTCCCCTCGCAGATACCCCGTCCTCTGCCCCACTCTCCCACTTTATAAGAATGGCTTTATTATCCAAGAGGAACTTAGGGATGAAAACATTCTCGTCTTTTGAATGTGTGGGTCCCCCCTTCACGCCTCCTGTGCCTTCTCAGTTATCTTGGTGAATGCAACAAAGATTTCATGCACCAAATACCATCCGGCTCCAATTGTCATTTCAGGATTCGCACCATTTTAATGAATGCCAAAACTGTTTTTTCACTTGATAGCGCCTGACAAGACCAACAATCACAGATTAGAGGGAAACTTCTTGCTTTTCAACAAAGGTTAATAAATAGTGACAGCATTAAGTCTATTCTGATTAACTATGCTGAAAGATATTATTGCTGTTTGTAACATGAAATCATTATTGGATTAAGCACAGCATATAAAAATGAAATGTGAGTTTTAATCTCAAACACAGACATGCAGGCTGCTTGGAGAGAGGCAGGGGCCACACTTGGAGGCCTGTATCAATTTTTAAGTTGCTTTGGTAAAGGGGTGACACCTGCCGTTTATCTGGTCTGGATTTGATGGGTAAGACAAGTGCCTCTTTGAACTCTCCTGTCACTCCCCCCAGAAGATGTGGACAGGCAAACGGCAGCTGCTATCCCCCCTTTGCCAAGATGCATCACACGAAGTGGCTACACAAAGAATGGCAGGACCCAAATGAGGATTGGGGGGCCAAGCAGCGGCCTTGCTCTTCTAAGGGTCTCTGACCACAAAGACCTTCCCAAGGAAACGTTAACCCCAAAGAAAGAGTTGGAGATGAGGGAGACCCACCTTTGTTTTCTCAGTGAAGGAGTGGTGAGGGGGAGGAGTGACAAATGGCTCTCAGTGTGTCCTTAACCTGGGACAGGGTTGGGAAAGAGAAGAGGCGTGCGGGGTCCAAGTTCAAAGCCACTGCCTTGCCCCTTCCCTGCCAGCCCACCCACTGTGGAGCACTGAAAATGCTCCCAGCAGCAACGATGGAGATGTTCTGTATATTCATTCATTCTGCACTCAAGCTATGGCCTCTGAAAATCATTTCCAAGTAAAAGGAGCAAAGTCTCAGTTGAAGGCTGGGACAGGAAATGTACATGGTGAGCCTGGAACATCTTGCCTTACCAGAAAACAAGGAAGCCTTCCAAGATAATGGTGCAGCTGGGAAGGGGAAGGCGGGAGACCAACGATTCCAGGGCTGACTTGAAGAGGCCCTGTGGGCCGGAGATGGGACAATCTGAGTATTAATATGGATAATAATGGAAATGGATTAAGACACTATGATTGTGCTTGCATTATGTGTTTGATAATGATATATATTTTTAAAAAACACTCATTGGCTACCTTTGGAGGATGCCAGGGAATCAACTCATTATTTTGAAAACTGGCAAATAAAGGGAAAGAACTGAATATTTGTCTTGCATTTCCTGGACACACTTTCCTACTGGGTAACCAAATAATTGATGAGAGTGGTTTCTCTGTATAGAAATATTCCAGCTCTGAAAGAGAGAAGGATGGAATCAATGTATCAACATTTTGCAATCCTTAATGAATTAATGGACCCAGGCAAGGATTATCAGTGGGCATGAAACCCAGCCAATGAAAAGCTGATGGGGATCTTGGAAATGGATGGATCAGGCTGATGGCTCCCAACACACCGACCAACCTCAACATCCCAAAAAGAGAGCCATGGAGACCTCGAATGCCTCTTGCCAGAAGGGCACACTGCCACCCACAATGTAGTCACACCCGAGATAGCGAACCGGCATCTGATCGAGCCCCTGGGGTTACCACCAGTTTACAGGAGACACAGGGACGGAGGAGTGTTAAATGACACTGTGGGGACATGCTCAGCCCCGTCCAGCAGAGGGAGGCTCCAGGAACAAACAACCTGGCTTCTTCAGTAAGAATAAAGAGCAGAGAGAGAGAGGGAGGACAGAGTAAAGGAAAGAGACAGAAAGGGACACAGAGGGAGGAGACAGACAGACTGACAGAGAGGGAAAGAAGGGGACAGATGGGGATATACAGAGAGGAGATGGGGGAGACACAGAGAGAGGGACAGAGAGACAGGAACAGGGAGTACATCGAGAGGGAAAGGGGGATACCGGGGGAACAGAGAGAAAAGGAAAGAGAGAGACAGAGAGATGGATGGAAGGAAAGCCTATATATTTAAAAAGACCTAAGAGATCAATCAATTTTAACACATGGACCTTCTTTGCTTCCTAATTCAAGCAAACCAAGTGGGAGAAAACGTTTATGAGACAAGTGGAGAAATTTGAACGGGACTGGTCTTTGTACAAATATTGAGATTTAATACTGTGATTATTGCTTTTTTTTTTTTTTTCCAAACCTTCCCTTTTAGATATAATACTAAAATACTTACAGATAAAATAATGTCTTCAGGGATTGGCTTCAGAATAATCCAGGGAGGTGGGCAGGGGGTAGGGGTGCAAATGAGTTGATCTTGGTTCAAGCGGAGAGTTGAGCACCAGAGGGCTATTCTAGCCTCTATTTCTGATATGCTTGCTGCAAGTTTATGATGAAATGGCTCAACAAGTATTTATTAGGCACCTACTGTGAGCCAGGTGCTGTCCTAGGCACTGGTCTTCTCACAGACAGCGGGTCCTGTCGCTTCCCTGCATTGAATCCAAATCTTCCAGTGGCTCCCGACCTGCGCCGAGAGGAAAAGCCCAACTCGTGCCTGTGGCCACAGGCCCCTTGTGACAGGCCTGCCTGCGCCTTGTCTCTGGAATTCAGCCCCACTCACCTTGGCACAGTTCCTGCCTCAGGGCCTTTGCCTGTGCCAGAGCTCTCCTGCTTCCCCTGACTCACCCAGACTCACCCCTCGGGGGTTTGCTTAAAGTGACACCCGAAACTAAAAACAGATAGAACTCTGCAGTGAAGGGTAACTCGGCAGGTCTGAGTTGTCCAAACCCAGCACATTCAAAAAGCTTCAGGACTGGCCACGAGTCCTTGGAATATCCTGGCCACACCAGCAGGCTGTGCTACCAGTGTGATTTACGTGGGGCCCTGAGCCACGCTGTCTCAGTCTGACACTCTGGAGACCCAGAAGCTAAGGTCAGTTGCGTGGGTGCTTCCCGTGGCTGACTCCCAATAAAACCCTGGAGGCCAGGCTCACGTGAGGCTCCCTGGTTGACAACACCTAAGCTCTGCCATCCGACTCCACTGGGAGAGGACAGCCAGAGCTCCTGCCGGGCCTCTTCCAGCCTCCGCCCGTGCACCTTTTTTCTTTGCTGATTTTAATCTGTTTTCTTCTACTATAATGAACTCTAACTGCTAATCTATCAGCTTGTCTGAGTTCTGTGACTCCTAGCAAATCAGTGAAACTGAGTGTGGTCGTGGGGACCCCAACACAATAACGCATTGAATAAAATCTGTGTCTGAGAGTCCATATCCACATAAATTAATACTGAATAGAAAAAGGGAGTGAAGGAAAAGCTCTTCATCACAGCGGACTACCAACTAAGAAACACAGAAGTCAAGACGGAAATAGAAAAATCACCATTTTGGCAAACACCACAGCAGGAAGCACCACGGATGCTAAAATTAGTGGGTGAAAGTATGATGAAAAAGAGGATGCTTACATGGTTTCAAAGTGTCTCCCCACCAGATACTTATTACTTACAAAGGGAAAATAGTAACTTTCCAGGGGAGAATTCAGACAGTGACTCACCTTAAGAAGGTGACTGCGGTTAACCGAGCAGTTGGGGACACAAGGAATCACGTGACTCCTGATACGCTGAGCAGAGGAGGACAAAGCGCACTCCTGTGGTGTATCCGCCAAATATGTCTAATCAGAATAGAATGTAGGAATAGAATAGAATAGGATGTAGGGGCGAACACCCTACCTCCCCAGACTGAGGGATGTTCTACAAAATAAACGGCCTGTTCTCATTTGAAGCATCTTGGTCATGAAAGACAGAGAGACCGAAGGGCTGTTGCAGATGAGAAGAGACTAAAAATATGGGTCAAACAAATGTGATGCATGATCCAGAAGGACAGGAAGGGGACAACTGGGGAAACTGGGTCAAGTCAGAAGACTAGATAATGGTCTCATATCGAAGTTAATTCTTGTTGTTGTCATTTTTCTGTAGTTATAAAGGATGTTAAGATTTGAAGAATCCAGATGAAGGGAATATGGAGGATCCCTTGTACTGTTTTTGCAACTTCCTGTAAATCTGAAATTATTTCAAAATAAAAAGTTGGGGAAAAAAAAAGTTGTAAATAAATGGGAAGGCTTCCCTAACTGCCCTAAGTCAGAGTCTCTCTCTAGACCACCTCCCACAGCATCTCTTATTTCGCAGCACATAGAATTACTTGTGGCCAAATGCAGCTTCTCTCCCTGGAGTGCTTCTCCAAGCACAGGGCAGTTTCCCAGCAGAGGGAAGAGCTGTGCTCTCCTTACCATCCTGTTCTTTTCCCTTACAGATTTTTATCACTATTTTTCATTACATATTCATTTGTACTTAGCCCACTTACTCATCTGACCGGTCATTCAGTAAATATCTGTACAGGTGTGCCAGGTACAACACTAGCTGAGAAGACAGCAGTGATGGCAACACATGAGGTTTCTACTCATACACAGCTCTACTCTGTCTGCTATCAGACTACCATCTCCATGGGGCACAACCCCTGCCTACTTTGTCCTCCACTCTGTCTCCAGTGCCTGCCACATAACTATTGCTCAGAAAAATGTCCACTGAAAGGCATGCGCACCACCATTACTGCCTCCAGCACCCATGGCAGACATTGCTAATAGACCCAGGATTCACCCAGGTGGCCAAATAGGCATGCAGTGCCTTTGCCTTGCATAAGTGCATGGGAGGAAGCCTCTCTTTTAGAGATGAAGAAATTAGGGGCAAATGATGGAAGGCCAATGGCCTTCGAGTGTTTGTAATGGAACGCAGTCCCCTGACGTCCAGCCCTGGGCAGGCCCGGCTCTTCCTTGAGGTAGGAGACACTTCTATCATCACAGCTGTGAAGCTTGAGACAATTGCCATTAGACCTCACAGCGACCTCCTTCCTAACCCCTCCAGAACACCTCCTCATCTGGTCCACTCCACGTTGGGGCTGAGCACAAGGGCAGGGGTCTGCAGGGCAGGAATGGAAGTGTCTCCCCAGACAGGGTGCCCACTTTTCTGAGAGCAAAGAAACATATATGGAAGTGGCCTCATGAGCTTCAGAATCCTGCACACACCTTAGTTCCACTCAGACTCCCAGGCACCTTCCAAAAAAAGGCCGAGAACTTATCAGCTGTGCAGTGGCATTTGGCACTCACTTGCAAGTCTATTTTCTATTTTCCTGTTATGTGGGTTTATGAGAACTTATACCCAACTTAACCCCTCCCCCCCCCAAAAAAAGGCCCTACATTAACTGTTGGCTGCAAGTATAAGAAGTTCCACCCCACCTCAACCACCCACCACGGGGTGACTCTGAAAGGCAAGCAAATCCCAGCCCCACTCTGGGCCTCAGTTTCTGTGCATCGAAGCAGTTGGGCTAGCCAGTGGCATTTAAAGTGTGGTGTTTTGAAGTCACAGATCCCTGAGATCAGATCCCAGCTCAGCCACTTCCTCAGAGACCTTGGATAGGAATCTGGCTACTCCCTGCCTCAGCTTCCCCATATGTGAATTGGGTCAATGCTGTGAGGCTCACTGGGGAATGTGACTGGAAAGTGCCTGGCTCAGAGACACTCAGAGAGCAAGTGTTTGCTAGACAGTGGCTGTTATACCTGCCTAAAGTGCCTCTCATGTTTCACCTTCTGGGGACAACATTCTAGAATCTTTGACTTCTCCACTACACTGGGCACAGGCTGAACACCTGGAGGGTGCTTGACAAGGACTGCTGGAGTTGAATTTCTCCTTGAAGTGGTGGACCCTGAGCAGATTGGCTGTGGAGGTGAACTACTCCCTCTGAGCAGGCTGGCTGTGCAGGTGAGCTCCCCACTCTGTGCAGGCTGTCTGCGCAGGTGAGCTTCCCACTCTGAGCAGGCTGCCCAGGTGAACTCCCCACTCAGAGCAGGCTGTTTGCACAGGTGAGCTCCCCACTCTGTGCAGGTTGTCTGCCCAGGTGAGCTCCCCTATGTGCAGGCTGTCTGTGCAGGTAAGCTCCCCACTCTGAGCAGGTCCCCCAGGTGAACTCCCCACTCAGAGCAGGCTGTCTGCACAGGTGAGCTCCCCTATGTGCAGGCTGTCTGTGCAGGTGAAGCCCCCACTCAGAGCAGGCTGTCTGCACAGGTGAGCTTCCCAGGGGCTGGGACCCATCCTCCTTGTATGCACCCGTGTTAGCACTGCTGTGGGCGTGGCCTGGCCCTGAAGGATTTGGTGTACATCATTTACTAGCTTTTCATCCTTATTCCTTATAATTTCAGGGGTTTGTTTTCTCACTGTAGCTTTAAAGCCCCGTCCCACATCTTTTCACTCCCTCTGCTGCCTCCAAGAATGGGCATTCCACCTGACAGGGTAGATGTCCCCACAACACCCACCTTCCCTGAGCTGGGAAATACAGCAGGTGCTGCAGCATCTGGCCCTGCCCAGGCGAAGCCCACAGTTTCCTGGGTCTCCTCAAGGCAATGAAAGAACTTGGCTGGGATCACGGGAATAAAAATTACAAGTGATGCCTACATGATATCTCTGCCTGATTGAGTTAGGCAGTGGATCTGGAGGAAGGAGGAAGTGCCTCAGTGACATATGAAAGTTTCCGCCAAAGAGTAAGTTCTGTGGACCTGAGAGACTGTACAGGCCGCCGCCGGGGCCAGGTGATGGGGAAGTCGGGTGGGATTCAAAAGGAGGGGGCATGACAGGGAGTTATACAGGGCATGTGTCCAGGGTGCATGGAAATGTTTGGATATACTCATAGTGGAAACAATTAAAAACTACAGCTGGGGGGGGGTACTGGGTTCCTGGCCGGGGAGGGGGGTTCTGTCGTGGTCCCTAGGGGAGCAGCAGCAGTCCTTCAGGTGCAATGGCAAGGACCAGGAAGGAATGAGGGTCCAACAGTGAGCCCCTGATACTAATGACTATGCTTGTGAGCCTATACACCTGAAATAAGAACAAGGCCTAGAGCAGCACTGTGCCTAAGAGTTCCCTCCTGACAGCCTCCATGTTACTCAAATGTGGCCAGTCTCAAAGCCAAACTCAGCATGTAAATGCACTGCCTTCCCCCCAGCATGGGACATGACACCCAGGGATGAGCCTCCCTGGCACCGAGGGATCACTACCAAGTACCAGCTGATGACTTAACTAGAAAATGACCTTGAATTAAAGGTTCAACGCAAACCAGCAGAATATCCCTGTCTACATATAATAACAGGAGTTAAAAATGCTGTTTGACCTAAATTAAGGGGGAAATGGAAAGGACAAATGAGTTTATATGGCTATGAGTCTCTAAAAGAGTCTGGAGGTTGTCAGAAGGATTGCCCTTATGCACACCTGAGCAGAGTCTCAGAGACAGGTAAAGTAGATACAACCCCAGGTATTGGTTCTTTTGAGGGCTAAAGAGACCCACAGGTTTTATGGTCATGGCAGATGGAGTTCACTGCCATGTCAGTTGGCCCTTCTTTGGAGTTGGTGTTTCTGCGTGATGGAGCTGGACTCAGATGTGATCTCTTTTCACAAGCCTTTCATGCTACTTCACTGGAATTGTAGTTGGTGCTGGGGTTTAAGATATATCTAGGGGATTTGAATCTCTGAACTGACAATATGATAGCCACGCCTTGAGCCTCAACAGACTTCAGCTCCTACACTCTGATTTATTGGACTTACCCCACTCAGCTAACATGGAGTTGAAGAATGTCAACCACCACACCATGGAGCCTAGAGTGCCTACAACTGAAAGCAGGAGGATTGCATCCAGTATCCATGTGGAATCTAAGCCCCCTCTTGACATAGATGTGGAATGGACACAACCAAGCCAAGGGCCACAGGAAGGGGGAATACAGTAAGGATTAGAGTGGACTTAATGATAATCTACTCACGAACTATTGTGCTTAATAATCGAGAAAATGTGGCATTGGTGTGGAAAAAGTGGCCATGGTGGCTGCTGGGTGTGGGGAATGGGAGGAAGAGATGAGATGTGGAGGCATTTTCGGGACTTGGAGTTGTCCTGGGTGGTGCTGCAGGGACAATTACTGGACACTGTAGATCCTCCCATGGTCCACAGGATGGAACGTGGGAGAGTGTGGGCTATGATGTGGACCATTGACCATGAGGTGCAGAGATGCCCAGAGATGTACTCACCAAATGCAATGGATGTGTCATGATGATGGGGGAGAGTGTTGCTGTGGGGGGAGTGGTGGGGTGGGGGCGGCAGGGGTGAATGGGGACCTCATATTTTTTGAATGTAATATTTTTTAAAAAAATGAATAAATAAAATAAAATAATTTTTTAAAAAAAGGAGGGGGCAACTGGCCCAGAACACTTCCACCTGGGCACCCCAGGAGATGTTACGAAGAGCCTCATCTTCCTCACCTGTAAGATGGGGAGACAGGTGTGAGGTGATGTCAGTCAACAATACAGTGCCTGGCAATTAGCTCAACACATGGGAGGTGGTAGTGCCTCTTAGCATTGTTTCTGAATTTAAAGGAAACAACGTTGTTATCATTTGGGTCCCACTAGCATCGAGCTTGTCCCTCAGTTGCTGAGGAACAAAGCCCGACGCCTCTTCTGCCTCATCCTCGCCTCTTCCTGTCCCCCTCCCTCCCTCCAGCCGGAAAGTAGCTGGTCCCATCCCACCAGAGGCTCCCTGCCTTGCACCTACAAATTCTGAAACAGGAAGGTGCTTTCTGCCCCATGCCCTCTCCGTCACTTATGGAGACTGTTGTCATTCCAGGCCCTTCTCTTGGAAGTCATCCAGGATCGCCACTGTCAGAATCCATCACCCCTTCTTGGTGTCCCCAGGACACTCTGCTCAGATGGTTACCGGCAATTAATAGTAATTATTAGTTATTAATATATTAACCAATGCCATCAGAGAGGCCCTTATCATCATTAATAGTAATTCTCATTTAATTCTCTCAATAATCCCACGTAGCAGGTATTACTGTTCTCCCCACTTTAAGTCCAGGAAACCAAGTCACAGAGTGGTAAAGCCAATTACACAAGGTTGCCCAGCCAGGAGGTGGCAGACGCAGGCCTCAAACTTGGATCTGTGCGACTCCAAAGTCCCCATTCTGCAACTGTGTGCTGGAAAAAGCAGGCTGAAGATAGAGGACTCCGCGTTTCCCATCACCTCAGGGTTGTGAGTTATAGACCCTGGGGAGTGACAGAACAGTGCACACGCCTATTCACATGCAGAGACACACAAACACACTCACAGACACAAACACAGCACACACAAGGCTTTCCATCTTCCCACAGTAACCCTCTCCTGAATTTCAAAACATCCCCCCTTCGCTGAGTCACCTCCTCCCGCTGCCCCTACCTGGGAGGAAAGGAATCAATACACGTTGCCTATCAACTCAGTTATCAAATCAACGGGCCCCCAAGGCCTCCACTGATCATTCCAAAACCCCCAAACCCCATTTTCATTACAGTTAAAAGAACATATCCTTTTAATCACCCCCAAATATTTCTGAGGAGGTGGAAATGAATGCTACTTCCCCAGAGGAAACTAGAAGATGCATCTTCACGCAGCAGAGCGCAAGAGCAGCGTGGGGGCCGCAGGCCTGGCTGGTGCAGGGTCCCAGGCCTGTGGAGGCCGCCCCGACCCTCAGCCTGGCAGCTGGATCTTTTTCCTTTTTTGAGGTTCATATAACATAAAATTAACCATTTTAAAGTGAAAAAGTCTGTTCCCCTTAGTAGAGTCACAATGTTTTGCAACCAGCATGTCTGTCTAGTTCCAGAACATTTTCATCACTCCAAAAGGAAACTCCATACCCATTAGCAGTTGCTCCTCATCCCCTCCGTCCCCCTGGCCGCTGGCAACCACAGTCTATTTTCTGTGTCTATGGCGTTGCCTATTCTGGACATTCCATATAAATGAAATCACACAATATGTGACCTTTTGTGTCTGCCTTCTTTCACTCATCATCATGTTTTTGAGGTGCATCCATGTGTAGCACAGGTCAGAACTTCATTCCTTTTTAGGGCTGAGTAATATTCCATCGTCTGGATAGACCATATTTTGTTTCTCCAATCACTGCAAATGGACACCCAGGTTGTTTCCACCTTTTGGGTGTTGCTATGAACATGTGTATATATGTATTCATTTAAGTCCCTGTTTTCAATTCTACCTAGAAGGGGAAAAGTCAGGTCATATGGTGATTCTATGTTTGAACTTTTTTTGAGGAACTGCCAGGCTGTTTTTAAAGCAATTGTACCATTTTCCATTTCCACCAGGAATGCATGAGCTTTCCAGTTTCTCCACGTCCTCACTGTTTGTTTCTTAGGCTGCTGCAAGCAGATGCGATGAAATGGGTTGGCCTAACAATGGGAATTTATTAGCTTACAGGTTTGAGGCTGAGAAAAATGTCCAAAGCAAGGTACCATCAAGACGATGCTTTCTTCCCAAGACTGGCTGCTGGCGATCCTTACCTCCTCTGCCACATGCAAGGCACACGGCGGCGTCCCCTGTTCTCTCCCTTCTCTTCTGGGTTTCGTTGCTTTCAGCTTCTTGCTTCTGTGGCTTTTTTCCTTTCTCTGTATTCATCCCGTTTATAAAGGACTCGAGGAAGAGGATTAAGACCCATCCTGCATGAAGTGGGTCACACCTTAACTAAAGCAGCCTCAACAAAAGGTCCTACGTGCAATGGGTCCCCACCCACAGGAATGGATTAACTTTAAGAACACGTTTTTCTGGGAGTACAGTTTTAAACCACTGCACTCACCACAGCTTATTTTCCCTATTTATTTTTTTATTATAGCCACCCTAGTGGTTGTGACGTGGCATCTCATTGTGCCTTTGATTTGCATTTCCCTATTGGGTAATGACGCATCTTTTCATGTGTATTTTTGGCCATTTGCATGTCATCCTGGAGAAATGACCGGGGCCTATTTTGCAGGTAGCGAAAGCCTTGCGTGCCAAGCAGCTTGGACAAGGGCAGCTGCGAGGAAGAGGGCAGCTGCGAGGAAGAGGGCAGCTGCGAGGAAGAGGGCAGCTGCGAGGAAGAGGGCAGCTGCGAGGAAGAGGGCAGCTCCCAGAGGCAGGGCAGCTCCCAGAGGCAGGGCAGCTCCCAGAGGCACGGCCGCAGCAACCTAGCCAGGAGAAACGCAGCACTTCGGGCAAAGCTGTCGAAGCTGATGCCTTGTTCGCCCTCTGTCGAAGCCACACTGCTCTCCCCATCCCTTTCTTCGAAGGAAGTGTGGGCTATAACGGGCAGCCCAGATGGTACCCAAAAGGGACAGCCAAAGTCTGAACTGAGAGTCAAAGTGACTGCGACTTGGGTCCACTCTGACCCTCTAACTGCAGTGTGACCTTGGGGGTGTCTCTGAAGCTCACTGGGCTGCTGTTTCCTCCTCCATTAAATGGGGATGGATTTATAATTCCCTTTCTATGTGGTGACTTTGCAAGCAGCACAGCAATGATGGTAACAGTGACTAGTCAGGGAATACTTGCAGTGTGCCAGGCCCTTGCCTAAATGCACTGCATGAATTGTCTCCTTTTACAGATGAGGAGCCAGTGTCAGAGAGGGGAAGCAACTTTCCCCACGTCACAGAGCTGGAATGTGACCCTGGTGAAGCCTGGCTCCTGAACTGGGATCTCATCCACCACGCTAACATGATTCTCGTTAATTATCACCACCCCATGGGATAGGTACTATTGTCACCCCCATTTTGCAGAGGGGGAAACGGAGGCTTGCAGAGAGTAAGAGGCTTGCCTGGGGCACACAGCAGGGACATGGTGGAAGGGGGACTCACCTGCCCCCTTCAAAGCCTGGACTCTTTGCAGCCCTGTTCAGAGACTCCAACTGCTGCCCCCAAATTAGGTAACACACAAGCAAACACTTAAAACATGTATAGACACGTGGACCCTGTTTAAAAAATACTCTCACTAGCAAGATAAATAAATTAAAGGGAAAAGTGCCCATTTCTTAGTACAAAAGCTATCAAAACTTGAAACAAAAATAAAAATGGCCATGAATAAATAATTGCTGAAGGTGAGTCTGGGGATCCAGGGGGCTTGTACTCTTCTACGTTTTTGTATTTTTCAAAATAAAATGTTCCGTTTCAATTCCTATTTCAAAAAAGGAGAAATAGAAAAACCATCAGGAGAGTACCATCTTGCCATGCGGATGGGAAATCCTTTGCTCTGGAAAGGGGGCGGCTGTTTGCACATCGCAGGATGGAGAGTGTCTGAAAAGTGGGCTCCAGAAGGGGGGGTGGTGGAGGGAAGGCGCCCCCCTGTCCTGCCTCCATAGGGTGGGGACCCTGAGTCGGGATGGGTGTCACCACAGGACCGACCTGTGCAGTCGGGACCTCCAGGCTCATTCTGTGAGTGTGGAAACCAAGCTTGAGAAAAGCACAACAGCTTAAGTGCATACTGTGGAGTCAGGAGAGGAACCTGGGGTTCTTCTTCTCTTCAGAAAGGCCAGACTGCACCCCTTTCCCTTCCCCCCTCCCTACCTGGTCTGGAGAGGCAGTCTGAGCCTTTGGAACCCACCTGTAAATGAAGGGGTACGACAAGACAATTTCTGGAGTTTCCTTAGGACTCTGTTATCCCGCCATCCCCCATGAGCCATCCTAGGATTGGCTTTTAAATTAAATCCTTCTTATCTCCCCAATCCATCAACAAGCACCTATTCGACACTTAGCATGATTTTTATTCTATGTATAGGGGAAAGAGAAAAAGGTCTGGGCTGCCAGAGACCTGGTCTACCTGATGTGAAGCCTGGGCTTGGCTGACTTCAACACAAGATAGCGTGAGCAAAGACCAATGCCCAAAGAGAAAAAAAGGCAAAAAGGGGAGGAGGCTGTTGGTGGCAGCTATGGAGAGCAAGTGGGACTTGAAGGGCAAGTAGATTTGGGGACAGGAGAAGACAGAAGGAAGGGCATTCCAGGTGGTCAGTCAGGCTGGGTAAGCAGATGGAGTCTGAAATGAGCATGGAGCTCCCTGGAATGGTGAGGAGTGTGGCTTAAGAGAGTAGGTGGAGGTGAGACAGGCAGGTGGGGAAAAGAGACATCTGGTGAACCTGGTCTGCCCAGCAACCTTTCCCCCATCATTTGAGCAGCCTGATCCAGCCTTGCCTGAAGCTAGATAACCTGGAACTTCCAAGTCACATGAGCCAAAAAAATGCTTTTTTTCTTTGAGCTGGCTCAAGGTGTGTTTCTTTCACACACAACCACGAGAGTCCTGCTCACTGCAGTGGAGAGCAGCCCTAGCTTCCCCCTCAACATGACAGACCCTAAAACGTCATTCTGAGATTCACTCACCAACCAGCTCTCCCCCTTCTTCACTTAGTCTTACACAATGTCTTGCGTACTTGTCAAAAGCCAGCTGGCACCTGGGCACTGGCGGCAGAGAGCAGAGGAGGGAATGGCTTGTTACACAAGACGTCTCCTCCCTCAGCCCAGCAGCAAGCACACAGTATCCACTGAATGAATGAATGAATGAATGAAGCCCCCCACAGCTGGTGCACACATATGCACACATATTCACCAATTCAAACCTACTGTGTGACCGCATTTCAGTTTCCTCCCAGACCTTCTACCTGCAGTTTTCACCGACCCTTGAGTGACTTTTTTGAGGAGGTGTTTCAGGCACCCACGGATCTGTGAGGTGTGTAGTACTGGAGGGGACATGCCCAAATGGGGCCCCCTGTTCCCGTGGGAAGCCGCCAGGGTTGAGCCTGCAGCCATTCACCGCCCCCTCCCCCTAGCTGCAGTCGGCTCCAGAGCCCATCATCCAACAACCAGACCCCTTGCTCGAAATGTTCCATGAGGTGTGGCCGTAGGACTGGGCACAGGGGAAAATCCAAGGGGAGTTCCTTTTCCACAAAATAGAACAGGCTCTGACCCCAAAAGCCCCTCAAGGTGAGAGCAGAGTCCCCTTCAGGCAGGAAGCTCACTAAGAATTTTAAAAATGTCTCCTAAAATTAACCCCTCCTCATAGATGCCAAGGCATCAACTCCAAATCTTGTCAGTAGTTCTGATAAACCGGCATGGAGTGTCCCCTTGCAAAACAATATAATAGTAATAATAATAACAATAACAATAACAATAACAATAATTACCACACATAATAATTCCTGCCTTTTTATGAGCACTTACTATGTGCTGGGTGCTGGGTTAACTGCTTTTGCTACATTGTCTCACAGAATTCTTGCTACAACCCCATGAGGTAGGGAAATGGAGGCCCAGAGAGGTTAAGTAACTGGCCAAAGTTACCCAGCAAGTGAAGGAACCAGGATTTCCAACCTGGTCTGGGAGATTCCAAAGCCTCTCTGAGCCTCAGCTTTCTCCTCCATAAAATAGGAATAATTAGGACCTACAAAAGGGATTCTAGGAGGACCAGATGAGATAATGCACACCAAGTGTGTGAGTCACAGCCTGATCTGCGAAGGGCTTCACCCGGCAAGTGTTGAGTGTTTCACCCTCAGTGTGGTTTCAGGTGGGGTGGGCTCGGGGACATGGCACTACACGGTGTCAGGCTCGGTGAAATTACAAGCCATTCTCTCCTCTGCTATGTGCCACCAATGCCCAGGTGTCAGTGGGCTCCTGACAAGTGCACAAAACAGTTTTGGGTGCCCACAGCCCCTGCAAGCCACATCAAGCTGAGCAGGAGATCTGCCAGAAGGCTCTCTTGCCAGCTGCCTCCCACCCTTACCCAAAGTGACTTAGCCCAAGTCTGTGTCTTCCTTGCCGCGCTGCTGGAGAAGAGATGGGCCCAGCATTCGGAGTGGGTGGGCAGACTAAAGGCTCGGCACAGCCCACCTATGCACTCAGGCGCCACCCCATACTCGTGGCAACATGCCTGGACACGCCCAGCTGAGTGCCTGGCACAAAGCAGGCAGCAAGTGGGCAAGCCTGCAGAAAGAGTGGGTGACGAGAGGTGTTGTTAAAAAAAAAAAAAAAGATGACGATGATGATGGCATGTACGCTGACGGGATGTTTTAATCTGGGCTCAGGCATTCCACAAATAACAATAGCAGCTCGCCTCCATAGCACTTACTACAACCCTCACGACATCCCTATGCAGGAAGCACTGTTATCGGCTCTATTTTATCATTGAGGAAACTGAGGAACAGAAGAAATGACTTGCCTGAGGTCACATGCAGCTAGGACACACTGGAGCTGGGACCTGAACCCACGCCGTTCGACTCAGGTAAAGCTAGTGTTCCAGAAAGATCCAGACATAAAAAGCGAGAGCAGAAGTAGGGGGGTCTGGTGGTTGGCACTGTCACGGTCCCCTCTTACAGACGAAAAGACTGAGGCTCAGAGAAGCTGAGCCATGTGCTCCAGGGCAGGAAGCATTAGAAGGCAGGCTCCGTCCTGACACGGAATGCACCTGTGTTCCACCTGTACAGTCCACTTCCCCCGCCCCGCTCACCCCGTTCTGCAGAGGACGGCACAAGACAATCCCAGCAACATGAGGTGACCAGACGGGAACTGGGATTAACACGAAGTCCCTCTGGCCCCGTGAAGAAGCCCGCCAGGTTCCCACAGGGCAGGAGTTTCTGTCCCAGGGAAGAGACTGTGGCCAGGTCACAGCCGGCAGGTGGCCGTCTGGGGGGCCCTGGTCACCCCCAGAGCTGTGGCCAGAGCCCTCACAGCTGGGGGAGCCCCCAAGGGCTCAGCCCAGGAACCAACCCTGGGATGCTGGCCTCCTGGGGCCGCATCAGCAATTGGCAACCAGGGGTTCCCATCGCCGGGGAGCAGGTTACCCCGGTGAAGCACAACCTGTATCATAAAGTAATTTTATCTTTAGAAAGCAACACCTCTCCCCCCAAAACCCACAAAAACCCACCCCTTGTTTTCATTGTCCAGGCTACACAAGGGGAAGCTCAACGAAAGTTTCTCACTGGAGCAGGGTGGCTTAAAAATGCCTTCAACCCCATGAGTGAACTGGGAGGGACTGGGAGCTTTCTCTACCCTCTGCCCAGCCAGGGAGCTGGTGGGTGCAGGGGGGGCTGAGTTCTCCAAGGCCAAGATGGTTCGTGATGGGCTGAGTTGCCAAGGAGGGCTTAGTGCAAGAGGACAGCAGAGCGCCCCACACATTCTCACATACACCATGCGCTTGCACACAACACACTTCACAGCCCGCTCACACACAGCACTTGCATACAACATGCATTCATACACAACATGCTCACACATGTGCTCACACACAACACGCTCACATACAGCGCATTTACGTACAACATGCACCTGCACACATTGCTCACAATATGTGCTCATACATGTGCCCACACACAACTTGCTCATACAGAACATGCTCATACATGACACATTCAAACCACACATGCTCACACTAGATGCTTGTGCACAACACACATAACATGCTTACACACAATACATGCTTACATTCACATACATGTGCTTACACACATCACATAGAACACATGCTCATAAATACTCAACACACACAATACATGCTCACATTCAACGTGCTCACGCACAACACATACTACACATGCTCATACTATATGCTCATGCACAGCACACACTACGTGAAACGTGCACATACAACACACACAATACATTCCTGCACATAACATGCTCACACACATGCTCATGCACTCACACGATCATATGTGCACCTACACACTAACATACACAGGCTCACAGTCTGACATGCACATGCTCATATACACTGACATATACACCCACAAATGGACATACCCACATAGCCCCACACTCAAGACCTGTGCACCGGCCCAAGATGCTCACACACAGCCATGCAAAGTCAGAAAACAATACATGGGGACCCAGAGGAACACACACAAGGCAACACCCAGCCACAGACATGGGCACTTGTTAGAGACACACAGATACAGAAGGACAGGTGACCCGTGAGGGCACACAGAGGAAGCCACACAGACCCACACCCAGTCTTGCACGTGGACAACTCCCAAAGCCGTGAGACACACAAGGAGAGGCACATGGAGGGCCACAGGCACTTCAGGCTTTGCCCATGCAGATACAGGTCGTACACACAGACACCGCATCACACACACTAGCACAGGGTCACACATTGACACAGGGACCCACACAGTGACACAGGGTCACACTCACTGACACAGACTCACACACACAGACACAGGGTCGCACACACAGACACAGGGATGCAGACACTGACACAGGGACCCACACACCGACATGGGGTCGCACACATTCACACAGTCCTGTTCCGACACCCCAAGTCCTTCCACCCAAGACCTTGGATCCACACCTGGGGGAACAGCGCGAGTCCCAGGGTCCCCCGGCCTGACAAGGGCACTCACCCCGGCAGCTCCCGTCCTCTCTCTAGCCCCCGAGGCCCCCGTGCGTCCAGATCCTCCGCTCTGCGTCCTCCCAGCCCCGCCAGCAGCACCACCGGCAAATAAAAGGCGAATGCGCAAAAATAAAACCAAAAGGCTGCGATAAACTGGTCCCCTTCCCACAGGACTCTGCACTGACGCAGGTTCCGCTCTCTGCAATAAGCATTTTCATTCTAATTTTAAAAGACATTAGCATTACCTCTCTGGCTTTCCAGCCAGCCAGACGGTACTCGCCTCCTGGCTGCCGCCGGCCGTGCTGGACAGTGACGGGGTGCGGCTGTGCCTCGGCCCCGAGCCCGCAGAGCACCCAGGCACCTGCCGGCCACCGGGCTCCAATCTCACACCAGCCCCGCGCGCCCTGGTTTCAGCACCCACAAAAGCAGCTGGGTGGTCAGAAAAGCAGATGTAGGAGGCCCCACATCTGGCCACAAGACACTCCCAAGCATCCCCGGGAGAATTCCCTCTCACCCTAGCCAGGATCTCTGCCGGGTCCAAGCTTGTTCTCCAACAAGAGCTCTGGACCCAGAAAGGGGGCTCTCAGGTGGTGGTACGACAAATGGGGGGCTCGATGGGAGCTGGGGCGCTCTTCTCCACCCCCACCCTGTTGCTGCCCACCACCACCGCCCCACCACTCACCCTGCCTGCAAACTTACTTCTCCCCTCAAGACTCCAGCAGTGACCCCAGACTCAGCAGGAACTTCTGGGAGAAGGCGGGAGAAGCAATGGGGCTATTTTTACAAGCTCCAAGGTAGCGCAGCTTCCAGCCTCAGCCCGGCCTCCCCCTCAATCCTCCAGCCAAGACCGGGGACTTCCCCAAAGCCCACCTCTGAGCCCCTGTCCTTGCTGTTCCCTGCACGTGAACACACTTCCTCTCTCCGTGCCTGAGCTGGGCTTGGCCATCCTTTGGGCCTCGGCTTCAAAGGCCCTTCATTCTGTCGTGTTGGAGGCCTGGGGTCCCGGGTTGAAAAGGCAGCCCCAGCCCTTTCATGGAGCCGTGTAACGTGGGCAGCCTCCTCCAGGAAGCTTCCCCGGCCTCGCAGGCCACATGCGGGTCCTCCGCCTGCTCCCCGGGCCCCCTGCAGCCCCCCTTCCAGGACAGCTCATCCGGGGGGTTCTAACTGCCTCCTTCCTGCTGTCTCCTGGGACTGGGAACGGCCTGCCAAGCCCCCATGGTCTCCTGAGCATGAGTGTGGCCCCTGAACGAGCAACTAAAAGTGAACGAAGGGCCCGTGCTGGCCAGGGCTGCTTTAACAGCCTTCCCGCCCTGAATCACACGGAGAAACCAGAAGACCGACACCCTCAAGACCCTGCGGGAGGCGCGGAGGGGACGTCCCGCCACCCCCCACGCAGTCCGCTCCGCTCTGGGGCTGGGGGTACGGGCCCCTCCTGTCTCCCAGTTGCTTGCCCATCACTGTACTGTGAACTGAGGCTCACGGGTCCAGAGCTTTAAGATGTGAGATGGCAAAGAGAAACGTCGGCACACGAGCTCATCTCCATCCCCAATAAAATGACCTGCTTCTCCCCAGTGCCCCTGTTCCCATCCTCCCTGCCTATGCCCATGCTGTTCCCTGGGTCTGAATTCTGCTCCCAGGTGTAAAAGGCTCCCCTCTAAATCACTGCTGGCAAACTCATCCTTCTAGGCCGGGTACAAGTGGCCCCTCTGCAGCTCCGCTCAGCCCCGGGCTCTGAGTGCTGCAGGGAGAACTGCCCCTTGTTCCAGAGGGGGTGGCCTTCCCTCCCCAGCGCACCCTGCAGAGCAGGAGACCCGTCTTGTATATCTGAGGGCTCCCAGGTCTTGTATATCTGAGGGCTCCCAGGTCGGGACCACAGAGGACACATTAATACACGTTAGTTATTGCTGCTGTGATTAAAACCCTCCATAAGCTCCTCGGCCGCCCGGTGTCTTGTCCTAAGGTCTCACAGTAGTTGGCATTAATAAATAATACAGAGAGAAAGAGGCAGGCTCCTCTGCGCCGCCCCACCGATGCCCCAGGCCCCCTCGTTGGCTGGAGGTAGGGGGCTGGGGATCACTGTGTGTGGTGGAGAGGAGCTCCCCCAGACAGGAAACAGGAAGAGGGGGAGACGCCAGGGCTGCTCAACGACCTCGGCTAATAAAGCAACGTTCCCTCCCAAGACAGGCTCCCGAGCACCCAGGACCCTTGCGCTCGGACCGAGGCGACGTGGGTCTTCACCCCAAGGCCACCACTGGGGCTGGGGGCACTAAATATGACGCGGGTTCCGCGTCACCTTCCTGAATGGAAACGTCTGGAACAGAGCTCCTGCCACAAGCAGGTACAGGGTGAGTGCAAGGCAGGCTGTGTGGGCAATTAAAGATGGTTGGGACACCAAGAAGGGGACAAGAAGGACCCCTCAGGGCCGGCCCCCAGGGGGTGCTGGGCTCTGCAAGGATTTAACACGGTTTATCTTGAAAGAGACTCGCCCCCTGAGGCCACCACCTAAGCTCCCCCAACTTCCTCTGGCTGGGCCTCCTGGACAACCCCAGCTCGGCTCAGAATACGCCCTGTGGCTGAGCTGGCCCTGCTCTCAGGGGGGAGGAGGAGGCGGGAGCCACAGACAGGCTGGGAAGCAGGGACTTAAAACAAGTCCCCTGAGAGTAGGGGGCAGCGGTGGTTTTTGCCTCCCTGCATCTATGATCTCAGGCACGAGTGCCCAGCACAGGCCTGGCCACCTCCTCTGCTCCACCTTGGTGGCCACTGTGATGATTATTTGGGCAAACCCAACCAGCTTCTGGGAAGGCAGGAAGAAAGGACCAAGGGGGACGGAAGATGCTCAGGGTGACCAGGGCCCCAGTCTGACCCCCGCTGGCTCCCCCACCCAGAAGGGTTCCACTTCCAGTGGCCATGGGGTGACCAGGATTGCTCTGCTGCTGGCAGTGTTCCGTGCCCCGGCAGCGTGAGTTCTCCACACTGATGGGAGGCTCGGAACAAGCCGGGGCTGTCACTCATCCACGAGCCACTCCCTGCTGCACGCCCACTCACTGCCCATTCTCTTTGGCTCTGGCCCACAGAGAAATCTCTTGCTGGAGGCATGGGGCTGCAGGGCCTGAGCTCCGGGGGCTATAGGGCCTGAGCTCCGGGGGCTGCAGGACCTGAGCTCCGGGGTTGCAGGGCCTGAGCTCTGGGGGCTGCAGGGCCTGAGCTCCAGGGACTGCAAGGCCTGAGCTCCAGGGGCTGCAGGACCTGAGCTCCGGGGCTGCAGGGCCTGAGCTCTGGGGGCTGCAGGGCCTGAGCTCCAGGGACTGCAAGGCCTGAGCTCCAGGGGCTGCAGGACCTGAGCTCCGGGGCTGCAGGGCCTGAGCTCCGGGGGCTGCAGGGCCTGAGCTCCGGGGCTGCAGGGCCTGAGCTCTGGGGGCTGCAGGGCCTGAGCTCCAGGGACTGCAAGGCCTGAGCTCCAGGGGCTGCAGGACCTGAGCTCCGGGGCTGCAGGGCCTGAGCTCTGGGGGCTGCAGGGCCTGAGCTCCAGGGACTGCAAGGCCTGAGCTCCAGGGGCTGCAGGACCTGAGCTCCGGGGTTGCAGGGCCTGAGCTCTGGGGGCTGCAGGGCCTGAGCTCTGGGGGCTGCAGGGCCTGAGCTCTGGGGGCAGCTTCTAGCTGATCCGTGGAGCTGGCACAGTCCGCAGAGGGCTCCCTCCAGGCCAGGAATGGTGCAAAGAACTTGAGAACCAGCATCTCACTGACTGCCCAGCATCCAGCGTGTCCCCCATTGTGAGTTCAAGTCCTTGACAGTGGGTAACAGTGCCAAGGCAGATGCAATGGACACAGGCTGTGAACTTCTCTGGGACCGTATAGAAAGTAGTGACGATAACAGCAATACTGATGCTAATGATACAATATAATAATGGCTGTGCTTATCGGACAGCAGCTCCTATGGCAAACATGTTAAGGCCCTGGCCAGGTTGTCCTGTTTGCTTTTCACTACAACCTTTGAGGAAGGGAGCACTAATATGCTTCTTTCACTAACACGAAAACGGAAACTTAAAAAGGTGACATCACCTCCCCATTACCCCATGATACAAATACTCAGAGAGGGCAAGCCCTTTGCCGGGGACACACAGCTAGAACCAGAGCCCTTGTTTATCTGACCTTAAAAGATCCAGCTTTTAAAGCTCTGTTCCCTTCCCAGCTAAACTCATGTGCAGCCAGGCAGCAAAAAGGGACTGAGCCCATAAGAGGCGCCAGGGAGAGCTGGGTGCTGGGGAGAGAGCAGGGAAGGTGACAAATCCCGGCCGGATCACAGGAGCCCTCTGATCCCCCCAGGCAAAATGAGATGCGTTTCCTCCCTGCCCAAAACTTCAGGTCCAATGGGGAAAGACCAACATTCACTCAACAATCACATAAATCACTTTTCTCGCTTAAAATGGCACTGCCGCCAAAGGCTGGGCACCGCTGAAGCCAGATGCTCCTGTTCCCCCGGTCCCAGTGACCTCCAGGCTCCACAGAAGCTACTCACCTGGCCCAAGAGCCAGGCTCCAGTGTCCTTTCCTCCCCTCTCCGCCAGCTCCTGGCCAGTAAACTTCTCCTGACCTTCCAGCCACAACGAGGTGGCTGGGGCTGCTCACGCCGGGCCCGGCACAGCCTCTGCTCTCCCTCTGTCATGCAGCACCCGGAATTATTGATTCTGCCACCAGAACAGCCAGGATAATTTTGCTTAGCTTCATATACCTGGCTTTCATGAATTTCTCGGCCAGAAGGTTCTAATGCTGCCTCTAAAACATGGGGGAAAGATTAAGCCTGCTTATGGTTGATAATACACTGCACCCTGTCTGTCAAGCCACCCGTCTGCTGTTGAAAGTTCACTATTAGATACTTATTTAAACAGCCTCACAAGGCTTCCGAGGAAAGTGCAGTTATGCATTTTTTCCCCTTCTGGCTGGCATGAACGAGTATAGATAAACATCAATTCACTCCTGCAGATCACAGTCACAGCAAATAAATTTTTCAGGAAGCTCAAGATCCGCACAAAGGCTCCGCCAAGCTCCCATTTCACACAACATCAATGTTTGGCCTCCAAGAAATAAAAGCTCTAAGGTGTCCATCGCTAGGGCAAAATTATCAATTGTCAAGTCACTTTAAAGGGAGAAGAAGACTGGGGATTTCAGGGAGACATTTCTTCCTACAACTTAAAAATAGGTGACTGGACAATTATTTCGCCTATAAGCTACCCATGGGGACTTCCCCTGCTAAAAGCCCAGTGTCCATCCCCCAAATGTCCAGCCCCGGCCCAGTGGCCGTGGGCAGCTGCAGCAGCCACTGTGCGGCGTGGCAGGTTCCAGCTGAGTTCAGTGGCTTCACTGACTCAGGCTTCAGGTTATTTTTACTTTCTCAAAAAGGGTTTTTTTCCCACCACTTTTAGAAGTGGCAGACAAGGCTTGTCTATTATAAAATATTTGTTGCAAACACACACATACACACTCGCACGCACACTCGCTCGCCACCCCACACACAGTTCCCATCTGTAAAAATCTCAAGTTGCCATGGTGCGAGGAATGGGAGATGGGGAAGCTGAGACACCCTCCCAGGTGAGCAGGGTTTATGTAACCCTCGGGGCCACATCCTCGGTGGGATCAATTCTGCCGGAGAATTTGGGGGTCCTCAAAGCTGGGAAATAGAGTAGACTCCATTTTACAGATGGGGAAACTGAGGCACAGGGGAGCCAAAGGAAGGGAGAGGGAGCACTAAGCAGTGGGCTTGGATGGACTTGGATGGGCTTCCCAGCTCTACACTTTCAGCTGAGTGCCTTGGGCAGGGAATCTAAACCAGCCCGAGCCACGGTTTCCTCCTGGGCCTCGTAGGGTCATTGTGGAGATGAGCTTCTCAACTCACATTCGCCCCCCCGACTGTTAAAGTACAGCCAATCGTGTGAGGAACCAGGGCTGGGTTTGGGGGGGGGGGGGAGCTATGTTCTCAGAGTCGGCAGACCCCACCCTATCTCTGTTGCTTCAAGCCACAGCCCTTCTTCCAGCCTCAGTTTCCTCGTCTGTACAGTGAGAACCTGTACGAGCCGTTCTCCAGCTTGAGTATCTGACGGGACTTTTCACAACCACCTTGTAAGAAAACGACTGTGATTATCCCTCAATTCACAGGGAAGGAAACTGAGTCTCAGGGAGATGTGATCTGTCAAAGAGCAAGGAAGCACGGACACTGGGAGGGGCCTAGCCCTCCACTGGGCTCCACTGGGAAGCCTGGGCTTCTCCGTCCAGCTGCGCAGCCCGTCAGGACTCCAAGCCTCAGTTTTGGGGTCGGCGAGACGTGGAGGATGAACGCTTGGCGCCTTCTTCCTGCCCAGGGTGGGGAGTCCCCTCCTCCTCTCGGACTCCTAAGCGAGGGTCAGAGCAAAAGGACACCCTCTCCCTCAACCTTTTCTAAAGAGGCTTTCCTACAAAAGCGTGTAGACCCACGGGTGACAGTTGTCTGGGCTTTTCGGTCACGGGATGGGTGGGCGAGAAATCAAAACGGGGTGAGGTCCCCCAACCCCACCTCCCGCTGTGGCCCCGCTGCATTTCACGTTGTCCACAGTGGATGTCAGGGGGACAGCGTGGGCTGTTGGTTACCCCCAACCTTGGCCTGAGCCGCCCAGCTGCGTCTCCCCCAAGCCTTAGTGGCAAGTCCTCCTCAGCAGCTTTCTGCCTGTGGATCTCCCTTCTCTCCCTCCTCAGGAACAAGGCCCACTTCCCAGGGTCGTTTATCGCCTGCTGCCTCTCTGGCAGGCAATGTACCCAGGGAGTGGGTTCAGGACCATTTGGGGTGAGCCTGAGGGTCCCCTCGGATGTGGCACCTGCGGCTGAGAGTGGCAGACGTTCTTCTCTCCAAGTCCCTGAGAGCCGGGACACGGCCAGGCACCACCCTAAGTCCACGGGACTCCGGATCCTGCGCCCGGTGGCCCAGGGACTGCAGGAGCTGACACCCAGGAGATGGTGGACACGCATCGGTTTGTGTCTGCTGGGGAACTGCTTTTGCTGTTTCTCAGCTTCTCCGCAGACAGGCAGGGGAAGGGAGGACAGCCGAAAGCTAGTCTTGGCGATTAAAAAAACGGAAAGGGAAGAAGAGTTGGTATCTCAGCAAAGCCCAGCTGGTTGTGGCACGTTGGAAAATCCAGGAAATAGGGAAGGGAGGAGGCGTTTTAATACCACGAGCCCGCTGCCCGTGGACTACCCTGGCCTCTAAGGCACTGGGTCAGGGAGGATTTTGTTCACGCTTCACCGCAACCTAAGAGATGCTGCGCCTGAGCAACAGAGAGCTATAGGGGCCTCCCCCAAGCGCCCAAAGCCAAAGCCAGGAGCCGGCTCACCAGACACACCTGGTCTGGGCGCTCACCAAGAGCGGCCACCTCCACACCAATGAATGCTTCCACGAAGGTGCCAGCCACAGCTACACACGTGGGCCCCCAATATCGCTCACCAGGATGACTCCCCAGCCTCCTTACTGGCCTCCTGGCCCCCGCGTGGGGCTCGCCATGCTGATTTCTCATCCACCCCACTCCACACACAGCAGTCACAGGGAATGGGATGGTTGATGATATCCTCAGTCACACTCTGGCCCTCAGTCTCTTCTTTTGTTGAATGGAAACAGCCTTCCTTGTCCTTGTGGATATCCTATAGTTTTTACGGGGAGGAGGCAAAGTAATAACAGCTCCCTACAGCGTATTACCTAGTATGTTTTCTTATTTAATTTCTTTTTCAGAAAGGGAAACTGAGGCTTGGAGAAGAGAAATCGCTTGTCTAAGACTACAGTCTGGTGATATGCAGAGCAAGGACTCCCTTCCCGGGTGCCAGACTTTGCTTGTAGATCCTGTGCCCTTGACACCACAGGGCTGAAGACATCAAAGAAGAGCAATGCACTAGACAAATCAAAGGAACTGCTATCCTCACTACAGAATCCCAGAGCCAGAAGGAGTCTGGCGGGCAAGCGCCTTAACCTCTCTGAGCCTACTTCCCTCCCTGCAAAATGGTGGCATCACGTCCATCGACTTCGCAGTTGCTCTGTCGACATAAATCTAAGTGCCTGGCATGTAGTAGGGCTTCAGCTCATTGTATTTTTAAATATTTAATGAAGTGCTTTCAAGTTCTTCGCTTTTTTTTTTCAATTAAATTAAACTTTTAATTTTGAGGTCACTACAAAGTAATGTGCAATTGTAAAAAATAGGGAAATGTACTATACCATTCCAACCCAGCTTCTCCCAATGGTAAAGTGTTGCAAAACTAGAATGGGTACAATATCTCAACCAAAACATTGACCTTGACACAAGGAACACCTTGTTGCCCTTTTAGAACCACGCTCACCTCTTCCTCCCCCAACCCTTAGCCCCTGGCAACCACTAATCTCTTCTCCCTTTCTACAACATTGCCATTTCAAGAATATTATAAAAATGGAATCATACAGTATGTAACCTTTGGGGATGAGCTTTTTCCACTCAACATAATTCCTTCAAGATTCAACCAACATGTGCGTATCAACAGTCAGTTCCTTTTCATTGCTGAGTAGTGTTATGGATATACCAGTTTAATCATTCACCATTAAAGGACATCTAAGTTGTTTCCAGTTTGGGGCTATTACAAATAACAGAGCTACAAACATTCATGTGTCAGTTTTTGACTGAACGTAAGTTTCATTTCTCTGGGATACAGTCCTTCATTTTTAAATCCAACAGGCATAGAGTTTCTTTCATTTATTCATTCAACAAGTATTTTACTGAGCACCTACTAAAGTGCCAGGTGCTGTTCTAGGCACTGAGGATGAAGTCACGAACAAGGCAGACGAAGACTGCCGCCCTCAAGAACAATGTAAAACCAATTCACTGAGCAGATGAAATTGCAAAGCCCGGTCTATAGCGATACACAAAGGACGGAAAGAGTTCTCTGATAAATGATAAAATTAGTGGCTGTTCTCATGAGCCAGGCCAAGTACTAAGCCCTTTGATGCATTTTCTCAAGGAAAAGCATTACCTTCTACTTAAACATGCCTTGCTGGTGGGCTACAGCGCTGCATGGCAACTCTGTTCAGGCCCGTTCCTTCAGAAGGCCCTTGTTAGGGAGGAAGAAGCCTAAGATGTCGCTCTCAAGGGCTTTGGGAAGCATCTTACTTGGTACCTCAAAGCACAGTGGGTAATATTTCTCATGGGCCTGCCGTGTTCAGCATCCTTCTAAGAACTTGACACACATCATCGCTTTCACTTCTCATAAACGACCCTGTGAAATAACTGCACTTTTACCCCGTTTAACAGAGAAGGAAACAGAGGTCAAGTAACTTGCCAAAAGGCTTACACCTTGGAGGGGCAGAGCCAGGGTTTGAACTCTGGAAGACAGAGAGAGTGATCTGGGCGGCAGATTTGGCCCAGTGGTTAGGGCGTCCGTCTACCACATGGGAGGTCCGCGGTTCAAACCCCGGGCCTCCTTGACCCGTGTGGAGCTGGCCCATGCACAGAGCTAACACGTGCAAGGAGTGCCCTGCCACACAGGGGTGTCCCCCGCATAGGGGAGCCCCACGCGCAAGGAGTGTGCCCCGTAAGGAGAGCCACCCAGCGCTAAAGAAAGTGCAGCCTGCCCAGGAATGGTGCCTCCCACACGGAGAAATGACACAACAAGATGACTCAACAAAAAGAAACACAGATTCCAGTGCCACTGACAACAGAAGCGGACAAAGACGCAGCAAATAGACACAGAGAACAGACAACCGGGGTGGGGGGGGGGTGCCGAAGGGGAGAGAAATAAATAAATCTTAAAAAAAAAAAAAAAAAAAAAAGAGCGATCTGATGGCCTGAAAAAGACCTCTTCCCCTCTTGCTTGCTTCCATGCCCGGTTCTGTGGCTGCTACATGCGGCCCCACCCCCTCGTGAAGGGCCCTGGGCAGTGGCCGGTTCTGATAGAAATCGGACAGTTCCTCATTAACAATGAAGGGCCTGAGAGCCGATCAACTCAGTCAATATGTTCTAAGCTCGCATCATTATACAAAGAAATAATTAGGTCAGCGGAACCTATTCCCTTTTCTCAGAACACTTTCCTCCTCAACTCAGTCCAGGCCACGCAAGCCCAGAGGCCAGGGGGCTGAGCACTTTCTCCATCAATGAAATAAACTTCATCTTAAGTCCTGAACTCCTGACCTCCATTGCTCTCATGACGATAAAAATGCCAGCCGTGATATAATAGCAATATTTAACCTCTGGTGTCGCCAACGTCTTCTGCGGGAGCAGAGAGCTTGCTCTTTCTTGCTGACGGGGTGGGCCATTACCATGGCTATTATTAGAGAGGTTAACTAGGAAAGACTCGACAATTATGCTGCTGGAATCAGGCTGGGCACGAGGTGGGAGGCTCTGGCTTATGCCCCGGCCATATCTGCTCCTGATCCCAGACCTCACGCCACTCGAGACGTCTTCAGAACCAATGCCTGGCTCAGAGGAGGCGCTCTGCCAACATTCGCTATGTGGCAACACCCTGAGCACCTGCTCTGGGCAGGTCCCGGCTGGGAGGCAGGGAGACAGCAGGGACAAGGAGAACTCTCTGAGCTTATACCCCAATGGGAGACAGGCCCCAAGCCCAGTGAACATTCTAATATCCACTACACATTGTGACAGCCTCTGGGAAGGGAACCGAGGGTGCTGACAGAGGAACAGAGTGACAGTGCTCACAGCAACATTAGTCACAATAGCCAAAAGGTGGAAGCCCAAGTGTTCAGCAGTGGATAAATGGACAAACAAAATGTGGTCTGTCCATACAATGGAACACTACCTCACCATAAAAAGCAATCAAGTTCTGATGTACGCTACAACACGGTGAACCGTGAAGATGCCAAGTTGAGTGAAATAAGCCAGGTGCCAAAGTACAAATATTGTATGATTCCACTTAATAGGAAATATCTAGAATGAGCAAATTCAGAGACAGAAAGTAGGTTAGAGGTTACCAGGGGCTGAGAATGGATAATGGGGAATTATTGTTTAATGGGAAGAGGCAGTTCTGTTTGGGGTGATGAACAATTTTGGAAATAGATAGTGGTAATGATTGTTTAAAAAAAAAAAAAAAAGGAATAAAGGGAAAGATGTGCTTGAGAGTAAAACAGTCAGAGAAGACCCCACTGGGGAGATGGGAAGTAAAGAAGCCAGCCAGGGAAGAACATTCTGGGCAGAAGGAAAGCATGTGCAAAGGTCCAGAGGCACAAAACAGCTTAGAAGATTTCAGAAACCAAAAGCATTTAAGGAATGTCTCTGTCTTTGTTTTCTGTTGTTGTCGTATGTGTCCCGTCCCCCCCCCCCCCCCCCCCCCCCCCCGCACTCAGTCCCATCTACACTGGCTGCTGTGATGTTTCTCAATCCTTCCAAGCCCATCATCCTTTTGGGGAATGCCCGGAACAGCCTTTCCCTCCCCACCTCCTGCTTTCTGCATGGGGTGTGCTGGCAAATGTTTACCAAACCTCTCTCTAGGGTGCTTGCCGATTTATACTGGGGAGTAAATACTCTCCCCAGGGCTGACTTCAGTGACATCAGCCCCAACACACCGTCCCTGAACAAGTTGCTGGGAAGACGTGCACAACCGGTTCTTGAGAGCTGATATAAGCCAACTCCAGCAAACCACTGGCTGGCTCCCTCGTTTCACTCAGGTCTTTAAATGTTACCTCCTAAGAGAAAGCTTTCTTAAGCCCCCCATCAAAACAGCACCCCTCAATCCCCACCCTCTCCCTTGTTTTCCTGTACTTCATTGTCCTTATCATACCTGATTTCATGTATTTTCTGTCTCCCCCAATTAGAAAGTCAGCTCATGAAGGCAGAGAATTTTGCTTGGCTTGTTCACTGCTATATCCCCAATGCCTCAAACAATGTTTGGTGCACAGTAGGTACTCAACAAGTATTAAGAGAATAAAAGAATGACCAGAAATCGGTGTGGCATTGGGTAAGCAGAGAAGATGGGGCTAAAGAGGGTCAGTGGGGGTCGATCACCCTGAGGAGAGCGTTGACTCCTCCTTTTACCACAGCAGAAGCTTCTAGAAAAGTTCTGAGCAGGGGGACGATGAGACTGATTTGTGTTTTATGAAGACCCCTTTGGAGGCTGGTGGGGGACAGGGTGAAGGTTGGAGGGCACAAGAGCCGAGGCTGGGAGCCCAACTTGGCCTCGAGGCCCCCTCCCCTCCTGGCACCTGGCAGAGGCCTCTGCAGGAGGGCGCACGGAGGGGGCAGGCACGGCGGGCCGTCTGCCAACCCTCCCGCCACGTGGCTTCTCATTATACAGTGCAGCCGCTGCCGCGAAGCCTTTGCAGCCACTCTCATGCCGTTTTGCTTTTAAAATAGAAGTTTCCTGTGAAATTGCAAATAATTCATCACTGAGAGTCCTTAAAACGTTCACAGGTATTTAAAATGCTATATAATCAAGTTCGCAAAAATATAAAGTGTAAGCGTTAAAATACTTTAATGTTCTAATTAAAACAGACCACTTATGCCCTGGCTCTGCCTCCTGTTTACTATTTCCGTAATAGCCGGTGGCCTGTTCTAGAAAAAAAAATTTTTTTTTAATTGGCCTTTAAAAAAAAAAAAAGGAAAGAAAAAGTTAAGTTTCCTCTCTCCGGTAGCACACTGAGGAGCCGAAAGTCACGCTCTCCGGGTGCCAACAGGCTGCTGACGGCTGAGGGAGGTGGGCATCTGTGGCCCCTCCAGCTGCCCCCCTGGAAAGAGGGTGCTGGGCAGGGACGGGAGGAAAAGGGGCTAGAAAGCCCCTGGTCTCGGCTCTGAGAATCTGACCAGCCGAGGCCCCAGTCCCACCCAGCCCCACCCCAGACCTCACTGTGGGAGGCCAGGGGGAAAGGTTCAAAGGTGGGTCAAGGGCGCCTCTGGCGGGAGGAATGCTGGACTCCAGCTGGCACCGCCTCGGGGCTTTGGCTCCCATGCTGCCCCCTCGCCCTTCCCCCTGCAAACTCCTCCTCCTCCGTCTGTCCTCAGCTCCAAAGTCACCTCTTCATGAGGGTCTGCCCAGAATGCCTCCCACCCTAGCACTCGAGGAATTCCTCCTGCTGCAGGCTCTCAGCTCTGCCGGAAGCAGTGCCGAGGGCAGGCTGGCGGTGGGCTGTCGTGCTGCCCCAGGCCGCGGGCACCAGCAGGCTCTCTGCCACCTGCTGATGGCAGCCTGGCCTCTCATTCCCTCCTCCCAGCCAGCCCAGAGGTTCCTGATGTTGACGTGCTCCCTTTCACGGCACTCAGCACCGTCCTCAGTCATGCCATCGTGGGTTTCCTTGTCCAGCTTCCCCTTCCCCTTGAGGCTTTCATTTACACGAGAGAGACGCCATGCGGTGCCCAGGGCCCATTCGGTGTGCGACACACAGTGGGTGCTCAATAAATGGCAGAGCAGAGCATCTCTCATTTCCTTCCTGAATCCTGTCAAGTGCTTCATAGTTGGCTCATTCATGCATTCATTCTTTCATTCATTCAACACCACTCCTTCCCCCCAAAGGAGACTCTGGGGTTCTCCAACCCAATAGGACTCCTCTTCATTTCCCATCAGGCCCTGGGCCACAGTTCCTGCAAGATCAGGCTCCGCCTGCCAGTGTCCTCCACCCGCCAGCCCTCTGGTCCTTCTGAAATGCCCCTCCACCTGCCCCTTCCTTCCTCACTCCCACCCTCGTTCTGGGCCCTCTGGGTCACTCTTCCCCTCACACCTGGCTGCTCCCTGGCAGGTCTCCTGCTCCCGCCCAGGCTGATGGAGTGGTTCTCAGCAGGGGCAATTGTGTCCCCCAGGGGACAGTGGGCAATGTCTGGAGACATTTTTGATTGTCACGACTAGGGGGAGACAACTGGTGTCCTGTGGGCAGAGCTCAAGGATGCTGATAAACATCCTAGAGTGCACAGAACAGCTCCCACCACAATGGCCTCAAGGGTCAACAACGCTGAGCTTGAGAAGTCTTGTGATAAAAGAATCTTTTAGGCACAGCTCCAAGTATCTCACTCCCCTGCTCAAGCACCTTCCATGGCTCCCCATGGCTCCCCAAATTATCTGGCCACCGCTGTTCATGACATCCAAAAGCCCGCACTCCCCCAGCCTCGAAGCCCATATCTTCCTTCCACAGGGAAGGCCCGGCCTTCCCGCTTCTGGGCCCTTGGAGATGCTGTGTCCGCCCCTGGAGAGCCTGCTTCCTCCATCTCCCTGCCCATCAAATCTTCCAGCTTTCAAGGCTTCTTTCCAATGCCCTGACCTCTGTCCCCAGCTCCCCGGCTGATCTAACTGCTGCCTCTCCTGTCTCTACAGCAGTGCTTCACCTTCCCCCAGGCTGCCCGCTTCTTCTGGCCACCTCTGGCTACTGCTGCCCATTGGTTTTCTCACATTCTTCGGGAAACAAGGTTTCACTTGGGTCCCGCCCCCAGCAGAGTATTCAGCGCACAGCAGGGGTTCAAAGACATCAGATTATTTCAAGCACCTCTTCCCTCCAAAGTTTCAAATCCAGAAAGTGCTCTAAACACAATACCTTTCCGTTGACTTTATGACACACTGTGATTTTCTACTTTTTCCCTTTTCTCTCTTTCCCATTCATCTCAGCTTGATGCAGACACCTGAACACAGAGTGCTACCCAGATGCCTGTTGTCCCACCTAGATGCCCCCCAGTCTTCCCAAAGACATGCCTACTCTTTTGAGCAGGTTTTCAAATGACAAAATAATACATTTTCAATGCTCAAAACCTAAAAACCTCCTTAAGAAAATGAAGCACAAAAATCGCCTGTAACTTCATCCCTCAAAGAAACAGTATGAAGCCCACCAGGATCCTTCGCCCAGGGGTGAAGGAGCTGGGGTATTTATACATCAGGTCCTGAGAGGTGCGTGCTGGTCCCAGCACTTCGGCAGAGTGGCCTTCGGTTCTGGAAAAAGCCCCAGTAACGGAGATGCAGCTGCTGGCAGGTGGGAGTTTGAAAGGTCTGAGGGGAAGGGCCGGCGCCTGCGCCTGCTGGTCTGCCGTCCTCTGCTCCCGTGCAGGGCTGCGCAGGGGACACTGGCTGAGTGCCACCCTAGCGCCAAGTCCGCCTGCATTGAGCAACGGCCTACGAGGCTCATTTGGGTTCCCTCCCCACCTCACCCCATCGCCTTCAAACTGCCACGAACATCTGTTGTGCTTTTTGGCCAGCCAGTCTCAGAGTCTCCTCCTGCGGGTGGAGAAGCCCTTCCTCACATGCTTCTTAGTGGGAGACGGAGCTGGAGTCTGTTGCTTGCAATTCTGAGTCCTGGCTGGTCCGCCTACCCTGGGTGGGAACCCTCCTCCATTCTAGGGGCAGGGCGCAGGACCCAGGCCTAGGCGCTAATGAGCAAATTCATTTCTCTAGGCAGAAAGTTTCTGTTTGTTTTAATTACACTGTATGTGCTACTCAGCAACGGCTTTTATCCACCTGGCAATGTACTGGGGATGTTTCCCTGGGACAGTAAGTATCAACTGGTCTTTCCCTCCTTAAAAAAAAAGTGCCTGCTAGTTAAAAAATGAAAACAGAATCAAATAAACTTGCTTGAGAGAATGTGAGACGCCCCTTAAGAAAGCTGGAGTCCCGGGGGGTGCTCACGAACCTTGGCTGGCCATTCTGAGTCGACAATAGCTGGAGCGAACCAGAGGACGTGCCATCATGCTGCAGCAGCCCATCAGGAACGTGCACCGATGGCAAGGGCTGGTCCTGAGTCCCAGACACCAACGCCACTTCCCAGAAACGCTCCCATAACGAGAGGGTCCTTTATTATTTTTTGTATACCTACAGCTATAACAGCTCCTATTTATTGAACAATCACTGTGTCAGGAGCTGTACCACACACTTGACATCCACATTACTGAGTCTTCACAACATCTCTGAAAGCTACTGTCGGCAGCATCTCCATTTTACAGGTAAGGAAATGGAGGCTCAGGAAAACTTACTAGCAGTAATATTATTAATAGTAATAATAGGGAAACGGACTTTGGCCCAGTGGTTAGGGCGTCCGTCTACCATATGGGAGGTCCGCGGTTCAAACCCCGGGCCTCCTTGACCCGTGTGGAGCTGGCCATGCGCAGTGCTGATGCACGCAAGGAGTGCCGTGCCACGCAAGGGTGTCCCCCGCGTGGGGGAGCCCCACGCGCAAGGAGTGCGCCCGTGAGGAAAGCCGCCCAGCGTGAAAAGAAAGTGCAGCCTGCCCAGGAATTGTGCCGCCCACACTTCCCGTTCCGCTGACGACAACAGAAGCGGACAAAGAAACAAGACGCAACAAATAGACACCAAGAACAGACAACCAGGGGAGGGGGGGAATTAAATAAATAAATAAATCTTTAAAAAATATATATATAGTAATAATAATAGTAACTCACATTTGCTGAGTGCTTACTATGTACCAGCAACAGTTCTTAATGCCTTACATTATACTGACTTATTGCATTCATTTGTTCAACAGATATTTACTGAGCAGCTGCTATATGCCCACTGCTGTTTCAGGTGCTAAGAAGTACTAGTAGTAAGCAAAACAAATTTTTAAAAATCCCTGCCCTCCTGGAGTGATGTTTTAATGGGGGAGGGGGAATCAGTGAACAAGAAATGGGTGGGTGAATATATATAATATGTCTAATCATGGTTAAATGCTAAGGAAGGAAAAATAAAGCAGGGAAGTGTGGGCAAAGAGAAAGAGTATATGCACATGTGTGCTGTACAATTTTAGTCAGGAGGCCTGGGAAGGCCTTGCTGAGAAGGTAACTTTTGAATAAAGATAGATGAAGTGAAGGAGGAGTTACACTGCCCTCTGAGGAAAGAGGGAACTGCAAGTGCAAAGGCCCTGAGGTGGGAGCAGGCATGGCCTGTTGGAGGAACAAGGGGAAGATCAGATATCATCATTCTCATTTTACAGAGGAAGAATGGAGGCCTGGAAGACAGCAGGGTCTTGACTCAGCAAGCAAACAGAGGTGCCAGTTTGAGAACCCAGAACTTCTGACACGCAGGCAGATCGTTCTTCCCCCCGAGAGCCTTCAGTGAGCAATTGCTATGCCCCACAAATGGATGAAGATGCTACGAGCCCGAACATCACCAAGGAGGGCTGCCAAGTGAAGTGTCTTCCCACGCAGGTCCAAGGCCATGCTCAGAGCCCTCAGGCCATACCACACACATTCACAGACCCATGGACACACACACACACATACCCAAGCAGGCACTTCTGCCCCTCAACGAAGCAGGTGCGAGAACAGTGAATATGAAGCTAATAAATAAGGCCGCCTAATCAATGGTTCTTGTGAGCAGAGCACTGGGGAATGAGAAACTGCTGCTCACGCCTGGGAAAATCCAGCTCCTCCAAGCCCCACCAAGGCTACTACCCCCACCCCAGCAACCAGGAAGACAAGAGAGCCAGAAAGAATGGGGAGCTGGGCCCTCACCAGGGGCCAGGCATTGATGTGGGAAAATGACCACCCCTCTCTGAGCCTCACCCAAAGAACAGGGGTGGTGACAGCAGTCCTTGCTCCAAAGACCCCTGCAGATCCACGATGGTGTAAGTCACGGTGTCGTAAACGGTGTGGGCAATTTTGAGCAGGTAGTACGTGCCTGTGGTATAAATTCAGAGGCTACAAGAGGGTAGAGAGAAGAAAGTCAGTATTCCATCCACCCAAGTGACCCTCTTCCCAAGGGCAACCACTGTTGGCAGATCTTAGGAGTCCTTCTAGGAAATTCTGTATCAAAAATTAGTCTGATTTGCTTGGGCACCAGCTTGAAAAGGGCAGCATTAAGACTTCAAGGTCCCAAATCTGTTTGATTCACAGCCCAAGTCCCCAATTTCACCACCTCCCTATTTCCAGCTCTTCCAGCTGAAGAAAAGTCTGAAAGCCCAGTACATAGACAATTGAGGTTCTGTCACAAATAGTCCCTTGGCTCTTGCGGGACCAGCCCTATAGGCTTGGGATCACAGACCACTCAAGGCTGGGACCCCACCTGGCCCCTCCTCTTCCTGACTCACCTGGCCAGAAACCAGAATGGCCAAATCCATCCACCTCACCACACTCCATGGCTGTGCCCAGGTCCGAGCCCCCACCCCACGCGGTGGGACAGCTGCAGTCGACTCCTCCTCAGCCTTCCAGCCCTACAGTCCATGCTCCTCAGAGAGAGCTTTTCCAATGCAAAACTGAGCAAGTCACTCCTCTGCTCAAAAAACTTCCATGGCTCCCCGCTGCACTGTGGGTAAAACGCACCTCCTTCCCCTGCCTTGTGGGCTTGTCTGCCTTCCCAGCCTCCCCTCCCATCCCTCTCCCCCTTGTTATCCCCCTTCAGCACGCCAGCCGCGAGCCTTGTGCGCAGGCTGTTCCTCCTGCGTCATGCTGTCTTTCCACTTCTCTTCACCCCCAAAAGACCTTCCCCGAGCACAACTGAACTGAGGTGCTCTTGTTACTTCCTCTCACAGCTATTTCCTCTCTGCTTCTCTCAACCACTTCGAGTGTTCTTGTTCCCTCCTTATTATCTGGCTCCCCTGACTAGAATGTAAGCTCTAGGAGGGCAAGAACCGGATCTACCTCAGTAGTGGCTTCAGCCCTGATGGCTGCAGCGTGAGCTCAAATGTTTATTGAATAAATAAACAAAATGACCAAAAACCACACCCCTTCCACCGACAACGAGCCTTCTATACATTCAAGTTGCTCATGTCCCCCGTTTCTATACCATCATTTTGAAAATCTTGGTGGGGAGGGCTGGAATCCCCAGCTATCCCCAGAGCTAAAACGCCTTTGCCACCCCGGCACTGCTTGGCCTGTCTTTGTTTCCTCCCTTATTCCTTGCTGTTTACATTAAGCAGAATTTCTTCATTGGCAAATAAATGCTTTTTCCATCAATAACCACGGATGACTAAATCAAACCTTTAGCTGCTGCTCTTATCTCTTAAACAGACCCATGGATTTCCCAACTAACCAGAAGGGGAATCAAACACTGCCATTGCGGTGGGAGATAATCCGGTCAATTTCCACCAGGAAGAGGGATCTGGGCAGGAATTTGCGTATGGCCCCCAAAAAACAAACACTCTTGTAAATAAAGCCGCCCTCCATCCTGTCTCCACAATGCAACTCTTATTGAGTGAGTCAGGTGTTTGGCTGATTAAAAATTGATCCATTTCAAAATCTAATCAACAGAATAGGATTCTTTCATATGTTATCAAGAGAGCTGCTGACATCGAAAACCAAACCTGTTATTAACCCATGAACTCCGGTGACCTGCTCCTCGCTGCCCCACGGAACCGTAAATCATTCAGCGGTCCAAGACCGGGCCTAGCGAGCCTGATGGATTTAGACCAGGGCGGCGGTCCAGGGGGTTCAGGTCGATGGCGCGGCCCCATCAGTCCCCGGGGGCTGGGGTTCGAGACACGCGGGGTCTGCGAGCCATGGCTGTGAATACGTTACCACGTCCGCCTGGTCCTTTGACAGAGGGCCTTTCTCAACTCCTGGAGCAGGGTGGGCAGGCTGGCTTGGGATGCAGAGACCCGGGGGCTTCAGGAACGACATTATTTCTAATTCCCGAGTTAATAAATTATTTTCATTGAACTACAGAAAAAGGAAAACTAAATAGAGATGAGGGGACCATGGCTGCATTTTGCAAATAGTTAGGGACGGGCAATACAGCCAGTTCAAATATTTTACCTCCTCGTGCAAGGAATAGCTCTGTTGCGATGGGACTCTTTAAAGGAGGAGATGAAAATAAGCCTTCCACTGACTGTTTATGTGTCTAGCGGGGCCCGGAGGGGTGACGGGCTTTCTTGCCAACTTCTAGACTCTTTGACCTTGAATTAAAGCCTTGTTAAGCATTGTATCTTAAAAAATAAGAGCAGAGGAAATGAAGGGTTTTTGGTTGTTTTTTTAAAAAAAACACACATGTACTGGTGCTAAAGTTTCCATCCTGCTAAGCAGGAAATCCAGAGGCAGCAAAGGCTGCACTTGGCATTCTTATTTTGGGGCCCATATTCATTGGCTGACCTGATTAAAAGGAAGGAGTTGGGAGGAAACAACGTGAACGACTCAGGGAGGGCTGGAAGGAGACTAGAAAGTGGGAGGAGGAGGCCGAGCCTGCTGAGGGTTAGGTGGAAGGCGGCTGGGGCTCTGAGCATCTGGGAGTCCCCAGAAGAGTGAGACACCACGGCTGCTTGGAACAGTTGCTGGGGGGAACGCCTAGGTTCTGTGGGCTCAGCAGGCAAACAGAACATGTCCTCGCTGCGTGAGCTTGGGCAAGGGACTCAACCTTGCTTGGCCTCAGTTTCCTCATTCATCAAACGGGGTTCATAAAGCATCTGTGCGTTTTAAGTTCTCCAGGTAATCTCTATGTGGTGGGTGGCACATGGGAATTACCCCAATGCTCAGCAAACAGCAGCTGCTATTGTTGATATTGTTATTATTACGCCAAGCGTTTTGCACTTCTTAGCGAGGGAGTGCTTGATCAAGTCAGCGGCTAATTAGCACCCTCCTCAACTGCACACTTCCAACTGCAGATTACCTGCCTTTGCTGAGAATGATTATTACAAAATGCCTCAGCGAGAACCCCAGAAATCTTGAAAGCCAAATGCCAAGGTTCAAATCTCAGCTTGGCCACTTTCTAGCTGTGTCACTTTGGGAAAGCAAATTCACCTCTCTGAGCCTCGTTATGCCTATCTTTAAAATGGGGTGATAATAATACCCATTTGTGGAACTCAGCAGAGTGACTGGCATCTAGAAAACCCTCAGTGACCGCTGCCTATCATTATCATCGTTAGTATGAACCAGTCAGTAGTCACTCGATCAAACAGAGATGATTTTGTTCATTTACTAGTGAGAATTGAATGTGCTGGGGCCTCTTGTTGAGTGACCCTGGGCAAGACACGCTGCTGCTCTGAGCCCCAGATTTCTCTGATGAGGGCAGAAAATGAGACCTGTAAGCTCCCTATCTGGTGTGGTCACTGCCCTATTCCCTCAGTCGAGAACGGTGCCTGGCCTACAGTTAGCACTTGGTATATTTGCTCCGTGAGTTCTGTTCCAGAAAACATCTGCGTCCCACACAAACAACCAGTAGCAAGTGGATGTCGCAGGAAGGTGAGCATCATTCCTCAAGCCCCAATGCTGACCCCAAACTCTGAGGACCCCACTTTGCTGAGGGGATACCCTGGGCCCACCCCATCCTAAATCCTGCCCAAGACTGCATCTATGCCAGGAGCCCAACTCCCTGCCCAACAAACTCTCACAGACCACCCAAACCCTCTCTTAAATAATAATATATTTATAAGTCTCTCCTCAAAGCAAAATCATCCTCTGGAGGCCCTGAGACCCGATCCTATCGATCCTGTCTGGCTTCTCTGCACAGACCCGGTTTGCCTGCCCATCCGGTGCGGCCTGGAAGCTCCAGGGATGCCCAGAAGCAGCTGGAGGAAAAGGAGTTCAGACCTGCCGTCCAAAGTCAGGGTGAAAGTGGCTCCTGCTGCCAGGGGTCAAGCCGGAGTTAAAGTCACTGCCCGTCAATGCCTCAGGCCCAGACCAGCCTGACTGGAGACGATCCCAGGGAGCCCAGTGAAAGAACCACAAGTCCCTGAGGCTTTGGCCAGGCAGGAGTCTGGAGGGATGGCAATTCTGGTAGCCCAGGCCCCGCCGCTTGGCTAGGCCAGGTCCAGGCTCACGTCCCTGTGGCCAGGCGGTCAGGTCTCAGGAGGCCTCAGGCCGGGGTCCAAGGGGCACAGGACTCCCCATAGGGCTGGTCTAAGCCAGCAGGCACCTCAGGGCAGCAAGGGCTCCAGGCCCGACCAGGCCCTCCTGCTGCTGGGGCCGCCCTCTGCTGTTTACCTGCTGCCTGTTTTCCTCATGACAGGCCTTCCAAGAACTCCCGACAGAAATCAATGCAGCTGGCTCTCGGTGCCCACCCCCAACTTTCCCTCCCGCTGCCAGAGTTCCGCGGCCGGTTCCTGTAAAGCTCGGGCAGGCTTTGAGCTAAGCTGAGCAGCAGCCCACAGTGGGGGCATCTCCTCAGCCCCCTGCCCAGGCTGAAGACTCCCAGCAGGCTGGTAGGGAAGCAGCAAGGAAGAATTTTATCCTACCCCCATCTTCCACTTCACACATAACAAAAATGGTCAGTGGCCCTTGGCATTTTACTCACCTCAGGAGATTACCCGAAAGCCATGAAGTCTTGGCTCTGAATCATGAGGGAGGCGGGGGTGGGGTGGGAGGTTTGACAAAAACTCAGAACATTAACCAGCTCCTAGGATTCAGTTTGAAGAGGTCCGGGGTGGGGCCCAGCAATCTGCTTTAGCAAGCCCTCCACATATTCCAATGAGCAGCCAAGCTGGGAAAGACTGTGTGCAAAGATTCAGCTTCAAGATGCTTATCACTAAGTTGCTCAGGAGAGAGAAGAACTGGAATTAAAGGATTGCCAGATAAAACACAAGACACCCAGTTAAATTGGGGTTCAGATAAATAACAGGTAACTTTTTTTTTAAGATTTATTTTTATCCCCCCTCCCCCATTCCCCTGTTGTCTGCTCTCTGTGTCCATGTGCTGTGTGTTCTTCTGTATCTGCTTGTATTCTCATTAGGTGGCTCCAGGAACCGATCCTGGGACCTTCTGGAGTGGGAGAAAGGTGATCACTCTCTTGCACCACCTCATCTCCCTGTTCTGCTATGTCTTCTTCTTTTCTCTCCTCTGTGTCTCTTTTTTTTTTTTTTTTTTTTAATTTTTTTATTTTTTATTGACTTTGTAATAATATTACATTAAAAATATATATGTGAGGTCCCATTCAACCCCACCCCCCCACCCCCCCTCTCCCCCCCCCCAACAACACTCGTTCCCATCATCATGACACATCCATTGGATTTGGTAAGTACATCTTTGGGCACCTCTGCACCTCATATACATTGGTTCACATCATGGCCCATACTCTCCTCTATTCCATCATGTAGGCCCTGTGAGGATTTACAATGTCCGGTGATTACCTCTGAAGCACCATCCAGGGCAGCTCCATGTCCCGAAGACGCCTCCACCTCTCATCTCTTCCTGCCTTTCCCCATACCCTTTGTCCATTATGTCCACTTTTCCCAATCCAATGCCACCTCTTCTATGTGGACACTGGATTGGTTGTGTCCATTGCACCTTTATGTCAAGAGGAGGCTCAGATTCCACCTGGATGCTGGATGCAATCCTCCCATTTTCAGTTGTAATCACTCTAGGCTCCATGGTGTGGTGGTTGTCCTTCTTCACCTCCATCTTAGCTGAGTGTGGTAAGTCCAATAAATCAGATTGTAGGTGCTGGAGTCTGTTGAGGCTCAGGATCTGGCTATCACATTGTCAGTCCAGAGATTCAAATCCCCTAAATATATCTTAAACCCCAACATTAACTGCACCTCCAGCACATTAGCATGAAAGTCTTATGAAGGGAGATCCCATCTGAGTCCAGATTCATCACACATAAACACCATTTCCAAAGAGGGGCCATCTGCCCTGGTAGTTAACCCCATCGGCCATGACCATAACTCCCATGGGTCTCTTTAGCCCTCAAAGGAACCAATATCTGGGGGTTGTATCTGCTTTATCTGTCTCTCTGACTCTGCTCAGTTGTGCATGTCTCCTCTGTGTCTCTTGTTGCGTCATCTTGCTGCGCTGGCTCTCTGTATCAGCTGGCACTCCTGTGCAGGTTGGCTTTCCCGCACAGGGTAGCATTCCCACGCAGGGCGGCACTCCTGTGCGGGGCCAGTACTCCGTGTAGGCCCACTCACCGTGTGGGCCAGCTTGCCTTCACCAGGAGGCCCTAGGCATCGAACCCTGACCTCCTATATGGTAGACGGGAGCCCAATTGGTTGAACCACATCCATTTCCCCAGATAACCTTTTTAGTGAAGTATGTCCCACAGATGGCATGAGACATATTTATGCTAAAATTATTCATTATTTTATCTAGAATTCAAATTTAACTGGAAGTCCTGTACTTTTTTCCCCAAAACTTGGCAGTGCAAATGGAAAACCAGTTGCCATCCCACACTGTAGGGTTATTAACATAAACCGCAGCACAGCCGCACAGAACTATTGCATAGCCACTAAAATGAGTAACAGCCAACGCAACAGGCTCTGTTCTACATGCCTCACGTATATTCACTCAGGGAATCCTCCAAATAACAGAGGTCAGCATCATTACTGTCCACTTTACAGATGAGGAAACTGAGGCAGAAATAAGTGAAGTCCCCCGGCCAAAGTCACACAAGTAGAAAGTGGCAGAGCTGGGTATTAAACTAGTCAGGTACCAGAGCCAAAAACAGACACAATCACTTTATTCAACTGTTCACAAGTGAAAAACAGATGATAAAAGACATAGAAGACTAATCCATGTAATTCAGGGTTAAATGGAATGATATTTACAGCATGATTCCATTTCTATATAATTACATTTAAAACAATTAAGGAGGAAGAGGACTTGGCCCAGTGGTTGGGGCATCCGTCTGCCACATGGGAGGTCCGTGGTTCAAACCCCAGGCCTCCTTGACCCATGTGGAGCTGGCCCATGCAGTGCTGATGCGCGCGAGGAGTGCCCTGCCATGCAGGGCTGTCCCCCATGTAGGGGAGCCCCACGCGCAAGGAGTGCGCCCCGTAAGAAGAGCTGCCCAGCGCGAAAGGGAGTGCAGCCTGCCCAAAAATGGTGCCACACGCGCGGAGAGCTGACGTAACAAGATGGTGCAACAAGGGGAATCATAGATTCCCATGCTGCTGACAACAACAGAGGCGGACAAGGAAGAACATGCAGCAGATGGACACAGAGAGCAGACAACTGGGGGAGAGGAAGGGGAGAGAAATGAAAAATAAAATAAAATAAAGTGAAACTAATCTTAAAAAAAACCAACATAAAACAATTAGGGGAGCGGGTGTACCTCAGTGGTTGAGCGCCTGCTTCCCATGTATGAGGCCCCCAGTTTGATCTTCAGTACCTCTTAAAAAAACAACAATGAGAAGATCACACACAGCTGGTGGAAGTGTAAACTGGTACAACCACTTTGGAAAACTGTTTGGCAGCATCTACTAAACCTAAACTTATCCCTTCCTATAACCCAGCAATCCCACTCCTCAATATATATACCAGTAGTTCTGAACCAAGGATGCCTGGGCCACCCTCTGCTCTCCAGGAGACACTGGAGACACCTTTGGTTGTCACAACTGGAAGGGGAACACTACTGGCATGTAGTGGATAGCAGCCAGGGATGCTGCCAAATATGCTGAAGTGCACAGGACAGCCCCCACAACAAAGAATTAGAAGACCCAAGGAAAATGTGTGCACCTGTGCACCAAGAGACACACACACACCCATCTTTCTAGCAGCACTGTCCGTAAAAGCCCCAAACTGGCAACCACCCAAATGTCCATCAACGGGAGAATGGATGGATACACTGAAGTATGTTCACACAACAGAATACCTAGACAGCAATGAGAATGAATGAATTGCAGCTACACACAGCAACTTGATAAATCTCGTGAACATAATGTTGGCAAAAGAAGCCAGATACCAAAGAGGCCTCCTGTGTGATTCCATTTATATCAAGTTCAAGAACAGGCAAAACTACCTTGCCATGAGAAGTCAGGGTGGTGTGGCCCTCGGGGGGTTGGCAGTGACTGGAAGGGCTTCTGGGATGAGGGACAGGGGTGTCCTATTTCTTGATCTGGTGGTGGCTTGACAGGTGCATGCAGGTTGCAACATTCATCGAACTGGACACTTATAATCTGGATCCTCTTCTATATTTGTTACACTTCGGCAAAAAGTCTAAAGAAACTGGGATAAAGATTTATCCAGGGAGCAGGAGATTTTTATTTCTTCTTTTTGCTTATCTGTGCTTTCTACAATTGCCACACTGAGCATGTCTTGCTTTTTTAGTGAATGAGGAGGCTGACAGCAAATACATTTACTCATTCCTCAAAAATGTGCTGACCCCTGCGATGCATTGGTCGTAGCACTGGGCACTGGGGACAGGAGAGTGTCCCGGTCCTCAAGAAGCCCACAGTCTTTGAGGGGGTGGGGAGAGGCTGTAAATAAAACCAGGGTCTGCAAACTGGCAATCCCAAGGGCCACAGCCTGCCAGCAGCCAGCAGCCCAGTTATTTTAACGAATTTGATTTCTCTGCCGGCAGGGGTTGGTCTCCCCAGCCGCCCAGCACAGGCCCTTTCCCACCCCCACCTCCTGTTGCACCCCAAGGTGAATCCGCCCATTAAGGTTAACTGCCTGCCCCTGTGCTCATGGGAACTTGCCATTCCCTGCATTGGGTACTACAGCCAGCACACTGCTAGGATTATAAACGCAGAGGAAACAATGCTGTCTGGGAGTAGGGAGGGCCAGGGGGAAGGTGGGCTTGCTCTGGCCAGAAACACAAAACACAGAAATGTGGGCAAAATACCACCATACAAATAGAGCAAGGCGTGGTCATCCTCGGGGTGGAGGGGTGGCCAAAAGGAGAGACTTAGTGAGAAGTGATGACCCAACTGGGTATTGACAGATGAATAGGATCCACCAGGTGGGCCAATGTGGAAAACTATCATGGGCAGAGGGAACGGAATGGGGATGGGGGGAAATAACATTGCCTCCCAAAGCTACGCTCAGTATGGCTGGTGGCTAGGCTGGGAGGGAGGGGGCAGTCCAGGGGAATGCGGACAGGTGGACAGCAGCTGACATTTACTAATAAGCACTTGACTGTGTGCCAGGCACTGTTGGAAAAATTACTTTACCTCTCTTGTCTTTATTAAACCCAACAATTCCATTTCACCGATGGGAACACTGAGACTCAGGAGGCAGGGCTGGCTCAGGGATGATGGCAGAACAGGGATTTGCATCCGTACTGAGTCTGACTCTAGAGCCTGACCCTTAATTAACTAAAAGATCCCCCTCTCCCAGAGGAGGGCCACGGGCATTGCCAGTACACCCTCCCCTCTCCTCTCAGGGGCCTGGAGCTAACAGACCCCTGAGAAGGCCCACAAGTCAGAAAAGAAGGAGAGGCAGAGCAGCTGAGCTACAAAGCCACTGCTGCAGGGCCCTGCTAAGAACAGAGTGCAAATACCAGCTGCTCAAACCAGCATGGCCTTCAGTCTCTTTAGAAGATAAATGCTACTCTTGGGTCCCCGGAGAGCCCAAAATTTGGGCCAATGGCCTTCTGGAAAAGGGCTCACTGTTGCAGACATCTCCAGTCACCCCACATGACACCCCACACTTTGCCACAGCACTAGCTGATAAGTATCTTCAAAGGTCAATTTTGCCAGCTATTTTTTTTTTTAACAGATGTCATTCATCCACAGGAAGCACTTTCCCCCATGTATGAGAGTTATTTTGGTTCAAGGAAACCAACCCCAGAGTGAATCCAAGAAAGAAATAAAAGGGGTGGGGGGGGAGGGATGAGCAATTCTGGTAAAATTAGAAAAAGTGACGTTAGGGTAAACTTCACACAAGACCATCGTTTTCAAGATGGTCTTTTTTGAAATCAAAGACAAAGGCGGAGAACTGTGAACATCAGTAAGTACACGAGCTCCGAAAGACAGGGGGACTTGGCTAGTATCTGCCAGCCTCTTTTGAAAAGGGGTGAAATCTATTTCCCTGTAAGCCACACCTGCTGGGAGCCTGGCAGGGGAGGAGGGTGCAGGAGACTCCCACTAGGGGCCCCAAAGGATGGGAAAGAATGGGGAAATCCCACACTTGCCAAGGCTCTCTGCCTGGGACTTTATTTCTCTTGATGGCTTGAAGCATGTATGTGGCTGAGTCACTGCCCAACCCCTCTCCAAACCTCCTTGAAGAAAGAGGATGCTCAAAATCCCATGGGCAGTGGAGTTCTGCCCAGAGCTGTGTCCTGGAACAGAGTGGCTTCCCTCTGTTTCTTTGTCCTCAACATGATGTCTTCAAATAATGGAGAATACCCTGCACCTCCTGGTGGGTCACCCCAGGCCGGTGGCAGGAGTGGCATGTGGTGTTCACCTGTGGGGAAATCAGCTGTGCAGAACGGAGTGGCCAAGAGCTCCCAGATCCTTTGGTGAAGAGACTGACAAATTCTGGGGGCTATTTCTGGTTACAGAGGCTGTAAATTTAGGATGGGCTCCTAATCAAACTGTAAAGAGCTAAGAAGGTAGTCTCTGGGCTGATTCAGACCAGGTCCTGTCCCTCCATGTTTTGACTCAGCCTCTCCCTGCAGCCAGCTTCATTCTGTCTGCAGGAGGCTATCTGCAACCCTGGCTCCAGGAAGCTCCAGGCTTCCCTCTTTCCAACATTTCAGCTAGAGAGCAAACAGAGATTCCCCTCTCTGCTCCAAATGAAAAATTCCAGGGCAGCTCTCTGATTGGCCTACCTGAAGTCATGTGACTTTCCTTCCAATCACTGTAGCCAGGAGGACGGACTACTATGATTGGCAGCTGCTCTTCCTCCTCCCTGGGTTAGTCACAAGATGAGGGGAGGCAAGAGGGAGTATTAAGAGGACACTATAGGAATTGTGGGGGAGCAGGGCAGATATCCCAAAGTGTGACTGCCACATGCAGTGAGCAGCAGTCTCCGACCTGCTGCCTGATTTTGCCATTCCATGAGCGCTTGAGGGCCTGTCCCACTTCTACCCTGGACTCTTCTTCAAGACCATTAGTGAAAGAGACACACTCACAACAGCCCTTCATGTCACAAACAGGGACATCTACTGAGCCCACCAAACGCCTTCCAGGCATGATGCCTCATCTGCTATTCCATCCTACAGTCAGGGCAGCTGATGCTCAGGGAGGTAGAGGTGTTCACCCAAGATCACAAGCTCACAGGGGCAGAGCTGGGATTTGAACCCAATTCCATTGGACTCCAAAGCCAGTACTTTTACACTCAACCCCATTCTGACCCCCAGAGGAAAATGTTTAAAGGAGTCCATTTCCCCTGGAGGGGCACAGAGGAGTTACATGCCAGAATAGAAGATGGACACGGGGTGAATGTCTGTTAGTACACACACTCAGCATAGAGCTGGCCTCTCTCCCCCATCTCTCTCGCCACCCCACGATTTTTCACCCAGGGCCTGGTGCCAGCAGGTACTTAGCTAACATTGGCTGAATTGAATTCAAGCCCCCAGCACAGGTAAGGCAGAAAGACCCCCAAGAGATGTTTGGCCTCCAGTTCCTGCAGGTCACAAACGGGGCTTTGATCACAGTATAAATTGACAATAAGTGACAAGTGTCAAGTCACCAAAGAAAGAGGGGACTACCAGATCTTCTAAAAAATTCCAAAGGAGAAACTCAACCTTTCACAAAATTGAGAAGATTTTTTAAAAAAAGATTTATTTATTTCTCACCCCTTCCCCTCACCCTGTTATCTGCTCTTTGTGTCCATTCACTATGTGTTCTTCTGTGTCCGCCTGCATTCTTGTCAGGCAGTATTGGGAATCTGTGTCTCTTTTTGTTGCGTCATCTTACTGTGTCAGCTCTCCATGTGTGCGGCGCCACCCCTGGGCGGGCTACACTTTTTCGTGCAGGGTGGCTCTCCTTGCAGGGCACACTCCTTGTGCATGGGGCACCTCTACGTGGGCGGCAACCCTGCGTGGCACAGCACTCCTTGCATGCAGCAGCACTGTGCGTGGGCCAGCTCACCACTTGTGCCAGGAGGCCCTCCCTGGGTACTGAACCCTGGACTTCCTATATGGTAGGCGGATGCCCTATCAGTTGAGCCACGCCCATTTCCCAAGAAGACTTCTGTGTCTAGAAATATGGTAGACAAGGAAACCTGAAAATGCTCCTACTACAAAACACCCAAAAATGCTGGATGAAATATACCAACATTCCCAAGGTCCAAAACTGAAGGAGACAGTCAAAATCAGATTGCCAAGTATGTGACTTGATGCTTCAGTGCCCTAGGCCAGGAAGGGGTAGAAACAGTTCCTGGTATTCAAGAGGCCTTCAGTGGGTCAGCACACCTTTATCCACTAGCACAGGAGGAAGATGAAGCAGTTAACCTATCTCAGCCTTGACTGTAGATTGGAAAACCAGAAGTAGCCTCCCCTAAGAATTCGTAACTATGGGTTTGCCCTCACATGGGTTTAGAGCTCAATTTTATACTACTTTGGAATCCAGGTACCTCCAGGCAAAGTTATCAAACTCGAGGGTGCATCAAAATCACCTGGAGGACTTGTTAAAATAGATTGCTGGATTTCACCCCCAGAATTCCTGATTCAGCTGATCCCAGTTGGGGCTCAAGAATCTGCATGTCTGCCAAGTTCCCAACTGAAGCTGCTGGTCCAGGGACCACACTTGGCTGCTCTCAGCCAAGAAAATAACATAATCAGTCATTCTCATGTGGTAATATCCCTGGACATTAGGCAGAAGCAAATACAAAACCTCTCTAGAGCAGGGGTAAGCAAATAATGACCAAAAGGGGACCACTGTAGGCCAAAGCCAGCCACACCCATTTGCTTATGTACTACGTCTGCTTTTGTACAACAATGGCAGAGCAGTGTGGCTCTATCAAAAACTGTGACCTGCAAAGCCAAAAATATTTAGCTTGCCATTTACCAAAAGTTTGCCAACTTCTGCACAAGGGTCAACCCAGGCTATACAAACTTCTCAGAGATACACGACTACTAAAGATGATGGGAATGAGTGTTGCTGGGGGGGGGAGAGGTGGGGTGGGGGGGTGGGGTTGAATGGGACCTCACATATATATTTTTAATGTAATATTATTACAAAGTCAATAAAAAAAATAAATTAAAAAAAAAAAAAAGATGAGCTTCTAACCAAAAACTACAAAACACATGGGAAAATCGTTTACCACGTTTGGGAATCAACAGAGACAACAACTAGCAGGATCAAAGCCAAGAATTTCAGATAATGGAATATACACTCAGCAACTCTTAGGTTTTCAAAGGGGAATGAGTGTGGTGATATTTCCTGAGGGCCTACTGTATGCCAGGCATTGGGCCAAGTGATTTACAAGTCCAATCCTTTCCAGGTGAGGAACTCAAAACAGGTATGAGACCGAGGCTCAGTGATAGGTCTTCATTTGCCCAATTTTACAAAGCAAAGAGACAGACACTGAAGATGAAACTCAGGTCTTGGGTTGAAATCCAATTCAAAGGGGTTCTAAAACCTCTGCCTCACTTCTACCCCAGAGAAAGGGCATCCATGATACATGAATAAATTAGGATCTGTTAAGTTGGGCCACATGGCTAGATTTCAGAGGTCCAACAGCCTCCTGAAACTATATGCAAAATGCATGTTTCTGAAGAGAGGATCCATAGCCTTCATCATATTTTCAAAGTCAAAGAGCCCTGAGATAGTTTCAAATGTAAGCCTTCTCTCCACCCCACAGCAGAATCATGTTCATAGCATTTCTTGTGCACAACAGGCACCATTTGAACTTTACAAGTATGTGCTTGTTTAAATCCCACATCAACCACATGAGGTAAGTATGCTTATCATCCCCATTTTACAGATGAGAAAACTGAGGCTGCGCCTGGCTTAAGTAATGAGTTCCCACAGTTCCAAGAGTTAGAACAAGGACCCAGAGTCAAGCCCTCTTACCTGCATACTGAACCACCTGCCACCCTGCCTCTGGTTGCCCCTAGGAACCAGCCCTCCAGTTCTGAATCCGATCACTTGTCTATACAAACTTGGAGGGCCCGGGGTCTTTCCTACCCAGCCCTGAGCCATTTCCACAGCACAAGAACAAGGAGAGCCCTTCTACCCTGATGACGGGGCAAAGCCCCTTTCCTAATCCCAACCTCCACATCCAGAAGAATATTTCTAAGGCCAGCCAGACTCAACTGGCCATTTCTCAGATATGTGCCTCTCCCGCCCCCACCCCGTCACCTGGCACCAGCCCAGACACCAAAAACCAGCACAGTGGGAGCCTCGCTCATCACCAGTGTAAACACACATTTACCCAATTTTTTCAGAATGAACAGTATTTACTCAACAGCCCAGAATGGCTCATATGGAACTATTAAACCCCATTGCCTCAGTCTGCAGCTCAGAGCACGATAATGAATCAGTATTTTGGAGCGATTACGCTGCTAATAAGAATGTGTGAGGCGCAGAATATCACTATGCAAGGGCGGCCGCCAAATCCCCTGGACTCCCTCCCTGCCTGCCAGCCTCTCGTTCGGGGATTCCACCAGGCTAGACACCAGCCTGCCCAAGAACTTACAGCCCCCAAAGCGGGCCACGCTTGAGTTACCAGAACACAAAGCAGACGAGAAACAGAAGGCCACCATTTTGCGGGGAGGGGCCCCCGCTGCGCCAGCCTTTGCCGGGCATGTGGTGGGGGCAGTAGTGGCCCCCACCCCTGACGGTCCCAAAGGCCTCAGAGCCCTACGCTGGCGCTGGCGGGGCCTGAGTTTTAGCACTGCATTTCACACACTCACACACTTCACAAATATTGGAGGGAAAAAAGCCTTGTTCCCTCAGGCGGCACCCTGGAGCGATGTTGGATTTGTTTTTCTGGAGTGCTTTCTTTTTCACAAGCCCCTAGGTAAATGATAAATGGCAGAAAGGAAGCATACATTGAACGCCTGAGACCCAGCCCACCCCCTTCCCCATCTGCCCGAGAAACTGCTTTAATTCTGGTCCCCCACCTTGGCCTGCTCCATCCTGTCAGGTGAATTCTCTCGATTCCTGGAGAGATTAGGCATGCAGCCTCAGGCCAGGGCATGGTGGTGGGAGCAGGACACTTCTGGCCATTTGTCCCACTCCATGCCCTAGCCCTCAAAGCCCCAGGCATCCTCCTCCTGTTCCCTCCACCCAAAGTCCCCAGCCAGTGTCGCTCTGCTCAGGTTAAAGAACCCAGCAGGGCCCACAACCATGAGAGCCGGCCCTGCCTGCCTTCTCCAGTCTTGCCCCCGCCTCTCTGCCCTCACCCTGCGCTCCAGTCACACTGACCACCTCTCACTTCCTAGAACCAGAGGTGCATCCTCCTGCCCAGGACCTTTGCACATGTCGCACCCATCCCCTGCCTGGACTGCCCTGCCCCGTCTTCACCTAACTCAGGAATCCGTCCCTGACTTTTAGACTAAATCTGATCCCATTATACAATCTCATCATTCCCAAGCTCATTTCCTTATCAGGCTTTCCAATTTCAAATGTGTGTGATTATTTGACTAACATCAGTCTGTTAAGGGATTTTACTTCTAAACACGATGGCAATCAACAGAATCAAAGAGCAGAGAGCATGTCCATTTTATCACTGGTGCATCTTCCGCACGCAGCCCCAGGACCTGGCAAACAGTAGGTGCTGGACGAATATTTGTTGAACAGGTGACTGACTGACTGAATGAATGTATCCCCTCACCTACTCTGCTTTCTCAGTGCCAGCTACCTCTTTTCTGAGTTGGACCCAGCAGCTTTTCAGGCTTTTATTTTTTTAATACGGCATCGTTTTATCTACTGCAAAGTGCCACATTTATGCTACAAGCACCAGATAAATATTTAACCATAATAAAATACCCATAGACCCTCAATCAGGATGGCTTCATGTCCTCCCTTTGGTATAGATGAGTATGTGCACATGTGTGCAAGTATGCGTGCAAAGGTATACATTTGTGCACACACGCAAGCCTGTGTTTCCACATTAGGACCCCCAACCAAAATGTACACACCAGCTCAGGCAGGAAAGCCCCCACATTCCATCCTCACTCACTCAACAAGGACTGGGGGGACCCCGAGGTACGAGGCGCTAGGCCCTGGTGCTTGGGAAAACAGCAGCCACCAGCCCAGACCCAGCGGCAGCTCGAGGAAGGGACCGTTACTATGTGCTAGCCCAGAGTTAAATGCTTCGAGTAAAGTCCCGTTCCCTGAGGAGAGGCAGCGAGGCTGCCTGTTTCACAGAAGAGAAAGCAGAGGCACAGAATGGGAGCACTCACCTCAAGTCTCTGGCAGGGGCAGAATTTGACTGATTCTAAAGGTTCTTGAGCACGAGGCCCTCCATCCCTCACTGCCGAGAATCTGCTCTGAGGAAATAAGGCCCAAATCATACAGCCAATGGCACATTTTTTCCATCACAGCAGTGTTTTAAAAGAAAAAACAAACAAAACCCTGGAGACACCCAGGACAGGGCCTGGCTGAGTAGAGAGTGGTACATTCACTTCATGGACTATTAACGTTGGGAAAGGCTTATTCTAAAGACAGTGAAGTGACACGGCAAAGGCTAAAAAGGATGTTCAGTGAAAAAAACACAACGCGGAATCCATCCATATTTGGGACAGCAAGTCAGCAAGATTAGGAGGAGGCACGCTGAAATACTAACAGCGATCGTGTTTGGGGCGTCTTCTTTCTCTCTTTTCTCGATTTTTGAAACCCTCCTATAATGTGGCTGCATGAACTTTCTTAATACAAAATAAATTTTTTTAAATCCCTTCTTTTCCTTTCAGTCATGGGACTCCCTGATAAATCCTTCTGTGGCCCTTGCTTCCTTCCTCAGTCTGCATCCCAAAACACTTTCCTCAGTGCCTCTTTGTCCCCCCAGCAACCCAACAGAAGTAAAAATAGACAGAAGAAAAGTGAGAAAAAAGGACGCCGCGCACGCTGTGCGCAGAGCTCCTCGGGGATGCACGCTCGTGCCTCTCCTCGCTGCCGAGCGTCTGGCTGAGGAGGCCAGGGCCTGCGGCTTCTCAAGCAGATGCCTCCCGTGGCTGTTGCCCGGGCAGGGGCAGCAGGCCAGCCAGAGGTCCCCTCTGGGGCCGTAGCGGTGCCCCGAGACCAGGAATGGCAGGTGTCACCACCTGCTTCCTTTCTGAAGGATTCACCCTCTTCTGGGGGGAGATAAATGTGTCATTTCCCTTCATCCCTGTCAAAGCCACCTGGCCATCCAGGGATTAAGCTGATGACAAGGAGAAAGGGGGGGAACGGATCAAGTCTTCACTCTCTGGTTTTGAGAGTGGCCGAGGCAGCCTCTTTCCCTGACCCTGGGAGAAAAGGCACTGTCTTGTCCTCACTTCTTGGAGGCCGCTGATGCCGGCTGGGCTGGGGAGAGGAGAATTTGCTCCCCTCAGCATCTTCAAACCAAATGTCATCCCTGCTTCCTGCTGGTGTCCAGCAATTTTAGGAGTAAGATCTCTGCTCCCAAGACATCCTGGGAATAGTAGAAGTGCAATGCCATCAACAGAAATTTATTGAGCATCTAAAGTGTGCCAAGCTCTGTACTTGTGGCAAGAGCCAAAAGAGACTGACACAACGCTGTTCTCAGGGGTCTTAAAATTAAAGACAGGTACGCAAGTAATCCCAATAAACGGTGAGGGAGGCAATCATGAGGGGAGACCCCGGTCAAGCCAGGAGGTTCTGGGACAGCCTTCCAGGTCAGAGATGTGAAGGATGAGAGAAGTTGTTAGAGAGTGAAAGAAAAGAGAGTTCCAGACAAGGAGAACAGCATCTACAAAGGCCTGGAGGCAAGAAACGATAAAGCATTTGTGACCAGGTAATAGTGGATTTTTCTAGGGGAATTGGGGACAAGGAAGTCTAGTAAGAATGAGAAGGTGGAGGTAGATGATAGCTGAGGGGCAGGTGATCATGACGGGCCTTGTAAGCCAAGCTACAAGTTTGAACTTAATTCCGTGAACAATAGGGAGCTACTGAAAGTTTTTAAGTATAGGAGAGGGCATGGTGACCTGATTTAGTATTTTTATCAAGAGCACTCAAGTAGGAGCTCAGAGTCAGCACCTCTTGGGCTTTAAGCTCAGAATCAGGCAAGTGTGTTGCTATGTGACCCAACATTAGTCATTACCACCTCCCTCCTATGATTTCCCAGGGATACTTTGTGCAGAGTCCCATGGCCTGCTGACAAGATAACATGAGTTGGAATTGAAGGTCCTGCGTTCTCATTCCAGGCATCACCTCTTTGACCATTGGTCTTGCCCATCTGAGAAATGGGCATAAGACTGTCTGCTTCCTAAACCTGTGGTGAAGATAAAACTATGTGAAGGCATGTCAGGGGATCAGCATGGTGCCCAATGCTGGGAAAACACTTGCCAAAGCACTGCTACTAAGATGATTCTTTCCCCCATTTTAGAGCCCCCGTCAGCACTGGGACAGAGGTGGAAAGCCAGGATACTCAGGCCAAATCTGGCACTTAGGAATAGGTTTGATTTATATGCCTAGTATTTATGTTAAAATTCTTCTCTACATTTACATATTGAAAGAATGTTCATAAAAACCAGGTTTCTGCATTCTCTTAAAAACCTGGAGATAAGCCTATTCCCACTGCCAGCCTGCCTCTCGAGCATCCTTTAAGGAAGGGGCCACATATTTTATCCCCTTACCCCCAGCTCGGAGCCACAGGCGGTACCCATCAGACCAGCCTGAGGTCACCCCAAGCTGGGGAGTTTTCCAGACGCCAAGTCTGGGAGGGGGGAGAAGCTGCCTGGCAGAGCCCAACTACTGGTACAAAGGCCTCCTCCTGCTCATCGCCAACCACCTGGGGGTCTCCCAGCTACCCCTTTTTTATAACATCCCTTCCAATCCACCCTTCCTTCCTCCAATATCCAAGGAGTTTTGCCCTGGAAAAAAATTCCCAGCTCCTCACTTGGCCTTCAAGGCCCTGCATGACCTACCCCCAGCCCTTCTCCTGTACCTCATCTCCTACCTCTTCACCCCTAGGATCCAGAAAGCTAAGACTGGGGGATGCAGGAAAGGAAGAGAAAAGGTTGGAAATAATTTTTCCCATTTTGCAGATGGGTAAAACTGAGGTATAAGCGGGGCCCTCCCTGGAAGGAAAAGGGCTGAGTTATCAGTAATTGGCCCCACCTACCTCCTTGGGAGGGTCTGGCTATCTGCGTAGCACCTCTCAACAGGGGGTCCCTGGCCTCATCACAGATGTTTGGGGTACAAGGGCTTCTCAGCCACCCTCCATCTTCTCTTGTAACTGAGATTTCAGAACTGTTCTCTCTCTCACTGTCTCTCCCTCTCCCTGCTTCTCTTCCTCCCAACCAGGGAAACAGGGGGAAAAAATTCTCCCAAGATCCCCAATTTAAAGTCAGATCTTTTCTCTCCCCTTCCTCGCTACCTAATAATCACACTTGTGAGAAGGTGATGCTGTACATAACGAAAAGAGAAGCTTCCTTGGAGAGGGTACAATCCGACAATTTTTAAGATCATGGAGCATTAGACCATTCCCAATTGGGTTTACTAATCAAACAGCCAAATCCTTCATAACCAGCCAATCCCTACAGGGCAATTAAATCCTTCCCCTTTAAAACACTTGCCACACTGTCTGGGGACAGAAAGAAAAATTTGCAAAATTCATTTGATAAATTAGCCAGGGAAAAGAAAGGAGTGAATCAAGCTTTGTTCTTTTCATTTTTTTTAATTATGGAATTCACAATGCCTGAATAATGTTTAATAAGAACTATGAAAATTCCTAACAGTATTACAACACAACACAAAAGAATTAACCTGGTTACCGTGAAAAATTGCATATTTAATTAAGAACAGAGAGTTCAAAACTATCCAGAGATTTCAGAAGTGCTGTTGCCTGAGGGGCCAAATTACATGCTTCTAGGGCTGCTAACGGAGTTAGTGCGTTCAGTCATTACCCAGGCGTCCCCATTAAGTGACTCTGGGCAGATGACATCAAATTCATTTCAAAAGCACCAGGAACTGAAGCATTCACTTGGGTAGTTTAAGGGAAAGCAACTATCCTGCTGGTACAAATCAGACCCCTTGTTGATAAAGGCAATAATTAAAGAATAATGTTAATTAGCTGCTTTTATTTGAAGGCAAGTAAGGTAGCTGGAGTGCTTCTAAGCTGTTGAGGTGGGAGTCGCTCTTGCAGGAAGATGGGGAGGGTGCTGGTAGGAGTGGGGAGTGTGGGGGCCCACAGGAGGAGAGAAAGATGGCAGAGACCCGGGCAGGGAGCAAGGCCAGGCTTGGGTAAGGAGGGTGCAGGCCAGGCCTGGCTGAGGCCTGTGTCCCCATGTTGGAATCAACCCAGTGGCTCTGAGGCCTACAAGGGGATGGCTTGGAAAGTGAGGAAAGATGGTGCTGCCAACATCTCAGGGACGGATACCATCAGGCCACTCCCAAAATGGCAGATTCTGGCAAACAGATCTCCCCACTCAGTCACTTCCTATCACACTCACTCCCCTCACACAAGGTTCTCTTACACTCACTCTCCTCATACAATTTGCTGTCATATCCATTCCCCTCACGCAACTTTTGTCACTCACTCTCACACAAGGTGCTGTCATGCTCTCTCTCCTCAGTCTTCTGTCATACCACCCCCTCCCAAAGCCATCTCTGTCACACTCACTCCCCTCACACAACCTTGTCACACTCATTCTCCCCACACAACTTCCTGTCACACTCACTCTCCTCGCACAATCCTCTGTCATACCACCCCCTCCCAAAGCCATCTCTCACACTCACTCCCCTCATACAACCTTCTGTCACACTCACTCTCCTCACACAACTTCCTGTCATGCTCACTCTCCTCACACAATCTCCAGTTATACCATCCCCTCCCAAAACCATCTTTGTCATCCTTACTCCCCTCATAGAACCTTCTGCCACACTCTCTCCTCATACAACTTCCTGTTATACCCACTCCTCTCACACAACTTTCTGTCACACTCTCCTCACAGCTTCCAGTCATGTTCATTCTCCTCAGCACAACCGTGTCACACTCACTCTCCTTATACAACTTCCTGTCACACCCACCTCCTCCCAAAGACAACTCTGTCACACTCTCTCCCCACACAGAACCTTCTGTCACATTCACTCTCCTCACACAACTTCCTGTCATACCCATTTTCCTCACACAATTTTTGTCACATTCTCTCCTTGTACAACTTCCTGTCATACCCACTCCTCTCATACAAACTCCTATCATACCTGTTCCCCTCTTGGCCACTTACTGTCACATCCACTCCCCTCACAGTCTTTGTCACACTCACCTGGGAACCATCCCCACCCCCACCACCCCAATTTTTTTTTCCAAAGATCACTACCTCTCATCATACCTGCTTTTCTTACAATGTGACCTTGACACTCCTCCCATCGAGTGGCTGGGTCTATGGCTCTTCTCTTTGAACCTGGGCAGACCTTTGTAACTGCTCAGCCAGAAGAATAGAAGGAAGTGATACTGTACAACTTCCAAGGCTAGATTATGAAAATACTGTTACCTTCCACTTTGCTTTCTCAGGGTGCTAGCTCCAGCCACCATGCTGGAAGAAAGTCAAAGCAGACTGCACAGAGAGGCCACACAGGAAGACCACAGGTAGGTGTCTCAGCTGATGGCTGAGGTCCCAGCCAACAGCCAGCATCAACCGCCAGGCATGAGATGTTGAATTATCCCCAAACATTGACTCTTCCCAACTGCAGCCCAGAGATCATGGAGCAGAGACAAATGGATTCAGCTGGGTTCCATCCTAATGCCTGACCCACAGAATCCATGAGTACAATAAAATAAATGCTTTACTAAGTTTGGAGATAGTTTGTTACACAGCAGAGATACTGGATACATTAACACACACACATGTACAATCTATTTCTCAACAAAAGAGGAAGGCAAATGGTGCCATTTTTAAGAATTGTCCTCCTTGCCACCATCTCCTTGTCCTCCCTCACCCATCAAAGAGGATCAGTGTGAGGAACAGGTTTCTCCAAAAGAAAGCTGTAATTAGTCTCTGCCTAATGCCTCTTTAGTCAGCTCTCAACAGTCCCCGAGCTCTCCGAGAGCAGGAAGGACACAGAGCAAACAAGATGGTCTTGCCATGGAAAGAACACAGGAAGCCCCATATTATGGAAGACAAATTGGAGACACCAAGCAGTCCCAAGGCTGGTTCATGGCAAAGCTAGGCTGAGTCGGATCTGCCCAACTCCCAGCAGAGTGGTTTGATTCTCATTAGCAAGGCACTTAATTAGGGCAGCTCGTCAATACATTCCACAGAAACAAACTGCGCTCTGGCCAAAGCCCACTCACCTGCTGGGCAGTCTGGCCTGCCCCAACCCACAAAAGGGGCCGTCCTGGGCTGGGTACAAGGAACGTGCATCAGTGGGCAGCTGGAGTGGCCAGGTCAGCACTGGGACCTGCCTCGCTGGGATCCCTCATCTTGTCGGCCAGGTGGGAATCAACAGCTGGGCCTAGGTTTCTCTCCTCCCCACTCCAAGGAGGCAGAAGGCCTCAGCAGGCCTCACCCACCAGGAGATGCCAAGATACTCTGTTCTGCTCAGAGAATTTTTTTTTTCTTCTGGAGGAGAATTTCACAAAGTAGGTCATGGGCCATGGGATCAACCCCCTTGCTCCCAGAGGCTGAGGAGGACACCCTCTGAGAAAGGGGTGCTGGCTCAGTGGGGCTTCCAGGGTGCTGGCGCAAGAGGCCCAGTGTCCAGCTACTCTGGACATGAAGGGCAAGAAATTGACTGGTTCCTCCCAGCACCTCCATATGGTGAGCTCTGACCTTGACCCTGAGACCCTATGTCCCAGCTGCTTGTCCATGCCCAGTCCCAGGGATCCTGACCCAGGTTCCCTCCCACTCCTGCCAGCCAGCATTGTCCATGTGAGCAAAACACCATCAGAAAACTGAAAGGTCACAACACAAGGCAAACCTGGGCATACAGTGGCCCCTTCCCAACCAGGTGTAGTCTCTGGGTGGGGTAAAACAGAAATAACAAGAGCCAGGAGACCTTCCGAACACAGGCTCTGGAGCCAGACTGCCTGGCTCTGCTGTGAGACCTTGGGCAAGTCACTTCACTTAATCTCTCTGGGCCTATACATCATCCTCTGCAGTGGCTATCTATCCCCTAAGGTCTTATGAGAATTAAAGTTTGTGAAAGATATTATTTAGAAAGCACTTTAGGGAAGCAGATTTGGCTCAACTGATAGAGCGTCCGCCTACCATATGGGAGGTCCAGGGTTCAAACCCAGGGCCTGCTAACCCGTGTGGTGAGTTGGCCCATGCGCAGTGCTGATGCGAACAAGGAGTGACGTGCCACGCAGAGGTGTCCCCCGAGTAGGGGAGCCCCACATGCAAGGAGTGCGCCCTGCAAAGGAGAGCCACCCCGTGTGAAAAAAGCGCAACCTGCCCAGGAGTGGGCCGCACACACAGAGAGCTGACGCAGCAAGATGATGCAACAAAAAGAGACATGGATTCCTGGTGCCGCTGACAAGAATACAAGCGGACACAGAGACCAGACAACAGGGGTAGGGGGAAAGGGGAGAGAAACTAAAAAAAAAAACCTTAAAAAATAAAAAAATAAAAAAAAAAGAAAGCACTTTAGAGTTCTTCCTGGCACATGGTCACCCTTGATAAGTATAAATTAAAAACAAATGAAAAAAACTAAATGAAGAATAAATCTTCCAGGAAGCGGATTTGGTTCAACGGCTAGAGTGTCTGCCTACCACATGGGAGGTCCAGAGTTCAAACGCTGGCCCATGCGCAGTGCTGATGTGCACAGGGAGTGCTGTGCCACGGAGGGGTGTTCCCTGTGTAGGGGAGCCCCACGCGCAAGGAGTGCGCCCTGTAAGGAGAGCCGCCCAGTGCAAAAAAAGTGCAGCCTGCCCAGGAGTCACACCACACACACAGAGAGCTGATGCAGCAAGATGACACAACAAAAAGAGACACAGATTCCTGGTGCTGCTGACAAGAATACAAGCAGACACAGAAGAACACACAGTGAATAGATTCAGAGAGCAGACAATTGGTGGGGGGAGAGCAGGGAAGGGAAGAGAAATAAATAAAAAATAAATCTTTTAAAAAAGAATAAATCGTCTATGCTCCTCTCATCCCTAAATGGTCCTGTAAATTCGGTCCATTTTCTGGCAAGGCCACCCTGAGGGTGGTGAAGGCAGAGTCACCCTCACGCCAGCCACAAAGTTGGCACAGCTGATCCCTGGGTCAAGGTCAGAGACTCACATGCCTAGCAGGCCACACGGGCAGTGCCAATGGGAGAACCGGGCTCGGTGAGAAGTGTGCAGACCAGCAAACCCACGCCCCCTGACCGAGCGTGGCTGGCTGCTGCCCTGCAAGAAATGCAGGCCCCGGGAGGCCAGCTTTCCCGATGAACAGAAACCTGCAGTCTGCATTTTAAAAAATGTGAATGCTCCCGGTTTTTGTGGTTTTTTTTTTGTTTTTTTTTAAAAAAGATTTATTTATTTATTTTCCCCCCCTCCCCTGGTTGTCTGTTCTTGGTGTCTATTTGCTGCGTCTTGTTTCTTTGTCCGCTTCTGTTGTCGTCAGCGGCACGGGAAGTGTGGGCGGCGCCTTTCCCGGGCAGGCTGCTCTTTCTTTTCACGCTGGGCGGCTCTCCTTATGGGTGCACTCCTTGCGCGTGGGGCTCCCCCACGCGGGGGACACCCTTGCGTGGCATGGCACTCCTTGCGCGCATCAGCGCTGCGCATGGCCAGCTCCACACGAGTCAAGGAGGCCCGGGGTTTGAACCGCGGACCTCCCATATGGTAGACGGACGCCCTAACCACTTGCTCCCGGTTTTTAAACGTTGGCAAGGAACTGAAAAATTTTGGACAACACTGTGGATCAAAACGAAACAGATCTGTGGCAGACTCTGACCTGTGAGCAGCAGCTTCACGACCTCTGACCCAGCCCACCAGGCAGTCAGAACTTGCCAGGCGCCACACCAAGTACTGTACCTATGACATAAATAATGAGCTCCCCATCTCTTGAGAGAGACCAAGGAACCAGGAAACCAGCTGGCAGTGTGGAAAGCAGTGCAGTCCAGGGAAGCCCAAGCAGGAGACAGAAGAAGGCCACTGTGTGGACCCCCAGAAAAACATGTTCATAAACCGAATCCATTCCTTGGGTGTGACCCCGCCGTAAGCAGGACCTTTTGCTGAGGTTACTTCAGTTACAGTGTGGCCCACATCAAGCAGGCTGGGTCTTAATGCTATTACTGCAGTCCTTTATAAAAGAATGAAATTCAGACAGAGAGAGCCACAGGAAGCAAGAAGCTGAGCATACACAGAATCCAGAAGAGAAGGGAGACACCAGGAGATGCTGCCCTGTGCCTTGCCATGTGACAGGCTAAGGACCAAAGGTCGTCGGCAGCCAGCCCCAGAACACCAGTCTTCAGGAGGAAAGCATTGCCTTGATTTGGACTTTCTCTTACCTGCAAAATCATGAGCAAATAAATCCCCATTGTCTGACCCGACCCATTTCATGGTATTTGCTTGAGCAACCAAGGAAACTAAAACAGCACCCACCTGGGGTGGGGTCATGGAAGAAGGGCCGGGACAAGAAATAACAAGGGGAACAGTGTTCCAGGCAGAAGGACCAGCGAATGCAAAGCCTGGGAAGGAATGAGTATAGCCATTTGGAGAGTAAGGTGGGTATAAGGATGAGGGGAGCAAGACGGAGACTATGGGGGCTTCGGTCAGATTCTACAAGCCAGAACCTCATGGGGCTAAAGCCCATTTGGGGAAATGCTGTGTGTCCTTGCGAAGCCTCTGAACTTCTCTGGGCACCTGCAGGTTACTGTGTTGCCCTCACCGGAGCAGATGTGCAGCCCTTGGAAAGCCCCAAGAGAAGCCATTTGGAAAGGGCCCCTTTGAAGAAAGAGAGCTTCTTAGCGATTTGCCTGCAGGTCAGAGCCCCAGAGCATCTCTCCCACTGCCAAAGCGAGAGGTAATAGCGAGCAAGCTGGAGAGCAGTCGAAGAAATCACATTTGCGGAGCACTTGGCAGGGCAAGGTGCCCTGCTGGGCCCTTCACTGGATTACCTCATGTCCTCCACACCACAACCCTGCATATGGCTATTATTGCTACCCCCATTTCACAGATATGGAAACTAAGGCACAGAGGACACAGTGCTCTGGCTGCGTCATGCAGCTGGCAAGAGGCAGCATCAGTCCGTCTAGCAGCAACCCCATTCTGCCCTGCATCAATCTACCAACCTGGGGTCTTTCTCCTCTAAGAAACTGAGTCAGGATGAGGGAGATGTGGTGGGTGCGGGGCCAATTCTGAGGAGGCAGGGCCTGCCGGTTGGCCCCATATTACCCCGAGTCACCTCCACCGCAGTGAGATCAATACACTGAGGGCCACATTAGCTTTGGGGAAATCAGTAAATGCTACACCAAGTGAGTCAAAAAATAACTGCACAGCAACGAGAAGCTGAAACAAGAGGCTGCCCAGGAGCTTGAACACACGAGCAAACACACCACACTGACATACACATGTGCACGCACACAGAGACATCCACATGTACATGCTGTCACACATTCAAAGACACACTCGCAAGGACACAGAGGCACACTTGCACACTAAGGTACACACATAGGGACAGAGACACACACAAACCAAATCTACTCAAACATGCAGACTGAAAGACACAAGAACACAGACACACGTAAACATGCAAAGACCCACAAACACACACAAAGACACGCAGGTGTATGTATACCCACACACATGGAGATAAATAAAGTCACGCTGCATTTGCATCCCTCCTTTTGTCCATTTGGCTAACATTTCTGAGGGCCTACTGTGTGCTCAGCCGTCTGCGAGGACCTGGGGCCGTACCCTGCCCCAGACTCCTAAACCTCAGAGTCCACAGGGGGACTAAGCAACAGCCCACGGAGGAGCGTCTGCCCCTTCTGTGGTACAGACTGCCCAATGTGGCCCACTGAGCTGCAAGGCCCTACATGGGGGGACAGGGAAGCTGTCCAAGGAGGCGACAGTTAAGTAAACTCCCAAGGTCAAGGAGGAGCTGATGGGGAAGCATGAGCTGAGTGTGGGGTGGGGGAGGCTGACGCACAGAGGGCACAGAGAGTATGATCAAGATCACGATCAAGAACAGAGGGCAGAGCCAGTCCAGGCTGGGCCGGGAAGAGCACATTGGGCCTCCACCCTGAAGGCAATGGGGAGCCACTGGAAATGGTTCTTATCAGAGTGTTAGTCATCTCCGTGTGTCAAACTGAGTGAGGGAGACCCAGGTCCAGGGGACAGGGATGGAGGCGCAGGCCAGGGGCTCACAGCCGAGACTGAGCACTACTGTGGGAGCTACCGAGGAGGTTAAGACCCCCAGGTTTAGCGACGGATAGTTTGGGCAAGGTGCAGGAGGGGGAAGGTCCGGCAGCTCCCTGGTTTCTGTTGCAAGACCAGGATGGACAATGGAGCCACCACTGAGATGGGGCCCAGCTGTGAGCAGAGTTGGTTTTGGATGTCTCTGAAACAGGCCTTCATGAAACGTCAAGAAGGCAGCTGAGGAGAGAGGCCTGGAGCCCAGAAGTGGAGATGCGAGGGGCGAGCCCTGGTGTGTGGGGACAGATGCAGTCACAGAAGAGCAAAGTAAGAAGAGAGAGCCTCAGAGGGAGCAAAGTGTTCAGAGGCCAGTGGGGAAGAAGGCCAGGGCATCGGGAGGACCAAGGGAGGTCAACAGGGGAAGCGCTTCTGGTGGAGTGTTGGAGTACAGTTGGTTGGAGAGTGCATGGGAGATACAGAAACAGAGACAGAGTGTTCTAGAAATCTGGCTGTGCAAGGAAAAGGAGGTGGGATGGAGGGTTTCTCTGCTCTGCCTTCTTGGGAAAAGCAGCGCAGCTCCAGCCTCCTTCATATTCCCTGAGCCTCACTTCCTTCTCTGCAGTCTAGGAGGCTACTCAAGTCATAGGGGAATCTACCCTCAAACAGGTTCCAAGCATCAGACAAAGGACCGATGTTTTCTGTCTGCACTGACCATGCAACAGGAACCCCTGACCCCATGGCAGGCCTGGAGACCAGACTTTCCTCCTCTTTGGTCACAGACTCTCTGCCCATAAAAGTCTTGTTTAGAGACCTTGCTGGGCCCCAATCTGCTACAGGATAGAGGTGGGTCCTTCCTGGACCCATCAAAGGTCTGGTGGCTGTGGTTCCTGCAGGGTCTCCTAAGAGGCAGGCTGTCCTCGGAGACTTTTCCACCCGCTGCCTCGGCTAGAGGAGAATATTACTGAAATTAGAGCCTTCCCCAGCAGCCCCCAGCCAACCTCATAAGTCCAAGGACTCCCACAGCCCAGTGTACAGCTTTTTTGATTACTGTGGTTACCATGCTGCTTTGGTTGGGGTAATTCCTATATGATTTGCTTTTGCCACCAATCTGTTAATCTGTAACAGGGATGGCTCCCGCCTCATCTTTGCATTCCTGGTGCCATTTGAAAAGCTTAGCATTGAGTGTTGACTGAATAAATGGTGGATGGGTGGATGGATGATGGAAGGAAGAATTTTTGTTGGGTGTATGGACATATGGATGGATAGATAAGTGGTTATGTGGATAGATGTGTGTTTGGATGGATGGATAGGTATGTGATGGGTGGACAGACGGATGGATGGGAAGTGTGGGTAGATGGATGGATGTGTGGATGATGGGTGGATAGGTGGATAATTAAATGGATAGAGGATGGATGGATGGATGGATGATGAGTAGATAGATGGATAATTGAATGGATGGAGGATGAATGGATAATGGGTGGGTGGATGGAAGTGTGAGTGAGTGGATGGATGGATGGTTGAATGTAGGAGAGCGTGACGGATGGATGGATGAATAATTAGATAGATGGATGTGTGGGGGGTTGGCTGAAGTCAGCAGGAATGGATGGATGCAAATAAACATGTGAGTAAATGGGTGAATGAATGGATCAGAGAATGTTGGGCAGGTAGTGGATGAATGGTGGGTGGATAGTAGGTATGTAATCATCCAGTCTCGATTAACTTCCAACACATGGGTGCTCACAGGTGGACAAAACTAAAGGGTGAAAAAAAGTCCTCTTTTTTGGTAGTCCAGTCCAAATTTCCTACATTCCTTCCAGTAGGCATCCTTCTTCCATCCAACAGCCTGTCCATATATGAAGGCAAGGACAAGGCCCCTTGGGATGGAGCACCCTCATGGGGCCTGCGTTCTGATATCCACACTATCTCAGTCAATCTCACCTTCTCAAGACCCTTCCTAAGGAGGAATGCCTGGGAACAAGTAGAATTCAAGACCACAGAGATGAGTACGGAAAAAGCCCTTCTCAGAACATAGCCCAAGCCCCCCACCCCAACTTCCCCTGCACCAGTTCTATTTCATTGGAGGGGGGATGCAGCACCCCTTGCCCACTGTGCACTGGCCACAGAAGGCCTCCAAACTCACACCAGCTGGTCGCCGACACAGGGAAAGCAGCAACACCCTGCCCAGGGAAACACAACTACCCTCTTGCTGGATGGCATCAGGCAAGTCCCCATGGCATGTCCCCATGCCCACTCTCCTGGGGAAGGGTGCCAGTCCTCAAAGCACTTATGTGCCCAAAGCCTGCCGTCCACTAAGATCTCTCTCTGAGCAGAGATAACAACTTCTAATTTGTCACAGAAGTTGCCTTTTTACCTATTTTCCAAATGCCTTCCTCATTTGGATCCCGTTTCTCCCCTGCTTCAAACGCTCAGTGTCTTCCTGCTGCCCTGAAAATAAAATCCAACCATACCTCCCAGGATCACGTCTGGAGAATGGCTAGTATTCCCAGCCTCGGAAATGGGAGGGGAAAGCAAGCCTGGCAGAGATGCCCATTCCATTCCCAGTTTGCTCAGTAGATGGCGACTGGAAGATACTCTGCCACAGTTTAAAAACAAAAACAAAAACAAAAACAAAAAAAATCTAACCACATCTACCCCCTCCTGCGGTCTACAAGGCCATGCATGATCTGGTCCCGCCTCCCACTCTGACCTCACTCCCTCCCGTCCTGGCCCACCCTGCACCAGCACACTGGCTTCCATCAAATGTGACAAGCTTATTTGTACCTCAGGGTCTTTGCACAGGCTGCTCTCACAGTTATGAACTCTCTTCTTCCTGAACTTTGTCTGGCCAGCTCCTCCTTACTGTCAGGCCTCATCTTAAATGTCCTTAGCCACCCTGACTGCCCTCTGGTCTTAATCTCAGCCCTTCGGTTCCTGGTGTCTGTGATTACACGTGTTTGTTAGTGCCAGGTACACAGGAGGCACCCCATAAATATTTGCAACTTGCCGATTGAACGTAAGGTTCAGAGCCAGAGCCAAGAATCTAGCCACATTTTCTAGGATTGAGTCCCACATGACTTTGGGCAAGTGACCAGTCTGCCCTGTGCTTCAGTTTCCTTATCTGCAAAATGGAGTGACACTAATGCCCATTGCACAGGGCTGCCATTAGGATTAAATGGGAGAATGGAGGGTTGACAACCAGGGAGGGGATGCCTGGCCTCACATGGGGGCAGAGAAAAGTGACGAGATGTCCACGTCCTAAGAGCCACTCCAGACCCAGCTCGGGCCCCAGATCTTGGCTCCTGGAAGCCAGACCAAGAGGGTAAGTTCCACCATGAAAGGAAAGAGCTCATGGAGTCAAATACCGAATCTAACAGTGTGGCTGAAACAACTGCCGATAGAGGGCTGGACTTTGCTGTTAAAAAAAGAAAAACCTAAAAAACTTTTTTAATAAAACCTACAAGTCTATCTCCTTCCTTCTTTATCGACGACACAATTTATTGACCGAGGAGGCCATATTGACTAAATAAATCTTGATAATGACCATGGCAGCAATCAATACCTGCTTATTATCAGCCCGGGCCGAGGATTCCATCTTGCGGAACGCGGGCCAACGACACAGCGCGGCTCGGGCCCGGCTCCAGCGGCCAGCTGGGGATGGATGGCCAGGTGCACTCATTTTCCAGCTTGGGAGATGGGAATCTTTCTCACATTATGAATAAAACTTCCCCCGATGTCTCTCAGGCTTTTGGGCCTGGATTCATTTCCATGAGTTGACAAGAGGTGAGATGTTTTAAGAGGTTTTACCAAAGAAAGTAAAGGGAAAGGCACAAGCACAGGGCCTGCAGATGGAGGAACCTCTGGGGGGATGGGGAGGTGGGGGTTCAGCCCCCAAAGGGGCACCTCTGACCACTAGTAGCTCAAGAACAAGTACACGGTTCGAGTCCATCCTCTGTCACTTGTTGACAATGTGGGTTGGGGCAAAACCTTTCTTATGCCTCAGTCTGCTCAGCTATAAAATGGGGGTGATAATAGTTTTCCCTTCATGGGGTTGCTTTGGAAATTAAATGAGATACCAAAAGGTGGAAACAACCTACGGGTCCATCAACAAATGAATGGATAAACAAATGGCAGTCTTTCCAAATAATGGAATATTATTCAGCCATAAAATTTAGGAGTGAAGTTCTGATTCATGCTACAGCACGGATGAACCTGGAAGACACCATGTTCAGTGAAATAAGTGAGACACAAAAGGTCAAATCTTACATGATTCTAGTTATATATCTAGAATAAGCACATACATAGGGACAGAAAAGTTAGAGGTGACCAGGGGCTAGAGAGAGGGGGAATGGGGAGATAAGGCTTAATGCGGACAGAGTTTCTGTTTGGAGCGGTGAAAAGGTTTTGGTAATGGAGAGTGGTGATGGTAGCACAACATTGTGAATGTAATTTTCACTGACTTGTACACAGGAAGGCGTTAACATGGGAGATTTATGTTGTATATATGGTACCACAATAAAATTTTTTGTTTAAATGACATAATATTTAAAAGGGCTGTGAACACAATGAAGATTCAATAACTATTTGCTCAAGAAATTCCAGGAGTGGCCCTCCCCAAGAACTACTTTTTGAGCCCCTAACGCCTGCAAAATCCAAACCCAGCCCCATGAAAGCACCAGTCAAGTGGCACTTGGAGAGGCCTGACCCTGTGCAGTGCTTCTCGGTGACAAGCCCGTCACCCGGCTGCTGGCTCTGGGCAGGTTGGGCTGGGGGATCTGGCACTTGCTAGGAAAGGCCTAGCTCCAGAGTCCTGTGCTTGTGGGGCTGTGACGGAGGTGCCGGCGCCTGAGTAGAGTTCAGGTGAGCTCCTCTCATCAGATCCCTGAGCAGCCAGCCCTGCAAACAGATCTCCAGGCTCCACCCAGATCTGAGCAGCTCTGAGCTGACCTGGGAGGCCCAGGGGGTGAGATGGCCTTCAAAGACGACGATAATTACTATGTTCCAGACCCCATGGGAAGAGTGTTTTGCCTCACCAAATCCCCACAATGTCCCTTTGAGGAAGGGGCTGTATTTACAATTTACAGATGAGAAAACTGAGACTTAACAAAGTTGAGTGCATTACCCAAGGCCTCCCTTGTGGAAAGGAGCAAGGCCGGGATCCAAACAAATGTCCAAGGGGCTCCAAAGCCAGCTCTGAGAGCAACTGAAATTGAACAGGAAATGCCCTCAGATTCTAATCATCATCATCATCATCATCATCATCATCATCACCACCACTTAGGGAAGGCTTACAATAGACCCAGCCCTAGATTAAGTTAGATTAACTTAATCTAGACAAGTAAAGACTTTTACTTGTCTTGGGTTGTCACTCCTTACTTCTCACAACAACCCTTAAAGAAACTCATTATTATCTCCAAACTATTATAAAAGAGAAGCTTTATGAGGGCAGGGAAAGGACTTGATCTGTTTGTTCACTGCTATACCCCACTATCTCAAACAGCACCTGACACATACTAGGTGCTGAATAAATAATTACTGAATGAATGAATGAGCTGTCATGACAACCCACAGAGGCTCCATTTTACAGACAAGAAGACCAAGGCCCATAGAGGGTCCCTCAGCCCCAGAAGGAGAGGGGAGGTTTAAATCCTCATCTTCCGACTGATTAAAAGCAATGGGTTCTGGGGGATGCTAAGAAGGAAATCCCCTCAGCCCGGAATCCACTATCCAAAGGCCCTGCCCCTCTTAGGTGCCTGCTGAGCTAATTAGGCAGTTCGTGCACTGTCACTGGAGAAGAGGGTCGTCAGGTCTGAATATGTTAACTGGCTGCCTTCTATCCCCTGCGACAGCCTTCCCACCGGCCGTGGGGACCGGCTTCAGGCTCTCTGTGACTGGGGCCATCAAACCATCGCTAATGGCCCACAGCCTGCCGGCAATTAATTAATGGATTTACTAATTAGGAAGGGAGCCACCTCCCAGGCTGGAATTGGGGTCACCAGTTTCTAAAGTGAGAATGACGGAGCTAAAGATAAACCCTCGTTCACCGCAGGCCTGAAGCCCTTGGCCAATTACCAGGGCCAGTGATGGGTTTACCAGCTGGGGGCTGGGAGGAGATAGGTCCCCCAGGGCTGCCCCCAGAAATGGAACCGAGGGGCAGCTGCCCCCACTTCGCCCCTTCCTTTAGCAGTCAATCACTCAGTGATTCAAATATTTACTGAGCCTTTAATATGCCTCTGCCCTTGCCAGCAAGAGAGGCAGGCAGTAAACAAATGAGCAAACAAATACATATTATCACAACAGGTAAATGCCAGGAAGAAAAATAAAGCAAAGTAAGGAGATGGAGGGAGGTTGTTTTGGAAAGAGAGGTCAAGGAAGTCTTCTCTTAAGAAGTGCTATTTAAGCAAAGTACTGAACAGAGTGAGGAGGGAGCTATGGAGATGTCAGGGGTACGAGGCAATGGCAAGTGCAAAGGCCCTGAGGTGGGATCGTGCTTGGTGTGTGGAAGGAACAGTGAGGAGGCCTAGAGTGGCTGGAATGAAGAAGGGGAGAGTGGCAGGAGATGAGTGGGGCAATAACAGGGCAGGGGTGGGGGAGTGCTAATTACCCAGGGTCTGTGGGTCGAGGTAAGAATAAGCAGCCAGGAAGAGGTAAGGCAATGCTGGGCAATTCCTTGATAAGTGACAGTGCCCCAGGCTTCCCATCAGGACGTGGCAGGGACCTCGGGGGAGCGCCTCCTAGGAGCTGGGTACTCTATATAAATACTCAATTTCATCTCATCTTTCCTGTGGGAGATTGTGTCAGTCCAGGTCCTCCACAAAAAGGCAAGAGATTTCTTAGCGTCAACACCTGGGACTGGGGTCCAGAGGGAAGGAAAGGGGTGGGTTTCGGTGCCCAGCAGTCTAAGGAAGTTTGGCGAGGCTCCTGGGGCCAAAGTCAGGGTCAGAGGAGTCCCACGTCCTCCAGGATGTCCCCCAGGAACAGGCCTGCTGGAAGCCCCGCTCTCACGGCTGTGGGTCAGTCACATTCCCTGGAGCTGAAGATGGGCAAGGCACAGGCTTGCGACCGCCAGAGGGAGGTACCACATTATTAAATCCATCTTCTAGGGAAGTGGATTTGGCTCAACTGATAGAGCATCCACCTACCACATGGGAGGTCCAGGGTTCAAACCCAGGGCCTCCTGACCCATATGGTAAGCTGGCCCATGCGCAGTGCTGATGCGCACAAGGAGTGCCCTGCTACGCAGGGGTGTACCCCACGTAGGGGAGCCCCACGCACAAGGAGTGCGCCGTGCCAGGAGAGTCACCCTGCAAAGAGCCACCCTGCGTGAAAATCGCAGCCCATCCAGGAGTGGCGCCGCATACATGGAGAGTTGACGCAGCAAGATGATGCAACAAAAAAGAGACACAGATTCCCATGCTGCCTGACGAGAATGCAAGTGGACACAGAAGAACACACAGCAAATGGACACAGAGAGCAGACACCAGGGGGGCGGGGCAAGGGAGAGAAATAAATAAATAAATAAATCTTTTAAAAAATGTGAAAATAAGCCCATCTTCCAGATGAGAAAACCAAGCCTCAGAAAGGGGAGATAACTCACCCACGGACCTGCAGCTAGGAGGCAGCAGGACCGGGATTTTGAATCCTGGCTCCCTTGAGCACAGTCACAATGTAAAAACTGGAGGCAAGAGAAAAAGGCATTTTACAACAGATCACAAAGTGGGATCAAAACATGAAAGCGATACTGGAGGTTTTTATGGTGTTTCACAGTTTACAAAGTGCCTCCTGAGAGAGCACTCACTCCCTTGCTAGGCATGTGCTAAAACCTTTATAGACAAATATCTTATTTTACTTTCCATCCTTACTCCCAAGTGACAGATGGGAAGAGTGAGGATGGGGACAGGACCAACACCCACTCAGAATCTGGACCCAGCCTCTCCACCTTTCTTCAGTTCCTCCTAGGTGCCACTCTCCCGCCCACCTCAAGGTCCTAGCACAGGCTGTTCCCTGTCCGGGGATGCTTTTCCCTTTCCTTGTCCTTCAGACCTTGACTGAGGACCCCTTCTTGCAGGAAGGCTTCCCTGACCTCCAGACCCAGCTGGTTCCTCTGTCACATGCTGTCTCAGAACTGAATCCCAGTGTGTGATGACACACACATCTGTCCAATGACAGGTACATCCAACGTCCATATTAGTCTGTGGCCTCAGTGACAGCGCACCATGCCTACCTTGTTCGCCATTATCTCCACTGTATAATTATTCATTATATTGCTTATATTATTTAGTATTATTTATATAATCATTAAGTGTAATTATTAATTATACGGTTAATGGTAAATGTATACTTCTGGAGAGAAAGATAATAGCAATTATCGTTAACATTATATAGCCCTTCTATGTGCCAAGCATGGGTCTAAGAACTTCATAAGCATTAACTCATTTAATCATCACAACAATCCTTAATAACCATCCCCATTTTACACATGAGGAAAGTGAGGTACAGAGAGGTTAAGAGATTCATCCAAGGTCACACAGCTGGTAAGCAGCAGAGGTGGGACATCCAGGCTGCCTGAATGTCCTTGGGGTGGGAGGGTGCAGGTCCTACCGGCCCTCCCGAAGGATGACTGGCACCCTGAGTGGGAACCCCTAGCAGCGCAGCCTCGGAGGGAGCTCTGCCTGACCAGGCCGCCCTGGTGACCCTGTGGTCTCTCCGCCCGCAGCACCCATGCTCAGAATAGCCAGCTGGACAAGTCAGCCGACCATAATGGTTCCCGGGGAGCCATTTACCCCTGTCCAGCTTGAGCAACGGCGGCTTCGGAGAGTCTTAAGCACTGCTCGGCTCCGGGCGTCTCGGGCAGACAACCAGTTCAGGCCAGAGAAGCTGAAGGATTGATTTTTTCTTTCTTTCTTTTTAATGACAAATGTGTATCCTGGAATTGCTGCTTCATTTGGCTGAACTGAAAGACGAGCAGAGGGAGGGGGAGCAGGAAGGAAAGAGGGGGCAGCCACAGCCTGCTTCGGGGGTGACTGCATGACTGGGGAGAAGCAGAGATGGTGGTCTCTGTGCCCTCTTGACCATGTATCTTCAGGGGTCACCTAAGCCAAGGCCAGCAGGACCTCTCACTCCTTCCTGAAATGCAGCCTCTTCTGACACCGGGCACGTGGAGAGAGGCAGCCAGCAGCTTTGACAGCTAAAGAGAAGCATGACCCTCCTCACGACCGCTACAGCCCTCACCTCAGGGCCTTTGCACTGGCTGTCCCCTCTGCTAGAATGCCCCTCTTGGAATCTCATGTCTCTACTCCCCTTCTCAGGGGGGCCCTCCCTGCCCAGTGGGGCCAGAGCTTCTGACTTGTAAGGGACACTGGAGATGCGGATTAAGTACCATCTCCCACATTTTAAATGCTGAACACTGATAAAAAAAATTTTTCAAGTATTCCACTAATCTAGACAGCACATCCGTGGGCCAGGCACAGCCCCCACAGTCTGCAGCCTCTGTGGTCAGAGTTCCAAAGTTACAAGATATTACATACGACATTAGTAATATATTAATGTAGTAAGCCCCAATGGAGGGAAGAAAGAAGAGAAAACTTGTCCATAAATTTCTGAAATAGGCTGCAAGGCCAGCAAGTTCCAGGAGCTGCTGTTTGTTTGGTTTCTCACCCCTCTCTCACAGCCTAAAAATATCATCAAGAACTAAGGCACTTAGAGGGCATTTGCTGTGTGCCTGGCACAGTGCTAAGCACTTTCATGGACAAAAGAGTTTAATCTTCACAAACAATCTAGAAGGTAGAGACTATGACTAGACCCATTTAAAGACAAGGAAACCAGGGTTCAGAGGGGTCCCTTCAGCCGAGATCACACAGCTAGTAAATGATGGCGCCAGGATTTAAAGCCAGTCATACGCCCGCTGTCCTTTTTGGCCCCTCATGGTTCCCTCTTGAGGCAAAGGGATAAAGAACAACTAAATTTGATCTACCTTAATAACTCTTGACTGAAAGTGGAAAATCCAGGTGACCCACAGCCTGTCTGACAGCAATCATGCGGACCAGGGCCCAGCAAACTAAAACCCATGGGTCAAATCCAGTCCACCACCTGATGTTGCAAATAAAGTTTTATTCAAACAGCCATAGCCATTCGTTTGTATTGCCTGTGGCTGCTTTTTTGCCACAACAGCAGCTTAGAGTGATTGAGACAGAGACCATAAAGCCCACAACACCTAAAGTATTTACTATCTGGCTCTTAGCAGAAAAAGCCTGTTACTTTTGATGGCAAACCAATATTTTCTAGAGTGTCGAAAGAGTTCTGAGGCCAAAACCCTGGGGGAAACACTGCAGTGTCCTTCAGATATGCAAAGCACATTTGCATATTAAAGGGGGAAAAGGGTTATGGAAGTTTCTTTCCATGTCTTTAAGGTCAAGTGGTCATGACATTAAAGCTAAGACTGAATGAAATGAAGGATAGCTCTGGGAAGATCTGGAGGAAAAGTTCCAGGCAGAGGAAAGAGCAAGTGCAAAGGCCCTGGGGTGGGAATATGCTTGATGAACTTGAGGTACAAAAAGAAGGCCGATGTGGCTGAGGCAAAATGAGGATGGCAAGAAGGTAGATGAGGTCAGGGAGGTGATGCCAGATGATCGTGCAGGGCCTTGCAATCGGGGGAAGGAATCTGTATTTTAATCCTATCACAACAGGAATATATTATCCTCTTCCTATAAAACATTGCAAACCATTTTTGTAAAGGGCTCATTGAGGCTTAGAAACCAAAGTGACTCCATCTTAGACATCATTTCTTGTCTCAAAAAAAAAACTGCTTTAAAGGTCCAGAACCCCACACCCAGCCCCAAGCCCCCACAACCACCATGGGGCAAGGGTGGGGTGGCAGTCAGGTTATTAGAAGACGACGCATCTAACATGATCCTCAAAGCAGGTCAGAGACCTCCACCTTTACAGCAGCCCGGCAGGGCACACGAGAGACTTGACGTCGTGGGTGCCTCACCCAGGAGCTCTGGTGGCCCACGCGCTAGAGCTCTTGGAGCCCTTCCTCTCTGCCAGCTACCTCCACCTTCCCCGACACCTGCAATACAGGCCACTGTCATAAATAATCAGTAACCCCCAAAGGGAAAAACCCACCCGAGGATCAGACCCCAAGTCCCAAGGCCAGGAAAGACGGCAGGCCACCACCTCAGTCCCCTTCCCACTCTCAACCTCTGCCGGCTTGGCCTCTTAATCAAAGAACAGGGAACATATAGGAATTCAGCTCTTCCAGAAAGCAGCACAGAAAACCACAGCTTCTGGGCAGCCATGTCCACCATCATCCAGGACCAAATTTAGCACCAGCCAAGGTGTTCGTGTTTGAAATCCCATCTGCTGGAAGAAAGGTTACCACAGTAGAATGTCAAGTTTGAAGAGAGAATCCTCTTTTTAACAGAGAGTTTAGGAAAAAAGAAAAAAAAAAAACCACCACCATCAGAAAAGCTGTTCCCTCTGGTCAAAATAGCACCGCGCATCTGAAATAACCCACCGGGATGATGCTCATTTTCTTCTTTAGGCTCGTCCACGGTGTCTCTCAATTTTCTACTGTGAATGCAGATATTAATAAAAGAAATTTTGAGCCCCCCGACTACAAAAGCAGTGAGGGACAAGGTGTTGCTCATTTTTCTTGTAGCACTCAAAGAGCGAGACAATCTTTGGGAAGCAATTTCCATCGAGCTGAAAAACCGGGATTTTTGGAACACCCTAGAATAAAGATGGCAGGCTTCTTAAAATAATTTTTCAACACCTGCGTCTAGCTCCTTGGGCAGCAAAGGACCCCAGGGGCTGGGTTTCTGAGGAGCTGGAGAGGCGGAGGAGACAGGGTCACCCACAGGCAGGACCCCTGAGCCCACTCTGCCCCCACCTCTGTCTGTGCTGGGCCCGTGGGCCTCCCACGGCCATCGTCGATGCTAATCCACAGGCACCCGGGCCTGCTCCCCACCCCTGCAGCAATTCAATTACGGCAAAGTTTCCAAAGTTAGGATTCCGCCAACAAGGCTGATAGCTTATTTACTGCTGTCATCTATAGAAAGAGGAATTTTGACACATTGTTAAATGATAGCACATTTAGATAAGTCAAGCTGTCAGAGCCTCTAATGGATGTCTAAACTCTCGGTGGCTGATATGTAAAATTTATGCACTTCAGAATATCATAAGGTTATAATATTTTAATCACATCCACGCTTTCTAAACTTTGAGCTGGGAAAAATATTCCATCAAGCACCATCTCGTTCCAGTAGATCAAGAAATTGAACCGTCCCGGAGGTTGCTCCCAACTCCTTAGAATGAGAAGCCGGGCCTCTCCAACTAACCCGTCTCACTTCCTATCACTGACAGGCCAAGCAGAATCTGTCTCTCCATCCAAAATCGCACCAGCCAACCTCTTTCCTCCTAAGAAACACAGATGTACACAGATGTGTGTTTGGACTGGGCTCCTTCATCTCCCGTTGACTTGATTAACCCTCTTTGGGGAAAGAAAAAAGACAAAACAGCACAGGAGACTGGACCCAGAGCATCATTTTAAAAGTGGCAACGTAAAGCAGAAAATCATAAAGGTATGAATCCAGTTACGATGATTATACACAGAAAAGCCATAAAAAAATACTGCATTTGTAATGTTCACCATAAAGCAATCTTATAACCAAATGAAATATGCCCAACATTATCTTTGGATGCAATTTTATTCCTTCTCATTTCCTGGACTGCTTGCAGCAGAGGAAAAAAAGAAGAGAAGAAAGGAGGGAAGCAGTCTTGGGGTTTTGGAGTAGGGTGCCACATCCCAGCACATCTTTACTGCCAGCCCACAAGCCATCAAGGTGGTTGACAGACTTCCATCCTAGGAAATCCATCCTGCTGTGTGCAGAGATGGCACTAGAAGGAATAATAACCGACTGCTTTCATATTTGAAAAATACAGACTTCCGGAAGGCCGAACGCCGGTTGGTACAAGGTCACCTTTCTTGCCAGGCTCAGGGTGGCGTCAGCAGCGTGGTGTGGTCTGGGGACACGAGCCGCCTTTGCTGCCTCGGCCACTTGAATGCTCAGCAACCAGACTGCACTGAACCACTCAACCTGAACAACCAAGAATGAAAGCCACACACCTCCTCACAGGCAGCTTCGCGCGTGCAGCGTGGGCCCAAGCTCTGGGCCTGCCCGGGGCCTGGGGTGGGGACTTGCCTCTCCTACCCGAGTCTTAGAGCAACACGGCAGAAGTTTTCCTTTCTGGTTATCTGCCCTATAAGAGGAAAGCTGGGAGGGAAAAAGAAAAGGAAAATAAAAGTGGCGTAGGAGTCATTCGCGTTATGCAGGAGACGATCCCAGGCAAAAGTGCTGAGGTTCATAATCCGTTTCCAACAAAAATGCCATCCAGACTGAGGGAAGCTGGGGCCCGTCAGGCCTGTCGGGCTGGGGGACAACTGAAGATTTCAGCATGGGGGTGGGGACCCTGGCGGACGCAAGGGCCTAAATGTTTTCACAGGACCAAGGCTGCCTGCCTATTTCTCTGCTCTCTGGAAGTGTGCAGCCTTTCAAACTCGCACAGCTCCCACAGGGACACCCGCCCCCATTTAATATCAATGTAAATGAGCTTAACCCCCTATCCTGAGAGCCTTCTCATTTTGTGCCAGACACACCAGCCATTGTCTTAATGAACAACCCCCCTTACATACACCCCCTATTGGGGGAGAGGTCTTGGCCCTCTGTTTCGCCATCACCTGAGCAAGCCTCCCCCAGACCCTTCCACCTTTCCAGTTGAAATTTGCTTTTCCATCTCAGCATCTTCTAAAACCCTAACAAAGGGTTTCCGGATCAATGGGGGACCAGCTGGGACCAGGATTTGGGTGACCTCAACTGCTCCACAAAAGACCCATAGGCGGAAGAATGAAGGCAGTGAGGTTCAAACGCACCACCCCCCACCCCCACCCCCGCAGAAATCAGCCCCCAGGGAGCCGCACCCACTGCTCCTTACCCAGCCCCAGCCTCTCCCCTCTGCGGCCCAAGCTCCCCGAATTGAAAACGAGTTATCTAATGAAAATTGTGTTAACTGACATTCCGGCCGACAAGGAGCAAATACCAGTGCTGTAAATCTCACCCTGGAAATTTTCTCCAGCCCAGAATAACAATAGGACCCTGCAAAGGGCTTTCACCAGCCCTTCTGGTTCCTCTCCTCTTGTCTGCCACGTTCTTGTCATTCCTTATGTTACAGAACATCAATCATAAATAAAGACGCTGTCCCCCAGCCGGCCCTAGGCTCATTTACAAACATTAGCAGGGAATACGATTACCATTGGCCTTCCTGCCAAGCCCAGTGTGGCTGCCCAGCGCGCTCGCGCGCGCGCTCTCCCTCACTCCCCCGCCCCCCCTTCCAGAAAGGCCACTTTAGCATCGTTTAAATCGGCAAAGCACAGCTCTCAGGCCTGCCCGCCTCAAACGGTAGCCCCAACTCGAGTGAGGACCTGGAATTGCAAGGCACTCGCCGTTATTAACTGCATGCCTGAGTGCCCCGATTTTTCCTCCAGCTCAAAGGCTCTGGGGAAGGCGGAGGACGGGAGTGGGGATAGGGACGGGGGGAGAATGGAAAGCGGACAGGAGGAGGGGTGTTGGAATCACTTATCAGAAGAAACTTCACGAAATTTGCAAGCGGACCACAGGGGTAAAAAAAAGTGGGTGCCTTTTTATCCCCAGACTGATGCTCTCACGTCTTCTCGAATGCCACGGCCAAGGCGGGATGCTATAACCCTCCCGTTATCTGCACCTTTTCCCTGCCCCTCGTTCCCGCCGCGTCTGTCGAGGCTTTGAAGGGGTTGAGGGGGGCTTTTCAAGGGTACCCAGGAGTGTCCTTGGCACCCCTTAAGGAACAGAGGCTAGAGCTGTTCCCCCAGCGCGCGTTCTCTGAGATTCCATTCCTCAATCCTCCTCCCCTCAGGCATCAGCAAGAAGCACCCCTAAATCCGGGAGAGACACACCGGCTCCCAGAGTAGGGTGTAGTGGGAAGGGAGTGCTGGGGTT